>NC_064931.1:137220633-137859451 GCF_023897955.1 Schistocerca gregaria | reverse complement strand
TAGAACAGCAACCAGAGACCATTAGATTAGTTCGTGTTTAGTGTTGTTACCAGGTCTGGTAGGGTATATAAGGGGCGTGCATACCGTAAAATGCTCAGTGATAATCGCGAACGATGCGGCAATGGGGCGTACTCGTGTGAGACAGCATTATCTGCACGTGGCACAGTTTGAAAGGAGCATCATTGTGGGTCTCCGTTTGTCCGGCTGGTCAAGTCGTGCAGTAGACAGATTTGTGGGGAATTCGAATGTGAGAGCGACCTGATGTTGGACTGCGTGGGATCCTGGGGGCAGGCATCGTCGTTATAAGGGATCAAGGCGACCACACCCGGCTACCAGAACGGAGAATCACCGTATTGTGCACCAAGGTCATTATAGCCCCGTTCACATCTGGCCTGCCCTCCGAGAACTATAAATGACGCCCTGCAACATTCTGTATCATCGCACACCATTGATCGGACACTAGTAGCCACCGTACTCTGCAATAGCCGTAGCAAGTGTAGGCTGCTGTTAACACCACAACACAAACGGCTAGTTTGGAGTAGTACCGTAACTGGGAAGCATGGATTCCTGATGAATGGCGTCACATTGTGTTCAGTGATGAATTGCTGTTCTGCACTACCCCGGATAACAATTATTGGCTAGTACTACGGCGATGTTATGCAAAGGCACAGCACTGAAACTCCTAGCGTCATGGTGTGGGCCTAACGGGTGCGGCTTCACGTCACGACTGATAATGGTTGAGGGAACTCTGCTGACATAACGGTACCTCATGTGCACCCCGTATCCTCACGTATTACCTCTCTTGCCACAGTATCGTGCCGCCATTTTTCAAGAGGATAATACTCGTCTGCACATAACACATGTCTTTATGAACTGTCTGCGGATGTTAAGGTCGTCCCGTGGACGGAAAGACTCCCAGATCTGCCCCCGACAGAACATGTGTGGGACCTGCTCGGAGCTCAATCCTGTCCCAACGTCAGTATTCAGGCTATCAAGGACTAGTTACAACAGCTGCGAGCCAGCCGGTCTCAGGAGAGTATCTAAAGGCTTTACGACACCTTTCGCAACCGAATCAGTGCATACATCCAGGGAAGAGTGGGAACCACGTCATACTGATAAATTTGATCGTACTGTCAAGTTTGTTGCAAACTGGACTCGATTTTGTAATCACTGAAATAACATAACTTACCCTCTCAGTAAGGCTTCATTTAGTTTCCTCCTCCCATTCTGGATACTTCATTTTTCTTGTCAGTCAGTATATAATACTGTCTTCCACACGTGAAAAATTCCTCCATCCCACAGTAAGTGCCATGCCGATCATCTTCAATCAGGTTTTAGACGACTTTCCGAAAATCATCGCTGGCGGGAATGCGGCTAATATGAAATCCTGCAAACCATTTGTTCGTAGCCTTTCCTTGACGTGATTCATTATCATTTCTCGGAAACGGTAGATCTGTGCTTTTCCAGGTAAATGCGGTTTCGGAAAAGTACAATTAGAATTCCCTGGAATCTGGAGGATGCGAGGCAAAATTCATTATGTCATCTGCAGAGAGGATATGTTACTAGAGGAGGCCGACAGGCACGCGATTTAGCTCACGTAGACTGGCGTGAGGCCTGGAACAGGACAAAGAAATTAGAATTTAGAAACAACGGACGTAGCTGGTGGAATACTTAACTTTAATCCATTAATGATGAACGTCGCTCTTGACGGTACATAGTTCACAGTATCAATAGTAACTTATAATGACGCCTTGCTAGGTCGTAGCAAATGGCGTAGCTGAAGGCTATGCTAAACTATCTTCTCGGCAAATGAGAACGTAGTAGGCAGTGAATCATAGCTAGCAAAGTCGGCTGTACAACTGGGGCGAGTAATAGGAAGTCTCTCTAGACCTGCCGTGTGGCGGCGCTCAGTCTGCAATCACTGATAGTGGCGACACGCGGGTCCGACGTATACTACCGGACCGCGGCCAATTTAAAGGCTACCACCTAGCAAGTGTGGTGTCTGGCGGTGACATCACAATATGAAATCTGTATTGTTGAACAGTACTCTCCAAGTTCACATTTTCGTAATGACATTTTCTTAGTATAATGTGTCGATTTGATGGCTGAAACAAAAGTTATCTTTGCGATGACTGCTTGTAGAACGCATGAGGTGAGAAACGGAAATTTTTTAAGGTAATGCATGTGTCTAAAAATTTATTTTTATTACTGTTGTGAAGAAAATACTTTTCTCACACATAGCAGCCTAACTTAAGGTAATTTCAGGTAGCGTTTGTTTGACAACAACAAATGTTATTTAATGCTCATAAATAAGTGAAAAGATCGACTAACTTCTTTTAATATGCCACTGGAAGTAACGTGTTAGAGCCAATCGCAACACTCAAGTAGCTAGGGAGTTTAGTACGTAGCAACGTAGGATGGAAAGACCAAATAAATATATTTATATATTTGTCGAAAAAGCATATGGCTAACGGAGAGTCGTTGCAAGAATTGTCAGAAAGCGTAGTTCATCGAAAATATTTAATGAGGTTATTAAGAAAACTCTCGAGTGGTCTGTTCCCGAAAAATGGTCCTATGTCTTGCAGTCTTACCGAAGAAGAGTAACGCAAAAGATAAAGAAATGATTCAAAGAAACGCTGCACAGTGAGTAAGAGCCTTATGTAGTCAGGTTCATGAAATCCAGTAAGGGAATCTAGTATAATCACATCGAGAGAAGGACAATTCTTAAAATTCTTACAATGTCATTCTGAAAATGATTAATGAAACGCATTATAACCACCCACGAAGCTCTCGCTATTATGGTCACAATGGTAAAATCAGTGAAATTCTGGTCCAACATGCCTCTGTAATGAGGCCCAACTTTAATCTCTTGCGTTGGGTCACAAAGAAAAGGCGATGTAATCATAAAGAAGTCCTGAGCACTGTGCGTCAGTTTCCGGAGCTACATGCCAGACTTCTCTGGAGTGTCTAGTTGATAGAAGACATGTAATACTGTTGATGAGTCTCCGTTCGTCGCCTTGGTGCCTTTCGAGATGAGCAGGCTTCTTTCTAGGGACGGGTTTCATCTTTTCATCATCTCCAGCCTTTGTCCTTCATTGACAACATAAGCACAAAATGAAAAACTCTAGATGCATCAGTCGTCCACACTGAACGAATAACTTAACAAAACGCTCCACCGTAAAAAGTGAAGCGTGTGCAAATGAACAATATCGAAGAGGAATTCCCACTAAATTATGCCATAAGTGTATTAATCAAAGTAATTAGAACTTATTTAGAAGCGTATAAAGAATCGTATATGGCATCTATATAGATATGCAGAACACAGCATCCCGACATTTCGCCACAAGATGGTGGGTACGAAACTCATCGAAACGTTGCGACAACACGACGCCACCACTCGGCTGATAACTCGAGAAGAATTCATCATTGGAATACGCCGAGAAAGGCTTCAATCGCATATATTGAAAAAGTTCAAAGACGGGCAGTTCACTTACATTATAGCAAAATAAGGGAGAGAGTGCCATGGATACGATACACGAATTGGAGTGGCAGTCATTAAAACAAAGGCTTTTTCCGTTGCGGCAGAACCTTCTCCTGAAATTCCAGTCAACAATTTTCTCCTCAGAATGTGAAAGCATTTGTTGGCGCCCACCTACATATGGAGAAATGATCATCATCATAAAAAAACGAAAGCAGAGCTCGCACCGAAAGATTTAAGTATTCTTTTTTCCTGCGCACTGTTCGAGAGAGGAACTGTAGAGAAGTAACTTGAAGGTGGTTCGATGAATCCTCTGCCAGGCACTTAATTGTGAATTGCAGAGTAATCATGTAGATGTGGATGTAGAAGAAGAAAAAGTAGGAGAAGAAGAAGACAATATAGGTGATGATGATGAAGATGATGACAATGAAGACGCAGAAGAGAATTTGCCTGTCAGAAACTACTTCAGTTGCAGTTTTTTAATACCTGAAGGCTTCAACAGTACGGAGAGAATGGTATTCTCTGCAGTACGCTTCTACCCCTGCAGTGAGACATTCAGTATTCGATACGCTCGTGGAACAATGGCGAGACGAATACACGTCCGCCCGAGTACAGTTCCGTGACTGTGAACCAGGTATCCACCTGGGGCTGTGAACTCAATGTATAATGGTCACATCGTTCATTTAGGAGGTATAGAAGATACTGGACGCTCTTCAGCATCATATCCAGGCGTAAGATGTTAAATGGAATCTCAAATCGCTGGTACCATGCTTCATTCTCTTACATTATAAAATAATTAATTCCTTTTTTCAATTGCCTTTCTGCACTGACTTCCTCTCTAAGTCAATTCTGTTGTGGATTTCTCATTGAAAGAAACAAACAAGAAACTTTACAAACTGACTGCAATGTTGCGACCATTCTCAGCTTATAGGAGGAAGAACGAAGATTACAATTAATGAGCAATCATTAGAAACCGAGCAAAAGCTTAGCCTGGAAAGTGAAGAAGGAGGTATTCGGCCGTGGCCTTTTCTAAGTAACCATACTACCATTGACCTTAAATGAGTTGGATAACGAATACCTAAATCTGGTTGGCTGAATAGGGATCTTCCGCATACGAGTCCATTGTAGTAACCAAAGGGCCATTTCTCTCCGTAAACGCAGATGAAGGTCACTTGTGAGACCATCATTGACAATGATCATTCGGCGACGGAAGCTACCACTCCGAATCATAGCACCCCATTACTTCCAGTCATTCTTTTATTTGCTATAGTGGAAAGATTTTCTGATAACGCAGATATCCTGGCATTGTTATTATATCCATCATTGTCAACCCTAGAAAGACAAGAGTAACTACAAGGGGTTCGACAAAAATATGGAAGCAGGAAAACCGCGACACTTTACCATTCCTATACAATGTAGGAAACTGTTTGGCATTCAAGACAGCTTACGGTCGTCTAGGAATGGATAACTACAGGTCTTGTATGTTTTGCAAGGGACTCACACACCATTCTTCCTGCAAAACAGTGGTAAGTTTAGGTAACGATGAACGTATAGCATCGCGCGTTTATGAGAAAAGGGGCTCTGACGTCTTGCAACAAAGTATCACAACAGCCAAAATGGTCACATAACCCTAAGCGGCAATAAAACCTTGCAGAGTACCCATGAAGCCCATCGAATACCACGATATGGCTGCCCAAATAGTCAGCAAAGCTCCGCCACGTAAACTCGTCCAGCAATTGGAAACAATGTGTAACAAGACTCATCTGAACAAATGACTTTCTTCCATTGCTCCATAGTCCAGGTTTCACGGTTGCAGCACTACCTTTTCCTGTTAACGGGGATTTGCATCACTGATGAATAGTTTTGGATTTCCAGTTCGCTTTCCAATTCCCTGTTTATGGAGGTCCCTTCGTGATGTTTTGGTCCGCGAGTGAGACATTCGGGTCTGGAGTGACTTTTACAGCTCTAGTTCATTAATTTTTGTCACTATCCTCTTCAATGACCATCCGTAACGATCACTCAACACAAATTTTCGCATAGGCTGTGCCTTAACGGACGATGTTTTTGTGCTTTCCATGTATGCGGTATAAATTTTCGCTACAGTGTCTTTTGAGACACTAGATACTTTAGCTACCCTGATTACGGTATCACCCCGATACGAGCACCAACAATTTGCTCATTTTGGAATTCACTTAGCGCTGACATGATGCACTAACACTGTTCTTACCATGATTGACACTTGCAACGTATTGAAGACATTTCGTAGGTGTCGTTCGTGACCAAATACAAAAGGGCAACCTGCAGTCTTGGCCAGCATCTACATTTATGTTCAAGCATATATTTCTCGCGATGTTTGCATGTTTTTGTGCTCCTGTACATACATGAAGTATCTGACAATTTTTGCATTTCTTGAGCATAAACAGTCTCAATGCGATTCCAGAAATCCATCTATCACGCTCATTATGCTTGTCCTGTGCAATTACCGTTTCGTTCTTTGTCAGAAACAATGCGCTGTATCGTTCGAGTTTCACCGGAACGGTCAAAACTTTGCAGATCAGTACGAAATTACGAGTACACCGATAAGTCACAGTATTAAAAGCATGTAGCCCTGCCCTTAACTCTGCGTGGATTACGCAAGATAACGGAAGAGTTACGAAGTCATGCTGATCCGTAACTGTTCGGCAGCTGCCCATAGATCACGGAGATCCGATTAGAGCTGGATATGAGATGCTGCAGTTCTATCGGCAGCTTCTCTGATCAAGCACAACATAAATGTACTGTGTTTACTGAACCATTGTGACATAATTCCGAACTGAAGGCATTTCTCAATGTACAGGCCAATGATTGACATACTCTCAAATGACGACAGGTAGGAACACATAATGCACACAGGGATGTCGGCGAATATTATCGATTTGATGGTCGTTTTATGGTGGGGCGAGGCATACTGTTGAATGCGTGTACTGAAAAATGGTTCAAATGGCTCTGAGCACTATGGGACTTAACTTCTGAGGTCATCAGTGCCCTAGAACTTAGAACTACTTAAACCTAACTAACCTAAGGACATCGCACACATGCATGCCCGTGGCAGGATTCGAACCTGCGACCGTAGCGGTCGTGCGGTTCCAGACTGTAGCGCCTAGAACCGCTCGGTCACCCCGGCCGGTGGGTGTACTGACCTCCAAGTCTTAGAGTAGGGTACATTCGGCGGAAAAACGCTATTGTGATAATGTATTCCTTCCCCAGGTGTGTCTTTTCAGTTATACATTCGACCACGGCTCCGTTTTAATGGATGACAATGCGCGACCTCATCGAACAGTGTAGGATAGGCGCTCTTGGAACGAGGATTATTCGTGAATGACCTGGCCTGCCCGTTCCCACGACTTAAATCCCATCGAGCATGTGTGGGATGCGTTGGAGGGGGACGAGTCGCAACACATCCACATACACCAACGAGATGTCAGCCGAGCTGGTCGAGGAGAGGAACCGACCTACAACAAGAACTCATTACCAACCTTGTAGCCATAATGGGAGCACTTTGCACAGCATGTACTTCCGTCGTTGGTGACCACAAACCCTGTTAAGGACCACATCACGCCTTTTGTAATGTCGAGAGGACCAGCACAAACTGCAATGACTTCAGTGTAAATATTGTCTTTGAATAAAAGTGTCTTTTCTGTTTGTCTGGTGGAGTATTTCCTGAAGTAACCTGCTGTACTATACTGTAGAAGTTTTTTCTGTGTATGTTCCAAGTTTCAACGAGCTACACTATGTGCTCAAAAGTATCAGGACACCCCCAAAAGTCGGCCGTTATGGCCGAGCGGTTCTAGGCGCTACAGTCTGGAACCGCGCAACCGCTACGGTCGCAGGTTCGAATCCTGCCTCGCGCATGGATGTGTGTGATAACCTTAGGTTAGTTAGGATTAAGTAGCTCTAAGTTCTAGGGGACTGATGACCTCAGAAGTTAAGTCCCATAGTGCTCAGAGCCATATGAACCATTTGAACCCCCCAAAACATATGTTTTTCATATATTTCGCTGCCACCTACTGTCAGATACTCCATATCAGCAACCTCAGTAGTCATTAGAAATCGTGAGTGAGCAGAATGGGGCGCTCTGCGGAACTCACGGACTTCAAACGTGATCTGGTGATTGGATGTCACTTGTGTCATTCGTCTATACGCGAGATTTTCTCACTCCTAAACATCCCTCGGTCCACTGTTTCCGATGTGATAGTGAAGTGGAAACGTGAAAGGACACGTACTGCAGAAAAGCGCACAGACCTCCGACAGCTGAACAGGGTCGTAATGTGTAATAGGCAGACGTCTATTCAGACCATCACACAGGAATTCCAAACTGCATCAGGATACACTGCAAGTGCTATGACAGTTGGGCGGGAGGTGAGAAAACTTGGATTTCATGGTCGAGCGGCTGCTCATAAGCCACACATCACGCCGGTAAATGCCAAACGACGTCTCGCTTGCTGTGAGAAGCGTAAACATTGGACGACTGAACAGTGGAAAAACGTTGTGTGGAGTGACGAATCACGGCACACAGTGTGGCAGGCTGTGGGTATGGGGAATGCCCGGTGAACGACATATGCCAGCGTATGTAGTGCTGACAGTAAAATTTGGAGGCGGTGGTGTCATGGTGTGGTCGTGATTTTCATGGAGAGGGCTTGTATCCTTGTTGTTTTAGGTGGCACTATCACAGCAGAGGTCTTTCAACACGACCGAGCACCTGTTCAGAATGCACGGCGTGTACTGAACTGCATCCTGTAGAACACCTTTGGAATGTTTTGGAACGGCGACTTCGTGCCATGCCTCACCGATCGACATCGATACCTCTCCCCAGTGCAGCACTCCGTGAAGAATGGGCTGCCATTCCCCAAGAAACCTTCCAGCACCCCATTGAAGGTATGCCTGCGAGAGTGGACGCTGTCATCAAGGTTAAGGATGGGCCAACACCATACTGAATTCCAGCATTTCCGATAGAGGGAGCCACGAACTTGTAAGTCACTGTCAGTCAGGTATCCAGATAGTTTTGATCACATAGTGTATGTAACTTGGCAATGACAAGTCATGCGAAAGTTACTTTTGTCCTTACCATTTCCACCCCAGTGTATAACACAACTCGTAATCGTGGCAAACATTAAAAAATTCATACATGGAGTTAGTATACAAGTTTAAATATATCTGCTACACCTACAATAACCCAACCTAAATCTTAAAACTAAATATAAGGATTGTGTTAAGCCACTTTTTGCTGTTTTATGAGAAGCAGACAAATGAAAACGAGACAGACGGAAAAAAAGTAAACTGTTTATTATTTCGAAAGTAATCGCCACAATCGCTAAACATTTATCCCAATGTGAGACAAGACCGTCAGTGCCTTCACGGAAAGATGGTCGGGGCTGCCTAAGATATCATTTGCCCGCCCACATGTCGGCAATTTTGTTTCGAGTGCGCTGCAGAAGTTCTACATCTACATCTACATCCGTACTCCGCAAGCCACCTGACGGTGTGTGGCGGAGGGTACCCTGAGTACCTCTATCGGTTCTCCCTTCTATTCCAGACTCGTATTGTACGTGGAAAGAAGGATTGTCGGTATGCTTCTGTGTGGGCTCTAATCTCTCTGATTTTATCCTCATGGTCTCTTCGCGAGATATACGTAGGAGGGAGCAATATACTGCTTGACTCTTCGGTGAAGGTATGTTCTCGAAACTTTAACAAAAGCCCGTACCGAGCTACTGAGCGTCTCTCCTGCGGAGTCTTCCACTGGAGTTTATCTATCATCTCCGTAACGCTTTCGCAATTACTAAATGATCCTGTAACGAAGCGCGCTGCTCTCCGTTGGATCTTCTCTATCTCTTCTATCAACCCTACCTGGTGCGGATCCCACACTGCTGAGCAGTATTCAAGCAGTGGGCGAACAAGCGTACTGTAACCTACTTCCTTTGTTGTCGGATTGCATTTCCTTAGGATTCTTCAAATGAATCTCAGTCTGGCATCTGCTTTACCGACGATCAACTTTATATGATCATTCCATTTTAAATCACTCCTAATGCGTACTCCCAGATAATTTATGGAATTAACTGCTTCCAGTTAATGATAAGGGACCTATCTTTCTATGTATTCGCATCACATTACACTTCGCTACATTGAGATTCAATTGCCATTCCGTGCACCATGCGTCAATTCGCTGCAGATCCTCCTGCATTTCAGTACAATTTTCCATTGTTGCAACCTCTCGATACACCACAGCATCATCTGCAAAAAGCCTCAGTGAACTTCCGATGTCATCCACCAGGTCATTTATGTATATTGTGAATAGCAACGGTCCTATGACACTCCCCTGCGGCACACCTGAAATCACTCTTACTTCGGAAGACTTCTCTCCATTGAGAATGACGTGCTGCGTTCTGTTATCTAGGAACTCCTCAATCCAATCACACAATTGATCTGATAGTCCGTATGCTCTTACTTTGTTCATTAAACGACTGTGGGGAACTGTGTCAAACGCCTTGCGGAAGTCAAGGAACACGGCATCTACCTGTGAACCGGTGTCTAAGGCCCTCTGAGTCTCGTGGACGAATAGCGCGAGCTGGGTTTCACACGATCGTCTTTTTCGAAACCCATGCTGATTCCTACAGAGTAGATTTCTAGTCTCCAGAAAAGACATTATACTCGAACATAATACGTGTTCCAAAATTCTACAACTGATCGACGTTAGAGATATAGGTCTATAGTTCTGCACATCTGTTCGACGTCCCTTCTTGAGAACGGGGATGACCTGTGCCCTTTTCCAATCCTTTGGAACGCTTCGCTCTTCTGGAGACCTACGGTACACCGCTGCAAGAAGGGGGGCAAGTTCCTTCGCGTACTCTGTGTAAAATCGAACTGGTATCCCATCAGGACCAGCGGCCTTTCCTCTTTTGAGCGATTTCAATTGTTTCTCTATCCCTCTGTCGTCTACTTCGATATCTACCATTTTGTCAACTGTGCGACAATCTAGAGAAGGAAGCACAGTGCAGTCTTCCTCTGTGAAACAGCTTTGGAAGAAGACATTTAGTATTTCGGCCTTTAGTCTGTCATCCTCTGTTTCAGTACCATTTTGGTCACAGAGTGTCTGGACATTTTGTTTTGATCCACCTACCGCTTTGGCATAGGACCAAAATTTCTTAGGATGGAAACCCTTACACATCGTCCATACAGTCCCGGTCTCTCCCGGTGCGACTTCCATATTTTTGGAGCACCGAAGAAAGACATTCGTAGTGATTGATTTGTTTCGGACGAAGAGGCGCAGTCCTAGGTGCAATCATGGTTTCGTAGGCAACCACAAAACATTTTTCCATGAAGGCATTGACCATCTTGTCTCACAGTGGGATGAACGTACTAACAGTTACGGCGATTACTTCTGAAATAACGAACAGTTTACTTACTTCTTTCCATCTGTCTCGTTTTCGTGTGGCTATCACTTGTACAGGGTGATTCAGATGATCCTGGCTACGGGTTTTATGCAACCCACAACACCTTCAAAAACCACGTGCTACATTTTCATATTCTCTAGCTCGCTATAAGCAAACTATTAGTCCTACAGAAAAAAAATGAACAGGACTGTTTTGTAGCAAATTTAATGTCATTTAATTTTGTATTGGGATGCGTACTCGTTTGAGGCCATGGTTTTCGAGTTATTCAAGGTTATTTTTTTACGTTCTAAGTACATTGAATTTTCTGAAAAATATCCTGTTTACTTTTTCTGTAAGACTAATAGTTTGCGTGCTGCGAGCGAGAGAATACGAAAATCTCGCACATGGTTTCTGTAGGTGTTGCATAAAGCCCATATGTAGCGGCAGCTGAATCACTCATTAGATAGATATTATGGGCTGGTGGTAATAATGCAACTACTACTCCGGCACGGAATAAATCTGTAAAATATTAGATGGGGGGATGCAGGAATCAGTTCGCCTCCATAGCTAAGCATGTCTGTTATGTGGAAGATCCAGTTCGATTCTCAGTATTGCCAGGGTTTTTTCGTTGATGGGGGGAGTGGGACAGGGTTTACTCAGCTTCGTGATGCCAAGTGAGCAGCTCCTTCTATGGGGATTAGCGTTTCAAAGGTCTGGGTATTTGACAAAAGGTAGGAGTGTGGTGAGCTGCCTCCATGCCTCTCCATACCGCTTCCGAAAAACGCCATCTTCAGAGGATTACGCGGCGGCCGGTCGGTACTGAATTACCTAACAGGGACAGTAAATGTGGATTTAGCGTTTTATGGCAGTTTCAAGATCAATGTGTGATCTTTCGAGCTGTGCGAGTAGTTAAAACTTTACGGAAGATCAGAGACAAAAGGATAGCTAACGAAAGACAATGTTTGTGAGAAGAGCTGAGGGGGTGGAGGTCGGGTGTCCAGTGCTGCGTTCTCACGAGAAATCCAGGGGAAATGATTAGAGTTGCGCTCTACTAAAATTGCAGTTCTGTAGTTTTGGTGCACTACATAAATGACGTAGTAAATGGTAGGATTACCGGTAGTACTGGTTGGGAAAGAAACACAAATGAATGTGTAAGAGACAATCTGAGAGCCGATGACTTCTCTTAGTTTGCTTGCTTCTTTGTTTCTTTCCATATAATTAGAACCGCACATCACTCAGTATTAGCACATTGCGTATATTATATCCTTACAGAACATAAACTGCATATTATAAGTAATAAAAATTAGTAGATCACTTGACTTGTGCGCTTTTATGTAACCAAAGAAATTACTTTTCGTGCAAGTAAAATTTAAATGCACAAATATATATATATATATATATATATATATATATATATATATATATAGTTGCTATTTTGTGCTTAATATAACGTTCTTCATCATGATAAAAGGACAGTGTTTCGTGTTATTATTGATGAATATTATAGTTGTTTATGAATAACAGAAACTTGTTTTATGTAAGTTCGAGAAAGTATTGAAGCGATGTTTGATATATTTTTGTACTTCGTTTTTTTATTTAACCTTTTTGCTGTCGAATTTGCGTTTTTTAGCACTATATGAAAAATCTATATTGTTTTCATTATTTTTCCTATGATAGCCCACTGTTTCATGTTACAAATGAACAATTTTCGAATAAAACCTGAATTAAACGTTGATAAATATAAATACTGTTTATTCTTAAGTAACAGACAGGAAGATAACTATGTAGAACAAAAAGTTCTGTAGTTTACCCGGCTATTTATGTATTCTCACTCAGTTTCTAGACGGTTCACCACTTCCTGTTTTTAGAGGAGTCTAGTAAGAAACTGATCACATACGTAAAGAAAGCGACTATTATGAGGTAACGCCCGACAGGTATGCAATACGCCCAACATATAAGTAACGTGCGTACGACCTCAATTGAAAAAAATTACTAGGAAGACTACGGTGGTGTACGCTTGCTGACGATAGTTTACGGTAGCCTACGGTAGTCTTACAACTCTGCTCGTGATATGTTCGATGGGGGCGCAGTGTTGGGTGCTATCACAGCGCGACTCTGAGAGAGTAGAGATGTGATTCCAGGAAAACGTTCTCGATGACACGGTGGCCATCTGACGCTCAGAGAAAAGAAACAGTTTCGCGTCAGAAGGACTTAACAGTAGACTGTGACAGAGTAAGTCAGTAGTAGTGTGATTATAGTAAAGCAGTGGAGTGTACGTACAGTGCAGGCCGGAGCTGAGGCAAGCGCGGAGGCGCGGCCTTCACGGCCAGCTGGTTGGGCTGCGGAACCTTGCCTCCGCGACCCACAGCCGCCATGGCCTACTCACCGAGCTGCCTGCACCGTGCTGCACTGCCAGCGCTAGCGCCAGTAAACAACTGCACGCACGGGATCCCACCGCCTGCACACACGCTGCATTCTCCTTTATTAATGAACACTCCGCAGTACATAAGCAGTGTGTAGGCATAACTATCTGTTGGGTTCTCATACATCTTCCGTATCCTGCCCTCTTTTTAAGGGGCTCCCGCTGCTTCTTTTTTCTGTAGATCCATATACTTGTCATTATTTTGGGTATCTTCGATTATTCATTTTTTGTGGATGAGTTTCCTGTTTCTTTCTATTTTCTCGTTTGTGCTATTAATGGAGATATTTTAATTTTTTATTTTTCTAAAAGATGTTCCCATGTTGTTTACTTTCGTAACTGATTTCTTGATCTAACCTCTGACTCTCTTTCCCTCCGATTTTCCCATTTATAGACGATATTTTTTGATCTAACTCAATGGTTTTGTATCTTAAGCGAACTCCCAACTTATTTACCGGGTGATTAAAAAGTATAAATTTGAAAACTTAATAAACCACGGAATAATGTAGATAGAGAGGTAAAAATTGACACACATGCTTGGAATGACATGGGGTTTTATTAGATAAAAAAAAAAACACCCTATTTTGCTAGACGCGTGAAAGATCTCTTGCGCACGTCGTTTGGTGATGATCGTGTGCTTAGCCGCCACTTTCGTCATGCTTGGCCTCCCAGGTCCGCAGACCTCAGTCCGTGCGATTATTGGCTTTGGTTCCCTAAAGTCGCAAGTTTATCGTGATTGACCGACATCTCTAGGGATGCTGAAAGACAACATCCGACGCCAATGCCTCACCATAACTCCGGACATGCTTTACAGTGCTATTCATGGACTACAGCTATTGTTGAGGAATGATGGTGGACACATTGAGCATTTGCTGCAAAGAACATTATCTTTGCTTTGTCTTACTTCGTTATGCTACTTATTGCTATTCTGATCAGATGAAGCGCCATCTCTCGGACATTTTTTGAACTTTTGTATTTTTTTGGTTCTAATAAAACCCCATGTCATTCCATGCATGTGTGTCAATTTGTACCTCTTTATCTACATTATTCCGCGATTTATTCAGTTTTCAAATTTACACTGACTTTTTGATCACCCGGTGTTTCTCTGATCAACTTATAACCATATGACAGTTGTCCCAGTTTTGCTCGTTTACGTCAGTTGTTTTTTAAGATTCACCGTATCTAGCGTGGCGTTCATCTGACGATTTCTGTTTTCGGAAAGATTCAAACGTCAGTACAGCTCTTCTGAATATGATTCAGTTTATCGGGACTTTCGGTTATATATTCGATTCCTCTAGATCTTTTGTAACATTCATGCAGCATTCCTGCTTTCAGTCTTGAGTCAAAAGTGTTGAAGGCATGTTTTATCGTTTTTGAACCATCTATCCATCTTACGTGGCCGTAAAACCGAACTCTGGTTTTGCGCATTGTGTCTGTAACTTTTTCTATTTTAGAGTATTTCCTTGTTTCGATTTATATATATATCTACATCTACATCTACATCTACACTCATACTCCGGAAGCCACCTAACGGCGTGTGGCGGAGGGTACCTTGAGTACCTCTATCGGTTCTCCCTTCTATTCCAGTCTCGTATTGTTCGTGGAAAGAAGGATTGTCGTTATGCCTCTGTGTGGGCTCTAATCTCTCTGATTTTATCCTCATGGCTCTTCGCGAGATATACGTAGGAGGAAGCAATACACTGCTTGACTCCTCGGTGAAGGTATGTTCTCGAAACTTCAACAAAACCCCGTACGGAGCTACTGAGCGTCTCTCCTGCAGAGTCCTCCACTGGAGTTTATCTATCATCTCCGTAACGCATTCGCGATTACTAAATGATCCTGTAACGAAACGCTCTGCTCTCCGTTGGGTTTTCTCTATCTCTTCTATCAACCCTAACTTTTAATGTAACTTCTCTGACTCTTTTTTCTCTGAATTTGACATTTGGGAGGATATATTTAGCGGTTCCCGCCTGGTTTACTTTTGTAACTAAATTCTTAGTTTAACTTCTACGACTCTTCCCGTAAAATGCTTCTGGATTGTAGACCGTTATGTTGTAAAATGGTATACCAGCGATTTAGCCACCATTTCAAGCCCTCATCATGCCCTGATGAATGTCAAGAACAGTTATTACTGAAACGGTGGTACAACATTTTACAGCATGGCACGGTCTACAATCTAGAAATATGCCAGGATAGCTGCGTGCGTTAGCACGCCGCTTCCGGGATTCGGGGAGGCGCACTGATCCTGGATCGAATATGTTCGGTGTACTGACGATGTAATACATTTGTGTAAGCTTTCTTTGAGCCCAATGCATATTCATCGAACCAGGGTAAAGATCACATTTTTATATTGTTATTTGAATGACATTACTGTTTTCAGGTTGGGACGGGGAATCAATAAGAGATAGTAAATATTCTATGAAGTTGATGTTCTTCTCCTTAACTGCTTAAAGAGGACCAGTGCATTAAGTGCAACGTCTTTGCAACACAAATTCACTGTTTAAGCGATGAATTATCCGAGAAAATAGGCCCAGCAAACCACAGGACTATATTATGTACATCGTAAACTGGGACTGAAGACACCTTAAAATATTCTGGACTTGTTATTATACGTGTTTACCAGCTCACATGCTCGTCGATGTTCACCGCAAATACGGGTATCTCTAGGACGTATTTAGTTACTACTCTGATGCATGTGAGTTCTTTTACAAACAATGTCTGCTTTTAGATATGAAGAAATACAAAAAAAATATATTTTTGAACGTATAGGAAGATACTTACCATTAGGCTTATACCATTTTACAATTATTAAACATATACATACACCACGAACTATCTTGATAAAGTTGATATTACAGAGCATAAAACATGCAAATTTTGGATATTCTACAAATAGTTATTATTGGTTTTAATATCGATATACCCGGTACAAACCCGATTTTTTTTTTCATTCTTTGAGGTGAACTATCAGTTATTATGTGTTAAATTCAGCGCACTCCGACTTTATCTTCTGAAATTTTCGCCTTGTTTCTAGGGTCATGAAGTCCTATGTGAACTAAAGATTACTCTTGAAATACTTTCTCAAGCAATGTGTATCTTCCCCGATTCATAATGGCCACAATGGGGCATCATGACCCGTCATAATAAAGCACCGTGCGACCGCTTCCTGAACTACCACAATGCTTATTTAATATGTCGAGGACAGTTGGCATCCGCTGCCTGCATATTTGTCAGAAAATTCTGTGTACTTACCACCGGACAGTCAGTTACAACGCCACTTTGATGAAAAGTTACGTACCTGAGAAAGGAAAGAAAAATCGTTAATAGCGTTCATAATTTCGTACACGTTTAACAAAAATAATTTTGTGTACCTCATAAAAACAGGTATACATTATTATCAGGTTAGCCTAATTTACAATTTCACAATAACAATCTGAACTTTAATGTAAAACACATTAAAATGTATACGTTTACTTCACTTAGTGTGAGACCAAAGGTCGCATATTCGTTGCATAAAACAACGGAATAAAAGACGACTTATATGCAGATACATTAATTATGAAGTAATATTGCTATGTTCAAAATGTATACTATTATGTATCACATGACACTGGGTAACAATATGTGAGTAATCCAGTGGAATCTGATCCCCTTCTAGAACGATACCTTTTACGTACGACACCTTTTGTAAAAAAAGTGCTCGCATCATATTCGCAACTCTGGTGGTTTTATTTATAGACTGAAGTCACTAAAACTTAATACATCGCACTTATTAGTACATTTCGGTTCCGTCTTATTCTTCACTAGGGTTTCTCTCCTGGAGTCATTGTCACTCATTGGCTGCAAGTTCAAAGTCGACATAATAGCGCTATTTCATTATCCCTTTCCTCAACCCAGTTTTCCTTCAACAGCGAATATTTTGATCAAATTGATGGTGTTGCTGCGGCTATACCTTACTTCCTTCTGGTGGCAAACTTTTCTATGAAGTCTTTGAGGAGCGGAGAGGGCACTCTATTCGGCAGAAGTCCCCTGGAGATATCTAGGTGAAACTTTAGTTGTGGGGCCCATAGTGAATAAGAACTGTTACGATTTTTGCAGAAACTGAGTTAATTCCACGAAAACATAGAATTTACGATGAAAGTGGAGGATGTTTGCCGCTTCTTGAAGTCCTGGTGGGTTGGAAAACATACCATCAATCCACATCTATCAGCTCATCCCGAAGCGAGACTCCATAACCGCTAAATTGAACGAACCACATTCCCAGCCGGCCACTGTGACCGAGCGGTTCTACGCGTTTCAGTCTGGAACCGCGCGACCACTACGGTCGCAGGTTCGAATCCTGCCTCAGGCATGGATGTATGTGATGTCCTTAGGTTAGTTCTAGGGGACTGATGACCTCAGATGTTACGTCCCATAGTGCTCAGAGCCATTTGAACCACTTTTGAACCACATTCCCATTTATCCCTGCTCTGAATTATCCCCTCTTTTACAGTAAATGCTACTATAACAACCCTCACAAACCCTCCACCAAAACAATCACAGCCTCCACACCGACACCAGAAAATGGCTCTGAGCACTATGGGACTTAACATCTATGGTCAACAGTCCCCTAGAACTTAGAACTACTTAAACCTAACTAACCTAAGGACATCACACAACACCCAGTCTTCACGAGGCAGAGAAAATCCCTGACACCGACACCAGAGTTTGCGGTATTAATCAGTAAGGGTAAGCCAGAGTACACCGACGAAGAAATGGAAAGTGAATTGAACTCTCGGTCAGAAATCAACGAGCGCAAGGCACTACGCATTCTGAATGATAAAGGACCTCGATTCTCAGTAAGAGTAGTCTCATAATCACACGACACCACAGACAAACTCATAAAAAAGTGAGTCCTTCATTTACCACAGTAAGCATTCTGTAGAAACGTCTCGAACAACTACAGAAGTGTATCGATGTCAACGATGCCTCCAACATGATAACCACCTAACCGAGCCGGCCGCTGTGGCCGAGTGGTTCTAGGGGCTTTAGTCCGGAACTACACAGCTGCTACCGTCGCAGTTTCGAATCATGCCTCGGGCATGGATGTGTGTGATGTCCTCAGGTTAGTTAGGTTTAAGTAGTTCTTAGCCTAGGGGACTGATGACCTCCGATGTTAAGTCCCATAGTGCTTAGAGCCATATGAACCATTTCAAACCTAACCGAAAACTGCAAGAGCCCACCAAACTGTCCTCACCGCAAGCAACACCACCTTCACATACTATGCCCCAACCTAAAATCCCCATCTTCCAAAGGCCTTGCGGCAGTGGTAACACCGGTTCCCGTCAGATCACCGAAGTTAAGCGCTGTCGGGCTGGACTAGCACTTCGATGGGTGACCATCCGGTCTGCCGAGACCGCTGTTGGCAAGCGGAGTGGACTCAGCCCTTGTGAGGCAAACTGAGGAGCTACTTGATTGAGAAGTAGCGGCTCCGGTCTCGTAAACTGACATACGGCCGGGAGAGCGGTGTGCTGAACACATGCCTCTCCATATCCACAACCAGTGACGCCTGTCGTTTGAGGCTGCCGTAATCGGCACCCGACGCAACCGACAGAAACTGCTTCACCACGCAATTTTGACACTACTTCTGCTAACTTATTGGCGTTGGCAGAAATGAAAAAAGAGGGAATTGGACATGAAGTGTTCCGGAGAAATCCGATATGTGACGAAACCGAATGACAGACTTATCGAACACCATTTATTGTGCCACTTACATGCAGTCACCGTTGTTAGCAAAGTGTTCTTGCTCTAAGTGGGTAGGCAGGCTGCTAGCTTTTTGACGCACAGAATACCTGATAATATATTTTTATAGGCGGGTGCGTCGATATTTTTCTCTCAATATACCGATAATTTCTTTCTATATACCGAGGGCCGACAATATTTTTTAACTATCGATATATCGGATTCCCGATAGTTTTAAAAATATCAACATACCCCCTGGCAACAAGAAATCTGTGCCCCCTCCTCAACGATTCCCGGTACCGTGTTGCGCCACTACATCTACATTCCACCTCGCATGCACCTACATGCCCCATACATCATCTCCTTCCTGCATTTCAACCAACTCCCACTTCCCAATGATGAAATCCGTCCCGAGACAGATCCCTCTTTCCAACCCTATGCACAACGTTACCCTTCACACCATCCATTTATATTTCTCTTTCCCTTTCCTCCACTTTGCTGACTTTTAGTCGTTACCTACGGACCACCGAACCCCATAACAAAAAAAAGTATATTTTCATCTCTTTTGTGTACATGTGACCTTTTACCGAATAGCGGTTCTTATCTGCTGTCAACCCGTCCCCTTTTGTGCGGTATTTAAATAACTATAAATGTAAAAAGTACCAATGTCAATGGTAAATAACTATATGAAGGTTGCTGAGTGGTTTTCAGCCGAAATATCGTGGCGAGAGGTCGACGTCATGGGCTGCAATCTCGACACTACATCGAATGTAAAGCTACACACTGGTACTTGCGAAAGGCCGGAAGAGAACTATGACACATCACCGCTGCTACGATCTTGCTATGCAAGCCATGCGAGATTCCTGCATTGACCCAAACCGTCACTTACCGCACGAGGCGGTACAGTGATTGGACTCGCATTTGGGAGACAATGATTTAGATTTCCATCCGCCCATCCAGACTTCGGTATGCTGCGTAAAACACCGAGATGGTTTCTTTGAAAAAGATGCAGCCGATTTCCTTACTGACTTTCCCTAAGTCGATCCGATCGTGCGTTCCATTTCTAATGACCTCTTCGTCGCCGCAACATTAACCGTAACGTAACTACCTATCTATCTACCTACCTACCTTCCTTCCTCCCTTCCTTCCTTCCAGAGCTCATTGGCGAGTACACGATTGACCTTCTCTTTGACAGATTCTCATGGTGATTCGGAATATTTCTCGGCATATGACAAATGATGTTATTTCTACCAGGCACGTGAATGGAGTAGAGGTGAAACTAGAGTAATTTAACTCGTGTATCATATTTCTCCAGAAATCTGTTTCAGTTGAACAGCTACAGAGAATGTCTAGTGCATTGACAAGGTAAAATGCAAAGAAAAAATGCTTGGCGAAGATTTCTCGTCAAGTGAATCTCTACATACCAACGACGTCTTATTTGTTGACAAATAGCGACGTTAGGAACAAAATGCAGGATGGGGAAAATAAAAGTGGACCAACCGAGTGGATACGATTGGACGTGAATGTATGCATATAACCACACCTCGTCACGCTCACAGCACGTGTACACCCGCCACATGATCCACGCTGGTTCCCTGGAGTACATTTTCACAATCTTCACGCCTGAGAGAGTTCTTAGCAGAAGTCAGTATATTCCTAGCTGGCCACTCAGGTCATCCGATCTGTCTGTGTGCGATTACGTCATCAAGTCTAAGGTGTATCGCAACCCGTATAATCTCCAAGAACAGCAGCAGAACATTTCAAATGACATTGCAATTCCAGCAGTCCAGCTTCGATCCGTCTTCAGCAACTTGATGACCAGGGCCCAGAGGTACCAAGAGATGAATGGTGGTCACTTCCAAAACCTGCTCAAGTCAGGTTAGTACTGTTTGTCCTTTCCTCTGATGTGTTTCTTATTACCCTGGAACTCTGTTATCCGGGCCACTTTTATTTGCCCCGCCCTGTAATGTTTTACGTTGTCCTCCGAAAATTGCCGTGCAGAGGATACTCAACTTTTTGCGACTACCAGAGAGACCTAATCTACCTCTTGAGAAAAATATCGAAGGATCATTGCTGTAATTAATTGAATAATGTACACTCCTGGAAATTGAAATAAGACCAGAGTGAATTCATTGTCCCAGGAAGGGGAAACTTTATTGACACATTCCTGGGGTCAGATACATCACATGATCACACTGACAGAACCACAGGCACATAGACACAGGCAACAGAGCATGCACAATGTCGGCTCTAGTACAGTGTATATCCACCTTTCGCAGCATTGCAAGCTGCTATTATCCCATGGAAACGATCGTAGAGATGCTGGATGTAGTCCTGTGGAACGGCTTGCCATGCCATTTCCACCTGGCGCCTCAGTTGGACCAGCGTTCGTGCTGGACGTGCAGACCGCGTGAGACGACGCTTCATCCAGTCCCAAACATGCTCAATGGGGGACAGATCCGGAGATGTTGCTGGCCAGGGTAGTTGACTTACACCTTCTAGAGCACGTTGGGTGGCACGGGATACATGCGGACGTGCATTGTCCTGTTGGAACAGCAAGTTCCCTTGCCGGTCTAGGAATTGAAGAACGATGGGTTCGATGACGGTTTGGGTGTACCGTGCACTATTCAGTGTCCACTCGACGATCACCAGAGGTGTACGACCAGTGTAGGAGATCGCTCCCCACACTATGATGCCGGGTGTTGGCCCTGTGTGCCTCGGTCGTATGCAGTCCTGATTGTGGCGCTCACCTGCACGGCGCCAAACACGCATACGACCATCATTGGCACCAAGGCAGAAGCGACTCTCATCGTTGAAGACGACACGTCTCCATTCGTCCCTCCATTCACGCCTGTCGCGACACCACTGGAAGCGGGCTGCACGATGTTGGGGCGTGAGCGGAAGACGGCCTAACGGTGTGCGGGACCGTAGCCCAGCTTCATGGAGACGGTTGCGAATGGTCCTCGCCGATACCCCAGGAGCAACAGTGTCCCTAATTTGCTGGGAAGTGGCGGTGCGGTCCCCTACGGCACTGCGTAGGATCCTACGGTCTTGGCGTGCATCCGTGCGTCGCTGCGGTTCGGTCCCAGGTCGACGGGCACGTGCACCTTGCGCCGACCACTGGCGGCAACATCGATGTACTGTGGAGACCTCACGCCCCACGTGTTGAGCAATTCGGCGGTACGTCCACCCGGCCTCCCGCATGTCCACTATACGCCCTCGCTCAAAGTCCGTCAACTGCACATACGGTTCACGTCC
The DNA here is from genome assembly GCF_023897955.1 of Schistocerca gregaria. Lineage (NCBI taxonomy): Eukaryota > Metazoa > Arthropoda > Insecta > Orthoptera > Acrididae > Schistocerca > Schistocerca gregaria. The sequence goes on along the minus strand of NC_064931.1, from coordinate 137,837,169 downwards.
ACGCTGTCGCGGCATGCTACCAGTGTTAAAGACTGCGATGGAACTCCGTATGCCACGGCAAACTGGCTGACACTGACGGCGGCGGTGCACAAATGCTGCGCAGCTAGCGCCATTCGACGGCCAACACCGCGGTTCCTGGTGTGTCCGCTGTGCCGTGCGTGTGATCATTGCTTGTACAGCCCTCTCGCAGTGTCCGGAGCAAGTATGGTGGGTCTGACACACCGGTGTCAATGTGTTCTTTTTTCCATTTCCAGGAGTGTATATACAGGGTGTTGCCGTAAGAGCGTGCAAGAATTTAACAGGACGTAGAGGACGCCCCACTGAGGTAGGGAACCTGGGCTCAGAGAAGACAGCTTAAGGGGATAACAGGAATAAAATCATAATAGTGTGTATTCTTTGTTTATGTTAGTTAACTGAAAATACCATCATTGCCACAATGAACGTGTCATTTGTACAGTATCTTACAAAATGTGCTGAAACTGACGGCTATCAACCTCAATGTAAGCATTACATCGGCGAGCAAGATTCTGACGCACCCTGACAAACATCCCTGGTGTGTTTCGAATCACATCACAGTCAGCTACAATTCTGGCAACTAATTCCGTCTCCGTATCCACTGGGGTCTCATACACAAGTGACTTTATATATCCCTATAGGAAATAATCAAGAGCATTCAGGTCGCTGCTCCATCGTAGTGTACTGTACGTCTCTGAATAGCAGTGAGCAATGAATGGGTCTCTCGTTGATTCACAGCACCTTCTGTCATGGGACAATGTGAATACTATACAACAGAGGCACCTTATGGACAAGTAAAGAACACAAAACCTGCATCACGGCTTCCTGCTAATCAGGCTCGTCCTTCTTGTTTCCTTGCAGGAAATAAAGTATGTGCACGTAAATAAACAGCACAATTTGTGTAAATATGTACGCATGTTAGTTGTAAATAAGCTGGAAAACAGTAATGTTAGACAAAGCGGTAGGTAAGTTTACTTCCATATCTGTTTAAGCTGGCTTCTCCGACTCCAGGTTCTCTATCTCAAATTGATCAGTGGAGCAATCTCTATGTCCTATTGCATTTTTGCACGCTCTTACGGAAACACTCTGTATTGGAAATAAAACGTTCACGAAAGCATTCTATGAAAACAGAGGTTGAGAATGACATAGTAATGATTACTTGTTTTATATAGGACTTATATAAAACAAATTTAAGGAAATAAATGCGATAATCTTATATCTGGAAGCAATTTTTCAAACAGTTAAGGGTTGAGTTCAGGAGAATACAAGATTCAGTGATTATGATTTCTTTTACGATACTAGGCATAAGGGTTTAGTTGATGATAACCTGCTTTTACGAAAATCAAAAAAAATTCATAATACAATAGTTTCTTGAAATATACAGATTTTTGCTACTTCGGAAGTTAAATCAATCAATACTTCAAAAATAGAGAAGATGAAAATAAAAAAGGCATGTGGCGGCATTACTCGTATATATAAATCAGTAGTCTTTCATCGGTAATAAGGTGCAATGAGCGCAGCAGGTAGATGAATCCTACATTATTGAGCCACACATCCCGGCCTTGTTAACGTCATACTGCTGACATCAAAGTCACAGGTGTGAAATATGCCAGCAGTTCAAAGTAAATATTTCTTTTGCAATTCAGTGCTCAAGAAAACGGGAGCTGAACGTGATGCGGAGATACATTTTGCGATGCAATGAGAACAAGTTGTATGAAAGAGAGGTTTCACGGGACAAGTCAGTGCAGCGGCGCACTTTCACTGCTGTTAAGTGCATGTTGCGGCCTTGGATAGGTGATCGTACGCGAGCGAAGTCTGGATTGGCACTCGTCTCAGGCGAGCATGCTCGCTTTCGGCGCCGCAAGCAGTGAAAAATCGACAACTTCGTTAACTTACCTTATGTAATGCCGAACAGCCAAGACTCAGGATTCAAATAATGAGGATGGTGACCGCAAGGGTGCGAGTATAGATGAAATTCGGTTAGTTGTGAGTGATTACGTTATGATGTGACGTTCACTGGACACATGCGTTACTAGATGCTATGAGGGTGTTACGGAGAGAAAGCCACCTCAGCATTGGTCTGAAGCTACTCAGGAGAATCACAGACAACGTAAATCACTGGGACCGGACGAGAATTTAACTTTTGAAGCTGGTATCTGTGCAGATATCATTGGTGATCTTGCTGCTCTCGAAGAATGAAGTTATAATGAAATCTACACTTCACAAAGTTGCGCGTAGATAATCGACATGACTGTGTCAGACATTGTTCCTCGGTAATTCATTTTTCACAGAGGTTGGTGTGTTAACTGCCGCAGACAACTGATGTTTGCGAATGTAGGAAGCGATACGCGACATACGCAGGTAGTGCAGCTAGGAGCGTGGCGCGGTGGGCAGAGCTCACATGAGAAGCAGGAAGTCGGCGTGACCTAGTTCGCGTCTGCGAATCAGACGTCACTGACGAGCGCCGTGCGCAGCCATCAAAGTTGATCGCCGAGCTGCTCGCTTTCGACTCACAACGGCCAACGGCGTTACACTCCGCCTCGCGGCTTCTTCGCGTAAGTGACACGGGAGGTGCGAAGAAAGGAAGTATCAGGTATCTGGCGCGAAAGCGGATATGGGTATACTTTGCGTGGTTCTCACTGCTGTAGCCCACGCACGCGGTATTCTTTCGTACCGAACTGCGGACGACACAGACTGATGCTTAAGACAGGGAATATTATTTTGATTTCTTTGTTAAATAACGTACATAACAGCGATCTCTAAGTGTGATCTGACGACTACAATATTATCGAAACGTGGAAAGTAACCACTAACGCTATACGTAACACACAACCGTAACTGAAATGAAGAACAGTGGTTATCAGTTGAATGGTAGCCTTAACCAGAGTTGCGCTCTATCATAAGTACGGTTTGGTCGTTTTGGTACAATACATAAATGACGTAGTAAATGGTAGAATTACCGGTAGTATTGGCAAGGAAAGTAAAATAAATGAACATGTGAGAGAGAAAGGTGGGCCGACGACTTCTCTTTGTTTTTGTTTATCTGTTCGTTTGTTTCGCACGAAACTAGAACCGCACACCGTTCAGTGTTAGTCCGTTGTGTATTTTATATCTTTACAAAATATAAACTGCATTTCATAAGTAACAAAAATTAGTTGATCGAGTAACTTCTGCGTTTTTATGTAGCCAAAGCAATTACGTTTCTGCAAGTACAGTTTACACGCCCAAAAATAACTAAACTATATTATTATTGTCGTTTTTTGCACTCAACAGAACGTTCTTCATCATGATCAAAGGCAAGAGTTCCTGTTATAATTGGTTCGTGCGAAAGTTGTTTAGTGGTAACTGAAACATGCTTTATGTCCGTTTTGTGAAGTATTAAAGCGATATTCGATAGTTTTTTGGCATTTTTAACAAATTTTTCTTTTTTTCCGTGTAAATTGCATTTTGTAGCGCTATATAATAAATCTGTATTGTTTTTTGTTTTTAGTTTTACTACAACAGCCCTTTGTTTCACGGTACAAATCATCAGTTTTAGAATAAAACCAGAATTAAATATTAACTGTTTCAGTTTTGGTATAAATACCGTTTATTTTTAAGTAACAGAGAGGAGGATAACTACACTCCTGGAAATGGAAAAAAGAACACATTGACACCGGTGTGTCAGACCCACCATACTTGCTCCAGACACTGCGAGAGGGCTGTACAAGCAATGATCACACGCACGGCACAGCGGACACACCAGGAACCGCGGTATTGGCCGTCGAATGGCGCTAGCTGCGCAGCATTTGTGCACCGCCGCCGTCAGTGTCAGCCAGTTTGCCGTGGCATACGGAGCTCCATCGCAGTCTTTAACACTGGTAGCATGCCGCGACAGCGTGGACGTCAACCGTATGTGCAGTTGACGGACTTTGAGCGAGGGCGTATAGTGTGCATGCGGGAGGCCGGGTGGACGTACCGCCGAATTGCTCAACACGTGGGGCGTGAGGTCTCCACAGTACATCGATGTTGTCGCCAGTGGTGGGCGGAAGGTGCACGTGCCCGTCGACCTGCGATCGGACCGCAGCGACGCACGGATGCACACCAAGACCGTAGGATCCTACGCAGTTCCGTAGGGGACCGCACCGCCACTTCCCAGCAAATTAGGGACACTGTTGCTCCTGGGGTATCGGCGAGGACCATTCGCAACCGTCTCCATGAAGCTGGGCTACGGTCCCGCACACCGTTAGGCCGTCTTCCGCTTACGCCCCAACATCGTGCAGCCCGCCTCCAGTGGTGTCGCGATAGGCGTGAATGGAGGGACGAATGGAGACGTGTCGTCTTCAGCGATGAGAGTCGCTTCTGCCTTGGTGCCAATGATGGTCGTATGCGTGTTTGGCGCCGTCCAGGTGAGCGCCACAATCAGGACTGCATACACCCGAGGCACACAGGGCCAACACCCGGCATCATGGTGTGGGGAGCGATCTCCTACAGTGGCCGTTCACCTCTGGTGATCGTCGAGGGGACACTGAATAGTGCACGATACATCCAAACCGTCATCGAACCCATCGTTCTACCATTCCTAGACCGGCAAGGGAACTTGCTGTTCCAACAGGACAATGCACGTCCGCATGTATCCCGTGCCACCCAACGTGCTCTAGAAGGTGTAAGTCAACTACCCTGGCCACCAAGATCTCCGGATCTGTCCCCCATTGAGCATGTTTAGGACTGGATGAAGCGTCGTCTCACGCGGTCTGCACGTCCAGCACGAACGCTGGTCCAACTGAGGCGCCAGGTGGAAATGGCATGGCAAGCCGTTCCACAGGACTACATCCAGCATCTCTACGATCGTCTCCATGGGAGAATAGCAGCCTGCATTGCTGCAAAAGGTGGATATACACTGTACTAGTGCCGACATTGTGCATGCTCTGTTGCCTGTGTCTATGTGCCTGTGGTTCTGTCAGTGTGATCATGTGATGTATCTGACCCCAGGAATGTGTCAATAAAGTTTCCCCTTCCTGGGACAATGAATTCACGGTGTTCTTATTTCAATTTCCAGGAGTGTATGTAACCGTGTGGGTTAACTGACCATTTGTATATCCTCACTCATTTATCTACATGGTTCACTGCTTCCGGTTACTAGGTGATTTTGGTAAGACACTGATCGAATACGCAAACAAAGAACCAAAATGAGGTAACGTCCGAAAGGTATGCAACACACCTGACGTATAGGTAACGTGATTATGATCTTAACTGACCAAAGCTACAAGGAAAACCACCGGAATCTATTTTTACTTCTGATAGTTTACGATAGCTGCTCAGTCTATAAAACTAAGAATCAATGACAGAAATAACAAAAAAGATTTAGCTTGTGGGACTAAAATACAGGGTGAAAGGATATCAACGATTAGATTCGTTACAGCACTGCTGTCATCAGTGAAAGTTAGGAAGAATTCCGAGCCCTGCCGAATGCAACCAACAGCCTCCTCAGCACGCACTGTGGACTGAGAGTAATGAAAGAAAGACGAATCCAATGAGATGTAGCAGAAATGGATTAGTGATAAACTCAAAATCAAAACTGGGGTCCGAGAAGTAGACGGAGTGAAGGAATTTGAGGCACAATAACATGTACTTAAGTTTATCCATAGGCAAGGAACATAATTACTGTAGAAACGTAATTGATTGTTTCGTCACTGCTTGGTAGAACAATTACATAATTATGAATCGACAGCACAAACGTATAGGTGTTCTACAGTATTAATTTATGTGGTCAACCGGTTTTCGACCACAAAGCCATCATCAGACTATAAATATCTGTCGTCATCATAGAGGATGGAATACTGCTTAGCAACACTGAAAGAGATGGTACACACGTACAGTGAGGTACAAACAGAGGGTAAATGACATCTTCGACAATGCAACAGTAATGCAATTGAAAATGTTAAATGCAAACTGTAAACGAATCTGAAGAGAACAAACCAGAAACTATTAGCACTAGACACTGAAAGAAATGAGGATGACATGAGCAGCAATTATACTCAACAAAAGAGAAGAGGTACATGTCGTGAAACCACCTAAGAGCCTATAAACACACAGACTCATAACACTGATGTTTCGATGTTTACCCTTAACATTTTTTGGCTTGTCTTCTTCGGATTTTTCATTTGCTTAGCTTTAACGTTTCCAATTATTTTATTACTGCTTTATCAAAGATGAGATTTACTCTGTATTTGAACCTCACTCCCTATGTGCAACTTTCTACACGCTGTGTCCTTTCTGATGAACGATAGTCAGCTACATTCATGACTGACTTGTAACTCGAAAAACAGTTAACTAAATAAATGAATACCGTAGAGTAACAAGAATGCTGTGTTTTACATGAATATCCCCGAATAGTCTTATGAACAAAAGAGTACCACAGATTACATAATGCACGGCTTTATATAATATCAAAGCAATCTCCGTACCAGGTCGAGAAATCTATCAAATTCAAATGGCTCAAATGGCTCTGAGCACTATGGGACTTAACATCTGAGGTCATCAGTCCCCTAGAACTTAGAACTAGTTAAACCTAACCAACCTAAGGACATCACACACACTCATGCACGAGGCACGATTCGAACCTGCGACCGTTGCGGTCGCGCGGTTCCGGACTGAAGCGCCTAGAACCGCTCGGCCAATCGAGAAATCTATCTTCTGATTTTGTATTCCGGGCCTCCGTTATCTATAAGCATTATTTCCTTTGTTTATTGCTGCTTCTCTGCTGATCTGCAAGTACGGTATAACTTAGGTAAGGAAATGTGCAGTGTGTATTAATAGTTACGTAGTGGGGTTTTAATTTCGCAACGACACTGGGTTACTGAAAACAAACTTTTTTCCTTTCGTTCTCTTGACGCAGGCAGGGAAGAAACCATAGGTTTCAGTAAGGTATTGCGTCAGATGATACTACTTGGTAAGAAACATACAGAAGTCTGGCTTAACAAACGATTTACTCTGCTTCAAAGAGAATGACTGCGTTACGTCTCAGTGAAATCTAAAAACAAATTACTGCAAGTTAACGCAGCTGAGCAGCGTACACCGTGAGTGCATGCACCTCGCAGTCCCACGTACGCATTTTGGGTTAAGCTAACAGCGGGAAGCTGCAGTGCATAGCGCTGTTGCACAAACGGGTGCGTCTATTTCGGAAGGCGGAGTTCAGCGCCCCTGGGACGAAATGTGGGTTAGGCCGTCGCTCCGCTTGTCACAGCTGAGCTGCGCGCAAAGTCCGCGCTAATTGAGTCTTCACCAACGATGACACTCCGCCGAACGTCACATTCGCTTTCTGTTACACTTAGCGGAACCCGTATGACGGTCGTACTCTCATCAGCTAGAACATTATGACCAGCGACCTACTATCTATACAGGGTGAAAAGTATTTAAACCGACAAACTCTGGGAGGTTTTAGGGGCATCAAAACAAATATTTTTCCCTAAAATCATTTTTTCCTATGAGGAGTATTTAAACCGGCAGAGGAAGATTTCTCTGGCGGCAAATTAACTAAACCAACAAATACTTTTCCATTTTTTTTATGACCGAGAGACATTACATTAACACCACCCAATTTCAATTATAGTAGATTTTCAAAAATGCCTCCATTGACACTTAAACAAAGGTTACACCGTCGGATCATGTTCTGTCTGGCACGGGTAAAAACCCCAGGAGTGTCCCGAATTGTTCCTGCTGCTGCTGCTATCCGGGCAACCAGATCCTGTTCTGATGCAACAGGAGTTGCGTAAACAAGGTTGCGCATCTCTCTCCTCACGTAAAAGTCCACAGGGGACATATCTGGGGATCGAGCTGGCCATGGTACAGGGCCACCTCTGCCAATCCACGTTTCTGGGAACCGTCGGTCCAGGAATCGACGCACACGACGACTGAAATGAGCCGGCGCCCCGTCATGTTGGAACCACATGCGTTGTCTTGGAGGGAGCGGGATGTCTTCCAGCAATTCTGGCAATGCTCTGGCGAAAAAATTGTAATAGTGCCAGCCATTTAATGGCCTAAGTAGGAGATACGGCCCAATTAAACAGTCCCCAACAACACCGACCCACACATTAACGAAGAACCGCACTTGATGAGCCCTAGTAACTGTGGCATGTGGGTTATCCTCACTCCAAATATGCGAATTGTGCATGTTGTAGACTCCATCACGCCTGAACGTTGCTTCATCGGCAAACGACACAGAGGATGGAAATGTAGGATGCATTTCACATTATTCCAGGTACCACAGCGGAAACTGTGCTCTGGGAGGATAATCAACTGGTTCCAGGTTGTGGACACGCTGTAAGTGAAATGGACGTAACAGTTGCTCTCGAAGGACTGTTCTTACATTCGTCTGATTCGTCCCCATGTTGTGTGCAACTGCGCGAGTGCTGATTGAAGGATCCCGCTCCACATGCTGCAAGACATCTTCCTCAAATTGCAGCGTTCTTACCGTGCGACGGCGTCCCTGTCCAGGTAATCTACCAAATGACCCAGTCTACATCTACATCTACATGATTACTCTGCAATTCACATTTAAGTGCTTGGCAGAGCGTTCATCGAACCACAATCATACTATCTCTCTACCATTCCACTCCCGAACAGCGCGCGGGAAAAACGAACACCTAAACCTTTCTGTTCGAGCTCTGATTTCTCTTATTTTATTTTGATGATCATTCCTACCTATGTAGGTTGGGCTCAACAAAATATTTTCGCATTCGGAAGAGAAAGTTGGTCATTGAAATTTCGTAAATAGATCTCGCCGCGACGAAAAACGTCTTTGCTTTAATGACTTCCATCCCAACTCGCGTATCATATCTGCCACACTCTCTGCCCTATTACGTGATAATACAAAACGAGCTGCCCTTTTTTGCACCCTTTCGATGTCCTCCGTCAATCCCATCTGGTAAGGATCCCACACCGCGCAGCAATATTCTAACAGAGGACGAACGAGTGTAGTGTAAGCTGTCTCTTTAGTGGACTTGTTGCATCTTCTAAGTATCCTGCCAATGAACCGCAACCTTTGGCTCGCCTTCCACACAATATTATCTATGTGGTCTTTCCAACTGAAGTTGTTCGTAATTTTAACACTTAGGTACTTAGTTGAATTGACAGCCTTGAGAATTGTACTATTTATCGAGTAATCGAATTCCAACTCATGTGGCCTCACGCAGACGTTGGTACACGGCAGCAAAGGGGGGAGAGGTTGTTTGGGGGAAGAGACCAAACAGCGAGGTCATCGGTCTCATCGGATTAGGGAAGGATGGGGAAGGAAGTCGGCAGCAAAGGTCGTATGGTGCAGGATACGGTGATTAGGATATTGTTGTTGATAAACCCGCTGTGCAGCTCGTCCGTTGTGGTACGCTACGTAGTACGCACCAATCATATCAGTGTACTCACTCCAGATGTATCGCTCCATTAGTAAACATAGACAATGCACTACTACACTGGTGGACGGCAGTTGCCTACAACTGAAGAGTGCAATACGCCCTCTAACAGCTGAAAATCGTAATACGGTCTCTAATAACTGAAGAGCGTAATCCAGCCTCCACCGGTTTAAATAATCCTCATAGGAAAAAATTACATTAGGGAAAAATATTTGTTTTGATGTCCCCTACAACCTTCCAGAGTTTGTCGGTTTAAATACTTTTCACCCTGTATAAACCTGTCCGTGCGATAGCAGCATCACCCGCCTAGGAATGGCTGTTACTCAGACAAACACACGGTGCGTGTAGTATCGGTGTGTGTGCTGCCCATGTGTAGAATGGCGAAGCCGCGCAATCTGAGTTGGACGAGGGCCGATTGTGATGGGCCGGAGTCGGCACGAGCATTTCGGAAACTGCACGACTTGTCGGGTGTTAGAGGAGTGCTGTGGAGAGTGTCTTCAACATGTGGTGAAACCAAGATGAAACCAGACGTCGTGGTCTTGGGCGGCCACCCCTTATAACAGATGTCGGACGTCGTAGGCCGGGAATACTAGTAGAACAGGACAGGCGGCGAACTGTGGCGGAACTAACATCAGACTTTAATGCTGGGCAGAGTACAAGTGTGTCTGAACACGCAGTGTAGCAAACATTCCTAACGGTGAGCCTCAGCAGCCGACGACCGACGCACGTGCCAATGTTAACACTACACATCAGCAACTGCGATTGACCATCGACACTGGACGTTGGCATAGCGGGAGAGCTTGCATGATCTGACGAATCTCGAAACCTTCTTCATCATGCCGATGGAAGGGTGTGAATCCGTCGTCTCTGAAATAGCTCCTTGACACCTGTACTGCAGGGCGGAGACCTTCTGGCAGCGGCTCAATTATGCTCTGGGGAATATTCACCTGGGAATCCATGGGTCCAGTGGAGATCACGCAAGACACCACGGCGGCCAAGGAGTATCGTACACTGGTTGCAGAACACGTGCACCCCTTCATGGCGATCATGTTTCCTGACGGAAGTTGTATTATTCAACAAGACAATGTGTCACGTCACCCTCATCGGAGGTGAGAGTATCATCTGGAGTGCCCCAGGGAAGTGTGGTAGGTCCGCTGTTGTTTTCTATCTACATAAATGATCTTTTGGATAGGGTGGATAGCAATGTGCGGCTGTTTACTGATAATGCTGTGGTGTACGGGAAGGTATCGTCGTTGAGTGACTGTAGGAGGATACAAGATGACTTGGACAGGATTTCTGATTGGTATGAAGAATGGCAGCTAACTCTAAATATAGATAAATGTAAATTAATGCAGATGAATAGGACAAAAGAATCCTGTAATGGCCGTCCGGAGTGGCCGTGCGGTTCTGGGCGCTACATTCTGGAGCCGGGCGATCGCTACGGTCGCAGGTTCGAATCCTGCCTCGGGCATGGATGTGTGTGATGTCCTTAGGTTAGTTAGGTTTAATTAGTTCTAAGTTCTAGGCGACTGATGACCTCAGAAGTTAAGTCGCATAGTGCTCAGAGCCATTTGAACCATTTTCCTGTAATGTTTGAATACTCCATTAGTAGCGTAGCGCTCGACACAGTCACGTCGATTAAATATTTGGGCGTAACATTGTAGAGCGGTATGAAATGGGACGAGCATGTAATGGCAGTTGTGGGGAAGGCGGATAGTCGTCTTCGGTTCATTGGTAGAATTTTGGGAAGATGTGGTTCATCTGTAAAGGAGACCGCTTATAAAACACTAATACGACCTATTCTTGAGTACTGCTCGAGCGTTTGGGATCCCTATTAGGTCGGATTGAGGGAGGACATATAAGCAATTCAGAGGCGGGCTGCTAGGTTGGATCATCACGCGAGTGTTACGGAAATGCTTCATGAACTCGGGTGGGAGTCTCTAGAGGAAAGGATGCGTTCTTTTCGGGAATCGCTACTGAGGAAATTTAGAAAATCAGCATTTGAGTCTGACTGGAGTCCAATTTTACTGCCGCCAACTTATATTTCGCGGAAAGACCACAAAGATAAGATAAGAGAGATTAGGGTTCGTGCAGAGGCATATAGGCAGTTATTTTTCCCTCGTTCTGTTTGGGAGCGGAACAGGGAGAGAAGATGCTAGTTGTGGTACGTGGTACCCTCCGCCACGCACTTATGGTAGATTGCGGAGTATGTATGTAGATGTAGATGTATAAGGCCAGGATTCTGATGGGAGTGGTTCGCGAAACACAGTGGCGAGTTCCAATTGGTGTTCTGTCGCCTCCCTCTCTCCTCTCGCCAGATCTGAAACCGATCGAACACATGTGGCATATGATTGAACGTGGCGTCAGACCTCATCGCTCCCTCCCCGGAATTTACGGAAATCAGGTAACCTGTGTGTACAGGTGCGGTGACAATTCCCTCCAGTGACCAACCAAGGGCTCATTGCCTCCATGCTACGACGCGTCACCGCTTTTATGGGTGCCGCAGGTAGGTGGGCATAATATTCTGGCTGATCAGTATGTATGTGGCCGAAATTGAAGGCGCTCATCTTGCCGAACAGATGGTTATCTGGCTTAAAGCAATACACTGATTGAAACTGATTCTTCAGCTGTGTATGAAATTCCACTATAACAACTATAAATTAGACATAGATAAAAAAAATACTTATTATGAAAAGCGACAAAATAAAAGTATGGCCATATGGCATCGTTGGGTGTGTCCCCTGTGAGGTTGGAATCACAGATAATGTCCACAAACTATACCAAATCTTTTTATAGGCAGTCATATTTAAATGCCGGATCATATTAAAAAAGATACCAAAGTAAAAATATCTGAGATATGTCTCTAAAAGCAGTTCAGGAACACTGATAATATAATGCAAGAGAACTTATAAAGTACAGACGTAGTTGTCATCTACTTTATTCAGTTTGTAGTTTTGTTAGTGTGTGGTCTTCAGTGCGAAGTCTGGTTTTACGCGCCTCTCCACGCTAATCTTTCCTGTAGAAAGACTCTTCATCTCCATATGACTATTACAGACTTGGTCTCCCTCTAAAACTTTTAACCCCTCCACACACACACACACACACACACACACACACACACACACACACTTTCAGCCATCACCAAACTGACGATTCCTTGCTGTCTCAGAATGTGTCCTGTCAATCGATTTTCTCTTTTAGTCAAGCTGTGCCACAGATTTCTCATTTTCTCAGTTCTAGTAAGTGCTTACTTTCAGCATAATCGTCTAGAACCACGTTTCAAAAGCTTCTATTCTCTTCTTGTCTAAACTGTTCATTGGGTACGTTTCAGTTCCGTATAAAGTTGCACCATTTCAGAACAGCAGTATTTCGAATTAGGTCTTTCAGTGCTCTGTTAAATTCTTCTCGCGGTATCACACCTCTCATCTCATCTTCACCTACCTCCTTTTCTTTTTCTACAATCTTGCCTTCGAGTCTGTTTCCCTCGTATAGCCCTTCTAAATATTGCTACGATCTTAAGGCTTCCTTTCTTTGCTTAGTTTGTATTCAGCTGATTTAATTAACAAATTTCAAAGACCAGAACCTAAAAGTACAGAGCTGAACCAAGGTATGTCACTCAACACTCTACTCTTCTCCGACTTCCAGCCATACTGGGCTCCAGTCGAAAAACCTAGACACATCCTTCACTCTTACAGCGGCTTATGTACTATTGTAAAACACTGTGTGGCGGACAAGGACCTTAATTTTCGAAGACAATGTTTTTTTTGCCAATAGAGCTGTCCAGGCCCCTATCACTAGCTTCATTTCTACCCGGATTCGTCTTCATACTCTCTGCAATATCCTTTCTCTCAAGAGTGTCAGTGCAGCTGCGTAATTTGGAGCTCCTGTGAATTTAGAAACTGAACGAGAGCTATTGGCGGAATCGAAGATGTGAGTGGTTTGGATGATCAACGCACCCGTAAGCCAAGGCTCTGGGTTTTGACCCGGAACACAGTTTTACGAGTAGTGTGCCAGGAAGTTTCACCTGCGTACAGCTATCGAAATGCAAAGTGAGGTCGCAATAACTGCTTCTACTTCGAAATGCGTACAGTGAAAACCAAAGCGCAGATATTCTAAACTTCAGATCATTCAACATCGATTTTATTTTTTATTTATCGTATGGTTTTACAAGTACAAAGAAGTACCTACAATCAAATGGAAATGTCAAAATGTGACAACCAGTCAAGAGCAATTTGATTCACTTAGTGTAAAGTCCTCAGATCACCGTCAGATGCTCGAGGCGGGCACTCCTTAACAATGTGATCTATTGTTTGCCCACAGTCGCAGTCTGCAGATGGACAGAATCTCCGCTTCTTCATGGTGTAACCACATCTTCCGTGCGAGTCCCAGAGCGACTCAGCCTCGACCAGATCTGGCATGGTCTTCCGAATCCCTCCGCCTTCTTTGTTGCATCTTGGAGCAGGTGAGCGTTGTTGGGTGAACGATCGTTCCAGCGTTGTCGCCATCTGAGGTCATGTAAAAAAACCGATACTTCCTAAATAAATCCAGGGTGGTCTGCGTCATTTCAAACGAGTTATTGGTGGATCTTGTAGGGCATCGTACAAAGGAGAGTTTTTATTAGAAGTAATCTTTTTGAGCTAGTTTATCTTAGCTGCTTTCCTCCTTAGGTCAATATGAGCTAAGACAGGCAGCCACTGACTGAGACTAGACCTGACAGGAGCAGTGATAACGTTCATGCACCATTAAGCTGCGCATCAATATTTGTTGTGCGGGCGCTGTTTTCCCCACACAGAAGCGCAATACTCTCCAGCAGAATGCACAAGAGCGATTGCATCAGACCGTTGCGTATTGGCGTCTTGAGCCAAGTATCTTAGATAACTTTATGCACCGTTGTTTGAATGTCAAGGATCCAGAATGATTCCTAGATATACTGGATTGTAGTTATTCAATATATGTCGGGATGATCTCATCCTATAATGAAACACAGGTTTAAATACCTCGGGATGATATTGCTTGTCAGATACAAAACGAAAGTAAATGTTGATCATTGCGGCTATGTAAACACTTTCACATCGCACCAAAATTCTGATATGAAAAATATCGACGCTCTATTTCAGCTGAGTAAAATGAAGATCATTAGTTAAGGTAAGTGCGACTCTATGCAACATAGGAAATAACACATTAGGAAGAAGTCTCTGTAACATTGCCATTAATGAAAAATTAAAGATTAAAGACAAGGATGACAGCAATATGTTTTACGAATGGAATACCATGCCATCCCAAACCAAGCCATTTGAGATGGTATCAAAGAGAAAAATGATTTTGAAGGGAAAAAGTAACATGGACAGACAGGCCGGCAAGGGCAAAACTATCCGATTCGTGATAACGATGGCAATGAGAGCATTCTCTTCATTAAGGCGACAACATAGTGAAAAAAAACATCGCAAATGTTATCCCTCATAACAGTATCCTCTCCTTGTATGCTATTGTACCACATCGCTGCGGCCGGAAAAAGATCTTGCAAGAACGGGACCAACGACTACTGAAGAGAGTCGTTCAGCGTGACAGCACTGCAACCCTTCCGCAAATTGCTGCTGATTTCAATGTTGGGCCATCAACAAGTGCCAGCGTCCGAACCATTCAACGAAACATAATCGATATAGGCTTTCGAAGCAGAAGGCCCACTTGTGTAACCTTGATGACTCCACTACACAAATCTGTACGCCTCGCCTGGGCCCGTCAACACCGACACTGGACTGTTGATGAGTAGAAACATGTTGCCTGGTCGGACGAGTCTCGTTTCAAATTGTATCGAACGGATGGATGTATACGGGTTTGGAGAAAACCTCGTGAATCCATGGACCCTGCATGGCAGTAGGAGACTGTTCAAGGTGGTGGAGGCTCTGTAATGGTGGGGGGCGTGTGCAGTTGGAGTGATATGGGACCCCTGATATGTCTAGATACGACTCTTGACAAGTGACACGTACGTAAGCATCCTGTCCGGTCATCTGCATCCATTAATGTCCATTGTGCATTCCCACGGACTTGGGCAATTCCAGCAGGCCAATGCGACACTCCACACATCCAGAATTGCTACACAGTGGCTCCACTCTTCACCGATGAGTGTCACATATGCCTTCAACCAGTCAATCGTCGCAGCCGTATCTGGAGGCAACCTGGTCAGGCTGAACGCCTTAGACACACTGTACAGCGAGTGCAAAAAAGTGGAGGTTCCCTGATGTTTTGGGGTGGCATTATGTGGGGCCGACGTACGCCGCTGGTGGTCATGGAAGACGCCGTAATGGCTGTACGATACGTGAATGCCATCTTCAGACCGATAGTGGAACCATATCGGCTGCGTATTGGCGAGGCATTCGTCTTCATGGACGACAATTCGCGGCCCCATCGTCCACATCTTGTGAATGACTTCCTTCAGGATAACGACATCGCTCGACTAGAGTGGCCAGCATGTTTTCCAGGCATGAACGCTATCGAACATGCCTGGGGTAGATTGAAAAGGTCTGTTTATGGATGACGTGACCCACCAACCACTCTGAGGGATCTACCCCGAATCGCTGTTGAGGAGTGGGACAATCTGGACCAACAGTGCCTTGATGAACTTGTAGATAGTATGCCACGACGAATACAGGCATGCATCAATGCAAGAGGACGTGCTACTGGGTATTAGACGTACCGGTGTGTACAGCAATCTGGACCACCACCTCTGAAGGTCTCGCTGTATGATGGTAAAACATGCATGTGTGGTTTTCATGAGCGAAAATGATGTTTATGTTCATCTCTATTCCAATTTTCTGTACAGTTTCCGAAACTCTCGGAACCGAGGTGATGCAGAAGTTTTTTTGATGTGTGTATGATCTGCCTATTGCTAAACGAAAAGCGCTAGTTTGTTTTTGTACTACAGCATTAATTTTATTGTTTTGACCGGTTTTCGGCTTACAAGTCCGTCTTCAGACTATTGTCGCCGAAGTTGTTACAATGTTTGTAAACGACACTGAAAAAGAAGATACACATCTAGATTGTAGCACAAATGCACAGTGTATAACGTCGTTGACAGTGTGGTGGTAATGCAATGCGAAAGTAAAAAATTGAACAATAAGTAAATATAAAGTGAGTAAACAGGAAAAAACTTTAACACAAAACTGGAACAGCATGCCTCCATAACAGTTAGATTAATAAACAAAACCAATAAAATAAAATAAAATTAGTACTTGACAAGGATGCTTACTTCGGGAGGTTTAAGTCATGGAGAGTGATACACAAACCAATGAAAAGAAAGAATTATCAGTGTAAATATAGAATGTGTGAAGATCTTAAGCAATATCAATAAGATAAACCGAAATGATTTTAATTTGGTACTTGTTTTATTTTCCATGTTTAACACCTCTTGGAGTTGTCTTGCCAGGTTCTATTTTTATTTTACTCGCTTAATGTATTTAATGCAAACTGTTACATACGTACAGTTTGTTTTGCATAGCGTTAATGTTTTTCTTGTTTTTCTCCCTTTACATTCGTATATTGCTCAACTTTTTACTTTTTAAAATGTAGTACCACCACACCCTCAGAAATGGAATTTACTGTATGTTCCCTCACACTCCTCCTTTTTCCTGCTTTATTCATTTCAGTTAACATCTGCCTAATGGCTTTCAAAGCGTAATGTATAATTCTCTTATTCTGTGTATCCTCACGTTCCTTCCACCGTTTTGTATTTCATCTCCATAGTGTGATCGTTCCTTTCAGGTTGAGCAAAGTTCTCTGTTCAGTGACCTACTCCTATACAGTAACGCGATGAGTCTAGCCTGTGAACTGGGTAGGTGAGCTAGACATTGGTCGAACTAGAACGCTGGATGAACTATACTGTTAGTCTGGAAAATCTGCCAACCTGAGTCTGGTTATTACGGATCTCCCTATACACATTTATTCAAAAGAGCGACTAGTTTCCAATTAACGCCCTGTAAATACAATGGGCTAAAAATAAAAACATGACTATAGATCAGAGTACACACGATTCGCAGACATTCCTCCCCTTCGCTTAAGGTTACGCTGGTACTTTTTAGAAAGCGCACCCCGCCATGGAAACATTTGCCATGTCGACGCTGAATACGACTCATTAGCTTCATAAGCTTCAATGAAACGTGATAACTACATTAAAGTATTTTATTAACCTAGGCATCTATTTATACGATCACAGGTTTGTAATTTTATCCTGGTAACATGGTGAATGATTCATTACACTTGGCACGTATATTATCTCCTTTCCTAAGTGAACACCAACAGTACAGTGAACTTCGAGTAACATAAGTGAGAAATCAAGATTCAACTGCGACGCGCCTGCAAGATATTTCGACGCAACACGCAGACAATACAAGTACTCGTGTTGCCTATCAACAAGGGTTTTTCTTGGCGTTCTGTAGAAAAGACCTTGAGGTGAACATACCGCTTACTCGAATAGCTTAGCGGGATTGGCTTCCGGGAAACATAAATTTTAAGGAGGCGAAGAATGAACACAACGCAAAACAAGGTTGCAATCAGCTAAGGAGGATCTGCAGGGGATTGGATAGATGACCATCACTGCGTAGTTACGCTGGCAGCGTTTGTATTTCTGTTACCAGTGTCCTTCCTTTTCCGGATTGGTGTTGAACTCGCCGTAAACAGTTGGAGGCCATACGCTCACATCTGAAATGGTTCTTTGCGAGAAAGGACGTAGCGTTTCAACGAATATTATCTCAGCATTGAAATGCAGAGGGAATGCAAACCACAGCAAATGTGAAGAAGATATTTGGCCAGGAACCGTACCCGTGTACTGCTTCTCTGCCTAATCAGTACGCCTGTCTAAGATGAGTAAAGAGAAAATGATGTACTAAAGCAGAAAACAAACTCTAAAGAAGAAGGACCTACAGTCAACGTTATGGTGGTAACGACTACGAGTTTCAGCTCGTCAGTACACGTTTATCAGAGAGACTATGGATTCCTATTATTACGCAGAATCACTATGTGTCTGACACGCTATAAACCATAGCGCAGTTATTTGTCTCACCTCCAGTACTAAGGGGAATGGAAGCTGGTGCTACCCGAAGTACATCAAATGCGTTTTATTTTACACTTTGTATGCCAAATTCCCGTGTTCTTACAAATTTGTTTTGAGTTTCATTAGGATACTCGCTCGATAACTAATCGGCAGTAGCTAATTATTTCTAGCTACTGTACAGAACAAAATTGGATGAGATCAGAATGTGTTAGTTCATTTATTCCAGTGCGCGTCCTATACAGTTATTGCATATCTATTAACTACGTCAGCTTTGTCGATGCCTTAGAACTGTAAATATTACCCAGTCAGCAATAGTTTCAAAATTCTGGTAGGCAACAGAACCAATGCAGTATAAGTATTTTTAAAGATGACGGTGCATTAACACACGCTCCGTCTCCACTCTCTTCATTCTCTTTCTCTCGAGAGTATTTGTCCATCACATTTGTGTTAAAATCAGTTCTGCCTCTTCCTGTGTAGGTACGGAGAGAGAGAGAGAGAGAGAGAGAGAGAGAGAGAGAGAGAGAGAGAGAGAGAGTGGAGAGTTGATGTGAGACTGTGTAGGGTCGACAAATAACATACAATAATTCATACTTCATTACGCCTCTAGAGTTCTCTGACAGATAAATGGAAACAAATATGTATATTCTTACAGTCATTACTTATGTACTGTTCAGGACTGTTTTTTAACTAATTAACATCTGACAGGCTGACGAAAGTGCAGAGTGGGAAAGTCTGCTCCGTTACGGTTACCTATGCAAAGGAGAATCACTTCGGTAACACAAGGAATCAGCAAAACTTGAAATATCGACAATTCCAGAATGCAGTTAGGAAAGGAATTGGCTGACGTTATTTTTTTTTTCTTGGTCAGCTCTTTATACATCTACAGTGAAAAACACGATCTGAATCCTGAGAGTTTTAACGTAGAGTAGAATCTGGTCTTCCTTGTCACTGCTGCTCACGCGAACGTAATGTAGAACTTATAAAGGTAGGATACACAGAAAAGGCAGAGCAGATTTTCCAGTAACGTTTAGCAGAATGTCTGAGGATGGCTAATCGTTCTGGGTGTTTATAGTTCCAGCGACTGTATCTCCCTTGAACTTAGGTTCTAGTGACTGTTGAAGGTGAGTAATTTGTGCAACGCCTCCACCGATATGCTCTTGAAGTCTGAAAAACATGTTTACGTAGTGTTCCTATTGTCAGACGAGGAACCCTGGCCATGAGCAGTACCTTGTCCTTAGTTTTGAACGTACGGCGTTCTGCGTCACAATGTTTGTGTTTTTCTATTTTCAAAGATATTACGTTATCTCTATGCGATAATGGACAACAATTCCACACTGCAAAGATACATTTGAAGCGTTCTAGCTCCCCTTAGGCACGATTCGTTTCATATTTGTAAACTAACAGGAACATCACTTCTTATCAGAACTCAGGTATACATTTTAAATATAGACTGAAGATAGGAATACAAAATGTTCAGCGTTAAAATTTCGTATTTGAGTGAATATAAGATACGAAGAAGTTATTTTCACCGTCTGTGGATGTGTAGGGTTCGGAATTTTATTTAAAAAATATGCATTATGGAGTAACGACCTTCGTGTCTTCATTTTTGGAATTACCGTGTCTAAGGCGCTGCAGTCATGGACTATGCGGCTGATCCCGGCGGAGGTTCGAGTCCTCCCTCCGGCATGGGTGTGCGTGTTTGTCCTTAGGATAATTTAGGTTAAGTACTGTGTATGCTTAGGGACTGATGACCTTCGCAGTTAAGTCCCATAAGATTTCAGACACATTTGAACATTCTGAATTACCGTGTCACTAACCATGATCAACTCACTTAATCATCTAACATTTCCTCCACCAAGTCACTAGCTTATACTTCGCGCCGGCCGCGGTGGCCGTGCGGTTTTAGGCGCTGCAGTCCGTAACCGTGGAACTGCTACGGTCACAGGTTCGAATCCTGCCTCGTTCATGGATGTGTGTGATGTCCTTAGGTTAGTTAGGTTTAAGTAGTTCTAAGTTCTAGGGGACTGATGACCTAATATATTAAGTTCCATAGTGCTCAGAGCCATTTTGAGCCATATACAGTTGTCAGTCTAGTTTTGTTTTTCCACCTCTCCCCGTTAACTTTAATTGAACAATCAGCTGCCAACGGAAATATTACTTCTGCAGATTCAGGATATTTTGAATATAGTACCCGCAGGATAAGTTCAAAATCTGTCACCAAATTCGCAGAAGGTGTTTTTTTTTTCCTGAGATAGATTTCCAGAATGAAATTTTCACTCTGCAGACGAGGGTGCACTGAATTAAAACTTCTTGGCAGATTAAAACTGTGCGTCTGACCGCGACTCGATCTTAGGACGTTTGCCTTTCACGGAAATGTGCTCTTCGAAGAGCACGAAGAGTTTCCTTTTGTTGGATTGTCCATAAATAGTCACTAAGTGTTCATTCTAGCTATAGCGTTGCCGCATTCTAGACGGAACGCGGTCTACGGTTATTATACGTACTGTGCTTAAGAAAGATGTTTGACAGTCGTTTTTGAAGGTGCTTGGCTTATAACCATTAAAATACTGTTTTCCTTGAAGTACCGTGGCTACCAGTTATCATCAATTCTGCGACGACAAGCATAGAAGAAAGTCACAGTTCCATTACATTGTAAGGGGAGGAATTTGTAACTGTTTTTCCGTGGAAACAATGTGTGTATTATTCTGGAATCATCTGGAAAACCTTGGATAATTAATATTTTAATGTCGTTACAATGTATTCTAATGGTGACGCCGTCATGTTTCATATCCTCATTTCACCGAAAGAAAAAAGCGGGTTACAAAATAGCTTTCACATACTTTACAGTAGCGGGATAAATTACGTTATGCTTTCCCTCGTATAATTTTGAGCGATAAGTTAAATTATTTTTTTTGTCACTATATTCCGTTTTATTATTTTTCTAGATTATCTTCATGAAATGAATGTATACTTCACACTATAAAGAGGTCTGTAGACGTTAATCTGATTTTGAACGTGACAAATCTGCTTGCATATAATGTCATCATCAACCTACGTCTTCAATTATTTGATGGATGTATCCCAGTCCCTGTCTTCCTCTACAGATTTTACCCTCTACAGCTCCCTCAAGAACCATGGAATTTATTCCTTGATGTTTTAACAGATGTACTGTCATTCTGTTCCTTCTTCTTGTCAGCGTTTTCCATATATTCATCGCCGATTCTACGGAGAAAAATTGGTTCAAATGGCTCTGAGCACTATGGGACTTAACTACTGAGGTCATCAGTCCTCTAGAACTTAGAACTACTTTAACCTAACTAACTTAAGGGCATCACACGCATTCATGCCCGTGGTAGGATTCGAACCTGCGACCGTAGCGGTCACGCGGTTCCAAACTGCAGCGCCTAGAACCGCCCGGCCGGCTCTACGGAGAATCTGCTCATTCCTTATCTTAACAAATCCATCTAACTTGAACATTCTTCTGCAGCACTTCATCTCAGATGCTTCTGTTCTAGTTTTCCTATAGTCCATGTCTCACTTCCATACCATGCTGCCCTCCAAACGTACATTTTCAGAAATTTCTTCCTCAAATTAAGACCTGTGTTTGATATTAGCAGACTTTTCTTGGTCAGGTGTTTGCATTTTGCTAATGCTAGACTGTTTTTTACTCCTCCTTGTTCCGTCCGTCATGGCTTATTTTGCTGCATAGGTAGAAGACTTCCTTCTCATACACTTCGTGATCACCAATTGTGATGTTCAGTCCGCAGCTCGTGGTCATGTGGTAGAGTTCTCGCTTCCCGGGTTCGATTCCCGGCGGGGTCAGGGATTTTCTCTGCCTCGTGATGACTGGGTGTTGTGTGATGTCCTTAGGTTAGTTAGGTTTAAGTAGTTCTAAGTTCTAGGGGACTGACCATAGATATTAAGTCCCATAGTGCTCAGAGCCATTTGAACCATTTTGTGATGTTGAGTTTCTCACTGTTCTTATTTCTGCTACTTCGCATTACTTCAGTCTTTCTTCGATTTACTCTCAGTCAGTATTCTGTACTCAT
The DNA here is from genome assembly GCF_023897955.1 of Schistocerca gregaria. Classification (NCBI taxonomy): domain Eukaryota; kingdom Metazoa; phylum Arthropoda; class Insecta; order Orthoptera; family Acrididae; genus Schistocerca; species Schistocerca gregaria. The sequence continues at coordinate 137,814,676 of NC_064931.1, read as the reverse complement.
TACACTGTTCATTCCATTCAACAGATCCTATAATTCTTCTTCATTTTCAATGAAGATGCCGGCCGTTGTGGCCGTACGGTTGTAGGCGCTTGAGTCTGGAAGCGCGAGACCGCTACGGTCGCAGGTTCGAATTCTGCCTCGGGCATGGATGTGTCTGATGTCCTTAAGTTAGTTAGGTTTACGTAGTTCTACGTTCTAGGGGACTGATGACCTCAGATGTTAAGACCCATAGTGCTCAGAGCCATTTGAACCATTTTTGAATCAGTGAAGATGGAAATGTCATCAGCGGATCTTAACATTGGTATCCTTCAGCTTAAATTTTAATCCCACTCTTGGAACTTTGTTTCATTTCTGCCATTGCTTCTTCGACGTATAGAGTGAACAACACTGCCGAAAGACTACATCCGTTTCTTACACCCTTTTTAATCCGTGCACTACATTCCCGTGGATATGATTAAGGAAATAAATTGTAAGATCTGGTTTTGAAAACTATTCCTTTCGATTATGAGTCCGTTGTGACATCTAGCTGTCAATCAGCAGGAGTGGAGCTCAGGTTTCCATCTGACCACCTCAATTTAGGCCTTTTCCTCAATCACTTGCGACAAGTTGTGAAATGGTTCTCTGGCCACGACCACTTCCTCCTGCCAACTTTCTCCGATAGAGCAACTGTTCCATCTCTCATGACCTCGACGTCTTTAACCTTGTTTCCTCTCTGTTAAGTGGAGAGCGTGTGGACGGCTAGGTGTGTGGGGAGGACGGCGCCGGATTCTGCAGCGAGGCAGCTGGTGCGTGACAGGCGGTAGCTGCATTACCGACGGCGGCGACCAGCCGGTCTGGGAACGCCGCAGGCTGGAGGCCCGGGCCAATTCGCGAGCTGTGTCCGCTTTCTCTGGGCCCGGCTCACTTTCGCCGCTTTCCCCGGGCGTGTCACGGCCACGGTGGCCCTGCGGAAAACCCGCGGGCCGCCACCCGTGAACTTCAGCCCCTCTCCTTCCTCAGAGCACCGACCGGATAGCGAAGAAAGTGCTCAGCCTCAAGATCGCCGAGCTGGCGCCAGGAGAGGTGGCGTTCTCGTTACGACACACGACTCCCACTCTGGTCAAGCAGGTTTCTGATCATCCCACACCCAGCGTGCTTAAATACACGAAATGAATTCGGAGTTGCAAATGTGGACAACCATCATCTGCATAATGGAAAGACGACAGTGAAAATTTTGTGCCGGGCCGCTTATCACGAGCGGCCGCCTTATCATTAGGCTATCCGAGCACGCTTCACGGGCTGACCCAAACTTCCATATGTCATCAATCATGTATCTGCAAGCTGCATTCGTACATTCATTATCTACACTGAGGCGCCAAAGAAACTGGTACAGCCATTCATATTCAAATACAGAGATGTACAGGGTGTTACAAAAAGGTACGGCCAAACTTTCAGGAAACATTCCTCACACACAAATAAAGAAAAGATGTTATGTGGACATGTGTCCGGAAGCGCTTAATTTCCATGTTAGAGCTCATTTTATTACTTCTCTTAAAATCACATAAATCATAGAATGGAAACACACAGCAACAGAACGTACCAGCGTGACTTCAAACATTTTGTTACAGGAAATGTTCAAAATGTCCTCCGTTAGAGAGGATACATGCATCCACCCTCCGTCGCATGGAATCCCTGGTGCGCTGATGCAGCCCTGAAGGATGGCGTATTGTATCACAGCCGTCCACAATACGAGCACGAGGAGTCTCTACATTTGGTACCGGGGTTGCGCAGACAAGAGCTTTCAAATGCCCCCATAAATGAAAGTCAAGAGGGTTGAGGTCAGGAGAGCGTGGAGGCCATGGAATTGGTCCGCCTCTACCAATCCATCGGTCATCGAATCTGTTGTTGAGAAGCGTACGAACACTTCGACTGAAATGTGCAGGAGCTCCATCGTGCATAAACCATATGTTGTGTCGTACTTGTAAAGGCACATGTTCTAGCAGCACAGGTAGAGTATCCCGTATGAAATCATGATAACGTGCTCCATTGAGCGTAGGTGGACGAAACTAAAATGAGCTCTAACATAGAAATTAAGCGTTTCCGGACACATGTCCACATAACATCTTTTCTTTATATGTGTGTGAGGAATGTTTCCTGAAAGTCTGGCAGTACCTTTTTGTAACACCCTGTATAAGATTTTGTGTTAGCAGAAGAGCCAACACCGTGTTACGAGTGGAGGCCGAAATGCACGCATTTTAGCTCAAGCAGGCTAGCGTGAGGAGGGAAGAACTATGCTGACGTGAGGTCTGGAACATGACAAGGAATGAGAATTCAGAAAGCGGACGTAATTAGTTTGATACTTAACTTTAATCCATTAATTATGAACGTCGCTCTTGACGGTACATGATTCACAATATTATCTGTTCAGAATACATTCTTGAAGTAATTATAGTAACTGATTACGGCGCCTTGCTAGGTCGTAGCAAATGACGTAGCTGAAGGCTATGCTAAACTGTCGTCTCCGCAAATGAGAGCGTATGTAGACAGTGAACCATCGCTAGCAAAGTCGGCTGTACAACTGGGGCGAGTGCTAGGGAGTCTCTCTAGACTAGACCTGCCGTGTGGCGGCTCTCGGTCTGCAATCACTGATAGTGGCGACATGCGGGTCCGACGTATACTAACGGACCGCGGCCGATTTAAAGGCTACCACCTAGCAAGTGTGGTGTCTGGCGGTGACACCACCTAAGACAACAAGTGTCTGGCGCAGTCGTTAGATCGTTTACTACTGCTACAGTGGCTCGTTATCAAGATTTACGTGAGCTTGAGCGTAGTGTCATAGTTGGCGCACAGTGGGACACAGCATCTCTGAGGTAGCGATGAAGTGGGGGATTTTCTCATACGACCATTTCACGAGTGCGCCGTGAATATCAGGAATCCGGTAAAACATCAAATCTGCGACATTACTGAGGAAGAAAAATGATCCTGCAGGAACGGGACCAACGACGACTGAAAATAATCGTTAAACGTGACAGAAGTGCAACACTTCCGCAAATGGCTGCGGATTTCCTACATATCCATGTGGCAGCCTCTGAGAATTCTGTGTAATAGTCTCAGGTTGTCTTCCGTAGTTGAAACAGAAAGGTTATTCGTTTTAAGATTGAGACAGAATGTGGACTGATTGTTTTCACGTTTGCAAATATATTCTCTATGTCGTATATGCATTTTTCGACTAATTTGTCCTATATAAACTTTGCGACAAACGGTTCACTCAATCTTATAAATTCTTGACTAGTCAAACGGACTTTTTGATAGTACATACTATAGTATTTAGTGGCGTTGTTGGTGTGAATAACTACTGCAACATTAGTCAAACGAAAAATATATATCCACTTTCATTGGATATATTCCCTACATACCATTGAAATTTCTCATATTCAGAAAATGGAAGGAACGATCTATATTAAACTTGAAAAAATTTTATAGTGTAGATCGAATCAATTAATGTTTATTATTGGCGATCGGTTTCGACAGCCGAAAGTCTCATCTTCTGATCTTCAAAAAATCTTTTCTGGTTATAAATCGTGTTCCATTATGAGTTTATCATTCATGCTGTGTTGTCATCCGATGGAGAATGTACAGAACATTATATATAGGCTTTGCAAATTAGTTTTACTTTTGACAGAGCTTATGTATAATGTGCTGTATATTCTCCACCGTAATTACGACTTACACTATGTGATCAAAAATATCCGGACAACTGACTGAAAATGACTTACAAGTTCGTCGAGCCCCTCCATCGGCAATGCTCGAATTCAGTATGGTGTTGGCCAACCCTTAGCCTTGATGACAGCTTGCACTCTCGTGGGCATACGTTCAATCAGGTTTCTTCGTGAATGGCAGCCCATTCTTCACGGAGTGCTGCACTAAGGAGAGGTATCGATGTCGGTCGGTGAGACCTCGCACGAGGTCGGCGTTCCAAAACATTCCAAAGGTGTTCTATAGGCCAGGACTCTGTGCAGGCCAGTCCACTACAGGGATGTTATTGTCGTGTAACCACTCCGCCAAACGCCGTGCATTATGAACAGCTGCTCGATTCAATCGCCATCCCCGAATCGCTCTTCAACAGTGGGAACCAAGAAGGTGCTTAAAACATCAATGTAGGCCTGTGCTGTGTTAGTGCCACGCAAAACAACAAGTGGTGCAAGCTCCCTCCATGAAAAACACGACCACACCGTAACACCACCACCTCCGAATTTTACAGTTGGCACCACACACGAGGGCAGATGACGTTCACCGTGCATTCGCCATAGCCACACCCTGCCATCAGATCGCCTCATTGTGTACCGGGATTCGTCCCTCCACATAACATTTTTCCACTGTTCAATCGTCCAATGTTTACGCTCCTTACACCAAGTTAGGCGTCGTTTGGCATTTAGCGGCGTGATGTGTGGTTCAAATGGCTCTGAGCACTATGGGACTTACCATCTATGGTCATCAGTCCCCTAGAACTTAGAACTACTTAAACCTAACTAACCTAAGGACATCACACAACACCCAGTCATCACGAGGCAGAGAAAATCCCTGACCCCGCCGGGAATCGAACCCGGGGACCCGCGCGCGGGAAGCGAGAACGCTACCGCACGACCACGAGCTGCGGACTGTGATGTGTGGCTTATGAGCAGTCACTCGACCATGAAATCCAAGTCTTCTCAGCTCCCGCCTGACTGTCATAGTACTTGCAGCGGATCCTGATGCAGTTCTGAATTTCTGTGTGATGGTCTGGATAGATATCAGTCTATTTCCGGTGACAGTATAATTCTGCCAGAGTCGGGAAATAACGTGGAAGATAAGCTGAACGGGTGCATAGTTTCTTAAAAACAGGCTGCGAAATGAATATTAACAACAGTAAAACAAGGGTAATGCAATGTAGTTCAATTAAATCATTTGATGTCGAGGGAATCAGATTAGGAAATAACACTAGAAGTAGTAGATAAGTTTTGCTGTTTGGGCACCAAAGTAAGTGAAGATGGCCGAAGCAGAAAGGGTATAAAATGCCAAACGGCTATAGCAAGAAAAATATTTCTGAAAATAGACATTTTCTGAAATCGAATATGAATTTAAGTGTTAAGAAGTATCTTCTGAATGTATCTGTGTGATGTGTAACCTTGCACGGCACTGATACGTGGACGATAACAGGAACAGGAAGAGAATAGAAGATTTTGAAATGTGTTGGTACTGAATAATGCTGAAGAATATATGGATAAATCGAATGACTAGCGTAAAGGTGCTGCATGTAACTGAGGAGAAAAGGACTTTGTACGATAGCTTGCATAAAAAAGGAATAGGCTAAAAGGATATATCATTGGGGACCAAAAATTTGTCATTTTGGTAATGGGGGAAATGTGAGGAGAAAACTTTAAGATCACTGGCAGACTACACTAAGCAGTTTCAAATGTATATGGGTTGCATTAGGTCCGCAGAGATGAAAACGCTTGTACATGATAGAGTAACGTGAAGAACTGCATCAAACCAGTGTTGGGGCTGAAGATCACAACAACACGTTTCATTGCAATCGGTTTACCATTCTCAAAAATCTGCTGCTATTTTCCGCCTTTGCAACAGGTTAGTAAAGCTGTCCTCTACCCGAAGGTCAATTGAAACAAGACAGTACTTCCACCTAACTGTCATAGTACTTGCAGTGCATCCTATGTCCTAGATGCCGCCTAGTACACATTATGACCCTCTTCAACTGTCGGCCGTCTCTGTCAGTCAACAGACGAGGTCGGCCTGTACGCTTTTGTGCTGTACGTGTCCCTTCACGTTTCCACTTCACTATCACATCGGAAACAGTGGACCTAGGGATTTTTAGGAGTGTGAAAATTTCGCGTACAGACGTATACTGATGGACGGATCGAAACCAGTAATTAACACAACCACAATGATCCAGATGAACGTAAAAATATGCAATAGCAATAAAAGAATTGTTTCCGGACATAATGTTTTCTCTTGTGAGGGACGATACGGACAAACTACTGGAGACCGCTCATGACAGCGAAAGGATCAAAAATGTTGCTATCGACTTGAATCGAGAAAAGTGTAACTGAAAAATATAATTAATAAGAGAATAAATGAATACAGTCTTTATTTTTCTGCCGACCGGTGTGGCCATGCGGTTCTAGGCGCTTCAGTCTGGAACCGCGTGACCGCAACGGTCGCAGGTTCGAATCCTTCCTCGGTCATGGATGTGTGTGATGTCCTTAGGTTAGTTAGGTTCAAGTAGTTCTAAGTTCTAGGGGACTGATGACCACAGATCTTAAGTTCCATAGTGCTCAGAGCCATTTGAAACAGTTTTATTTTTCTAGTAAACAGGTAGCTCGAATAGGCTGATTGGTTTCGAGGAAGGTAATCCAGAGTAATCTAGTTTTTTGGTTGTCGCCGAAACCGCAGTGCACGCAGACGAGGGAAGCCGACAGGATGGTCTGTCAACGGGGTGGCAGACGGCCGGCGCCGGTATAATCAGCTTCCCGATGCGTTAATGCCTTCCCGCTCCTACCCAACGTCCGGTGGCTGTGGACACGTGTCTCTCCAGACTTGGCGCCCTCACTCATCAGCCACTCAGAGGGCGTATTTCTCGGGAATGTCTTGCCCAGCGCAAAGTACCGAGCGACTGGGAAAACGCGCAGCTGACTCCCGTATATAAGAAGAGTAAAGGAACGGACCCACAAAATTGCAGACCAATGTCCGTATCATCGATTTATTCCAGAATTCTAGAATATATTCTGACTTCGAATATAATAAATTTTCGAGCCCGAAAAGCTTATGTCCACGAATGAGCACGGTTTTAGAAAGCCCAGGCCCATATCACCAACGTCGATTTGCAGTAGGGTTGGGGTTGGGTTGTTTGGGGGAGGAGACCAGACAGCGAGGTCTCATCGGATTAGGGAAGGATGGGGAAGGAAGTCGGCCGTCAAAGGAACCATCCCGGCATTCGCCAGGAGAGATTTAGGGAAGTCATGGAAAACCTAAATCAGGATGGCCGGACGCGGGATTGAACCGTCGTCCTCCCGAATGCGAGTCCAGTGTCTAACCACTGCACCACCTCGCTCGGTTTTTAGAAAGCATTGTAAAGCTTTCTCACATGATATATTACGAACTATGGATCAAGAGCAACAGGTAAATTCCCTATTTCTAGATTTCCATAAAGCACTTGACTCGGTACCCCACTGCAAACTATCAACGAAAGTACGACCATACGGAACAGGTTCCCAGATATCTGAGTGGCTCTAAGACTTTTTAAGTAATAGAAGCCAGTACGTTTCTTCGACAGCGAGTCTTCATCAGAGACAAGGGTGTCGTCAAGAATGCCCCAGGGAAGTTATTTTCTATACAGGATGTTTCAGGAAGAATGGAAAATATTTTAGGAGGTGGTAGTATAGACAAATTGCAATGAAAATGACATGTGGTATGTGTACAATTTAACTGAGTACAGAGATGCAGCTGAGTTCAATGCATTTTCGTTTCGTTTGTTGGTACACCTGTTGCTATGTGCGTATTTATCCAATGTCAGTAGTAGAATGTTGATGTTCACATTATGAATTTGTGCTTTAAAAATGGCTCTGAGCACTATGGGACTTGACTTCTGAGGTCATCAGTCCCCTAGAACTCAGAACTACTTAAACCTAACTAACCTAAGGACATCACATACATTCATGCCCGAGGCAGGATTCGAACCTGCGACCGTAGCGGTCGTGCGTTTCCAGACTGTAGCGCCTAGAACCGGTCGGCCGACCGGCCAACAGTTATGCTTTAGCTTACATTGAAGTTTTCATTGTGATTTGTTGGTCAAGTCTACTTTACTGTATCGTGTAAACATGCCGCACGTATTTACACATGTTGAGTATGCCGATATGATATTTGTGTATGGGTTTTGTAACGGAAACACTGCTGCTGCTTCTGGAGAACGTTCAAATGTTCAAATGTGTGTGAAATCTTATGGGACTTAACTGCTAAGGTCATCAGTGCCTAAGCGTACACACTACTTAACCTAAATTACTCTAAGGACAAAAATACACACCCATGCCCGAGGGAGGACTCGATCCGCCGCCGGTATCAGCCGCACAGTCCATGACTGCAGCGCCTTAGACCACTCGGCTAATCCCGCGCGGCCTTCTGGAGAATAGGGCATACGATTTCGTAACCGCAAACTACCATATTGAAGAGTGTTTACTCGTGTGTTCAATACAATGCGTGAAATTACTACAGTGCCCAGATATTGCATCTGAACGTGTAAATAGACAAGACTGTGGAAGAAGTAGAAAACATTATTCAGTCGGTTTAACGTAGTCCTTCAACAAGCACACGTAGAATTTCTGCACATATCGGTGTTCCACGTACAAGAGTATGGCGGACATTACTTATGCGCGAGTGCCATCCGTATCATTTACAGCTCATTCAACGCCCCCGAGCAAGAGATGAAGATAGACTATTGGAATTTTGTCATTGGGTACTTGGAACATGGCCAGGTAATCCTACTTTTACTCTTGACTGATGTAGCCACTATCACAAGTGACGGCATTAGTAACACTCGTAATTCACATCAGTGGTTTGCAGAATACCCACATGCCTTTATGGAGACACATTTTCAAGAACGATGCTCTATAAATGTGTGGTGTGGTTTGATAGACAATTAGTTGATTGTGTCTGTACTGTTAACGCATCGTCTTACAGGACCCGCTTATCTACACTTCCTTAGAAATGAGCTTCCAGCATTATTGGAAAAGATTCCTTTGGCTACGGGAATACGAATGTTCTTCCAGCATGGGGCTTCTGCACATTGTCGTCGTCACGTGACACATCATCTAAACCTAAGACTCCGCCGAAGATGGATCGGTAGATACGTCACATTTCTTGGCCACCAAGGTCCCCGGCCCTTACCCCTTTGGACTTTTGCCTGTGGGAATAGTTGATAGGCGAAGTCTACAAAGAAAATGTAACGGCCAGAACTGATTTGATGGTTCGGATTATGAGTGGTGTGTCCCTCATAAAAGAACGAAAAGACGACCTCAGAAAAGCTATATGTGCTGTTATCGAGAGAAATCAAAAGTGCATTGGAATTGGCGGAGGAAATTTTGAAAATCAACTATGAACGTCTTTATTTGCCTTTGCTTTGTTTGTTTGGGTTTCATACTAACAGCTATATCTCTGTAGTCAATAAAAATTGGACACATGTTATATGGCGTTTTTATTGCAATTCGTCTGTACTAGCACCTGCTAAAATATTTACCATTCCTCACGAAACATCCTGTATACATAAATGAACTGGCGGACAGGGTGAGCAGTAATCTTCTGTTGTAGTTGTGGTGCACGCGAAGGTCTCAAAGATGAGTGACTCCAAGATGGTACAAGATGACTCAGACAAAATTTCTGGTTGGTGTGATGAATGAGAGCTCTAAACGAAGAAAAATGTAAGTTAATGCTGATAAGTAGGAAAACAAACCCGAAAGTTTCGGATACAGCGTTATTAGTGCCCTGCTTAACACAGTCGTTTTAAGATCTGGGCGTAACGTTGAAAAAGCGAAAGGAAATGAAACGAGCATGTGAGGATCGTGGTAACGAAGGCGAAAGGTCGACTGCGGTTTATTGGGAGAATTTTAGGAAAGAGTGGTTTATTTGTGAAGAAGACCGCATATAGGACGGTAGTGCCACCTATTCTTGAGTACTGTTCGAGAGTTTGGTAACCTCACCAGGTAAGATTAAAGGAAAATATCGGAGCAATTCAAACGCGGTCTGCTAGATTCGCTACCGTTAGGTTCGACCAACACGCAAGCATTAATTACGGAGATGTATTGGGAACTCAAACGGGAATCCCTGAAAGGAACGTGACGTTCTTATCGAGGAACACTAATGGGAAATTTTAGAGAACCGGTGTTTGAAGCTGAGTGCAAAACGATTTTTTCTTGTCGATATATGTGAAGGAAAGTGGGTTAATCTCCCCTTAACCGTGTGTTATACAAGAAGTGAAGAACAGAATAACAGCCGCCATAACTTCTGTAAAACCAGACACATCGTGTAAAGTTTACGACGAATTTAGCTATCGTCTAGATGTTGTTCGTTCTGCTGCTGGTGGTCACATAGAACGTTTGAAAGAGCACAGCTAAAACTTTAAGTTTTTGTGAATATATTGCAGTTCATTCCGCGTTTGTAATATGTTTTTATCCATACATATGGGGTTTTGAAATCGGCTCGTTCTTTCTGAATCACCCTGTGTTATTGTTCTCGCACCGCTGTTTATGGGCGAGTTTGAATCCTAGCGTTCCTCCCACACACTTTAACGCTCACTAGTTTTGACGACACTGCACTAATGTTCTGCAGAATGGCACGTTCTCTCAGCACTTTCCGTACGCATTCCGTAACTTAACTTTTTTTTATTAATAGCAGCTGTAGTGACGCAGTGGCACCGTGTCCAGGCATGTTTTTGAGGTTTTCCGACGACTTTATTTCGACAGACTTGGCCTTTGCACCACGATTCTGGTCGCACCGTATTTCATTTCATGATTATAATCGAGACAGAGCTCGGCGACAGCTGATTTGCCCGGTTGCTTGAGTTGTGTGCGTCTAGATTATAATAATAAATATAATGCGACGGGTCATCATAATTGAGGATTCTGTCGAAATAAAGGTGTCAGGGAAGTTAAAAACTGGGACGGAGATCTAAATTTAAGCAAGGCTTGGAGTTATGCTCTAGATTTGTTAAGATCTCGCCGGCCATCTCATCTATTAGAGACGGAAAATGCTGAGAGATTTTGTGTTTCACGGGAAAAACAGAGCGGGCTCCGGAAAATAAATGAGCATCGAAGGGCAAACGGGTACTGGGAGTCGAACGTGGCTATACATTTACTCACTTTTTCTTTCAGCGTCAGGTCATTTTACACGCGAGATTCGTGTTCGCACTGGCGTGCACGATAGCTATAGAGAAAAGGATTCCATTTCAGGACAGACTGATTTCAGCTTTGTGCAGCTATAAAGCAAGTAAACCAGTAAATGATTACTTACAATCAGTTGTACTTACTTGAGGAACATTTTCCAGGTGGAGACCCGCTTGAACTAAAAATTTGTCTGTCTAATGGTGTGTGGGGTGGGATAAATAAAACTAGGCCAGAAAATAATTCACGTACGTTTAAATAGGCAACCTAACTTACATAATGTAACCTGGGTAAGGATGACGTATGTTCGGAAACGTGTCTGTAGGTTCCTGAATTATTTTCCGGATTAGATGTACGTGTTCCATTCGCAAAGTAAGGTCGGATCGAGTGCGAAATGGAAACCACTATGAAAATCAAAAATGTTTTATTTGCAACAGTTAGCTACACCTTCCAGGTGCTACTCAACATAGTCGCCGCTCCGACTTAGACATCTGATGTAGAGTTGCATCAACTTTCCAATACCCTAGTCATAGAAAGAAGCCGCCTGTGCATTCGACCAATTAATTACGCTGGTCTACAGCTCGTTGTCTGCGGCAAAATGCTGTCATCATAGCCAGCGGTTCATGTGAGCAGTATGAAACTCAGAGGGAGCCAACTGCGGGATGTACTGTGGGTGATCAGACACTTCCCATCGAAAACGCTGCAGGAGCGTCTTCATTGCAGAGTGCGGCCGAGAATTGTCATGAATCTCCCACCACGGGACACTATTTTTAAGGCATCTTTACGTGCACACTGTGCGCTTAGAACTAAAAAGAGCGACGTGATGCGGTCTACAGGAATACTAGAGACGCTGCCCAACACATCTGTGCAAGGCTTCATCGAATTTTCACTGCGGTTTCCATTTCACGCCCGATCGGACCTTACTTTCAGAACAGCCCTCGTATTTTGTTCATCCTGTGTGTTCCAACACCTGAAGTCACGTCGGTAACTACTGCACACGTAATTGTAAGAAGACGGCATCACGGCCAAGGGGTAGCGGCGTAAGAGCGGCAATTTTTTGGGTTCCTAATGACAATACGAATATTCTCTCCCTTAACTGTTTTTCTTTTTTTACAGCTGTAGTGACGTAATGGCATCGTATCCAGGCAACGAATTAGCTGACGTGCTATTCATATATAGCCAACAGGAAAGGATGTGATAGGGAGACCACACGGATTAATAATACCCCTCGGTAAACCCTTGCGGCATACTGATCATTTCCATTCTCTTGGCGATATCAGCTTGTTCCATGCATGACAGTCGATGCAGCTAATTACCGTCATTCCGAAGCTCGATATCGACAAAAAGCAGTGTAGGCACCATGTTGTCGTTAGGGTCTTCAGTCCGAAGACCGGTTTGATGCAGCTCTCCATGCTACTCTATCCTGTACAAGCCTATTCATCTCTGAGTAATTACTGCAACCTACATCCTTCTGAATCTGCTCACTGTATTGATCTCTTGGTCGCCCTCTACGATTTCTACCCCCCACGCTTTCCTCCAGTGCTAAACTGGTGATCCCTTGATGTCTCAGAATGTGTCCTACCAACCGATTACTTCTTCTACTCAGGTTGGGCCACAATTTTCTTTTCTTCCAGTTCTATTCAGTACCTCTTCATTAGTTACGTGATCTACCTATCTAATCTTCAGCATTCTTCTGTAGCACCACATTTAAAAGTTTCTATTCTCTTCTTGTCTAAACTGTTTATCGTCAATGTTTCACTTAAAATAGTTAAAATGGCTCTAAGCACTATGGGACTTAACATCTGAGGTCATCAGTTCCCTAGACATAGAACTACTTAAACCTAACTAACCTAAAGACATCACAAACATCCATGCCCGCGGCAGGATTCGAAACTGCGACGGTAGCAGCCGCGTGGTTCCGGACTGAAGCGTCTAGAACCGCTCGGCCACAGAGGCCGGCTGTTTCACTTCCATACGCGGCTACACCCCATACAGATACTTTCAGAAAATACTTCCTGACATTTAAATGTATACTCGATGTTCACAAATTTCTCTTCTTCAGTAACGCTTTTCTTGCCATTACCACTCTACATTTTATGTCTTCACTGCTTCAACCACACATCAGTTATTTTGCTTCCCAGACAGTAAAACTCATTTACTACTTTCAGTGTCTCATTTCGTAGTCTAATCCCCTCAGTATCACCTGATTTCATAGGATTAAATTCCATTGTCCTCGTTTTGCTTTTGTTGATGTTAATCTTATATCCTCCTTTCAGCACACTGTCCTTCCCGTTCAACTACTCATCCAAGTCCTTTGCTGTCTCTGACGGAATTACAATATCGTCGGCAAACCTCAAAGTTTTTATTTCTTCTCCCTGGACTTTAATTCCTACTTAACATTATTCTTTCGTTTCCTTTACTGCTTCTTCAATATACAGATTGAATAACAAGGGGGAAATGCCATAGCTCTGTCTCACTCCCTTCTCAACCACTGCTTCCCTTTCATGCCCCTCGACTCTTATAACTGCCTTTTGATTTCTGTACAAATTGTAAATAGCCTTTCGCTCTCTGTATTTTATCCCTGCTACCCTTAGAATTTGAAAGACAGTATTCCAGTCAACATTTTCCAATGCTTTCTCTAAGTTTACAAATATTGTAAACGTCGGTTTGCCTTTTCTTAACCTATTGCCTCGAGTGTTTCTACATTTCTCCGGAATCCGAAGGGGTCTTCGCCGAGGTCAGCTTCTACCAGCTTTTCCATTCTTCTGTGGATAATTCGTGTTAGTATTTTGCAACCGTTACTTACTAAACTGATAGTTTCGGTAATTTTCACACCTGTCAGGTACTATAGCAGAGAGTACTTTTTAGTAAACTGATATAAACGTTACTGTTTCTTTTTCTGTCGTATAAGAAAATTTAACACATTTCAACAGTAATTTCTAATGATTCGGGCGAACTAGCAAGCTAATATAGAATTTATTCGTAGGGAACTCACGTGCGAATAATAAAATATGAAACTGTCGTGTATCTGTTATACTTCCGTTCGTAAATTATTGTGTAAGGGCTTTGGTGGCATAGGACACTGTGTGATGAGTATACCCTTCCTGATTTGTCCAAAGGTAATGAAACGTACATGCATGCGCTATGCAAACCTAGTGAACTGCCCTGTGAACACAAGCAGAGCACAGAGATGATATATCCTTTTAGCCTATTCCATTTTTATGCAAGCTATGGTACAAAGTCCTTTTCTCCTCAGTTACATTTAGCACCTTTACGTTAGTCATTCGATTTATCCATATATTTTTCAGCATTATTCTGTAGCACCATATTTCAAAATCTTCTATTCTCTTTCCGTTCGAACTAATTATCGTCCACATATCAGTGCCGTAAAAAGTTACACTTGACACAGATACCTTCAGAAGATAATTCATAACACTTAAATTCATATTCGATTTCAGAAAATGCCTATTTTTCAGAAATATTTTTCTTCCTATAGCCGTTCGGCATTTTATATCCTTTCTGCCATCTTGACTTACTTTGCTGCCCAAACAGCAAAACTTATCTACTACTTCTAGTGTCATTTCCTAATCTAATTCCCTCGAAAAAAAGTGATTTAATAGAACTACATTCCATTACTTTTGTTTTACTGTTACTGATATTCATTTCGCAACCTATTTTTAAGAAACTATCCACCCCGTTCAGCTTATCTTCCAGGTAATTTCCCGACTCTAACAGGATTACACTGTCACCGGAAAACCGCACAAATTTTATTTCTTCACACTATCCTCACTTCTCTTTTCAAATCCCTCCTTGGTTTCCTTCACTTCTTGCTCAATGTACAGGTTGAATATCATCGTAGGTAGGCTACAACCCGTTCTCACTCCTTCCTCAAAGACTGCTTCTTATAACTATAGCTTCTGTACAAATTGTGGGTGTCTTTTTACTCTCTGTATTTTATAATATAACATACCGGGCCAATATGTATCGAAACACGAATGGTAGAATCTTAAAGAACTAAGAAGAGTAGATTAATTTTTTGCAGAAAAGAAATAAAGTTGATAGCCGTTTTGTGCCTATCAGCTGACGCCATGCCTCCGGTTGCGTGCGAAGTCCATGCAAGCGTGCTCGGCGTGAGATGCGGTGTGCACGGAAGTTATTGAACCGCAGCCAGTGCTCGTGTTCGCCAACCACCGCGCATCCACACAGTCTCCCTTGCAGATGCCATACCAGTGGTTCGATCCCGTAAGCGCTCACATCAGCCGACATTTCATGTACCTCCTATTACAGCTCGTTAAAGTCCTCTGGTTGTATTCGCAGCAATTCTCGAAGTGATGGCAGTCTAGCGCTCCAACTATTGTGTCGTTCGAATTTATTCGCTCGAATCCGAGGTTCTGTGTCCATTTCACAGCGGCGCCTTTCTTGATGAAACCCGTTTATTCTAATCTCAAGGGAAGAATCAGATTTTATCACCACCTGTTAACGAGGCATCGGCGTTTTACCGCGTGTAAAAGGAGTCATCCACATTCGTAGTGTCAGCTGTAGGTTGTGCACGTCCTACTAACACGCTGTTACGTTACTAAAGCTTGACACACAATTGCTGGAGTGGAGCAGAAATTCTCCAGAAGCTCATTATATAAAGAAATTTTAATGTTTCATGGAACAGCCGTCGAAATCGGCAAGGCAGGAAAAACGTCTTTCCGTTAAAGTTGCTGTTTATTTGCTTAGGCACTGCGTATTATAGACTACATTGAGGCGTTAGACAAGTGAGCAAAATTCCATGGTGTTCCTTTAGAGGCTGTCGATCATAGAGGCTCCGTCCGACGGACGGATTATCGACTGTAATGTGTTCTCTGTCTGTCATGTGTTCTCTGTCTGACGGTTCTGTAGTTTTGGTACACTACATAAATTGCGGAGTATTGGTAGCACTGGTATGGAAAGAAACATAAGTGAATGTAAGAGAGAGGCACTGTTTTTTGTTCGCTTGTTTCCTTTGCACATAGTTAGAAAAACACATTGTTCATTATTAGTCCAGTGTGTATTTTATATCCTTACAAAATATAAAGTGCATTTTATAAGCAAAAACAATTACCTGCACCCATAACTTCTGCACATTTACGTAACCAAATCAGTTGCTTTTGATACAAGTACAGGTCTACATGAACAAACAAAGTAGAACAAAAATATTCCGTAAGTTAAGCGGCCCTTTCTATTCACAAACTCAGTTTTTAGACGGTTCACCGCTTCCATTTTCTAATGGAATCTAGTAAGACATGGACCGCAAACGCAAACAAAGCGTTCGAAATGACGTAACGCCCGATAGGTATGCAACACACCTAACGTACAGGTAACGCGTTTACGATCTTAACTGACAAAAACTACCATAGTCAGCGCTTGCTTTGACACCTTTTTAAGCTCTGTGTGAGAAAAAACAGAGGGGGTTTCGAATTTAGCGCATGATTTTGGAGTACAAGGATGAAGTTCAGAATCGGGCAACCGTGGTGCAAGTTATCGTCCGCAGCATTTTAGGAGAACCTTTCTCGGCGTTTGGACGCATCTTATGATGGTAACTCTGATTCCTGACAGGAATTAGCAGGTGCTGTTGCACCTGACAGGAGTTCATCTATGCTTATTCCGACATAGTTGAAGAAAAACGAGTAGTCACAGGTCAGTTACCTTTGACCTAGGACGTCTTGGAGATGTAGAAATAGCGTAGTTGTCACAATTTCGCAGTTTCCACGATGAAGTTCCTATAATAATATAGTCAGTCGCCAGAAATAGAAAATACAGAATATCGGTTTAGTAACCTTCGTGGTTTATTCAAGCACCTGATTCCACATATACCTCAAGGCGACGAACATCGCACCATAGGTGTCAATACTGCGCAACACAGCGAGCTAAAAAAAAAAAAGCACCTCTTGATTCTGATACATTCATTCTCTGGTGTTTCAGTACCAAATATGGTGCACTTGACCCAGAGTTAGTATAATGTTTACATTTTAACTTACTTGTACAGGATAACAACGAAAGACCAGATTTATGTTAAATATTCGTATAAAAGAGATGTTTGTGATTTTCACATAACAATTCCACATCTATGCAGTGATCATTACCTATAAAAATATAATTTATCGTTGCTGGTTTTAACAGTACAATTAGCTTGAGCTCAGAACATGTTTCCAAACGCCTAAGTCAAAATAACCTTCTAATGTTTACTTTTGTCTGAAAGTACTTTTTAAGTTTTATATATTGTGCTAGCTCTATAAAGATCGAAATAAAACGTTAGTTTCAACATCTGAGAAAATTTAATTTGTTTTGAATTTCTATTTAAGACGCAATTTACATATTTTGTACTTGGATGAAAACCCAGCACAACAAGTTCGACAAAATTTATAGTGCATTGTGAATACGTCATCATCTACGCTTTCTGATGAGCTATAAATTCTCAAATAATGAATTTTTATAAATATTTTCATTCTGAAGCTAAGTGTCTAGATACATTACGTCCAGTTCGTATTTTGTACTAGTTTAGAGGGATTTTTGGTTTCTTGTATAAGTTTTGGACGTTACCAAAGCAAATAAAATATTATCTGCATTGAAAGTGTTTCTCAATTTATTATTTTTAAATATCAGCGTGTCGCAAACATGGTTTTAATTTGACTTCCTTAATTTTTTTAATTTTCTTCTTTAGTCGTTAGAATAATAACTGAATATTCTAAAATTTTGCAAGTATACGTGTCAAAATACTTATCCCATTCTTTATTACACTCCTGGAAATTGAAATAAGAACACCGTGAATTCATTGTCCCAGGAAGGGGAAACTTTATTGACACATTCCTGGGGTCAGATACATCGCATGTTCCCACTGACAGAACGAAAGGCACATAGATACAGGCAACAGAGCATGCACAATGTCGGCACTAGTACAGTGTATATCCACCTTTCGCAGCAATGCAGGCTGCTATTCTCCCATGGAGACGATCGTAGAGATGCTGGATGTAGTCCTGTGGAACGGCTTGCCATGCCATTTCCACCTGGCGCCTCAGTTGGACCAGCGTTCGTGCTGGACGCGCAGACCGCGTGAGACGACGCTTCATCCAGTCCCAAACATGCTCAATGGGGGACAGATCCGGAGATCTTGCTGGCCAGGGTAGTTGACTTACACCTTCTAGGGCACGTTGGGTGGCACGGGATACATGCGGACGTGCATTGTCCTGTTGGAACAGCAAGTTCCCTTGCCGGTCTAGGAATGGTAGAACGATGGGTTCGATGACGGTTTGGATGTACCGTGCACTATTCAGTGTCCCCTCGACGATCACCAGAGGTGTACGGCCAGTGTAAGAGATCGCTCCCCACACTATGATGCCGGGTGTTGGCCCTGTGTGCCTCGGTCGTATGCAGTCCTGATTGTGGCGCTCACCTGCACGGCGCCAAACACGCATACGACCATCATTGGCACCAAGGCAGAAGCGACTCTCATCGCTGAAGACGACACGTCTCCATTCGTCCCTCCATTCACACCTGTCGCGACACCAATGGAGGCGGGCTGCACGATGTTGGGCGTGGGCGGAAGACGGCCTAACGGTGTGCGGGGCCGTAGCCCAGCTTCATGGAGACGGTTGCGAATGGTCCTCGCCGATACCCCAGGAGCAACAGTGTCCCTAATTTGCTGGGAAGTGGCGGTGCGGTCCCCTACGGCACTGCGTAGGATCCTACGGTCTTGGCGTGCATCCGTGCGTCGCTGCGGTCCGGTCCCAGGTCGACAGGCACGTGCACCTTCCGCCGACCACTGGCGACAACATCGATGTACTGTGGAGACCTCACGCCCCACGTGTTGAGCAATTCGGCGGTACGTCCACCCGGCCTCCCACGTGCCCACTATACGCCCTCGCTCAAAGTCCGTCAACTGCACATACGGTTCACGTCCACGCTGCCGCGGCATGCTACCAGTGTTAAAGACTGCGATGGAGCTCCGTATGCCACGGCAAACTGGCTGACACTGACGGCGGCGGTGCACAAATGCTGCGCAGCTAGCGCCATTCGACGGCCAACACCGCGGTTCCTGGTGTGTCCGCTGTGCCGTGCGTGTGATCATTGCTTGTACAGCCCTCTCGCAGTGTCCGGAGCAAGTATGGTGGGTCTGACACACCGGTGTCAATGTGTTCTTTTTTTCCATTTCCAGGTGTGTATATAACTCCCTGGATTTGTATGCCGACAATTGAGAATGAAAACTTTTATAGAAGAACCCAACCCACAGCAAAAAGTGTCGTACTATCCGACACATGACCTGATTCCGTATTGAAATAAACGATACACGGTCTGAAACGTTATAACTGGTATAAGGAAACAGCGGAAAACCTAAGTGAGAAGGGAAGGATTGAAACTCGCTCCACGCGAATAGAAGTATCTCATCCGTTATTTGTGCCCTCTGGTCTTAGTACACAGTATATTAACTCTTTTCGACCTTGTCGGGCATATCTGGTGAAGAAAGTTTCTTCTGCAACTCACTACCATAGTTTAGAAGACGACCCCCCTGGCGACTGCTGGCGACAACTGTGTAACTGAGTTCTAACGTCACGTTATGCGAAAAGGAAGAAAGCTGGAACTGTGATATTGGAGGATATAGCTTTAGGGTGCCCACATGGAAGAAAGTGTAGAGTCTGACATTCCTGCCACGTCAAGGTGTTCAGAGAAGAAGCGGAAACTCTATTTGAGTTCGGATGGTGAAGGAAATCGACCGTATACTTCTGTATGAAACAGTCTGGGAATATGCGATAGGTGATTGAGGAAACCACGTAAAGTGTTGATCAAAATGTCTTGAGAGGGATGTGAAACCGCATTACTCGAATATTTGTACAGTGTCATAGTCTTAGTAGTGCTCGGTATTCTCGTATGGAAAGGCGACAGGAGACTACAACGTTTACTTAAAACGATACCACCAGCACAACATAAATGACAAGCTAGAGCGGCTGAAATGTCTCTCCCTTTCTTAGCTTTTATCCCATAGTTCAGTGTCAACTATTTTTCATAATTTGGTAAATTTTTTTAGTTAACTTTGTGGCAGTATCTGCTTTCTGCCGCCTCATTTCTTGCGAAAAGACTCGAAGAAACACAACTACCCGATTCCTACATACAGATCTTGTACATCTACATCTACATTTATACTCCGCAAGCCACCCAACGGTGTGTGGCGGAGGGCGCCATTACCTCCCTTTACTGTTCCAGTCGCGTATGATTCGCGGGAAGAACGACTGCCAGAAAGCCTCCGTGCGGCCTCGAATCTCTCTAATTTTACATTCATGATCTCTACGGCAGGTATAAGTAGGGGGAAGCAATATATTCGATACCTCATCCAGAAACGCACCTTCTCGAAACCTGGACAGCAAGCTACGCCGCAATGCAGAGCGCCTCTCTTGCAGAGTCTGCCACTTAAGCTTGCTAAACATCTCCGTAACGCTATCACGCTTACCAAATAACCCTGTGACGAAACGCGCCGCTCTTATTTGGATCTTCTCTATCTCCTCTGTCAACCCGACCTGGTAAGGATCCCACACTGATTCAAATGGTTCAAATGGCTCTGAGCACTATGGGACTTAACATCTATGGTCATCAGTCCCCTAGAACTTAGAACTACTTAAACCTAACTAACCAAAGGACATCACACAACACCCAGTCATCACAAGGCAGAGAAAATCCCTGACCGCGCCGGGAAACGAACCCGGGAACCCGGGCGTGGGAACCCACACTGATGAGCAATACTCAAGTATAGGTCGAACGAGTGTTTTGTAAGCCACCTCCTTTGTTGATGGACTACATTTTCTAAGGACTATCCCAATGAATCTCAACCTGCACCCGCGTTGCCAACTATTAGTTTTATATGATCATTCCACTTCAAATCGTTCCGCACGCATACTCCCAGATATTTTACAGAAGTAACTGCTACCAGTGTTTGTTCCGATATCATATAATCATACAATAAAGTATCCTTCTTTCTATGTATTCGCAATACATTACATTTGTCTATGTTAAGGGTCAGTTGCCACTCCCTGCACCAAATGCCTATCCGCTGCATATCTTCCTGCATTTCGCTGCAATTTTCTAATGCTGCAACTTCTCTGTATACTACAGCATCATCCGCGAAAAGCCGCATGGAACTTCAGACACTATCTACTAGGTCATTTATATATATTGTGAAAAGCAATGGTCCCGTTATACTCCCCTGTGGCACGCCAGAGGTTACTTTAACGTCTGTAGACGTCTCTCCATTGAGAACAAAATTCTGTCTTCTGTTTGCTAAAAACTCTTCAATACAGCTACACAGCTGGTCTGATATTCCGTATGCACTTACTTTGTTTATCATGCGACAGTGCGTAACTGAATCGAACGCCTTGAGGAATTATGACCACGATGATAAAATTACAGAAAGGAGCACGAGCAGTCGAACTTGTACTGCACCTTCCACGCTGTCGAAAAGTGAAGCAGGGAAGGGAAGGGTTGGGATTGACATGGGAAGGACTTAAGAAACTGTTCTGCAATGCTCCCTCCACCACGCACATGCGGCGGCTTACGAAGTGCAGTTGAGACGTACTGCGGGAAAAGCGCACGGTCTTTGAATGGCTGATTCGAAAGTGTGTTTCAAACACGTGGGCCACCCACATAACCGAGAGCCCAACGGTCCTGTTTCAGTTTACCAGCTGAACAGGTATTGTTGATTACGTACCTCACTCGTACTTTATGCAACGACCTTTCACAACGTTTCTCAAGTTATACCGTTAGCAGAATACATTTCTTCTTGGAAAAGACTCCATGAACAGGATGGAAGAACGACTATTTTCTTGTGTTGTATCTCTTCTTCTTAATTACTCTCAGCGGGGCGCTATACGGTTTCTTTAGAAACATCATTCCTAGCACCCATCAAGTCGCTTCACTGAACTTTTAAATTTAAATTAAAGATTCGAGCGAACAATCTTCTCACTTAAAGATCGTTGAGAGTTTTTGGTTTTATTGTGGGAAGCAAGATAAAACAATTTACTACGTTAAATACATAACAGGAATGAAAATAAGAGAAACAGAAAATAATATGACATCTTTATAGCTTCCAGGTACTTGTTAACGAACAGCATAACACATGCGTACCCCGTGTAGATGCTAGTGTCTTTCTCAGTTGACTGATAGTCCTGATGATTTTATGATGCTAGTTTCTTCCTCATTAACCACTTTCTCCTCATCGTCACGATGTTCGTATCTATGAAGACCGCTATTTCGTCCACTGTAAGTATTCATGTACTACAAGTCTACGAGGTGGTGGGTTTGTGAACATCTAAACAGATACCTATTGAGTACATACTACCATTCCCCCCTTTGCCCTCCCACCCTCTCTTTTACACCTTCATCACACCTACAACGAAATTCAAGCGTTGATGTTGCATGTATTTTACAACAACACTGGTCTGATTGTCTCATAATATTGATGCTTCATACTAAAATATTATTGTTAGCCTTAACAGCGTTTGAGATTTAGGTGTCCAATGAAAGAAGTGGACAACCATCCACATAAAAAAAAATACTTGTAAACCTGCAGATTTGGAGAGGTACTTTTGACCAGGTAAGTCATGTGAAAGCCAACAAGCTCGCCTAAAACAGAATAGTCCGCAGCTCGTGGTCTAGTGGCTAGTTTTGCTGCCTCTGAGGTCCCGGGGTCGATTTACTGCCGAGTTCGAGATTTTCTCTGCCAGGGAACTGGGTGCTTGTGTTGTCCTCATCATTTCATCATCATCACTTTTCGTGACCGTGGCTAGATTTGACTGCGTAAAAATTGGATTGTGTAAAAATTGGGAATTTGTATGAGCGCTGATGACTGCGTTGTTGAGCGCCCCACAAACCAAACATCATCTCTAAAACAGAAGAATAAACGTACCATATTATGTTGAAAATACCATCACAAATTTTAGTACTGTACATCGAATGAATCTAATTGTGTCCATAATTCGGATTTAAAGGCATTGTACTGAATAAGCAGAAAGTATAATACCGAGCGCCTTCATGGGCAAGTATGCGTGCTTAATTTTGTTATCGAACGCCTTTCGGACATTGTGATTCCATCAGTAAATGTTATTAGTTTCTTACATTAGTTACCTTACTCTTGAGCGAGATGAGGTCATAGAAATTTGCGTTTCTGTAACGAGATGGTTATGTGTATAATTTCGGAATCTGCGAATTTAAGAGAAGGAAAAAAAGAAACTTTCCAAAATTAAACGCAAAACATTCTCATTATAGGAACGCACATTCCTACTCCCTCATCTCGGTCATGTGCTAGGGGACTAATGTGAAAAGCAAATTACGCTTGATTATGGATCCATAAGGACCAAAACGCATTTTGTAACAGAACAAACCACGAATATGTGTGTGATATTCGCTTGCTGGCGGTAATGATATGCATCAAAAGACAACATAGGAAGAAAGTAGTATGTAGCATTTTTACATAAAGTAAAGTCGCATACAGATGTATCTTTATATTAGACTAAATACTACATGATCCGTAAATGATGCGTCCGAAATCGGGCAAAACATGATGGAGCGGCCTACGCATCATTAACGCCTTCACCAACTTTAGAAAGTAAATACAGCGTTGGAATCCCCGTCCACCCGTTAACAGCCGTCTGATTAAAGATTCGACGAAGCAACTTCAGATATTTTGTCTTCCCCGAGTTGAATGGTCGATACTCATCCTCATCTGTATAGGCGTATAAAGGCGTGGTACCACACTGAAGAACCATGCTCTATTCAGAATTACTTTGCGACTTACAGAAACGAAGGAAATAAACGACTTCGGCTCGCCCTGGAGACACGGCTCGTATTCAGCAGACCTCGGAAGACTTGTCAACCATCTGCGGTTGACAAACCTCCACCCTCCTCACGGCTACACGTATGCGAACGAGATGGTACACTTTCTAACAAGCGCATAAAACAAAGCACTCCGTCGTCAGGCCACGAGTGGCCTACCGCGACCATCCGACCGCCGTGTCATCCTTAGTGGAGGATGCGGCTAGGAGGGGCGTGGGGTCAGCACACCGCTCTCCCTGTCATTATGATGGTATTCTTGGCCGATGCCGCTACTATTCGTTCGAGTAGCTCCTGAGTAGGCTGAGTGCACCCCGAAAAATGGCAACAGTGCATGGCGGATTGGATGGTCACCCATCCAAGTACCGACCACGCCCGACAGCGCTTAACTTCAGTGATCTCACGGGAACCGGTGTACCCACTGCGGCAAGGCCGTTGCCTTCTAACAGGCGCATACTACATTAATTTTTTATGGAAACGACGCATCAGAATTACAGCCACTACTGGTTTATTCTGATAAAACTTGGATACACATTGCACCGTTAATACATTTTGTCAAGGTGTGCGATGTCTATTGTCAAACAAAGGTACTCGTTTATGTCTAATTCTTGGGCAACGCTGTACGTTAGCGTACAGATGCGCAGCGGGTGACAGCACATTGCCTGAAAAAACATTGGAGTGAACGCTATTACTACTCCCTTCCCTATTTCTCGGGTGTAACCACAACTGTGGCGCATTTATAGCCAGATCTTCAGTTCGGTTTTGCCTAGTATTACGACGTTTCCCACAGCGGGAGTAGCCCCACACATCACCATATCTTGCGTCCTTACAGAACATATTTCATGTGCCATGACGTCGGTGCAAACAGTCCCACTCCAGTCCACTGTAGCTTTGTACACAAAATGCAGAATGTCTTACTCTTGATAATTCGCGACCACACCCGTTGAATTGACCCAATAATTTGCTAGGAATGGCAAAAACAACGACGTAGTTGGGCCTCGGTATCCACCACAACCTTTAGGTTTGCGGCTCCAAGGCTGCGGCTGTTCCGATTCACGTGACCTCTGCTGCTGTGAAAGCGGCTTCTCTCGCGCAACACGAAGAGCTTTTCAGCTTAGATACAACCCTCCTGGCGAAACAGCTACGATCTGCAGCCTCTATTATCATTACCATTATAGGTCCGGAACTAACAAAAATATTTTATAAGCCACTCAAACTGTGCATGTTTTCTCTGAATTTTTAATTTCTCTTATTGTCATGAAACGAAAGAAAAATTCGGAGTAGGTATTAAAGTCCATGGAGGAGAAATAAAAACTTTGAGGTTCGCCGATGAAATTGTAATTCTGTCAGAGACAGCAAAGGACTTGGAAGAGCAGTTGAACGGAATGGACAGTGTCTTGAAAGGAGAATATAAGATGAATATCAACAAAAGCAAAACGAGGATAATGGAATGTAGTCGAATTAAATCGAGTGATGCTAAGGAAATTAGATAAAGAAATGAGACACTTAAAGTAGTAAAGGAGTTTTTCTATTCGGGGAGCAAAATAAATGATAATGGTCGAAGTAGAGAGGATATAAAATGTAGACTTGCAATGGCAAGGAAAGCGCTTCTCAAGAAGAAAAATTTGTTAACATCGAGTATAGATATAAGTCTCAGGATGTCGTTTCTGAAAGTATTTGTATGGAGTGTAGCCGTGTATGGAAATGAAACATGGACAATAAATAGTTGGGACAACAAGAGAATAGAAGCTTTCGAAATGTGGTGCTACAGAAGAATGCTGAAGATTAGATGGGTAGATCACATAATTAATGAGGAGGTATTGAACGAAATTGGGGAGAAGAGGAGTTTGTGGCACAACTTGACTAGAAGAAGGGACCGGTTGGTAGGACATATTCTGGGGCATCAAGGGATCACCAATTTAGTATTGGAGGGCAGCGTGGAGGGAGACCAAGAGATGAATACACTAAGCAGATTCAGAAGGATGTAGGTTGCAGTAGGTACTGGGAGATGAAGAGGCTTGCACAGGATAGAGTAGCATGGAGAGCTGCATCAAACCAGTCTCAGGACTGACGACCACAACAACAACAATTCTCATGTAGCTATACTGTATTACAGTCGTCTGTCTCATATTCATAATAACATTCTAAACACATACACTGACCAGTCAAAACATTATGACCACTGCCCACCGTGACTTTGGATGTCTCCTAGTGGCGCCGCGGACACGTGTCGCGGCAACAAAAGCATATAAGTGGAGCAGACACAGACGGGGGATCATTATAGAAAAGATATGGGCTGCAAAGGGGGAAATCCATTGACATAAGCGACTTTGCAAAGGGCAGATTATTATTACGCAGAACCTGTGAACGAGTATATCGAATTCGGCGAAGCTGGTTGAATGTTCACGTGCTATTGTCGCGAGCATCTATGGAAAAAGGTAGAAGGACAGTGACTACCACTAGGTGTTAAATGGTTGGACGTCCTCGATTCTTCACAGAACGTGGAGTCCGAGGCTTCTCTGTTCGGTAAAGTAGGATAGATGGTGATCTGTGGCATCTCTGAAGAAAGAGCACAATGCTGGTGCACACACAAGTGTTTCGGAGCACACCGTTCATGGCAATTGTTGAACATGGAGTTGAGCAGCAGACCACACCTACCTATTCGAATGTTGACCCAACGACAGACATCGTCGGTTACAGTTGCAGTGGACACGGGACCATCGAGATTCGACAGTCGATCAATGGAAACGTGTCGGCTCTTCGGACGAATCCCATTTTTACTACATTAGGTCGATGGTCGTCTCCATAAATGCCGTCATCGAGGTGAACGGAGGCTGGAAACTTGCAGCGCACCACAGACGCAAGTTGGTGGAAGCGGGAGACAGTCTGCTGTGCTTGCATGGGACCTGTGGTAGAAAAGGAAGACACGCTGACAGCTGTGAACTACATGCATCCATTCATGTTCGATTCTTCCACGACGGCGATGTCATCTTTCAGCAGTATAATTGTCAGTGACTCGGAGCCAGAACCGTGCTAAAGTGGTTTGTGCAGCATTATGGTGAACTCACGTTGATATCTTGGCGACCAGATTCGCCTGACGTTAATTATACGGAACGTATGGGGCGCCATCATAGCGTACGCAAATCAGCAGCCCGTTATTTACGCGAATTGCATGACCTGTGCGTAGACACCTAACGCCACACACCTCCACAAACCTACCAACAAGCTGTCGGGTCCCTGACACGCATAATGAGTGACGTATTTCGTTCCAAAGACGGACAAACAAGCTATTATGCAGGTGGTCATAGTGTTTCGCCTCATCAGTGTATTCTACCACGAATTTCACTAATTATATTATCTCAATTTGACAAGATAATCTGTAGTGGCTTATTCAATGGGATGAGCAAGGAAATAGTTAGTGATGTTTAGAGAAATTGTGGAAAACCTAAATCTTGAAGGCTGAACTCTAGTCCTCCCGTCAATTAGCCCCGTGCATCAACCGCTGTAGCACCTCGTTTAGCAATCCCCCCTCTCACCCTCTGTTCTTCAGGAGAAGGTATTATACTTGTGTTCAGCCTGTTATTCCAAGGAGACTCCGGTTTCGCGACGTTCGCCTACGTAGGTGGGTGATAGATTCAACAACGGACGTTTCTCGTCGCACCTTCACTGCCTTGGAATTACTCCGTTCTGTGACTGCACTAAAGACTACCATAGGCGACATCAATCACATCCTCTTTGCATATGCAAAATGGGAGAGGCATAAACAATAGTTTTTGCAAGAATTACATCGTCTGAGAGCAGAATGTCCTACGAGAGCGCCATTTTACTTTCTTTGAGTAATCCCGCATATGCTAAAGACGTTTTAAAATTTTTACACGCTTCAAAGTCATTATTGTTGTAATAACGCAGGACTGGGGATATTTATATTTTTGTTTTCACTTGCAGTTAATTGTTTGTCGTCCTCGTACAGATTGAAATCACCGTTCCACAATACTGTAGCATGTTGGTAGAGGAAGTAAAACAGAGTGTTGCTGTCTACTGGTAAAGTGGAGTATCGTGCGGTAAATTATTTTCTGTATTTGAAGCGGAACACCGCTAAAACACCCTACACCGAGTTTGTGAAAATGTACGCCGACAATGTACCATCATATGTCATAGTGACGCCACAGATGCTTCCAGCATGGTCAAAGAAGAACGAGTGAGAAGAACGAAGTGGCAGACCGTCTCTCTGGGAAGAATTGGTAATCGCAAGAGAAGTGAAGATCGTGCTGCTCGAAGGCCGGCGTATCACAATCTAGCATATAGCGAGAAATGTGAACATTGGGTCACTTTCCTTGAGCGACATTTTGAACATGACGAAGGGCGCCGCCCGCTGGGTTCGGCGACGGCTCATACCTACTCAAATAGCCCGACAAATCGATGCGGCATCGTAAATGTTGCAGCTGTGTCGGTACAATCCATATGGCGTCTGCAGCCGCCAAGTCATGCTCTCACTCTACAATGCCGCAGTGCCTTATTCACAACTCACTGTCAGAGATGCTGCTGCTTTAGGGTATACATAAAGGATTGGGGCTGTAAACGTAAATGATTTGGCGAACAAGGTGGGCAGAAAGTTGCTATTGTTGGCTGACGTTGCTGTGGTATATGATAATGTGTCGGAGTTGAGATACTGTAGGAGGATACAATATGACATAGGCCAAATTACTAGTTGGTTTGGTGAATGGCAGATAGCTCTAAATGTAGAAAAATGTAAATTAATACGCATGGGTTGGAAAACAAAACCATAATGTTCTAATATATATTAGTAGAGTCTTGCTTGACACAGTGACGTCGTTTAAATATGTGGGTGTAACGTTGCAAAGCGATATGAAATGTAACGAGCATGTGAGGATTGTGATAGGGAAGGGGAATGCAGGACTTAGGTATACTGGGAGAATTCTGGATTAGTGTAGTTCATCTGTAAAGGAGGCCACATATAGAAAGCTATTGTTGAGTACTACTCGAGTATTTGGGATCCATACCTGGTCAGATTAAAGCCAGACTTCGAAGCAATTCAGAGATGGGCTACTGCATTTGTCATCGGTAGGTTCGAACAACATGTAAGTGTCACACAGATGCTTTGGGAACTCAAACGGGAATTCCTGGACAGAAGGCGACATTCTTTTCGAGGAACGCAAACTTCCACACGTCGTCTACGCATGGTTAACGACGTATGGAAGTAATGGATAGCCAAATGGTGTTCGGTCAGATGGTTAGCTACACTCTTTAAAAAAAAAAAAAAAAAAAAAAAAAAAAAAAAAAAAAAAAAAAAAACTCGCGATATGCGAGAAATACGGATTCGAGTCCCAGTCCTGCACAAATTTTCCCTGTCGTCATTACATTATACAGCTGATAGTTGTCCTTATTCTCAACTGCAAATTCATTTAATGTATTTCATACTGGCTGTATCGCTGCAGTGCCTGTTCCTTTGGACATGCGAATTTTGCATCGTCACTGCAATATCGCATCTTCGGAAGAAGTCGGTAGTTACTGGAATAACAAGGTAGATGATAAAGTTTTACATTGTAACGATATGGTAAAAAACTCTCCTCTTTGCAGGCTATCATTTGGCAAAATCTCATTTCGATATCTGAAACCGTTTATGAAATATGAGGAACGTTGCGGATATTTCGCTCAGGCTTCAGCGCTGGCGCGGCGCGATCGCAAATGAATGTGCTACATCAGATCAGTTTTCTCGAGATCGGTGAAAGATAGGTCTCTACCCGTGTCTAAAGAAAAATTCAATGTTAGCTACATGTCATACGCAGCAACATATTATGTAATAAGCGCTGCGATGACTGGGTGTTGTGTGCTGTCCTTAGGTTAGTTAAGATTAAGTAGTTCTAAGTTCTAGGGGCTGATGACCATAGATGTTAAGTTCCATAGTGCTCAAAGCCATTTGAACCATTTGTAATAAGCGCTAAACGCAAAATCATAGTGACCTCTGTTTTTCATTGCACACTTTTCCGAATCTCGCGCAGTGTCTTACTTCCACGTAAATATCGTAATAACTTTGACCATTAACGAAATGATCGGCACATCATCATGAACCTGACGTATAAAGCTGTAAGTAAAGTAAAAATGAAATTTTTTTATCGAATAGTTTCTGTAAAATCATTTGAAAAAGATTGCCAAGTGCGCGCCTCGATTCTGTGATCGCTGACCGACAGAAAGATGGAAAACACTTATAGACTTCCCCTTCTGAACAAACGAATGAACTCGCTCAGCGCTTTGGACGAAAACTGGTCACTGCGCACCGACTACCGTATCCTCTTCGAGCTTTAGGGACAGTCGCTGCCTGACACTGCAAATATGAGAGACGTCGGCACTGACACGACCTTAAAAGGTTCCATACACGACGGCGCCACGAGATTACCCACGTCAGAGTACAGCACCGCTCACCCCACTCTGCAGGCATCGCTTACGACACCAGCATCGTCTTAGGCAGATCCAGCAGCGCGAGGTGTATTGGAAATTAGAAATGCATGACGAAGTTATAGTCACTTGTACATTAAGAGGTGACTATCACTATGTGTTGTATCAAATGATAAGTTACTGTGTTCAGCGATAGTAAGAAAAATGTAGACATTCCTGTGGACAAGTATTTTATATTCTTCAAACTTAAATTAAAGAAAGGCAGCCCGTCTTCAGGCCACGAGTGGCCCACCGATACCATCCGACCGCCGTGTCATCCTCAGTGGAGGATGCGGATAGGAGGGGCGTGGTTAGCACGCCGCTCTCCCGGTCGTTATGATGGTATTCTTGACCGAAGCCGCTACTAATCGGTCGAATAGCTCCTCAATTGGCATCACGAGGTTGAGTGCACGCCGAAAAATGGCAACAGCGCATAGCGGTTGAATGGTCACCCATCCAAGCGCCGGCCACGCCCAACAGCGCTTAACTTCGGTGATCTCACGGGAACCGGTGTATCCACTGCGGCAAGGCCGTTGCCTCGAACTTTTATAAAGTGATGTAGTATTTTGTGTGTGTTGTAGTATTCGCTCGACCTCCTCCATTAGAAGATCTAGGCTTGCTAGAACCCACAAAATTTCTGGTGCAAGCGTTTCAAGAGTTTTTTCGTGCAACACTACAAAGACTAAATGGAGCACTTCCTTGATATACAGGGCGTCTCTCTTTTTTTTTTTTTTAATGGAGATTTGTGGTGGGGTCTTAGGGGAAACTGCTGAGGTCTTCGATCCCTAAGCTTACACACTACTTAATCTAACTTAAGCTAACTTAAGTTAAGGACGACATACATACTCATTCGCGAGGGAGGACTCGAACCTCCGACGTGTAGGGGGGGGGGGGGGGGGGAGGGGGGCGTGATAAGACGCCCTAGACCGCGCGGCTGCCCCGCGGCTCTTATAAAAGTCGTGAGGCACATTTGCTCTACAATTTCAGCGGATATTTGCAATTTCGTTTTTGCACTCTGTAGGTGGATTCAGCCCAAACAAACAGTGCTCGTCGCTTCCTTCATGCGACACCCAGTGCCACCAGTTTCCCATTGCAAACAAAATTACTTTTAAGGCAGAATTTTACGTGCCATTCGATAGATCGGTCCGAGATTAGTGTGGTGCGATATTTGTTCCATCGATATGTATTAAGAGGCAGTAAAACTCGGCGAATAATCAGCACGCCGGCAGCGCCGGCACAGCTATTGCTCGTGCTGACTGCTGCCGCCAAGCATGCAACGCTACTGTTTAGCTGCTGGATTGCTGTTTGTTTTCCGTTGTTTACTCTCCTTGTTAACACATATCGATAAAAAATGTCGCGCTAGAGTATCTAGGACTGCTCTATCGAATGGACATAAAATTTCGCTTTAAAAATAATTTTGTTTGCAACCTACACACACCAACCCCCCCACCCACCTACCCATCTACCCACCCACCCACCCACACCCACACACACACACACACACACACACACACACACACACACACACACACACTAAGTTTTGAAAATTGTCTGTACGGTCCTTTAACATTACGTGCGTACATAAACATCAAAAAAGTGCTTCTTGCAGTCTTCAGTGCAGCCTGAACAGTCACAATTGCAACGTAATGACGCAGAATTTTCGGCTGCATCATCACGCTAAGGAATTTTCACTACGAGGGAAATAAAAAGTAAAATCGAATGTAAACAATAACAAATGTGTATATTAACGTAAACAGCCGTCTGATGGAGACCATGTCGGTTAGAAAGCGATTACGGCACTACCTGTGTGAAAAATATCGTTATTAAAAGTGGCCAATTCCTGTTTCATCCTCTGCAAGAATCAGCGAGCATTTTTTACACAGTCATCTACATCTACATCTACATCTACTCTGCAATTCACATTTAAGTGCTTGGCAGAGGGTTCATCGAACCACAATCATACTATCTCTCTACCATTCCACTCCCGAACAGCGCGCGGGAAAAACGAACACGTAAACCTTTCTGTTCGAGCTCTGATTTCTCTTATTTTATTTTGATGATCATTGCTAGCTTTGTACGCTGGGCTCAACAAAATATTTTCGCATTCGGAAGAGAAAGTTGGTGACTGAAATTTCGTAAATAGATCTTGCCGCGACGAAAAACGTCTTTGCTTGAATGACTTCCATCCCAACTCGCGTACCATATCTGCCACACTCTCTCCCCTAATACGTGATAATACAAAACAAGCTGCCCTTTTCTGTACCCTTTCGATGTCCTCCGTCAATCCCACCTGGTAAGGAACCCCCACACCGCGCAGCAGTATTCCAACAGAGGACGAACGGGTGTAGTGTAAGCTGTCTCAAAATGTCAACGTCCAACAAAGTAGCGTGCCAATTAAAACCTTATGACCACCGTCTTGCTACGAGGGACGTTGAATATGTAATGCAACACTTTTTTCTGAAAGCAGGTTGGTTTTATTCAGAATTCCACTAAACCATATTATTCCTCACTCATATGCCTATAAAACCCTATTTTTGAACATAATCTCCGTTCAGTGCGACGGCCTTACGTCATCTTACTGAGGGATCCTGTGTGGCCACACGGTACCATTATACCGGTCTTTCTGTGCTTGTTCCAATATTAAAGGAGCCACGGGTGTGTGCTGCCGTCCGGCACGCGGGAGATTGGGCAGGTTTGCGCGATCTTGTCACGATGATGACAGACGCCTCTCCCAACGACTCACCGTGCTTTTGATGACTACGTGGTTTGCGTAGATTGATTCTGCAAGCCCCCACGAATGCCTGTGATGCTCTGCTTTTTCGACAAAAGAAACTCAATGACAGCTGTCTGCTCGAAATGCTGCCTCGTTCGTGAAGCCATTTTGAAGCCACGTATAGCAGCGCTACCTATGGGCACTTCGTGAAACTGTAGGGGCTGAAGCGGGAATATTCCACGACGTCCCACAACAAATTTCGCGTTTTTTTAAACTGAAATTGGGCGAGATCAAAAATGTGTTGCGTTACATATCGAACGTCCCTCGTACATTTTCAGCTCGTTTTGGACATACACTAATGGCCATTAAAACTGCTACAGCACGAAGATGACGTGCGACAGACGCGAAATTTAACCGACAGGAAGAAGATGCTGTGATATGCAAATGATTAGCTTTTCAGAGCATTCACACAAGGTTGGCGGCGGTGGCGATACCTACAACGTGCTGACATGAGGAACGTTTCCAACCGATTTCTCATACACAAACAGCAGTTGACCGGCATTGCCTGGTGAAACGCTGTTGTGACTCCTCGTATAAGGAGACGAAATGCGTACCATCACGTTTCCGACTTTGATGGAGGTCGGATTGTAGCCTATCGCGATTGCAGTTTATCGTATCGCGACATTCCTGCTGGCGTTGGTCGAGATCCAATGACTGTTAGCAGAATATGGAATCGGTGGGTTCAGGAGGGTAATACGGAACGCCGTGCTGGATTCCAACGGCCTCGTATCACTAGCAGTCGAAATGACTGGCATCTTATCCGCATGGCTGTAACGGATCGTGGAGCCGTGTCTCGATCCCTGAGTCAACAGGTGGGGCTGTTTGCAAGACAACAACCATATGCACGAACAGTTCGGTGACGTTTGCAGCAGCATGGACTATCAGCTCGGAGACCATGGCTGTGGTTACCCTTGACGCTGCATCACAAAAAGGAGAGCCTGCGATGGTGTACTCAACGACAAACCTGGGTGCACGAATGGCAAAACGTCATATTTTCGGATGAATCCAGGTTCTGTTTACAGCATCAGGATGGTCGCATCCGTGTTTGGCGACATCGCGGTGAACGCACATTGGAAGCGTGTATTTGTCATCGCCATACTGGCGTATCACCCGGCGTGATGGTATGGGGTACCATTGGTTACACGTCTCGCTCTCCTCTTGTTCACAATGACTGCACTTTGAACAGTGGACGTTACATTTCAGATGTGTTACGACCCGTGACTCCACCCTTCATTCGATCCCTGCGAAACCCTATATTTCAGCAGGATAATGCACGACCGCATGCATTTCTGGATACAGAAAATGTTCGACAGCTGCCCTAGCCAGCACATTCTCCAGATCTCTCACCAACTGAAAACGTCTGGTCAATGGTGGCCAAGCAACTGGCTCGTCACAATACTCCAGTCACTACTCTTGATGAACTGTGGTATCGTGTTGAAGCTGCAAGGGCAGCTGTACTTGTACACGCCATCCAAGCTCTGTTTGACTCAATGCCCAGGCGTATCAAGGCCGTTATTACGGCCAGAGATGGTTGCTCTGGGTACTGATTTCTCAGGATCTATGCACCCAAATTGCGTGAAAATGTAATCACATGTCAGTTCTAGTATAATATATTTGTCCAATGAATACCCGTTTATCATCTGCATTTCTTCTTGGTGTAGCAATTTTAATGGGTAGTTTTGGAACGGTAGTGCAGAGAGATGTGAGGCGGGTGTCGGCTGCGGGGTGGCCTTTGGCGCGCGCCGGAGCTGCCGCGGCCGTAGCACGGGCGTCCTCCCATCAGCCTTGGCTGCGACGCCGTTGGGAAAGCGGCCCCCATTGCCAGCAGCGGCGCGGTTCCCACCGGCCGCCGCGGCGTGGGCGTGGGTGAATGTCCTGTGTCTCAACACCCTCAGGTCAGGGTCTCCCTCACGCTCAGTGCAGCGAGCGACTGTCCCAGCACACTGTGGGACACAGCCGTATCCTCGCAACGGTCCTCGCTACTGTCTTCCGACAGACGAGTCTAACTAAATATATACGAGAAAGTTATCAGGTCGTGCGTTATGCCTCGCCTGCTTATCTGTTTGCAGCACCCAGTCTGTTTATTAATTTTGTCCAACTAACAATGGGTAGTCCTCAGACGCGGCCAACCGCTCGGCTCTTATTTGACAGACCACTTGTGTACAATCTAAAACGAAAGATTAACATAGGAGTATTTTGAGTCAACACTCCTCTGGTTCTGAGGAAACCACCCCAAAATTTTATGGTGAATAATCGAATTAGAATTGACGGGGTCGATAATAATTGAAAATTGAGCAGTTTCCATCATTATACACTCAAGACCCAAGGAAACTGCTTAATATCGTGTAGGGTCCCTGCGAGCCCGCAGAAATGCCACAACACGACGTATCATGGACTCGACTAATGTCTGAAGTAGTGCTGGATGGAACTGACACCATGAATCCCCAAGAGTTCGACGGGGTGTAGGTCTCTACTCAACTGCACGTTGCAAGACACAGACACGTTCAATAATGTTCATATCTGGGGAGTTTGGTGGCCAGCGGAAGTGTTTAAACTCAGAAGAGTGTTACTGGCACCACTCTGTAGCAATTCTGGACGAAGGGTTGTCTCATTGTCCTACTGGTATTGCCCAAGTCCGTCGGAATGTACAATCTGTCAGTGTAGTATCTAGACGTACCAGGGGTCCCACATCACTCCAACTGCACACACCCCGCACCGCTACAGAGCCCCCACCAGCTTGAACAGTCCCCTGCTGATATACAGGGTCCATGGATTCATGAGGTTGTCTCCAAACCTGAACACGCCCATTCTCTCGATACAATTTGAAACGAGACTCGTCCGACCAGACAGTCCAATGACGGGCCCAGCCGAGGCGTAAAGCTTCGTGTATAGCGGTCACCAAAATTTCTCTAAAGCCCATATCGAGGATGTCCCGTTGAATGGTTCGCATACTGATACTTGTTGATGACCCAGCATTGAAGTCTGCAACAATTTGCGGAAGGGTTGCACTTCTGTCACGTTGAACGATTCTCTTCAGCCGTCGATAGTCCCGTTCTTGCACAATCTTTTTCCGCTGTGTGGTGCTCCAGACCGTGCATCATCGGGTAACGAAACCCGTCCTTCCCTGAAGCGCTTGTGCCACGCCTTTACCCTTGCAAGGGACATGCAATTTTCACCGTACACTTGTGACATTCGTCGATGTCCGTTCCTCCTACTCCTTCCGCTGTCAGAAAGCGAACAACATCTCCTTGCTCGTATTTTGACGCCTCCATGTCACTGTTTGCAACGCGACTGGCAGATATGGACGATTGATGCATGCTCCTGCTAGCTTTGTATAGTCACGTGACGTGCACACGTGCCCCCTAGTTGTGAATTTCCACGCTCTGGTCGGAACCACACCTTGTGACACACGCCACGATGTTACCCTCCTGTCACCGGTTTGCGCATTCCAGACTCCGGCTCGTTTCTTTTTGAACGCCCCTTATATATTTACTGAGATTGTATAAAACTCCATGTGGCTTTGGAGAGTTAAACCCTTCTGGCGTGAGTCTAAGGCAGGGATTTTCAGCAGAGAGCTAATCGGGCCTTATTTTTTACAGAACTGTTAGTTCTGTAAATTACTTACATATGCTACAAAAAGTGTTGTTACAACTGGAAAATAGTCCTGCTTTTGAAAATCTGCAGCCGGTTAAGGAAAACGTGGGACTACAAGTTCGGAATATACATTCCCGACGAATAGTGGTACACGAAACCTAATAATTGCATGGATGCTATGAAACATAAGCCAGCGATTGGAAGCACATAAGCGTTTTATAGTAAGAGCTGAAGAGAACGCAAATGTAGCGTTGAAACTGAATAATAAATGCGTTGAAAATACGGCTGTGGTGTACCAGTTCCATTACTTGTATTGTCAGCCACTGTCCCAGGTCCACAAGAAGGATGAACTTTAATAAGTTGAACTGTAACTACATCCCCCCTATTTTAACGTCCTTTCAAGAATCTAGTACAGGAAACCCTTGGAATGAAATCGATTTTCTACGATCTTAGCCTCACGGTCGCTTCGTAAGGTAGACCAGTATGTGGGAGGACGTAATACTCGTATGTCTCTCGAATTATGGGAAACAGCGCTCTCGGAATTTTGACATTACGACTCCCCATCACACAGAACGCCGCTCTCGTAGCTTCTGTCACCTGAAATGGTGACGTTCTCGCTCTAAATAAATGATCCCATGACGTAATCTGCATCCCTTCGTTGATTATTTTCTGTCTCTTCTATTAATTCCACCAGTTGGGGATCGTAGAATGACTAGAGAATCTAAAGGGAACTGCAGTACAGCTTCAGGCATAAATTTTTAATTCCTGATTAACAACAGGTTTCGATGCTACTTTACATCGTCATCATGTCCCTCTGAGATCTGCTGACACCGATTATCTTATTATGGTTCCTATAATGACTCCATGCAACTGGATTTTATCCGATCTAATTTTGTCAAGGGGCCTGATGACGATGCAATGTAACATCGAAATTGGTAGTTTAATAAAGAGTTCAAAATTTACGGCTGAAGGTGTACTGCTGTTTCCTTCAAATTGATCAGCCGACGTCCCAACCATCATCTTCTACAAATATGGACATACAAAGACTAAAGAATCGGTGGAACAGGGGAATTGTAAAGTACCTCCTTCATAGTTGAATTGCATTAGTATCTGCCCTTTTTAAAAGTAGTTGTTTATGAGGCCGTTCCACCTTCAGTCTTTCTGCATGCGTACTACTGCATACTTAATGATTCAGACTGCAACGATTGTTCCAAGTTATGAGATCAAATAATAACCGGTCCTATATCAGATAATATAGCTGGTCAGCTGCTAGCCACTGTACCAAAAGTCGATCCTCTGCAAGTCACTAAATTGTTAAGTGTTGTGGCTTTCCAATACACAACAACTACCCTCGAATAGCTTCATAGAGCTTTAGATGTTATCCAACATGTCACCTGAGATCAGCATACAAATCACGAGAACCCAACGACGCATTGTAATGTACCTACTGTAACTTCTGCAAAGGTGAGTGCATTGGTCATTTGTAAAACGGGGACACAAAGAGCGTCGCAGTTACGTAGTATGAGAGATAACGAGGCCTCTCTGCGTGATTCCTCTGTCGTTTGGACCGTTTAATTGGCGAGTAATTGGCGCACCCGGGGGAAAGTCACCAGGCGGAGGTGGACTCTCGCTTCCGGCGGCAAACTAGACTTCCGGTGCAGCGACTAACGACGCGTCTTTGCCATTCACTGCTGTCCAATGGCACCTCTGCTGTCACATGAGCCACCACTTTGACACATGATGGTGTTAGCTGTTCAATTAATAGTATCTGGACATATATTAGTTGATATTAATACTATATTGATATTAATATTATGATGGCTCGAACTTCGCTGGTGCGTGAGGGGGGGGGGGGGGGGGGAAGGACACTTTCACTAAGTTGTCTGAATGTCTGTGGAGGTATCGCAGCCCAGTCTTCCTCAACAGCCGAAACCAAATATGGTAGTGGTGTTGGACGCTGGGGTCTGAAGCGAAATCTACGTTCTAGTTCGTCCTAAAGGTATTCCATACGATCCAGAAAAGTACTCTGGACAGGGCAGTCCATTTCAGGAACGTTGTGTCCACAAACCGTTGCCTGACAGATGCTGCTTTACGACTGGGTGCATTGTCATGCTGAAACGAACAATTCTCGTATCCTAACCGTTCCTCTACTGTACACAGTACACAAAGCTGTAAAATGTGTTCCACCCTTCCACATCTAGCGCATTCTTTTGCACAGTTAGGAGCCCATTTTATAACCGCGATAAACACCCTCATACTGTAACAGTAACGTCCTCCATATTTCACTATTGGCACTACACATAATGGCAGATAAAGTTCTTCAGGCATTCACAAAACCATACTCTTCCATCAGATTGGGGTACAGCGTGATGTATCACTCCAAATCGCTCGTTTCTGTCACCCACTATTGTCACCTAATTGTGGCTACGGAAAAGTGTGGCTTATGAGGAGCTGTACCACACTATTGCTAACTCCCTACGGACAGTCACTGTACTGCTGGATTACTGGTAGCATTTTGTAGCTCATAAGTGATTCCTCCCGCTGATTTGTTGCGGTTTTCTACAACCGCCCTCCGCAATGCTCAGTGGTCCCCCTCTGTCAGTACGCAAGGCCTACCTGGTCTCGGTCTAGCTGTGGCTGCCCCTTCGCGTTTTTACTTCACAGTCACATCACCAACAGACGCCTCGGGTGGCATTGCACTCCGTCTTCAGGCCACAAGTGGCCCATCGGGATCATCCGACCGCCGCTTCATCCTCATTTGAGGATGCGGACAGGAGGGGCGTGTGGTCGCAAACCACTCTACCGGTCGTTATGATGGTTTTCTTTGACCAGAGCCGCTATTATTCGGTCGAGTAGCTCCTCAATTGGCGTCACGAGGCTGAGTGCACCCCGAAAAATGGCAACAGCGCATGGCGGCCTGGATGGTCACCCACCAAGCGCCAGCCACGCCCGACAGCACTTAACTTCGGTGATCTCACGGGAACCGGTGTATCCACTCCGGTGGCACTAGAAGGGTTGAAATCTCACTGATGGATTTGTTACTCTGGTGACACACAATGAACAGTCCACGTGGTCTACTGGCTAGTGATGCAGCTTCTCGATCACGGGGTCACAGGTTCGATTCCCGGCCAGGTTGGGGATTTTCTCTGCTCGGGGACTCGGTGTTTGTGTTCTCCGCATCATTTCATCAACATCATCATCATCAAAAAATGGTTCAAATGGCTTTGAGCACTATGGAACTTAACATTTGAGGCCATCAGTCCCCTAGAACTTAGAACTACTTAAACCTAACTAACCTGAGGACATCACACACATCCATGCGCGAGGCAGGATTCAAACCTGCGACCGTATCGGTCGCGCGGTTCCAGACTGAAGCGCCTAGAACCGCTCGGCCACACCGGCCGGCCCATCATCATCATTCGTGGACATGGCTAAAATAAGACTGTGCAAAGATTGGGATATTTTACGGGCGCTGATGACCACGCACTTGAGCGCCCCACAAACCAAACATCATCATCATCATCATCATCGCTGAACTCTCCTGACCAACCCATTCGGCTGTTACTGCTTGTCTACTGATTACACAACACTCCTCGCCTCCTTTTATATTAGCGCGTCCGTCTCTCGTGATATCTAGTGTTCAATTCCGCATGACATAGGAGTTTTAGACTACTTTTGGTCAGATAGTATACAAATAATCTGTCTTTTCGAAGAGTTTATCATCTCAAATTTTACAAGTACCAAAGTCTATAAAAATTTTCTTCACACAGTAGTAAAATAAATTAGACGACGAGAGGAGATAACCTGATATATGCACTTTCTGAGGTTTTTCAGGGATGTTTTCTGAGTATTTTTGTGTAAGCGACCCGGATCTCTGGTGGCTTGTTGCAGAGTAGTTGCATTTCGTTCGATTTATTAGCCCATTTAAAAGTTAGAAACATTTGACTGACTGTGTTTTTCCAATTTATTTTCATAAGTCAGGAAATATATTTAAATATCGGTCGCTCGTGTAGATCAAGGGAAAGCAGAGAAATTTCAATACATGCTGTAATTTTGTAGTTTTTTTCGTCAAAATGGAAGAAAGACCGTGATTACGTGGAAGAAAGACCGCCACAATATCTATTCCAGCGTAACTTTTTATGTGCAAAATAGTAGACCTTGAGGAGATGAACTATTCAACACTGCATTAACATAGCCATCAGGACCTGTTCGTGGAATATTTAAATTTTCCCTTAAACCACTAATTAAAACCCCTTAATTACTTTGATTACTTTCAAGCGATTAAGCCTATTTTGGAAAAATAGACATCATCTGGTCAGTTTGATACCCCATTTGACCATTTTTTACCATTCTTCGCTTGGATAGAAAAACTGGACAAAGATATATTGTGTAATTTTCCTTCAAATTATTAATTAAATTTTTCTAAATTCTCGTTATTACTTTAAAGCAATTAAATCTTTCCTCGCAAAACTAGACCTCATGCTGGTCAATTTTATACCCCATTTGTCTATTTCACACTCTCCTTTTGGTTATGAAAATTCGAACAAAAATTCATCCTGTAGTTTCTAGAAAGTAGGCCTGGTAACAACACTAAACACAGACAAATCTAATGCACTCTGGTCGCCGTTTACATGTCACAGAGAACTTCAACTCATACACTCCGAAGATGTATAGGAATTTAAATTGACATTTGACCACATCTTCCGGGTGCTTCACTTCTTTTGTTAGACAGTGTAACAATAAAGAAAAGAAAGTCCTAGCAGCCAGTTAGCTGGTGAGGAACAAGATAGTGAACATCTGCGAAGGATTGAGTTCCAGCTCGTACATGACGCGGCCAAAATTTCCACTGTTTTCTCAGATTCCTTGAGCCGAATTCTTGGACAGTTCCTGTGGTACGGTCTCAGTCGATTTCCTTATCGAAACCACTTATCGTTCGGCGAGCAGTTGTCCCGCTGTGAGTGAGCCCCGCTTCCTGGTATTAGCGGAGAACAGACCGTGTGGGCTGATGCGGCGCTTTCGCAGGTGTACGGCCTGCGCGGCGCAGCAAGGCCACGGCTGAAACCCGGCCGAGAGAAAGTGTCCGCCACCGCCAGGCAGCGCTCCTTTCGCCGGCGCGGCCGGTTTCTTTTTCGCTTGCGCAAATTGCAGTTACGCGCTCCCACAGCGCTCTGCAACATGCAGATACACAACAGTGTCGTCCTCCGGCGCCGCTGTGCCGTGGGAAACGTCCGCCTCTCGAACAAACGTTTCACGCGCTTATGTCTCTACCAGATGAACGAAGTACGAAAGACAGGGCATCCCAGATACAGTCCAATTCTTACATACGCAGAAACGTCAATCAGAAAAACTAGGTTCTTATTCGCTGACCGCATCGTCTCTGAATTTCCCTCAACCATCG
Source organism: Schistocerca gregaria (assembly GCF_023897955.1). NCBI lineage: Eukaryota > Metazoa > Arthropoda > Insecta > Orthoptera > Acrididae > Schistocerca > Schistocerca gregaria. The sequence continues at coordinate 137,772,720 of NC_064931.1, read as the reverse complement.
GTCACACGATCTACCACGGTGCTCTCATCTACCACTATTGATATGTACACCATGTGATCAAAAGTGCCGGCCGGAGTGGCCGAGCGGTTCTAGGGGCCACGGTCTGAAACCGCGCGACCGCTACGGTCGCAGGTTCGAATCCTGCCTCGGGCATGTATGTTTGTGATGTCCTTAGGTTAGTTAGGTGTAAGTAGTTCTAAGTACTAGGGGACTGATGACCATAGCAGTTAAGTCCCATAGTGCTCAGAGCCATTTGAACCATTTGATCAAAAGTATTCGGGCACCTGGCTGAAAATGACTTACAAGTTAGTGGCGCCCTCCATCGGTAATGCTGAAATTCAATATGGTGTTGGCCCACCATTTGTCGTGTAACCACTCCGCCACAGGCCGTGCGTTATGAACAGGTGCTCGATTGTGTTCAGAGATGCAATCCCCGAAGTGCTCTTCAACAGTGGGAAGCAAAAAGGTGCTTAAAACATCAATTTAGGCCTGTGCTGTGATAGTGCCACGCTAAACAGCAAGGGTGCAAGCTCCTTCCATGAAAAACACGACCATACCATAACACCACCGCCTCCGAATTTCACTGTTGGCACTACACACGCTGGCAGATGACGTTCACCGGGCATTCGCCATACCCTGACATCGGATCGCCGCGCGGGATTAGCTGAGCGGTCTAGGGCTGAAGTCGTGGACTGAGCGATTGGTATCGTCGGAGGTTCGAGTCCTCCTTCGGGTATGGGTGTGTGTGTTTGTCCTTAGGTTAAGTAGTGTGTAAGCTTAGTGACGATGACCTTGGCAGTTAAGCCCCATAAGATTTCACACACATTTGAACACTTTTTTTATTTTTTATTTTTTTTTTTATCGGAGCGCCACACTGTGTATCGTGATTCGTCCCTCCACATAATATTTTTCCACAGTTCAATCGTCCAATGTTTACGCTCGTTACACCAAGCGAGGCGTCGTTTGGCATTTACCGGCGTGATGCGTGGCTTATGAGCAGCCGCTCGACCATCCAAGTTTTCTCACCTCCCGCCTAACTGTGATAGTACTTGCAGTGAATACAGTTTGGCATTCCTGTGTGATGGTCTGGATAGATGTCTGCTATTAGACATGAAGACCCTCTTCAACTGTCAGCGATCTCTGTCAGTTAACAGACGAGGTAGGCCTGTAAGCGTTTGCGCTGGACGTGTCCCTTCACGTTTCCACTTCACTACCACATCGGAAGCAGTGGACCTAGGGATGTTTAGGAGTGTGGAATTCTCGCGTACAGATGTATGACACAAATGACACCCAATCACCTGGCCACGTCCAAAGTCCGTGAGTTCTGCAGAGCGCGCCATTCTGCTCTCTCACGATGTCTAATGACTACTGAGGTCGCTCATATGGAGTACTTGACAGTAGATGGCAGCACAAAGCACCTACTATGAAAAACGTATGTTTTTGGGGGTGTCCGGATACTTTTGACCACACAGTGTAAAATGTGAATGATGGAGAGATTATTGGTGCAGCAAAACGTCGTCCACTATAAAGGTATCATGCGAGCATACAGCCCCTGCCAGTAGTGTGGCGTAAAGCAGTCGCATGGAAAGGAAACTACGTTGAAAAATAGGGTTTTGTAGTTAGAAGAATGGTGAATAATATAGTGTATTGGAATCGTGAATAAAACCAACCTTATTTCAGAAAAAAAGTGTTGCATTACTTATTAAACGCCACTCGTATTTTTGATAATATCACGCAAAATTGTGTTACTTGAAGTGCATATAAGCAGTCAGCGGCAACTGCCAACTATTCTTTTATTAAAACACTGCCCGTGAAAGGGCGCCAGCTTTGTTAAAAGTAGAGCAATGTTGTAGCTATCCGAACGGCACACCAGCTTGATTTCTCTTCCTCTTCTTCCTGCACAGACATCTTCCTTGTAAGTTTTGAAATCTCTAGTACTCGCACTTGTCCTTCACATGTTCCTTTTCCGTAATCTTTGTACATTAAGCTAAGCGTCTTACGATATACTAAATATTGAAGCGCGAAGATGCTGTCGATGTTAGACAATTCCAACTGTTCATTGCTGCTACTAGATGGCACCGCTGTCAAAACTGACCATCCCCTGATTCCCAGCTGCTGCTCCTCCCGTGTTGTCCCGACCACATGATATGCGCGCATGCCCTCACTCCCCACCACGCCGCAACTGCTCCGCCCGCGAGCAAGAACGTGAGCAGGCGCGAATGTTCACGCTCAAAACCAGCGAGTTGCCCAACGCAATACTTGTAATCAGTCCCACCCATTCTCTTCCTATAAGTGTTAGGCTTAAACACCTCCCACGAAACAGGAATTCGCAGCCTCTATCGGCCCATTTAAACGCCACTCCACCCAGCCAACTCCCTACGTCCCTAATACATTGCCGAAGACATCATCCGCTTTGTCATCACAATTCTACAAAAGTGGACGCCTTTAAACTCTCCCACATATTCCAACAAATCCAGCTGCCTGCCTGTCCCATTTTACATCTGAATGTCACCGCTGTATTTTATAGAAACCATCACTGCTTCGTTTTCACCAACCTAGACGCACTTTTATAATCCTTACCTCTCTTAACCTTGTGCAGTACATCCCTTCCTACTGCAATCAGTCTCCTCCAACGTACAACATATCCTGCTTCTTAACCTAACCTTCACATTCCCAACTACAGGGTGTTTCAGTTATGGCCGGTATATTTGAAACGGCAATACAAACTAAACGAGCAGCGATAGAAATACACCGTTTGTTGCAATATGCTTGGGACAACAGTACATTTTCAGGCGGACAATCTTTCGAAATTACAGTAGTTACAATTGTCAACAACAGATGGCGCTGCGGTCTGGGAAACTCTATAGTACGATATTTTCCACATATCCACCATGCGTAGCAATAATATGGCGTAGTCTCTGAATGAAATTGCCCGAAACCTTTGACAACGTGTCTGGCGGAATGGCTTCACATGCATATGAGATGTACTGCTTCAGCTGTTCAATTGTTTCTGGATTCTGGCGGTACACCTGGTCTTTCAAGTGTCCCCACAGAAAGAAGTCACAGGGGTTCATGTCTGGCGAATAGGGAGGCCAATCCACGCCGCCTCCTGTATGTTTCGGATAGCCCAAAGCAATCACACGATCATCGAAATATTCATTCAGGAAATTAAAGACGTCGGCCGTGCGATGTGGCCGGGCACCACCTTGCATAAACTACGAGGTGTTCGCAGTGTCGTCTAAGGCAGTTTGTACCGCCACAAATTCACGAAGAATGTCCAGATAGCGTGATATCAGTAATCGTTTCGGATCTGAAAAATGGGCCAATGATTCCTTTGGAAGAAATGGCGGCCCAGACCAGTACTTTTTGAGGATGCAGGGACGATGGGACTGCAACATGGGGCTTTTCGGTTCCCCATATGCGCCAATTCTGTTTATTGACGAAGCCGTCCAGGTAAAAATAAGCTTCGTCAGTAAACCAAATGCTGCCCACATGCATGTCGCCGTCATCAATCCTGTGCACAATATCGTTAACGAATGTCTCTCGTGCAGCAATGGTAGCGGCGCTGAGGGGTTGCCGCGTTTGAATTTTGTATGGATACAGGTGTAAACTCTGGCGCATGAGACGACACGTGGACGTTGGCGTCATTTGGACCGCAGCTGCAACACGGCGAACGGAAACCCGAGGCCGCTGTTGGATCACCTGCTGCACTAGCTGCACGTTGCCCTCTGTGGTTGCCGTACGCGGTCGCCCTACCTTTCCAGCACATTCATCCGTCACGTTCCCAGTCAGTTGAAATTTTTCAAACAGATCCTTTATTGTATCGCTTTTCGGTCCTTTGGTTACATTAAACCTCCGTTGAAAACTTCGCCTTGTTGCAACAACACTGTGTTCTAGGCGGTGGAATTGCAACACCAGAAAAATCCTCTGTTCTAAGGAATAAACCATGTTGTCCACAGCACACTTGCACGTTGTGAACAGCACACGCTTACAGCAGAAAGACGACGTACAGAATGGCGCACCCACAGACTGCGTTGTCTTCTATATCTTTCACATCACTTGCAGCGCCATCTGTTGTTGAAAATTGTAACTACTGTAATTTCGAAAGTTTGTCCGCCTGAAAATGTACTGTTGTCCCAAGCATATTGCAACAAACGGTGTATTTCTATCGCTGCTCGTTTAGTTTTTATTGCCGTTTCAAATATACCGGTCATTTTCGAAACACCCTGTATAAACGCTTCCTGCTTCAGTAAGTACCCCCAGAACCAGCTACTTATTCATCTCAGTTTCTCGTACCTTCTCACTGTTTCTTTCCATAATCCTGCATCACAGGGAGCTGGTCATCAGGCTCCGGAAGACCATCCTCAGACAAATGAAAAGCGCATATCATATTACTTAGCAGTAAAATAAGAACTCCACGTTATTCACCATCGAAGTCGTTATCATCACATCATAATCATCAGCTTTTACCATTCAGTTTTAAATGTTTAATTTCCATTAAATCTGTACGAGTGAATAGTAACCGTATTTCTGCTGTCAGACCGCGTTTCTGCGCTACTCCAAATGATCACCATCGGCGGTTACGGCAGAACGTGGGGAGAGGTCCCATATTTCAAACGTCATCCCTGGCGTCATGGTGCCGAAATCCATCGGTTATGACTCCGGGTCACGGCTGCCAGTGATTGAGGCAACTCTACCAGTCAAATGGTAAGTTACTGACATTCTGGACTCCACGTGTTATTTCTCAGGTGGCAATATCGTAGTACAATTTGTCAATGGGACAGTGCCCATCCACATATCGCACGTGTCTCTGTGAACTGTCTACATGATGTTTAGATACTCGTGTGGCCAGTAAGACCCCCAGATCTGTTCAAATGGTTCAAATGGCTCTGAGCACTATGGGATTCAACTGCTGTGGTCATTAGTCCCCTAGAACTTAGAACTACTTAAACCTAACTAACCTAAGGACATCACACACATCCATGCCCGAGGCAGGATTCGAACCTGCGACCGTAGCAGTCGCACGGTTCCGGACTGCGCGCCTAGAACCGCGAGACCACCGCGGCCGGCCCCAGATCTGTCTCCAATAGACTACGTGTAGGGTCAGTTTGGATGCGAACTCCGTCCCTATGCCAGTGTCTAGGATATTAAGGAATAGTTACAATAGTTGTGTGCCAGCCTGATGTAGAAAAGGGTACAGCGGTTTTATGACGTCCTTCCCATTAGAATCAGTGCGTGCATGCAGGTCAGAGGGGGGTTAGCACCATACTGAGAAGTGGGCTCGAACTACCAAGTTCTTTGCAAATTTGACTACTTTTCGTAATAACTCACATAACAAAACATATCCTCTAAGCCCGTGAAGTTTAATTTCGTTCCGTCCTCCCGTATGTGATGATTCACTTTTTTTGTCAGGTAATGAATTTTCCACTGTAGGTATCAGATACTGATTAATAATATGAAATGTTGGAATTCACATTACACATAAAAAAAACGAGAGAATTGGCGCGCCATGTGTGCAAATTTCGTTTTCTATGAAGCTTCTGAAACGGTGGCAATGCGATGTACTCTTTATTGGGTAGACTCTGCACACGATGTGGGTTAAATGACGTGGACATGGAGGTAGCTAATTTGAGCGCCGGTAGTAGAAGAAATTACGCCGCAAGAGCAAAAGGACTCACGAATTTGGTTCCAGATGGTTCAAATGGCTCTGAGTACTATGGGACTTAACTTCTGAGGTCATCAGTCCCCTAGAACTTAGAACTACTTAAAGCTAACTAACCCAAGGACATCACACACATTCATGCCCGAGGCAGGATCCTAAGCTGCGACCGTAGCGGTCGCGCGGTTCCAGACTGTATAGCGCCTAGAACCGCTCGGCCACCCCGACCGGCACACGAATCTGGACGACAGCTAAACTCCCCGTCCGAGCATCCAGAATTAAGTTTCCCGTGATATCCCTAAATCGCTCCAGGAAAGTACCGGGAGGGATCTTTGGAAAAGGGCATGGTCTATTTCCTTCCACATCCTTTCGTAATCTGACCTCGTGCTCCGTCTCTAGTGGCCGCGCTGACGATGGGACGTTAAACCCTAACACCGCTTTTCACATACAGGCAGATAAACCCTGCGGGGGACTTCATAATGTGAATAGATGCGCAACTCAGCGTAAAATAATCGTAGGGAATGAGATGCTTCCCTGTTCCGGCGTTTACCACGAGTGAAATCAGCCTGGAATGTTTAAGGAAAAAGTAGGAAAATTTAAATAAGTACACTGTCCGACAGCCCGATCGATGTGGTCCCACAATTCCCGATTGGGTTTAAATACGGGGAGCATGGGAGCCAGGGGAGTACGGTAAGCTCGTGCTAGTGCTCTTCCAACAACGCACGTACATTGCGAGCTGTGCGACAAGTTGCATTGTCCTGCTGGTAGATGGCATCATTCGGAGGCAGATCAAACTGCATGTAGGGGTGGACATGGTCCCCAGGGATAGATGCATACTTATGTCGATCCATTGTGTCTTCCACAGTGACGAGATCAGCCAGCGAATGACATGAAAACATCCCCCAGACCGTAACACTCCTTCCTCTGGCCTTGACCCATCTGAGGATTTTTGCAATGTGTTTGCTTTCAGATGTTCCCGTAGTACATGCCAACAGTTATCTGTCAGATGTGGCATAAAATATGATACATTTGAAAAGGTTACCTGTCCCCACTCAATGGACTTTCAATTGCGGTACTGGCTTGCAAATACCAGCCTTCGTCGCCGACGACAACAGTCATCTTGGGCTCTCAAAGCAGGCACCTGCTGCGGAGGCCCATACGGAGCAACGTTCGCTCAACAGTCGTTGAGAAGACACTGTTGGTAGTCTCTCGGTTGGTATGAGCGGTCATTTGCTGAACAGATGCATGTCTACTACGTACTAATCGCCGCAGACGTCGTTCACCCCTGGCATCTATGGCTCGTAGTGCACCAAAGTTAACTGGTCGCCGCTTTTGGGGACCGCCATTTCGTCATGCATGGTGTACTTCAACCACGGCGGGACGAAACGGTTTACAGACTTACGCATTTCTGAAATTCTTGCATTCTTGGCGCTAAAGCCAATGATTATGCCTTTTCGACGTCAGACAATTCGCTCTGTTCCCGCATTACAACGAGTGCAATGATTTCAGCGTCTCCCCGACACGCTTTATATGCCATTCAATGTTATAGTTGAATTATTTTATCTTGGCGGCTCGCGCATGCTCGCCCAGAAGCGGGAGATTGCTGCGTTGCCAGTTGCATACGATGCACGCGCCAAGAGCAGCAGCGCCATAATATAGTATAGTTCGCAAGGTTACGTTTAGGGGGGAGAGCGCAGTTCATTAGTAAAGCCACCACGGCCGCGTTGACCCTTTCGCTGCTACAAAGACGTGCTCCCTCCATTCCGCGCTGTGCACGATTTTATCACTGCACTGCTCGCCTGTGCAGACACATGGTGTTCCGACTGTTTTGACACTCTTATCATTCGCGCCCGGTGTAAATAAAACTTTTATTACAGTCGCGAAAGACGGAATATTTCTCAATATTACATACGACACCTATGTGGTACTTAAATTAATTGAGATATTGTTATACAGTAAATTTTATATGAAGTTTTGGTATCTTGTCCACATTTCATTCTCAACATTGTGGCAACTAAAATCGACCATACAGAAAGTACACGCTATGGACTTTTACCTCTGCAAACTCTTCAAAATGTCGTGCAATGGTCTACTACATTTAATGCTGCACAATAACTGCGTTGAACATCGAAACAAATTTGTCATTTATGAGGGGAAGGTATCAGTCAAGAAGATGTGTAAAAATCAAATTTTCTGGCCAAATAGGTTTTGTGAAATCGAATGATAAGAGTGTCAAAGCAGTCGGAACACCATGTGTCTGCAGAGGCGAGCAGTGCAGTGATGACAAAATCGCGCACAGCGCGGAATGCGGGGAGCATGTGTCTGCACCAGCGAAAGGGTTAATGAAGAGACAAAGCACTAGAAATTTCAAAAAATTGCATTCAAACGAATATAATTCGTGAAGTAAAACACTTCGATATTGTTTTTAAATAAAGAAAATATGAAGCATTGTACAATGATTGAAGTCATATCCTTTCACTTACTAGCCCAACACCTTAACCGTTACGCTAACGCAACTCGTCTGTGAATACAACTCCATGAGGACTATAACATGTCACGCAAAATACTGACAAACACTGTTGGCGTGAGTATGAATTACTCATGTTTCGTCGAAGTACAACAGGAAATAAACAATTACCGCTGTTCTTTATTGCGAAAAACGGTTCGTCAGATTGATACAAACACCTTTCCTTGCTATCGCCTGAATTACGAGGTTTATTGCTTCTTTGGTTTAATTAATTAATAGAATATGAAGAAATTTGTATAAAGAATGCTTTTTCCAAACTTTCTATAAAAGAAAGTCTGCTATCAAGACATTGCTTTTGTTCAATTACTTTATTTACGACTGAACGTTTCTAAAACTGAAGACACTCGTCTGTGCTCTGCACTGCACTCGAGATCTGGCATCGTCGTTCTCTGTTCTGTGTTCTGTCCTCTGTTCTGTGTTTTGTGACGTCAGATGCGCAGAACGCACCTAAACTCGGCCGCCAACATAAATGACGCGCACTTTATTACTAGCACCTGCCGTCTGTGACCGGTTACTGCATGTTGACGTCGACCATATGTGGTGGTCACATTTATGTGACTGGAATCTTGCCTTACTACACACATAAAAAAAAGTATTGCATCACCTCGATTCCGAGAGTTCCAGAACCTGTACATAAAATTGGAATAGAAATCAACGTAAACATAACTTCTGCACTTTTTAATGGTAATGAAAACCACACATTGCTTGCTGTACCACCATACAGCCATATCTTCAGAGATGCTGGTCCAGACTGCTGTACACACCGGTACCTCTAATACCCAGTGGTACGCCCTTTTGCATTCATTCGTGCCTGTATTTGTAGTGGCATACTATCAACAAGTTCATCAAGGCACTGTTGGTCCACATTCTCCCACTCCTCAACGGCGATTCGGCGTAGATCCCTCACAGCGGTTGGTGGGTCACGTCGTCCATAAACAGCCCTTTCCAGTCTATTCCAGGCATGTTCGATTGGGTTCATATCTGGTGAACATGCTGGCCACTGTAGTCTAGCGATGTCGTTATCCCTAAGGGAGTCATTCACAAGATGTGCATGATGGGGGCGCGAATTATCGTCCATGAAGACGAATGCCTCGCCAGTATGCTGCCGATATGGTTGCACTATTTGTCGGAGGATGGCATTCAATTATCGTACAGCTGTTACGGCGCCTTCCATGACCACCAGCGGCGTACGACGGCCCCACATAATGCCACCCCAAAACAGCAGGGAACCTCCACCTTGCTCCACTCGTTGTACAGTGTTCAGCCTGACCGGGTTGCCTCGAAACACAATTGTCTGGTTGAAGGCATATGCGACACTCATCAGTGAAGACAACGTCATGCCAATCCTGAGCGGTCCATCCGGCATGTTGTTGGGCCCATCTGTACCGCGCTGCATGCTGTCGTAGTTGCAAAGATGGTCCTCGCCGTGGACGTCGGGAGTGAAGTTGTGCATCATGCAGCCTTTTGCGCACAGTTTGAGTCGTAACACGACGTCCTGTGGCTGCACCAAAAGCATTATTCCACATGGTGTCGTTGCTGTCAGGGTTCCTCCGAGCCACAATCCGTAGGTAGCGGTTATCCAGTGCAGTAGTAGCCCTTTGGCGGCCTGAGCGAGGCATGTCATCGACAGTTCCTGTCTCTCTGTATCTTCTCCATGTCCGAACAACGTCGCTTTGGTTCACTCCGAGACGCCTGGACACTTCCCTTGTTGAGCCGTTCCTGGAACAAAGTAACAATGCGGACGCGATCGAACAGCGGTATTGACCGTCTAGGCATGGTTGAAATACAGACAACACGAGCCGTGCACCTCCTTCCCGGTGGAATGACTAGAACGGATCGGCTGTCGGAACCCCTCCGTCTAATAGACGCTGCTTATCCATGGTTGTTTACATCTTTGGGCGGATTTAGTGACATCTCTGAGCAGTCAAAGGGACTGTGTTTGTGATACAATATCCACAGTCAACGTCTGTCTTCAGGAGTTTTGGGAACCGTGGTGATGCAAAACTGTTTTTAATGGGTGTAGTTTAACGTCAGTCGCTATCGAGATATAGTGCTCTATTGGTAAAGCGCGTGCCTGGAAAGAGAGAAGTTGCGGTATCGATAAGGAAGGGAGGAAGATTGGATTTGACGTCTCGTTGACATAGAGGCCATCAGAGACGGAGCACAAGTTCGATTTGTGTCAAGGATGGGGAAGCAAATCTTTAGTGTTCTTTCAAAGGAATCATCCCGACGTTTGTCTGGAAAGATTTAGGAAAATAATGGAAAACCTAAATCTGGATGGCCGGACGCTTCTTTGAACCGTCGTCCTCCCGAATGCGAGTCCATTGTTCTCCATTGTTCTACCTTTCCCGGTTTGAATCTCGGTCGGACCGCGAAATGTTTCTATCTGTCCCTAGCCTTCACCTCGTAACGCAATGAAGATTCACCAACGACGACACGTGGTTCGGATTTCACATTAAACTATAGGTTCACTTTCTGCGGCAGGATATCTGGTGTGGGGTAGGGACATGTTAGTACTAATGCTGATTATGTGTGTAAGGAGACCAAACAGCCAAGGTCTTTAGTCTCCTGTTCACCTCCCACGACAGAAGCAGCGTACCCAATCTTTCTGTGTGTTGAGTAAATTCTATGTGCAAGTGTGAGAAAGTGTTTGTTTGCGTAGCGTGTATCTGATGCGGACCATGGAAACCAGCCTGGTATACACCTATTAGGGTACGGGAAACCGCCTAAAAACCGTATCCACGTTGGTCGACATACCGAGCCCTCGTCGTTAATCCGCGTGGGAGGATTCGATCCGGGGCCAGTACACCTCCCCGTCCGGGAAGCGGGCGCGTTAAGACGCTCGGCGAACGGGCTGGGTGGACATGTAAGTTATCTCATTGGTGTCCTATTGAAATCTTATTATATCGAGACCATTAGACGCGGAGCAGTAGATCAGTCTGAATAGATGGATAAGAAAATTGCTTGCAAAATCGTCTCGAATCCACCTGAAATGTCTCAGAAAAGAGCACGGAATATCTTAAGCGGTGTTATCGGACATGTTTTTGTAACTCGATCCTCGTTAATATATCTGGGGCGACCCGGAGCGTATCCTTTCACATTATGTGCCCAGCATTTTACAATATAGCTGTCTCCGTTGGAGCAGTCCTTTCCACATTACTTGGATAGTGCTTCACGCAGATGTCGTACAAACTGCGTAACTGCTGTGTTACAACTAGATTGTCGTTTTGCCAAGGAACAAGAGCGACGTGAATTAAGAGAGTTGTAACAGAAGATATTTACGGAAGAGGCGACGAGAACACAAGAGAGACTTAAAGTGAGGTTTGCGGACTTCATTCTGTAATCAGCTAAGCTCCTACTAAAACTTTCGGAGACAGACGTGATAGAGTTCACAGTGGCATGGAAGCAAAACACAATGAGTCAAACGTTTATATTAAGTGATGATCACAAGCACGAAATCAACCTGCCACGTTCAAGGAACAGTAAACAATCAAGATATTTTAAGAGCTGTTAACCTAGAAACGAGATACTTCGCCGGCGCAGTTTTCTGGTTCTGTTACACAGACGAAGAGAGCCAGTATCTTCTAAACTTAAGGAGTAAGACTGGGGCGTAACACGCCGTCGACGACGGGATCATCAGGGACGAAACACAAGCTCGGACAGAGGAAGGGAATCATTCGTACCCTTACAAAACAATTAACTCGGCATTTCCCTTAAGCGATTTGGGGAACTGATGTAAAAGCTAAATCAGGAAAACCGGACACAGAATTTAACCCTTTCATTTTAACTACATAAAAATGAAAATGAGCGTACAGCATTCTGAGCCGGCAGTCCCCATTCGGGGAAGTTCGGCCGCAAGTACTTATTGCATTCGACGCCACATTGGGAGACATGCGCGCCGTAGATGAAATGATGATGAGGACAACACAACAGCCAGTCCATGATCGGAGAAAATCTCCTGCCCCAGCCGGAAATCGAACCCCGGCCCCTAGGCGTGGCATACCACCACGCTGACCAGTTTTTTTTAAAATCTCATTTTGTTCGTTTTCGTTGGTTGTATCTGCTCGGGGCGGACATCGCAAGACACCCGTTTCAGTTCGTCGTTGATCCATTAACTCAGTTTTCTTTATTACAGAGGCCACTCAAGTAACGGGGGCGGACTTTGAACCTAAATAAGCTCCCCTTGTTCTTCTTTCATAATCGCAAAAAGTCTCCGTAGTTTGTCGGTTGGTTTCGGAAAATATTGGCGTACACGGCTAAGAAGTTAGACTGTTCATAAAATTAAAATTAAATTCCCGATACAAGTTCAGTATGATAAGAGCTATTGGAAATCAAACAGCATCCTCGATGATAAATGTGCTGAAGAAAACTTCATTGGTGAATTCTCCAGCTGGAAAAGAAGAGAATTATGTTACAGAAATCAAACTGAATATAGCTAACAGTTAGTAAAACCAGGTATTTTACGTTTTCTTAACGCTTCGTGTCGAATCTATAAAGACATGACACCATCGAGTTTCATCTCAGTTTGTTACGGGAAATACAAATGCAAACAGATGGTGGCGATGATAGAGCAGAGGAAATGAGGATGCTCTGTGCAAGAAAATATTCGAACTAAAAGCAGACAGACAGAAAGTGAATATTATTAGGTCTCAAGATTACTCGTGTCAGCATGATGAAAAATGGAGTCTTGTACCATTTAGCAAGGGGACAAAGAAGGATGAAGAGAACAATTGTCGGGAACGTAAAATCCAGTGATCATGCTGAAAAGAGAGTATAAAGTGAGTTTTTACGTAACATAATAAAGAATACAGCGAAAGAGAACCAAACTTTTACCACAATGAACTAAAAGTGTTAGTCAACATTTACTTTTTAACAAATAAATGTTTTTACCGCACACTTGTTAACTGGGGGTCTACACAAGAACTGCGCGAAGGGCTGGGAGCACGTTGCTTCCTAAAAATATTGAAGCTGGGAAGTTACAATTTAACGTTTCGTTCACAACAAAGACCTCGTATTAGCTTCAGTAGCTCAGTTGGACAGGAATATGGCAGGACTGGCTTATTCAAGGAATCGTCCCGGGACTGGCCTGAAGTGATTTGGGTAAAGGCAGGAGAGCTGTGTCAGGGTGGCTGGATAGGCATTTTAGCCCTTCTTCTTCCGAACACAGGCCTAGTGCCTTAACTACTATTTTGTTTGCTTCTACTCCTAAAAGAGGTGGGGGGACGACCGCTACTGTAGTATGTGTAGCAAAATCTTGCAGCAAGAGGATAAATTTCTTCCTGCATTGACACGATCAATCCAAACTGCGAGACTGAAAAGTTCTGGCATTTTCCTGTCAATATGACTAAACCACCAGGAAATTTACCTGTCAGAACTGCTCATTAGCTTTTGATACTTTGTCTTATTGTTTCTATTTCTGGCGTTTTGCATTTTACTCTTGATTTCCTTGATATTCTTCTCTTGCATTGTTTAAAGTGTCTTCTGGGTGCTTTCATTTGTGTTTTGTAAAATTTAATTCAACTTGTTCTTTTGCTAGGATTTCTTTAATGGATAATTGTGTCTTTTTCCCGGTAATTATATATGATGTCGATAGTTTTCTATGCGAGGCGTGTTCTTTTAAGTAAATACCGTTTTAAAATTAAAAAAAAGACGTGCTAAGATATCTCAATAATTTTATTTTTACATGAAAGCTTGTACCTTAATCTACTTTTCTACATAATTTCCGTCAATATTGAGGCACTTGTCATAACGTTGTACCAGTTTTTGAATACCCTCCTCACAGAAGTCTGCCACCTGACATGTTAACCACTGCATCACCACTGTTTTGACTTCGTCATCGTGTTGAAGACGCTGACCGCCGAGATGTTTCTTCAAGTGCAGGAACAGATGGTAGTCACTGGGCGCAAGATCGGGGCTGTACGGAGGATTATCTACAGTTTCCCATCGAAAAGATATGATGAGATCTTTGGTCTGATTCGCCACATGCGGAGGGGCATTGTCTTGCAGCAAACCGATGCCCTTGCTCAACTTCCATGGACTGTTGCTTTGATTCTGGTGTGACGTAGGCCACCCATGTTTCATCGCCCGTAACAATTTGGCTTAAGAAATCATCACCGTCTTTGTGGTACCGCTCAAGGAAAGTCAATGCACTGTCTAAACGTTTGTACACATCCGTCAACACTGTCGGTACCCAACGTGCGCACAATTTTCGGTAATTCAAGTGCTCTGTCACAGTGCCATACAAAACACTACGATAAACATTAAGAAAGTTATCCCGCAAGGAGGAAACCGTAAAGCGTCTGTTTTCTCTCACCTTATTGTCCACTTCCTGCACCAAACTTTCATTAACGACCGAAGGACGCCCACTCCGTTGTTCATCATGCACATTTGTGCGACCATCTTTAAATGCTCTTACCCACTTTCTTACCATTCCATCACTCATAATGTTTTCTCCACAAACTGCACAGGTCTCACGATGAGTGTCGATCGCTTTTAGGCCTTTAGCACTAAGAAACCTTACACTCCTGGAAATGGAAAAAAGAACACATTGACACCGGTGTGTCAGACCCACCATACTTGCTCCGGACACTGCGAGAGGGCTGTACAAGCAATGATCACACGCACGGCACAGCGGACACACCAGGAACCGCGGTGTTGGCCGTCGAATGGCGCTAGCTGCGCAGCATTTGTGCACCGCCGCCGTCAGTGTCAGCCAGTTTGCCGTGGCATACGGAGCTCCATCGCAGTCTTTAACACTGGTAGCATGCCGCGACAGCGTGGACGTGAACCGTATGTGCAGTTGATGGACTTTGAGCGAGGGCGTATAGTGGGCATGCGGGAGGCCGGGTGGACGTACCGCCGAATTGCTCAACACGTGGGGCGTGAGGTCTCCACAGTACATCGATGTTGTCGCCAGTGGTCGGCGGAAGGTGCACGTGCCCGTCGACCTGGGACCAGACCGCAGCGACGCACGGATGCACGCCAAGACCGTAGGATCCTACGCAGTGCCGTAGGGGACCGCACCGCCACTTCCCAGCAAATTAGGGACACTGTTGCTCCTGGGGTATCGGCGAGGACCATTCGCAACCGTCTCCATGAAGCTGGGCTACGGTCCCGCACACCGTTAGGCCGTCTTCCGCTCACGCCCCAACATCGTGCAGCCCGCCTCCAGTGGTGTCGCGACAGGCGTGAATGGAGGGACGAATGGAGACGTGTCGTCTTCAGCGATGAGAGTCGCTTCTGCCTTGGTGCCAATGATGGTCGTATGCGTGTTTGGCGCCGTGCAGGTGAGCGCCACAATCAGGGCTGCATACGACCGAGGCACACAGGGCCAACACCCGGCATCATGGTGTGGGGAGCGATCTCCTACACTGGCCGTACACCTCTGGTGATCGTCGAGGGGACACTGAATAGTGCACGGTACATTCAAACCGTCATCGAACCCATCGTTCTACCATTCCTAGACCGGCAAGGGAACTTGCTGTTCCAACAGGACAATGCACGTCCGCATGTATTCCGTGCCACCCAACGTGCCCTAGAAGGTGTAAGTCAACTACCCTGGCCAGTAAGATCTCCGGATCTGTCCCCCATTGGGCATGTTTGGGACTGGATGAAGCGTCGTCTCACGCGGTCTGCACGTCCAGCACGAACGCTGGTCCAACTGAGGCGCCAGGTGGAAATGGCATGGTAAGCCGTTCCACAGGACTACATCCAGCATCTCTACGATCGTCTCCATAGGAGAATAGCAGCCTGCATTGCTGCGAAAGGTGGATATACACTGTACTAGTGCCGACATTGTGCATGCTCTGTTGCCTGTGTCTATGTGCCTGTGGTTCTGTCAGTGTGATCATGTGATGTATCTGACCCCAGGAATGTGTCAATAAAGTTTCCCCTTCCTGGGACAATGAATTCACGGTGTTCTTATTTCAATTTCCAGGAGTGTATAACAGCCCGTACTTCACAGTCGGCGGGACTCACGATTATCGGAGGCAACTTAAACAGTCAGTACACAATATAAACAAGGAAGAATCAGACTGTAATAGCGTCAGTACGTAGATTAAGGTACAGGCTTCCATGTAAAAACAAAATTATTGAGATATCTTAGCACGCCTTTTTTAAATTGCAAAACGGTACTTACTTAAAAAACACGCCTCATATCTTTGTTCTAGTGGCTCAGTGTTTATGGTTTCATGAGTTTATTTCTAGTTTTTTGGATTTAGCCTTTCTGAAAGGAGGAGGCATCGTCTGTCCGAGACTCGTCAACGAGACGTACCTTTTCGTTCGATAAATACTGACCAGTAAGCTATTAAACCAAATCTGAGTAGTGTCATCCAAAATTCAATAGATACAAAAGAGCAGTGCCTGCGTTATTAAGAAGTACGATGCTCTGTTCCTTCGTACATTATGACCACAGAGAGGTTGAATGCCTCCTGGTGGTGTTGCGGCCACGTAACGCAGTAAGGGCAGAATGTAAGCGGAAGAGAGACGAATGGGCAGTCATTATAGCGAAGATATGTACTGCAAATGCGGAAATCCACTAACAAAGGGCACACTTTTATGACCCTGCGGCTGGAAAGGAGAATAGCTGAAAAGGCGAAGCTGGTCGCCTGTTGGCGTACTACTGTTGTGAGTAATTATGGAAAGTGGTTGAAGAACGGTGAAATAACGAGTAGGCCGTCTGGTATTGGACGATCACGTCTCACCACAAAACGTAGAGGTTGGAGAATCCCCCCACTGTATAATCCAGGATAAGCAGCGATCTGTGGCAGATCTGGCGACAGAGTACAATACAGTTGCAGGCACAACTACATCTACATCTACATTGATACTCCGCAAGCCACACAACAGTGTGTGGCGGAGGGCACTTTACGTGCCACTGTCATTACCTCCTATTCCTGTTCCAGTCGCGTATGGTTCGCGGAAACAACGACTCCGGAAAGCCTCCATGCGTGCTCGAATCTCTCTAATTTTACATTGGTGATCTCCTCGGGACGTATAAGTAGGGGGATGCAATATATTCGATACTTCATCCAGAAACGCACCCTCTCGAAACCTGGACAGAAAGCTACACCGCGATGCAGAGCGCCTCTCTTGCAGAGTCTGCCGAGCTTGCTAAACGTCTCCGTAACGCTTTCACACTTACCAAATAACCCAGTGACGAAACGCTCCGCTCTTCTTTGGATCTTCTCTATCTCCTCTGTCAACCCGACCTGGTATGGAGCCCACACTGATGAGCAATACTCAAGTATAGGTCGAACGAGTGTTTTGTAAGCCACTTCATTTGTTGATGGACTACATTTTCTAAAGATTCTCCCAATGAATCTCAACCTGGCACCCGCCTTACCAACAATTAACTTTATATGATCATTCCACTTCAAATCGTTCCGCACGCATACTCCCAGGTATTTTACAGAAGTAACTGCTACCAGTGTTTGTTCCGCTATCGTATAATCATACAATAAAGGATCCTTCTTTCTATGTATTCGCAATACATTACATTTGTCTATGATAAGGGTCAGTTGCCACTCGCTGCACCAAGTGCCTATCCACTGCAAATGTTCCTGCATTTCGCTGCAATGTTCTAATGCTGCAACTTCTCTTTATACTACAGCATCACCCACGAAAAGCCGCATGGAACTACCGACACTATCTACTAGGTCATTTATATATACTGAGAAAAGCAATGGTCCCATAACACTCCCCTGTGGCACGCCAGAGGATACTTTAACGTCTGTAGATGTCTCTCCATTGAGAACAACATGCTCTGTTCTGTATGCTAAAAACTCTTCAATCCAGCCTGGCATTGGAGAATAAATACGAAAGAGCAATGCCTGTGTTATGAAGTAGTCTACGATGCAATGTTCATTCGGACATGCACTCTTGATAAATATGTCCGTCATGAACGGGAATATACGTAACGTACAAGTGCAAGTTGTGACACCAGGACGGCGACATATGGAAGTTTGGAACTGGCCATGAAACGTGCACGGATAGCCGAAAATGTTAAGGTGGCAAATACGGGTTAGAGTCCCGGTCTAGAACAAATCTGCATTGTCGTCATTCTAATATACAGCCGAAGGTGGTTCACATTTGCAACTGCGAATATCTTTCCTGTAAATCAAAAAATACTTGATGATACTTTGAATAGAGTGCTCGGTAAAAACATATCGTGTGCAAAAATTAGAGCAGTAGTCGCTTGGAAACTGCTGAAATAAGGTGCGTACTGGCGACTCAGAAGTCAAGTACGTGTAGAAAGTGAACACTGGCTAGTGGCTATGTGCCGGACAAAGTTGACGGTGGTCACCTTGCACGAGGAAGCGGGCAGCGGGCAGCGGGCAATGGGCAGCATACTCGTATTTCCCGGTTTCGCCGGCGCAGCGATTGCGCAGACGGAGGTTTAGGTTAGGTTCGGATGTCAAGGCCCGTTTTGTAGGCCTCGCGGACAACACGTTGCGACACCGCGCCGGCGCTAGCTGGCACACGTTCGCACAGCTCACCTCGCTTCTGTTTTTCACTCCACGGGCCCACCTCGTAGAGGCTCTCGCGTAGTCTGCCTGCCGCATCTCGTCAGTGACTCACAGTGTCCAACTATTGCAGCTACTGTGCGTCAAAAAAAAAAGCTATCACTAAAGTACACTCACCTGTCATCTGTAACTATTTATAAAATTTAAACCATAAACGGCTCCTAATTTTTTAACTAATCTACTGTTAAATTTAGATGCTCATCTCAAATCAACAATCACTACTTCATTCAGTTTTTCAGTACAATTAATATAGTGCGAAATATCTGTTTTGAGCTGCAGTTTACACTCTGGTAGAGATTCTCCGCTGACGCCTCTGGCAAGGTCTTTTGAAGGTTATTTGCCACTCCCACTGCGCTGATCCTTCTGTTTTAACTGTCATTCGCAAAGACATGATAGGACGTTCAGCTGAAGGTGGCACCTGAAACTTCAGCATTCCTGTTGCGTTTCGCAGACACAGATCAACCTTTACCAGAGGAGAAGGCTAAGCCAAGGTCGTTTTTGAAATCTGAAATTCGCGGAGTTTATTAAGGGGAACTTCACATTTACAGTAATATATACTGCGACAGTATACCCGACTGTCCATGAAGAGAAATCTTTATCAACTAAGTTAACCTTCCTACAGCAAGACAGTGTTAGATCCGACTCGTTTGTTTTCGTTTGCACATAAAACAGTGCTAGTGTACGCTAGTGTGTGTTACGTATGTCAACCAAATTAAACTAATTGATAAGATGAAAAACAGTTTTTAGGTAAGTCTCGTGTACGACACAGCCTTATTACATGTGTCCTGACATTCCACCCTGTGGTAGGAAGGTTAATAAAACAATGAGTTGGTTATGCTTAAGAGACACACTCGTATCTCAGAGAGCATATCTTCACATTGTTTTATTTTTATTTATCAGCTTCCGTGGGACCCTGCCAGCCAAAGCTACCTGGTTGTGGAAGGAGTCTGTACATAATTTACAGAATGCTAATTACAGATGTTATAAACAAAAGACGGTAAAGGATTAATATAACACGAAAAATTCTGAGACAGTCTACGAATAAATAACACATTACAGATAAAAGTTCTCAACAACTGCCGGCCGCGGTGGTCTCGCGGTTGTAGGCGCTCAATCCGGAACCGCGCGACTGCTACGGTCGCAGGTTCGAATCCTGCCTCGGGCATGGATGTGTGTGATGTCCTTAGGTTAGTTCGGTTTAAGTAGTTCTAAGTTCTAGGGGACTGATGACCATAGATGTTAAGTCCCATAGTGTCCAAAGCCATCTCAACAACTGCGAGGAATTTCTTTATAGAACAGAAGGAGTATGCCACTAGGTTCAAATGGCTCTGAGTACTATAGGACTTAACATCTGAGGTCATCAGTCCCCTAGAACTTGGAACTACGTAAACCTAACTAACCTAAGGACATCACACACATCCATGCCCGAGTCAGGATTCGAACCTGCGACCGTAGCGGTCGCGCGGTTCCAGACTGAAGCGCCTAGAACCCCTCGGCCACACCGGCCGGCTGTGACACAAGAAAATCTTTCTGGTTATATTAGAAGACGTGAGGTTTATCACTTAACTTCCTTCAGTTTAGCTAGAGGCCTGTTTGAAATAAACTGTGTGCACCTTTCTGTATAACGCTGAAGGAAATTTTATCCACGTGTAAGTCATTTTCCCGCCTTGTGTCCAATGAAAGAACGTGGCAGTTTCATATGAATGAGTCAATACCACCAACAAAAAATCTCGTGTTGGAGTGTATGTACAGGGATGGAAGAATTAGAATTCTGAAACACCTGAACAAAGACCTACAGCAAGTACACGAACTGACACAGTGGATCTGCATGTCCGCTCTTTTCTGAACTGAGAATATTCTTGGTGAGTTCACAGAGATGCTCCAAACTGTCACAAACTAAATAAGCTTCGCGTTTCAGCGTCAGGGCAGCGGATATCTTCTTACAGTCAAGATAGCAGCATTTAGTTCTCGAACAATATTGAACGTCAAAGAAAAGTTTGCATCACCGTCAGTCCAAAAAACTTCGCACACTGGACTCGCATTCGGGAGGACGATGGTTCCATCCCGCGTCCAGCCATCCTGATTTAGGTTTTCCGTGATTTCCCTAAATCGAATCAGACAAATGCCGGGATGGTTCCTTTGTTATGACACGGCTGATTTTCTACACCATCCTTCCCTAATCCGATGGCACCAATGACCTCGCTGTTTGGTCTTCTCTTCCCAAATCAACCCAATCTAAACCTTGTATTCACTGACTGTTTGACCTGCCTTGGATATTAAAATTTTGCTTTTACCGGAGTTCAGTGTCAGAAATGGTACGCAGCGCCGGCTTTAGGGTGGGGCGACCCGGGCGGTCGCTCAGGACGCCGGGGCCCAAGGGGCGCCACGTACTAAACGCATTTCCATTTAAAACAATAAAATACTCAAATTTACGATGGAAAAACCATGTTATGATCATAAGATGACGCCATTAACCACTTAAGGCGATTTCTAGAAAACAGTCAAATACCGTGTTGCAAAGCACTGCCAGGTTCGCTATTTATACAATAAAGGGCGCCAACTGGATGACTCGTCCGGGGCACCTGGATGGCTAAGGCCGGCCCTGATGGTACGTATTGGTTTTGTTGCAGTTAAGCGCTAATGTGTTCTCTTAAAGCCACGTGCTGATGCTACACTATTAGCCATATCATTTATATATTTTCGTGATTATCGGAAAGCAGCCCATGACAATTAACTCCTGTCGAACGACCAGAGGCATAGGCGAGCGACGACAGTGACATGAAATTGTTGACACAAACTGCATTACTGATAGATATAATTGTAATGCATCCGAAATATTAGAGTTATTAACTGCAGCGTTGCTTGGTCAAGCATAATAGCTTGTAATTTGCCGTAGTATAAGAAGGAAACATTTGGAATTCAGTCAGATGCAATGTCGCTTTCGTCTCATAAGGAGGCCAAACGGCAATCAGATTTTTTATAATTTTTTAAAATCCTGGTACGTGAAGTTCAGAATTCAAATATTAGTCTTCCATAGAAGTTCCATGCAATTTTCAAAAGTTCTCTAGTAAAATCGACTTTGAAGTTTCCCGACTCTTTTTAATGCCTTTTCTCAACTTCGTGGCTGTGTCATAGAATGCCTCCCCCCTCCCGACCACGCCGCCGCGTGGCGCTTTTGGGTTCGGTTCCCATCTGCTGAATGTTCTGCTAGTATTTCCATGAAGCGTATAATTCATAAAGATGGGAAAAAAATATGCAGCGCTAGAGACTGGTAGTCGCTTGTAAGTGTCACGATTCATTCATTATATTTTCCATTCTCTTTCCATTCAGTTCGAAAACCTACGTTATTTTTAATATAAAATTCATCAAACATATGCTAATTAACACATATATAACTGTAATTTTTTAAAATGCACGATTTTTTATTTATAATTACAAATTCTTATTTATAATCACAAATTCTTCATCACCAATATTTTATGGAAGATTGTTAATAAAGCATGTTTAAATTGAGAAAAACACAAGTTAAATTTTTCTTCGTTATTACATATTTTACGCTTTACAGAAACCCAAAGTCGAATTGGGCCACCTACATGGTAAGTGCTCATTCTGACACGCTGCTTGTGGAGAAAAAGTGACTTTGCTGTAGGGTATTAAAGACGATCGAAAAACTTCGAAGTCGATTTCCTCGAGATTTTTTTAGAGTTGCGTCCAACTGCTTTGGGAAATTAACATTTGAATTCTGAACATACATACCATTAAAAAAAGCGATTGTCGTGTGCCCTCATTATCAGTAATTACGGTTACATGAACTGCGTTGGAGTAAATGCCACTACAACAGTCAGATTTTATATATTTAACCGAACTGTATGAAGCCTCTCTGGATTCTGGGGCTGCGGTCCATGAGAACCGGAAGTCTGATGAAACATCGATACACAATAGGAATGATGTGGGAGATACCTACTTAACTTATTTCAGTGAAGAGGACGACAAGCATACCTGTGAGCAGCTAAGAAGTTTACTAATAGACGTTCCGGCATGGCAACACTTAAAGGTGCTATGTAAAGGGAATTATCCAATTTGTTTCACCCAGATACTGGCTTGGTTATACAATTCCACTTAAAACACCTGTCTACCTTAAACTTCTATCAATAAAAGGAAATGTGCATGAATCAGAAGCAAGATTCGATAGCGTTTGAGTACAGAATTAGTAGTCTGCTTTAGGATTCACTCACTTCGATCAAATATCTAAACAGAACGTGAAATTGTTCACTAAGCTACAGCAACAGCACTAAAATGTAATATAGCTGAGAATGTAGGGATTAGCACAATACGGAAATTAAATGGATAAGTTTAACGTGGTTAGCCTTTCCACCCATAGTATCTTTGTCTAAAATAATACCGGATCATGTTTTCTTACTCGGGAACGTAGCCGATGACTGCCATTGTTTTCCGGTTGTAGCGTTGTTGTCATAAAAGCTCTTTCGTCTCAAAGACGAGTAAACGATGAGTTATCTGCAGTATCTCGCAGCAAATATACGTCAGCCCCGTGAAATGGGGACGTTCTAAAGCAGCTGTGTAAAGCGTGAATGTAGGCTCAGAGTCCAGTGTCAATGTCTTTGAAACGAGCTGTATGTGGCAAAGTCAAGATCCACTGTTGCAACAGCTGACCTACTTGCATACTCCGCCAGAAAACACTTTCTCCTTTGTATGAAACCTCGACCACCGACTGTTCTAGGCGTTTCCTGCGACAGTACTGTACAAAATTTCATAAGCTGTGTCTTTCACCTAGCTCTAGATATTAACAAACAAAGTGCGCAGATTTACATAGAGGACAATAAGCCTTTTATTCTCTCCGTTTGATAAGATCATTGCGAGAATGTGCTGTAACACTGTATCTTACGAATCCCCTGCCGTTCGTTATTGGCACAAACTGACAGAATTATTGCAAAAAATGCTCTCTGAGTTCGTATTTTAAGAACGGCAAACATAGTTTTTAAAACTTCTGTCCTGTTAAATTAGAAGAGATCTGTGTTTTGTATTACGCACAGAGCAGTGCAACTCTTTAAACTGCTTTAGTACAAACCATCTGCTTCCCAAGCAGACAATGCTGACGCAAGCTTGCGCGGCAGCTCCTAACTTGGAGGTAGTCGCTTCGAATTCAGATGTAGAGAAAGCTTCCATGACCAGCAATGGATCGGCGAGGGGAAGAAAAATGGTGACGTTGGGTTGCAGATTACCAGACCTTGTTCCACCGTTCCCGTGCTGAATCCCAGACCTTTCGACACCGTTCCGTTTAGTGGAGTTATATGATATTGTTGGTGGTGAGTACTCCGTAGGATTAGGGCGTTAAGCTCTGCATGCTCTTATTGAAGAAGGCCATGCGCTGGCCCATAACAGTACAAATACAATACAGGAAATAACAAGCTGTTAATACAACCATCAACATGCTGCGCGCTTCACTTGCACTGGGACCGTTCCGAGGGCGGCAGTGTGGGGTGCCCGTATGTACCTCTGGGTGTGAATTTGTCTTTAGTCCATCAGTCCGTTCCACACAAACAATAATGTTTATGTGAATGTTACGAGGGATCGTAATAGTGAAGGGAATGGAATCGTATTGTGGAGAAGGAGGGTTCAGATCGACGTCCTGACACATTAAGTGGTTTTCCTGAATATCACTTAAGGTGGTTGTTGAGATTATTTCTTCAACAATGCTATCTTCGCCTATTCTTCTGCAGTTAGTCCCTATCAACGATGATGTCAACTGGGCATTAAACTTTTACAGTTTTCCTTTTGATTGAAGGGAAGCGTTCTTTGTGGCTGCAGTCTGATAGTGAACCTTGAGATTAGGATTTCATGGATATTTTCCTTCTATAACAAGTCAAACTCGCAAAAGAAAAACGTCAACTCATATTCGGCAAACTCCACTATACATATACGCCACATAAACAAGCGAGGCATCGCAATCATTACAATACTGGACACGCATAAGGGACTCAAATATCCAGCTTTGCCGTTCACATTTACGTCGTGATTTCCCTAAGTCGAATAAGTCGAATGCCGAGACAAATCATTTGGAAAATATACAAGCGATTTCTTTCCACAATGTTTGTCCAATCAGAGATTGTGCCCTCTGTCTATGATAATCATGTAATCGAAGACGGCCGTCCTTTTACTTGCTTACATCGAATAACACTACCGTGGCTACCGGGGAAAATGATCCATGTAACAGTTACAATTTTTGTTTGAACTTTATTCGCCGACAGGTTTGGGAAACTTAAATTTCCATTACCAGTGCTGTAATATGTGCCAAAAAGGCTTCATGCCTCGTACAAGAGACAACGCTACAGATTCCTGACAAAAGAAGTTCCATACCGTGGTCGGTGCTTATCCGAGTTACGAGTGTAAAGCAGCACATGGGTGAGAATAGAGTGCGTTCCGTCAGGAATTTACAACGGTGGCTTGTATTTGTGGCATGTTGTCATTGTAAAGAACCATACAGCACTGGTGTCGAAAAATATACATTCTGGGGACCAGTCTGCGAATAAAATTCAAAGAAAAATTTTAGCCGGTCATGTGACTCCTCGACTTCAATAAAGCGCATCGTACTGATCGAATCCAGCCATCCACTATTTGGAAATGTATCAAGATAAAGACATTTAGTACATTTAGA
Source organism: Schistocerca gregaria (assembly GCF_023897955.1). Taxonomy (NCBI): domain Eukaryota; kingdom Metazoa; phylum Arthropoda; class Insecta; order Orthoptera; family Acrididae; genus Schistocerca; species Schistocerca gregaria. The sequence goes on along the minus strand of NC_064931.1, from coordinate 137,747,338 downwards.
TCAGTTGTAGGTAGTGGTTTCCGCTCAGTGGCAAGATGAAACTCTCATTTATGTACCCTCCTATATAGGAGAGTACATATTGACACTGGGATTAAGCATTTCGAGTACTCCATTCCATATTCATTCATACCAACAACAAAAAAGTACACAAACTGCACAAGTAATCATTACAGAACTCCACGCGATAGAGTTTGCACATTCAACACGTCATTCATAGATCACAGAAAATATATAGTAGGTCTTGATGAAAAGGCCGCTCTAGTTGCTCAGTAGAACTTCACTGAGGCCGCTACCAGTTTCGGCTGTTTTGTCAAGCCATTCCCAAATGTATCTGAAACTGCCATACGTATAAGACGTACACATATATATGACTGACGGTGAAAAAAAAAACAAAGCTTACATATGTTTATGTACAGACAGTTTATGAAACTTACAGTGATGAATTAATAACCAAAGGACAGAAGTAAATGTCTCGAAGATTTAAAATCTTTCTTGTCTAATGATGTCGCATAATATTATCGTCTCAAGACGGTATAATTCATTACGTTATAACTACCCTTTGGGTTTACAGAGATTTAGGTTCTGACATGTTCGAATTTGCGTGTTATGTAAGTAACAGGCTAAAAATAGCTTTTGAATGAAGGTGCAACATAGTTGCAGTGGATGGGGCGTCGAAGTCAAGTGCAGATTTAGTTTCTTAGTATGCAAAAATTGAACTACAGGGAACTGCATTTAAATTCCAACTCGTTAAATGTTTGCTCAGTGCAGACTTCGTGTAAGTGCTGTCTCGTTGCCGGGAACAATAACTGCAATGCTAGTCCTCCTACGGGCTGTTCTCCACTGTTGACGCATTCTCTGGTATGCTCGTTTCGAAAGACTCACAATGTGGGCTACTGTCTCCCCAGTACGTTACCTTCGGAGCTCTGGTACGCAGCCACGCCTTTTCGTCACTTGCTCTGGCTCGGTGGCTGCCTAGGTATGTGTCAGAACACACGTCGAAAAGTTCAGAGTTCGGTAGCTGGTGGGTTCAGAAATTTATTCGTGCACTTACCACAAATTTCGCCTGCCGCAATAATCCGCTTATTTAAATAAAATGAAATTTGGCACCATATTTCAGATTCTTCCAATCTCATCCACTCCGCCACACTCCTCCTCTGTCCTGGGACCAAACTACTGGTAAGTTTGGCTTCTCACGTTCGTTGACATCAAGATAATTAGACAGAGCGCTAGTCAAGGCAGAGCAGCATGAAGAATGAAATAACCGCTGCATATCGAACGAATTATGATGACTTTTACCAAATGTAACTTAGAGAAATGATAGAAACGTAAATGAGAATGGCCAGACATGAATTTGAAGCCTGTTTCTCCCGAATATGAAAACAATGTCTCATCTGTAGTGCCACGTTACTCAGTCCCCCTACGAATGACTATGCAACCGTTTCGTATGTCGAAGAAAAGTAGCCACGTACCATCTCCAGTAGGTCTATGCCTACAAAAGCATTGTGGGATTCCAATCAGTGATGTTGGTGGCAACTCATCTTGTCGTACAGCAGACCAGCGCAGCCGGGTGATGACATGAGCTGAGCACTGTTAGGACACAACTGCGAGGGCATGCTGAAACGTATCGCCTCTGAATTTCTTATGTGAAAACTCTTAAAGCTTTTTTAAATAAAACAAGCGTCATTAACATTCAATTTGTTCTTCGTGTCTACATATCTGCAGACCTCTGCCGGTAGAATGCTCCAACCTGTAGCGTGTAACATGGAGGTGTGTAACGTAGCTATGTAGGTGCGTGAGAAACAGCGTGCTGTAATCGAGTTCGAAGAGTTCGTCACACGTGGAGCACCTGCTCCATCAGAATGATGATGCCAGACCATACACGGGCGCTACATCACCTGCAACAGTCCGACGCCTTGAGTTCTCTGTCATCTATGATCTCCCGACTTACCCCCATCCGGTTCTCACCTGTTCACAAAACTTAAGGAACACCTTCCAAGACCTCACTTTGATACTGATGAAGCGGTGGAAGCAGAGGCGATGATTTGGCTCCTTCAACGATCTCAAACACTCGACACTGATGGTATCGACAAACTGGTCTCTCGTTGGGAGAGATGTGTCCGTAACCAGGTTGACTACGTTGACAAATAAATATATAGACATGAATAGTAAAGATGTATAATATTAATATCATTCGTTTTATTTAAGAAGCTTTAAGAGTTTTCGCATAAAAAATTCGTAGACATTACGTTTCGGCACACCCTCTTTCACTCACAGCGGCCGCATACGGATCTATACACCTCCTTACATTCTCACATAATGTTTTGGTACTATTGTACCACCAACACAGGAATCTTGTCCTTTTTAGTTAGGCCTGTCTATATTGATACAGTTCTTCGTAAAAAGTTTCCAAAACCTTAAGAAATTTCGATTTTGAAACATAACCTTGTATGTAGATACTCCTCACACTCGAGGTCCTGAATGGAAATTTGTGAAGCGAGAGCACCAGTACCGTCTATACAGACAACCAGATTGATATGCATTCATCTTCTGACAGATGTTTGGACGGCAGCTGCTATGTTATGTTCAATGATGATAATGCCTTCAGTATGTATTAGTTTCTATTTATTTACGACCGGTTTCGGTGAAACAATCCCCCATTTTCAGGCTCCTGCATACAGCAAAGACATTATTCAACATTCTACACAAAAAACAAAATCATAATATCTAATTTCCTTTCTTTAATGAGGTTAAAATGGTTTTAATGGCTCTGAGCACTATGGGACTCAACATCTGAGGTGATAAGTCCCCGAAAACTTAGAACTACTTAAACCTAACTAACCTAAGGGCACCACACACATCCATGCCCGAGTCAGGATTCGAACCTGCGACCGTAGCGGTCGCGCGGTTCCCAACTGAAGCGCCTAGAACCTGCTCGGCCACACCGGCAAGCCTTTAATGAGGAACTTACGTAAGTGTGTCTGACCACTATATTATAAAAAGTTGAAGACATCAATTTCAGGAAGTGTCTCCACTCTAACAAATTTGTAATAACTGTATAGACTATTTGGTTTTCCGGTTCAAATGGTTCAAATGGCTCTGAGCACTATGGGACTCAACTGCTGTGGTCATCAGTCCCCTAGAACTTAGAACTACTTAAACCTAACTAACCTAAGGACATCCACACACATCCATGCCCGAGGCAGGATTCGAACCTGCGACCGTAGCAGTCGCACGGTTCCGGACTGCGCGCCTAGAACCGCGAGACCACCGCAGCCGGCTGGTTTTCCGGCAGTAATTAGAAATTTGTTGGAGTGGAGACACTTTTTCTCTTTGATGTCTTTATAATTTTAATTTTGTATTGTTCACATACAAATATATAATGAAAATTGGTTCAGTCTGACTCAGCGAACACTTCGCCATTAAAAAAAGGTAGATACAGATGTTATGACTTTGTTTTTATATTGCAAGTCGAGTGATATGTTTGCTGTATCTAGGAGCCTGAAGATGGTGAATTACACCACCGAAAACGGTCGTCAATGAATAAGTACTAGTACGTACAGCTGAAAGTATTATGGTTATTGCACGTAAACAACCAAACGTGTTTTCAAACTGCACACGACGCGAATGTCAGAAATATGTCCGTATTGGGTAACTAAGGCGGGATGTGGGTACCAGCCCGGCATTCACATGGTCGTATGTGGGAAACCACATAAAAACGATATCCACGCCCACGTCGTTAATCCGCCGAACGTGATTGGTCCAGGACCGACAAGACTCACCGAATAGCTGAAGCGGCATACTAGAGCGCACGGCAATCCGGCCGCGTAATTCCTAGCTTTGATTCCTTTGACGGTTCAGTTGAAATCATTATCTACACCTAACTTAGTTAGTAGCTACATCCATTAGCATAACAGGTATTAGGTGAGGCAACTTGTTTTAAATTCACTCTGTTCTCCGCGTTCGTCGCTGATTGCTGTAATCATATTCCCTTAGCTCCACATCAGTGAACTATGGTCACTTCGAGAGTTTTATCCAAGTCAACGACCCTTACCCTATTCTGACCTTATTACCAGTTTAATTTTCTCCTCCTGTACATATAGTCATTTTTCCTTCGCCAGTGCATGAATGGAAGAGGACAGAAAATAGCTAATATTGATAGGAATAAATCATACATGCGAAATACCATCAGACCTCAAAAATAATCTAATAATTCCAATTCCAAGGAAAGCAGGTGCAGGCAGGTGTGAATATTACCGAACTATCAGTTTACGAAGTCCTGGCTGCAAAATAAAAACACGAATTCCTTACGGAATAATGGAAAAACTAGTAGAAAACGACCTCGGGAAAGAGCAGTTAGGATTCCAGAGAAATGCAGAAACACGCTAAACAATACTGACAATACGATTTATCTTAGAAGATGGGGTAAGGAAAGACAAACCTACGTTTATAACATTCGTAGAGTTGGAGAAAGTTTTTGACAATGTTGACTCGAACAATCTCTTTGAAATCTGAAGATATCAGAGGTAACGTACAGGGGGCGAAAGGCCATTTACAACTTGTACAGAAACCAGTGGGCTGTTATAAGTGTCGAGAGGCATGAAAGGGAAGCAGTGGCTGACAAGGAAGTGAGATAGGGCTGTAGCCCATCGCAGATGTTATTTAAATTCTACACTGAGCAAGCAGTAAAGGAAACAAAAGGAACATTTGGAGTAAGAATGAAAGTTTAGGGAGAAGAAATAAAAACTTTGAGGTTTTCCAATGACATTGTACTTCTGTCAGAGAGACTGCAGGACTTGGAAGAGCAGTTGAACGCAACGGAGAGTGTCTTGAAAGGAAGATATAAGATGAACATCAACAAAAGCAAAACAAGGTAATGGATGCAGTCGAATTAAATCAGGTGATACTGAGGGAAGTAGATTACGCAACGAGATGCTTAAAGTTGTAGATGAGTTTTTTTTTTTATTTGGGCAGAAAAATTACTGGTGATGGACGAAGTAGGGAGGATACATAATTGACACTGGCAAGGGCAAGAAAAGCGTTTCCGAGGAAGAGAAATTTGTTACATCGAATGCAGATTTCAATGTTAGGAAGACTTTTCTGAAAGTATTTGTATGGAGAGTAGTAATTTATTGAGGTGAAACACGAACGATAAACAGTTTGGACAAGAAGAGAATAGAATATTTTAAAATATGGTGCTACAGAAGAATGCTGAAGATTAGGCGGGTAGGTCACGTAACTAATGAGGAGGTACTGAATAGAATTGGGGAGAATAGAAATTTGTGGCACTACCTGACTAGAAGAAGTGATCGGTTCACTTGATAGGACACTTTCTGAGACATCAAGGGATCACCTATTTGGTATCACAGGGCAGTGTGTGAAACTAAAATTTCGGAGTGAGACCAAGACACGAATACAGTAAGCAGATTCTCAAGGATGTAGGTTGCAGTAGGTATTCGGAGTTGAAGAGGCTTGTACATGTTGGAGTAGCACGGAGCTGTATCAAACCAGTCTTTGGACTGAAGGTCACAACAAAAACATATATACACTGGAAGAGGGAAAAATGACTGCCTACATTCCTCTGTACTTGCCCCTTGTGTTACCCTCATGATACCGTAAACCACATAAACACTGGTGGTATTATAACGGTTGCACGGTCTTCTTCAATTATAGGCTCTCTAAATTTACCCAAAATAGTTTCATTAGAACTAAGTCGTCTTTCTTCCAAGGAATCCCATTTTAGTTCTCCTAGTATTTCTGTTACGCTTTAGCATGGACTGTACTGACCTGTCACGATGCTACCAGCGCGTTCTTGAATTCGTTCGATATATGCTGCTATGCGTACTTGATACGCACCCCAGACACTGGAAGAATACTCTAAAATAGGCTGCACTAGCTTCTTGTATGCAATTTCTTTCATAGATGCGCTGCATTTTCCCAAAACTCTTGCCACAAACATGAGTCTTCTGTTCACCTTCCCTAACACTAACACTGCTTTTACGTGATGGACCCATTTCACATCGCTCCTTTGCACCACCTCTGAAAAGACTTCCTGACATAATATGTGAGACACTACGAAGTGGAAGAGAAAACGAAATGAAACTTCACAGGTTGAGATGGTATTTGATGTTATTTCAGTAATCAGAAAATCGAGTCAAGTTTACAAATGTTGCACCCTCTCTGGTCTGGATGCGTGGACTGATTCGGCTGGGAGGGTGCCATGAACGCCGTTGTATCCTTTCCTGAGGCAAGCTGGCCCACAATTGTTGTTAACTGGTCCTTCATACCCTACTTACCGTCCTCGGCGGTTGAGTTGACGTCCTAGCTGTTTTCACGCATGTTATATCGACGACAGATCAGGGGATCTTCCTGGCAACAGGATTATCTCAACATCACGCAGACCATTCATAGTGACAGGTGTTAATGGTGGACGAGCAAAAATTATACCATGATACTGTGGCATCAGAGGTAATACATGAGGTGCAGGATGTCTGTGACGTAACCTTGTGCTGTCGGAGTTCCATAATCATTACCACTCTTGAAGTGAAGTCGCAGCCGACGGCTCCCCATACCATGATGCCCAGAGGAACACCGCTGTGCCTCTCAAAAACATAGGAAGAATGGGGTCACTCCCTAGGTCTCCAGCCGGGCGGAGTGGCCGAGCGATTCTACGCGCTACACTCTGGAACCGCTCGACCGCTACGGTCGCAGATTCTAATTCTGCCTCGGGCATCGATGTGTCTGATGTCCTTAGGTTAGTTAGGTTTAAGTAGTTCTACGTTCTAGGGGACTGATGACCTCAGAAATTAAGTCCCATAGTTCTCAGAGCCATTTTTGAACTCTAGGTCTCCGCCGCACTCATGAAAGATGGTCACCCGGTGGTAGTGTAGAACGACGATTCATCGCGGAAGACAATGCGACGTCATTCGTCGGCATTCCATGATTCCCGGTCACAATATCACTCCAAACCCAGCCATTTGTTTTGTGGTGTTTACGGGAGCCTATTCATGTGACGATAATTCCCTGATCCGGCTGCTGGTAGTGTCCGACTAATGGCTTGGGATGACACACAGTGTTACATGGAGTCCATTACCTGTTCTCGGACGGAAAGCACAGATGTGAAGGGACTAAGGGTGCTTGCCCGTCTTGCTAGCCGCACGGTGTAACGTGCTGCTTCCCGAGCGATAAGGAGTGCTGGTCCCCAGCACGAATCCGCCCCGTGTAAAGCGGTTTTCCATCTACCGGGTGATCAAAAAGTCAGTGTAAATTTGAAAACTGAATAAATCACGGAATAATGTAAATAGAGGGGTACAAATTGACACAAATGCATGGAATGACATGGGGTTTTATTAGAACCAAAAAAATACAAACGTTCAAAAAATGTCCGTCAGATGGCGCTTCATCTGATCAGAATAGCAATATGTAGCATAACAGAGCAAGACAAAGAAAATATGATGTTCTTTACACGAAATGCTCAATATGTCCATCATCATTCCTCAATAATAGTTGTAGCTGAGGAATAATGTTGTGAACAGCACTGTAAAGCATGTCCGGAATTATGGTGAGGCATTGGCGTCGGATGTTGTCTTTCAGCATTCCTAGAGATGTCGGTCGATCACGATACACTTGCAACTTCAGGTAACCCCAAAGCCAATAATCGCACGGACTGAGGTCTGGGGACCTGGGAGGCCAAGCATGACGAAAGTGGCGGCTAAGCACACGATCATCACCAAACGACGCGCGCAAGAGATCTTTCACTTGACTAGCAATACTGTGGTTTTTTTTTGTTCTAATAAAACCCCATGGCATTCCAAGCACGTGTGTCAATGTTTACCTCTCTATCTACATTATTCCGTGGTTTATTAAGTTTTCAAATTTAAAACTTCCTGGCAGATTAAAACTGTGTGCCCGACCGAGACTCCAACTCTGGACCTTTGCCTTTGGCGGGCAAGTGCTCTACCATCTGAGCTACCGAAGCACGACTCACACCCGGTACTCACAGCTTTACTTCTGCCAGTACCTCGTCTCCTACCTTCCAAACTTTACAGAAGCTCTCCTGCGAACCTTGCAGAACTATCACTCCTGAAAGAAAGGATATTGCGGAGACATGGCTTAGCCACAGCCTGGGGGATGTTTCCAGAATGATATTTTCACTCTGCAGCGGAGTGTACGCTGATATGAAACTTCCTGGCAGATTAAAACTGTGTGCCCGACCGAGACTCGAAATCGGGACCTTTGCCTTTCGCAGGCAAATGTTCTACCATCTGACTTTTTGATCACCCGGTACCTCGGCGAATGTGGGCTTGTGTTTTTCCTTATTCTGCCTCAGTTACACTATGTCGGCGATTGCTGCACAAACACTGTCTCCACGTACGTGTACACCATAATTACTCTACCTCGCAAACATTTAGGACTACACTCGTCTGGTATGAGAGATCCCCGGGGGGAGGTGGAGGGGGGGGGGGGGGTCCACTGGAAGCCCAACAGCACAATAGTGTTTTTTTTTAACGTCTCGTCGACAACGAGGTCATTAGAGCAACCGCACAATAACCCTGGGTACGGTGTGGGGCGGCGGTGGGGTGGGTGAACTGCTGTGGCATGTTGTCGGGTTGTGAACCACTGAGGGCTACGTCGGGATGAAGCCTCTCCGTTGTTTCTAGGTCCCCGGTTTAATACACAAAGTGTGCTTGGTGGGCTACACGGCGATCCTACCTTGTGGTGTTCAGACGTGATCGAATGGAACGTTGAAGTTGACTACGTCTTCCCTCAGGTTCCCGTGTAGTCCAACAGCGAGGAAATGTCAAATCCTAATGCCTAACAAATCTGAATATTGCGCCATTCGACGATCAGCCCATTTCTAACTCTGCCAAACGCTGATAACGCTCTCCCGCACGCATACGCGGGATTTTCATATCTTTGATAGTGACCACTCAATATCTGACGCTATTCGTGCTCCTGATATAGCTACGCTATCTGACGTGGTAACAAAATGAAACACGAACAACACTAATGCAATCAGGTAGCCGTTCTATCTGTGACAGAGGCTGGCCAATTTAATCAGTTCAGAATCCGGCAATAATGTGTACGTCTACGAAGTTACACTGACATCCGACAATGTCTTCTGTTTGATAGGGAAAAAACGTTTCATCAGGCAGCATAATTACAATGTGTCGTGCTGAAGATGTTAATTACTAACTCTGTAATCGCTAACGCGTTCTTTCTCTTTGGCATAGCATCTTCTAACATTCATCCGTGTTTAAAGAGAGCAGCCATTCAGTACACCCAGCAGTAATGGTGCCCATGTCCTCCCTGCCATGCCCTGCTTGTGCTGTATACAGATAGATGGAGGCGTGTAAAACAAATTTCGGATTTTCTTACTGGATTCGAGACGGTGATCATGTAAGGCTACGGTGGGGATGTGGGAGCATAATTTGTTGTCGTCGCGGCCGGCGGTGTGCGCGTCGTGGTGTCGCTATCGATTGGAGCGCCCTCGCACCCTGCTCACACTTCACGTCGCGGTCGCACGCACCACGCACGCCTGCATTGTCTGCTCCCGCGTCACATTACTTACACTGCTTCCTCCCAGCATACCACATTTTCATTTTGCCTCCGTAAAAATTTTCCCCTCCCCCGGTTTCCATAAATTTGCGAGAAAAATACGGAGGCAGCAGTAACTGGCGTGAAAATGTAGCAGCTGACTCGGACGTAGGGATGTGTTGTTACGACAGCAACAGAGCTTCGGGAGACTGCCGCGTGCGAAACAGTGGCGCTGGGATCCATTTGCGAGCGTTTGCACGTAACGTACTAATTTGAGAGTATGACAGCTCTCGGCGCTGTGGGAGTCAGAAAAGGCAGATACGCTACCAAAGCTAGTCAAATGATGAACAGGCATAATTTAGTAAGGGCAGGCTGGTGAGGCTCAAAGGTGGTCTAATGCTCATATGAAGAGTGGAAATATCAAGCATTCTACACTTCTGACCATTAAAATTGCCACACCAAGAAGAAATGCAGATGATAAATGGGTATTCATTGGACGAATATATTATACTAGAACTGACACGTGATTACATTTTCACGCAATTTGGGTGCATAGATCCTGAGAAAACAGTACCCAGAACAACCACCTCTGGCCTTAATAACGGCCTTGATATGCCTGGGCATTGAGTCAGACAGAGCTTGGATGATGTGTACAGGTACAGCTGCCCATGCAGCTTCAGCACGATACCACAGTTCATCAAGAGTAGTGACTGGCGTATTGAGACGAGCCAGTTGCCCGGCCACCATTGACCAGACGTTTTCAATTGGTGAGAGATCTGGAAAATGTGCTAGCCAGGGCAGCAGTCGCACATTTTCTGTATCCAGAAAGGACCTGCAACATGCGGTCGTTCATTATCCTACTGAAATGTAGGGTTTCGCAGGGATCGAATGAAGGGTACAGCCACGGGTCGTAACACATCTGAAATGTAACGTCCACTGTTGAAATGCTGTCAATGCGAACAAGAGGTGGCCAAGACGGCACCCCATACCATCACGCCGGGTGATACGTCAGTATGCTGATGACGAATACACGCTTCCAATGTGCGTTCACCGCGATGTCGCCAAACACGGATGCGACCATCATGATGCTGTAAACATAACCAGTCACACAACTGAGACGTGACCCCATAGGCCCGCAGCTTGATTAGAAGTCGCCTGTGAGGAACGGTATCAAAAGCTTTCCGGAAATCTAGAAATACGGAATCACCTTGAGATCCCCTGTCGATAGCGGCTATTACTTCCTGCGAATAAAGAGCTAGCTGCGTTGCACAAGAATGATGTTTTCTGAAACCATGCTGATTACGTATCAATAGATCGTTCCCTTCGAGGTGATTCATAATGTTTGAATACAATATATACTCCAAAACCCTACTGCGAACCGACGTCAATGATACAGGTTTGTAGTTCGATGGATTACTCCCTCTAGCCTTCTTAAACACTGGTGCGACCTGCGCAATTTTCCAATCTGTAGGTGCAGATCTATCGGCGAGCGAGCGGTTGTATATGACTGCTAAGTAGGGAGCTATTGTATCAGCGTAATCTGAAAGGAACCTAATCGGTATACAATCTGGACCTGAAGACTTGCCCGTGTCAAGTGATTTGAGTTGCTTCGCAACCCCTAAGGTATCTACTTCTGAGAAACTCATGCTAGCAGCTGTTTGTGTTTCAAATTCTGGAATATTCCATTCGTGTTCCCTGGTGAAGGCACAGTCGTCGCTAAAAGTACCATCTGCACTGCGCAGCGAAGGAACTGACTGCGTCTTGCCGCTTGTGTACTTTACATACGACCAGAATTTCTTCCGATTTGGTACCAAATTTCCCTACAATTCTGCCTAGCGCCACCGTGGGCGTGCCATACGAAGAGAACGTCGTCACAGTCCATCTTACAAACATTTCACGTCTTCTTTTGACGCCTCTGCGATGGAGGTCAGACCCGTGACAACCAGCTTTGAAATCACTCTCTTTTTTTATGGGTGTCCGTGGGTATCATTTTAGACACACTGACGCTTAGAATCGACACAAAAAACCTCGTGGTTTGGAATATGACACCACCCTTTTCCCTGTGGCATCCATTCCCACACACTTCCCGATCGAAAACAACACTCCGCAGTGCGATGTGTAACAGGAAGGTACTTTTGGCGCTGCTGACACCATCGGATGTTTCAACCCTTCTTGTGCGTCTCCATTGAACGTGATTGCGTCCCCTTTGGGATGATCCGAAGCAGCAAAGAGTACTTACGCCGTTTCAACTCACCTGTTATCTACCCTCCTGTGGCGTGATCACGAGGGAGTGCTACATTAACATGTGCGTGAACACGCAAAGGGTCCCCCGAGATCCCCAGATCGGCAACACGCCCGGTGCCACCCGCGCAGATTTGCTGAGCACATTACAATTGTGCCTGTCAGAAATTTCGACACCAAATCAGAGCGGCGGTTGCTCTAGCGCCTGAAACCTAGGGAACCCCTTCGATATCCCCTGCGTGCGGAGTGCCTACCTGCAAGCTTGAACCTCTTTTCTGCAATTCTGCTTTTTGTGTTGCTTCTCTAAAAAATATTCTGATACTGTTACGTCCATTTCAATTTCAGAGTTTGTCATATCTTTGTCAATTTCAGGTAATCATAAGGGTTTGGGTTTGTAGCTGTTTATTAAAAAAATGGTTCAGATGGCTCTGAGCACTATGGGACTTAACTCCTGAGGTCATCAGTTCCCTAGAACTTAGAACTACTTAAACCTAACTAACTTAAGGACATCACACAAATGCATGCCGGAGGCAGGATTCGAACCTGCGACTGTAGCAGCCGCTTGGTTCCGGACTGAAGCGCCTAGAACCACTCGGCCACCGCGGCCGGCTCTGTACGTTGCACCTCGATATAATAATTTTAACATTAACTACAAGATTCATGGAGTTCACTTAGATATGAAGCTTACATTTATTGTTTGTAATATCTTCTCTTTCCAAATATTTTATTAAATCTGCATTTATGTGTGTTTTAACACATGCATTTGGTGGAGAGAACAAAAAGCTAATTACAAGGGGCGTTCAGTAAGTAATAGAACACTTTTTTTATGAAAGCAGTTTGGTTTTGTTCAAAATGGCTCTGAGCACTATGAGACTTAACATCTATGGCCATCATTCCCCTAGAACTTAGAACTACTTAAACCTAACTAACCTAAGGACAACACACAACACCCAGCCATCACGAGGCAGAGAAAATCCCTGACCCCGCCGGGAATCAAGCCCGGGAACCCTGGCGTGGGAAGCGAGAACGCTACCGCACGACCACAAGATGCGGGCCTTGGTTTTATTCAGGCTTCCAACACACCTTATTATTCCCCTACTATTTTGTCTACAAAACCCTATTTTTCAACATAACCTGCGTTCAATGCGACAGCCTTACGCCACATTACTGGTAGGGTTGTAAGTAGGCTGTTTAGATTTTTATATTGGTAACGCCACGTAGCGCTCTGTATGAAAATCACTCTGTGGTGTGTGCAGTCTGTGGTTGATTTGCATTGTTGGAATTTTTGCTATTGTAGTGTAGGGCACTTGGATGTGAACAGCGCGTAGCGTTGCGCAGTTGGAGGTGAGCCGCCAGCAGTGGTGGATGTGGGGAGAGAGATGGCAGAATTTTGAGAGCGGACGATCTGGACGTGTGTCCAGCAGAAAGAGTAAATTTGTAATATATGATGACTTTTGAATATTATTAAGGTAAATACATTGTCTGTTTTCTATTAAAATCTTTCATTTGCTAACTATGCCTATCAGTAGTTAGTGCCTTCAGTAGTTAGAATTATTTAGCTGGCAGTATTGGCGCTCGCTGTATTGCGGTAGATCGAGTAACAAAGATTTTTGTGAGGTAAGTGATTCACGAAAGGTATAGGTTATTGTTAGTCAGGGCCATTCTTTTGTAGGGATTATTGAAAGTCAGACTGCGTTGCGCTAAAAATATTGTGTGTCAATTAAGTGTTGATAAGAATAAGTAAAGAGAGAAATGTCTGAGTACGTTCAGTTCTGCTCAGCTGTTTGAAAATCAAATAACGTAAGAGATTTATCAGCACAGTAATTTACCAATTTTTCTAAGGGGATGTTACAGGGTCTGTATGCCCGCATGATAGCATTTCACTGGTCGACATCGGAACCAACATCTTGCTGCATCACTAACCTCCCCATCATCCACGTACTGCATACCGCGGAGTCCATCCTTCATTGGGCCAAACAGATCGAAATTCCTTCAGGTATCCTGTTAGGCGGCGAGAAACCCAGTGGGAACACACCTTGGAGTACTTCAAATGGTGGATGAATTTGTCAGCACTACATCAGAGAAGTCCAGTTGAGCAGCGACGTGTTTGACTGTGATCCGTTGATCACCTCGAATGAGACTGTCCACACGTTCCGACATTGCAGGAGTCACAGCTGTAGGCGACGGACCGGGACGCGGGAGATCAGGCGGGTTTGCGTGACCTTGTTGCAATGATGACAGACGCCACTCCCAAAGAACCATCGTGCTTTCGTTCACTGTCACGTCTCTGTAGACATTCCGCAAGCGCCCATTAATATCTGCAAAGCTGTGATTTTCTGCCAGAAGAAATTCCATGACAGCAGTCTGTTTGGAATGTAACTTTGTTACAGACGCCATTTTGAAAGCTACGTATAGAGCCCGCACCTGTTGGAACTTCATAAAAGCTGAGGCAGAAATATTCCATGACGTCCCACAACATATTCCGCTTTTTTAACCGAAATAGATTAAGGAAAGACAAACCTACGTTTCTAGCATTTGTAGACTTAGAGAAAGCTTTTGAAAATGTTGACTGGAATACACTCTTTCAAATTCTGAGGGAGGCTGGGGTGAAACACAGGGAGCAAAAGGCCATTTGCAACTTGTACAGAAACCAGACGTCAATTACAAGAGTCGAGGGGCATGAAGGGGAAACAGTGGTTGGGAAGGGAGTGAGACAGGGCTCTAGCCTATCCCCGATGTTATTTAATCTGTATATTGAACAAGCAGTAAAGGAAACAAAAGAAAAATTCGGAGTAGGAATTAAAATCCATGGAGAAGAAATTAAAACTTTGAGGTTCGTCGATGACATTGTAATTCTTTCAGAGACAGCAAAAGACCTGGAAGAGCAGCTGAACAGAATGCACAGTGTCTTGAAACGAGGGTATAAGATCAACATCAACAAAAGCAAAACGAGGATAATGGAATGTAGTCGAATTCAATCGGGTGATGCTGAGGGTACTAGATTAAGAAATGAAACGCTTAAAGTAGTAAACGAGCAAAATAAGTAATGATGGTCGAAGTAGATAGGATATAAAATGTAGACTGGCGATGGCAAGAAAAGCGTTTCATAAGAAGGGAAATTTGTTAACATTGAGTATAGATTTAAGTGTCACGAAGTCTTTTCTGAAAGTATTTAATGGAGTGTAGCCATGTATGGAAGTGAAACGTGGACTATCAATAGTTTTGACAAAAAGAGAAAAGAAGCTTTCGAAATGTGTTGCTACAGAAGGATGCTGAAGATTAGATGGGTAGATCACTTAACTAATGAGGAGGTATTGAACAGAATTGGGGAGAAGAGAAATGTGTGGCACAACTTGACTAGAAGAAGGGATCGATTGGTAGGACATATTCTGAGGCATCAAGGGATCACCAATTTAGTATTGGAGGGCAGCGCAGAGGGTAAAAATAGTAGAGTGAGACCAAGAGATGAATACACTAAAAAGATTCAGAAGTATGTAGGTTGTAGTAGATAGTTGGAGATGAAGAAGCTTGCACAGGATAGAGTAGCATGGAGAGCTGCACCAAACCAGTCTCTGAACTGAAGACCTCAACAACAGTTTGAGAAAAAAAGGTGTCGCATTACTTGTTGAACTCCTTTCGAACACAGTGTATCACTAAACAGTAACATGGATCTTAAATGGAAAATGTTAGACCATGTGTTATGCTGGTGCTATGCTACAGTACGAAACAGCTAACAGTGAGACACCAATCGATATGCTGATCACAATCAAGCTGGTAAGTGTACGTCTTTTCTGTGATCTGCTGCAGACTGCGGTAAGCGAGTTACGAGAAATGCTGTTTCTCTAGCGTTATACACACTGTTCCGCTCATGCTAGACGCTTAGTCATCCTGGATGCCCACAGTGTCACCCTCAGATGGGAAGGGACTGTTTCGCACCTCATCGGCATGTGAATCGCATATGTTTTGGTCTTTGTGTTTTCGCACCTTAGCCGTTAACGTTTTGTACTTCTGAGGCGGAGGTAGGCAACCTGGCCGACAACTGCCTAGGCGTGAACGGGAAGCATCTTGTGTACAGGGTGATGTTAAGACTTCCTGGCAGATTAAAACTGTGTGCCGGACCGAGACTCGAACTCGGGACCTTTGCCGTTCGCGGGCAAAGTGCTCTACCATCTGAGCTACCCAAGCACTGCTCACACCCCGTCCTCACAGCCTTACTTCTGCCATTATCTCGTCCTTTACCTTCCAAACTTCACAGAAGCTCTCCTGCGAACCTAGCAGAACTAGCACTCCAGTGTTAATCTGCCAGGAAGTTTCATATCAGCGCACAATCCGCTATAGAGTGCAAATCTCTTTCTGGAAACATACCCCAGGCTGTGGCTAAGCCATGTCTCCGCAATATCCTATCTTCCAGGAGTACTAGTTCTGCTAGGTTCGCAGGAGAGCTTCTGCGAGGTTTGGAAGGTAGGGGACAAGATACTGGCAGAAGTATGGCTGTGAGGATGGGGTGTGAGTCGTGCTTGGGAGGCTCAGATGGTAGAGCACTTGCCCGCGAAAAGCAAAGGTCCCGAGTTCGAGTCTCGGTCCGGCACACAGTTTTAATCTGCCAGGAGGTTTCATATCAGTGCACACTCCGCTGCAGAGTGAAAATCTCATATAGGGTGATGTTTTTCACCGTGTGCAAACTCTAGGGATTGATCGATGAGATGATACGGAACAAAAAAAGTCTAATGAACTTACGTCCGGAAATGTATGGTTTTGATGCTAGAGACCGTTTATTCAGTCATACACTGTTACAGAGACTGCGGTCTAATACGTGCTGTAGCATGCGCCCAAAGTTACAGTCTGTGTTGAAAATGGTTTCCACGTGCTTCTCAACGGAAGCGTGTACGCGCCGTAGCATGTTCTCTCTCACAAGTTCGCATCGACAAGGCTACATCCGAGCAGTGTCAAAGGCAGCACGAATACGGTGCTCCAAAGTCTCCACATCTGGAATGGGTTCTGCATACACGATACTTTTGAGACAGCCTCATAGCCAGAAATCGTACGGGTTGAGATCCTTTGAACGGGCGGGCCATGCAACTGGACCCCCTCGTCCGATCTATCGACCAGGGAAGACACGTTAACGGCGAAGTGGGCTGGCGCATCATCACGTAGCAGCCACATAACGCTTCGAAACATCCAATGGCACTTCTTCCACCATGTCGGCAAGCTCTCAATTCGAATACGGAATCATTGTGTACAATGCTGTATCACATCCGCTACAAGGTGAGTCAGCAAGAGAAGTGAATGGGACACAATATTACCAATTACTATGGCAGGAGAGGGCGCTAAGACATGACGTACGAGGAACATCACCACCCTCTAGGAGGAAACCATGCATACTGTAACTGTGGCTGCATGGTACACGGCGTATTACACCGAAGCCTCTGTAAGAGAGGCTATAATAATGTATGATTGAATAAATGGTCTCTAGCATGGAAACCATGCATTTCCAGACATAAGTTCATTACAACTTTTTTGTTCCGTATCCTCTCATCGATCAGTTTCTAGAGTTTGTACACGGCGGAAAATATCACCCTGTATAGTGTTCCCGAATGAATTGGTCCCCTGCCTATGCCATAGGTTCAGTACTGTCACTGTCGATACATTTCCATATATTTCTCAATTTCCCAAATTCTAACCCCACGGCAGTTACAAAATACACCTGTGGATGCGTTCGTCTTGCACGGGACTTCGCATAAGTGAAAAGTTACCATTTCCCTTGTTCTCGACGTCTTTCTTGCAGCGTCTCACACTGAGTTTGTGACGCTCATGTTATCTCCCTATCTCGGAAACTGTTGCTCTAAACGCTTCTCTATTGGCAGGTCGAGGGGAAAAATAAATGTTAATCAAACACAATGTGATTAAACACTAAGCATTTCCCACGTCAGAAATATTTAACCTTCGGCTCAAAACGTTTAATGACCAATTACAATTAAATCAGAATAAAATTGTGAGCAAAATCGCAGAACCAAGAACGTAAGTAGCCCAAAAACCAATCCAAACTTCTACAAACAAGGTCAGAAGGTTTCAAATTACCATACGTGCGAGAAGAATTCAACTCTTTGGATACTTGACCAGAATGCATTAAAAGAAGCTGACACACCATGTTCAGACTCAGTTAAAATAAAGGAACACAGATCCAAGTGTTAGAAACAAAAAGAAAAAGAACTTAAAGAATTAGATCCTCATACCTACAGAAGCAATCAGGAAAGTCAGATGAACACTGCGTTACGATAAAGAAGAGAGGAAGCTCAAATGACGTACCTGTACATTGTTAGAGCATTGGACACACGTTCACTTGGCACACTTATAGAATTCTAAGTTGAGGAGTAGGCCAACAAGCGCTGGTTCCCCGTTATCCTAAGTGACGTGTTCGCGATGAACACCAATAACAAGTAGAAATGAAAGAAAAAATAAAGCTAAATATACGCCTCAATTTGTAATTTTTTTTTTTTTTTTTTTTTTTACAGAAAGGAGACGTAATAAACACTTTGGTGTCAAACTCTCCACACTGCTCGCACGTTTTTATGGTCACATCATCTGTCCTTATCGTTGCAACTTACGTTTTGCCTATTTGATACGCTTTTCGCTGTTCGCATAAAGTCGGAGTGCGCCTAGTGAGCAGTTACAAATACTGTCAAATGCAACGAATGAAGAGTTTTGATGGAAGCTGTCGCTCCAGTTCTCTATTTCCATCTCGTGGACCTGATGCTGTTTTAAGATAACTTGTGTGTGACCGTGAACAAATTGTGTACATTCAGTCGGTCTGTTGACGCCATTTCTTTAAAAGTGCCTTCATTTCACTTCCATTTCTGTGATACGAAAATAGTAGTTCTTCACCCTGAGACCGAAGTGTTCGCTTCTTGCGAGCAATTACTTTAGCGGCCCCGTGTCACAGGCCTCAGGTGGGTCGATGAATATCGGGAGGTCGTTCTGTGTCTGCCACTTACGATAATTAAGCCCGTTCTACTGACCTCGTGCCGCCTTCGCTGCCAATAATTATCATCCTCATGATTTATCTCGCCTTATTTCTTTTCAGCTCTTCATGCTGAAGGAGTATTTCATGGTTGCAATACGAAAAACGCACGAGCAGGAATCATATATCATATAATTTTATCTGGCTCACTAAATCCTTGGCCAAACTAAGAAATAAGGTTCGGACACTAAAGATGAATAATCAGAATAACAGAAGTTACAAGGCCTACCAGACATTACCGCATCATAGGAGCCCTACTTTCTCTTACCCGATCTTGGTGGACCTTACGCTAAATGTATTCCTATGTTGGCGGACGGCAGTAGAATCGTGCTGCAGTTAGCTTCTCTAAATTTTTCAATAACTTTTCGCGAAAAAATCGTTGCCGTCCCTCCAGGGATTCTCATTTGAGTTCGCGAAGCATATCTGTGTGTTGATAGAACCTACCAGTAACAAATCTAGCACCACGTCGCTGAACTGCTTCGATGCCTTCCTTTACTCCTACCTGGTTAGGATCCCAAAACACTCGAGCAGTACTAAAGAACGGGTCACACTAGTTTTCTCTACGTGGTCTCTTTTGCAGATGAACCACACTATCCTAAAATTTTCCCAATAAATCGAAGTGACCGTTCGCCTTCTCCACTATCGTCCGTACGTGCTCCTTACATTTCATGTCACTTTGCAACTTTACACTTCCATGTATGATCGATGTGACTGTGTCCGGTAGTACACTACTAATTCTGTATTCGAATATTATGGAATTTTTTTCGTACTCATTTGCGATAACACACATTTTCCTACATTTACAGCAAGCTGCCATTCATTACACTAAAATGAAATTTTGTGTAAGTCTTCTTGTATCCTCCTACAGTCACTCAACGACTACACCTTCCTGTACGCCACACCGTCATTAGCAAACAGCCGAGGACTGCTATTCACCCTGTTGGTCAGATCATTTATTTACATAGAGATTAGGAGCGTGCCTACCACACTAACTGGGGCACACCTGAGATGAAGACTCCCCGTCGAGGGCACGTGCTGGGTTTTATGTGGACTATTAAGGAGTAAGTGAATGGTAAACATTGCATTGCCTGCCCAGAAACTGGAGAAAACAAGTTCAGTTTCGTAACTTAATGGGGGAAGATGGTCCAGAATTAGTATCGTTGAATAGTGTTTTTAAGACTTAATATTTTTAGTGTAGAAAGTCTTTTTGGTATTTTGCACCGATTACATTATATTAAAACACTCTTACTAGTGCTGACGGATCCATTAACACAGAAACACTCAAGAAACAATTTTTAACGTTGAAAAAATTCTTACTATTCCTGTTTTCAACAAAGTGCCTCTATGGCATTTTAAAAGAAAGAATTAATAATTTTAAAATTGGAAATAATCTTTTTGAATAGAGATTATTACAAAAGAACATATTTGAATGTTTACAATTTACTGTTACGAATGTCTGAAATATTCCTCGGTTTGTGCACGTTGAATAGCCCGTACCGCACAGTATCATTTAATTGTGATCACGTGGCAGCGTTGCTACCTCATAAACCGTAGGTCATGGGTTGGGGTTCCACATCTGAGAGCGGTGTGAGTTTTAAATGTGACGCTGCTTTATTTTCTTTATGTGCTCTTCACAGCTAATGAGTATGAGGTGATTAATATACAGATCCACTGCAACAATTTACATAAAGGTATAAACATCACATATGAGGAAGGATGTATAGACGATAACTGTGATTAGGCGACTAACGGTTGTATGATCACTAGTCAGAGGCCAGTTGAAGAAAATAAATTTTTCCTAGTTTTGCCGAACTTCTCAGCTGTTGTTACGGCACCCTATTGATACACTATGCTTCTGATGCATCCTGGCAAAAAAAGGAGTGAAAATAATCCCGGTCCCGTACCCTAATCTGTCAAACATCAGTGATCTGCATGTTATAACCAAAAATAGCGAATGTGTTGTTTGCAACGATCTCGTAACAAACAAAATTTACAGTTTTAAAATCATAATTCTCGTTCAAATAAAGAATTATTTATTTAAGACAGTAACTATTAGTACAGATAGTTAATTTGTTCATTACAAGATACAAAAGTAATTTTCTTGTTCGTGCATTATCTTAGAAAATTTCCTTTTCTAACAGTGAGCGTTGATACCACCATGAAAGTCAAGATTATTATTTGACGGTATTCGTCGTTAATGACTAGTCTAAAACGCATTTTACGCGAAAAAGTTCTCACCATTTTTTAGAAAACAAACGGTGGGTCTGAGATGTTTCAGATCAGTAATGATAAAATAAATGACAACTGACGTCTAAGAATATTGAAGTTACTGCTTCGTGAGTCTGTCCACTTAATGTCAGTGAAGACAATGGAAGTATTCGTGTTTCTGGTGTATCGGTTGTGACTATTTAAATGCAAGCCTGCAGTAGATTAATAATGACTTCTAAAGGTCACTTTGACGTCAGCTGTCAAATGGCATCACGTTCCTAACGACGACACGTTACTCGAACAGACAAACCAAGGAAAGGACGGTCTCTGCTTCTCAGAGAAGAACTCATTGACACTATGGACGGGAAGCTTTAAAACTTTTTTCTAAGATGGCACAAATGCCGCACTGTTGATCACATCGCCATCAGAAGTATTCCAGTTCCACTTTTAATACCTGGTAATTTTCACATGTTACAGTTTTCGCCTTAAGTCCTTACGCTTTGTGTTACCTGGATTTCTTCGTCTGATGAAAGAAGGAAGATTTAGATTTATGCAGTCATGGACTGTGCGGCTGGTCCTGACGGAGTTTCGAGTCCTCCCTCGGGCATGGGTGTAAGGGAAATCGATAGTGTCCTCTCCAAACGAACCAATCTGACATTCGCCTTAAGCGATTCAAGGAAAGTACAAAATATCTACATACGGATACATAAACGCGGACGTGTAATTGCCACCTTCTAAATACTAAAGAAGGAAGAAATATCAGTGTTTCAAGTCTCTTCGATGATAAGAGTATTAGGAACGGAGTAGAAGCTCGAATAGGGCACAGATCAGGATGGAATCGTCTAAGTCTTTGCAAAGGAACTATCTCAGTATTCGTTTAATTCATTTAGCGGAGATATGGAAAATTTAAATCTAGGAAAATGGACGGAGACTGAGCCCGGCTACCGCCAAATGTGAGACCAGTTCCTTGAACTCTGCACCTTCTCACTCAGTATATCAGTATTCGTGGGAAGGAAGTCAGGGCAGCCCCCTCAAATTTAGTGGTAAAAAGGCCCAGCGGATAGCTCATCAGAAAATAAACACAGATCAAGCATGAAAACAGGAAGAAGGTGTGCTGAACTGTGAAAAAAGAAGCGAAATCGAAACAGTGAACGGTCCAAGCTCGAGATGTGCAACATAGAGCGAATGGCAAGAAACAAGGCACAGTGGTTGTGTCGTCACAGCTTTGGACTGCGAAGCGCGAGATTCGTGTTCAGATCGCAACGTGACCCTTGCTTTGTGTCAGAAAGAGTGGCACAGTGCGTCCAAGAAGGGAAGGAAGCGTGGATATCATGGCGCCGTCGACGTTGTGGGCGTTAGGAAAAAATGAATGTTAGTCGGTAATGAAATCTATCTACATGGGTCGTTAACACTGAAACCAGGTTCAGTTTAGGATGGATCAAGATATCGACCACGGTGGGATTGAAGGAATCATACCGGAATTTGCCTGGAGAGGCTTCGAGACACTGCGAAAATTTCGAATATGAGCCCAGTTTCTTAATCTCGCTTACGAGAAAATTACGCTCTAAGGAAAACGTAAATCCAAACATGACCTTGTACCTGCATGGATATCTAGCGAAATTCTGCCTACCCAGATAAGTGCACAGCGTTTACAGAAACTGGATATAACTGGTTATCAGCTGTATCTTGCTGTGCTGGCTAAAGTGCTTCATAATTCATCTACCCTCCTTGGCACACATTTTGAAAGCTATTTGAGATGCGTCAAACAAGCGAAACAGTGCACGTCGGGAACGGGAAAAGGCCACGTTTTATACCTATCACAAAATCACTAATAATAACTGTGTCATTAACTGCTTATGTATAGGACTGGCTCTGATCTTCCTAAATTTCTGTAAATTTTAAACAACTATATTGCACTTAGATGGAAGTCAAATGTAAATAAAGGGGCTCTCTCTGTGATACTAATGTTTATCTGCACTTACTTCGCTGCACAAAAATTTTTGCGCTGTATCCAGAATTGTGCAACCAGTACGCATGGTTTAGCCGGAATTCTTCTGAATACGAACACTGAGACTTATACATTGCGCCATCTATTTCAGTCCCGGTGTCGATCTCAGTTCTTCTCCAATCGAGCCATCCGAGCAAGCATCAAGAAATGACTGGAAACTTCAGTTTATCATTGACTCTCTCCATTCTTTTCAGATTCTATAGAGACAATACTTTCAGTGTTGCACCATAGAGAAAAAGTTTAAAAAAGGAAAATTTGATACAAGGACATTCTCAGACGGGATAAAGTTCACAAGCTGAAGCAGGGAGTCGTTTGTGTGGCGTGGTCGCCCGAGCAAGGCATGTGTGCGGCTCTACATACATCTCGTCAAAATGTTACTTTCATTGCATCCTTATATCGCATACATCCTGGGTAGTTGACATCATTAGCTGGTATCTAAAGGAGATTATTGTGTACTATCAGTTCAGAAATCACTAAAATAGTGGCCTACCATGAGACTACAACTTGCAATTCAAGACAGTAAGGCTTCCCATTTCCGATCACAGATTGTAGAAAATGTTGATTTAAACAGTTTTTTGACCCCTCAAGCCACAAAAACAGAACTACACACTGTCGACCTAAGTAGAAAGGATCACGAACATAACTGGTATGTAAACTAGTACGAATCAATTTCCATAAAGGAGAATAGCTGGGTGTATACAAGAATTTGTATTTGGGAAGCTTACACGAACTGATTACTCATGCTACTGACGACATTTCCTTGTATTAGATAATTTAATTAATAGGGCATACACTAATCAGGGCCGGCCGCGGTGACCGAGCGGTTCTAGGCGCTTCAATCCGGAACCGCGCGACTGCTAAGGTCGCAGGTTCGAATCCTGCCTCTGGCATGGATGTGTGTGATGTCCTTAGGTTAGTTAGGTTTAAGTGGTTCTAAATTCTAGGGGACTGATGTCCTCAGATGTTAAGTCCCATAGTGCTCAGAGCCATTTGAACCACTAATCAGGCAGAACAGTATGAACACCGACCTGCTATCGATATAAAGTCATCCAGGCAATAGCAGCGTCACCTGGCGAGGAATGACTGCTAGTCAGACACACTCGCGATGCATGCAGTTCAGTGATGGTGCAAAACCGAGGTGATACCAGGTCCAGACGTCGTGGTGTTGGTCGGCCACCGCTTATTACAAATGTCGTACATCGTAGGCTAGGCAGACTGCTAAACCAGGACAGGCGGCGAACTGTGACGGAACTGACATCAGACCGCGATGCTCGATAGAGTACAAATGTGTCTGTACACGCAGTGCAACGAAAACTCCTAACGATGGGCCTTCACAGCCAACGACCCCTGGATTTGCCAATGTCAACACCACGACGTCGGCAACTACGACTTAAATGGGAAAGTAACCATTGGCACTGAACGTTGACGCAGCGGCACTGGACGTTGTCGCAGTGGCAGAGGGTTGGATGGTCTGATGAAGCCCGATACCTTCTTCTTCATGCCGATGGGAAGGCGCGAATTCGTTGTCTTCCAGTGAAACAGCTCCTTGAGAACTCTACTGCGGGACGGAGACAAGCTGGCGGCGGCTCCATTATGCTCTGGGGAACATTCACTTTGGCATCCATGGGTTCAGTGGAGTTCGTACAAGGCACCATGACGGCCAAGGAGTATAGTACACTGTTTTCAGACCACTTGCACCCCTTCATAACGATCATGTTTCCCGATGACAATGACACTTTTCAACAAGATAACACGCCATGTCACAGAGCCAAGAGTGTGATGGAGTGGATCGAGGAACACAGTGGCCAGTTCCAATTGATGGGGTGGCCCCATAACTCGCCAGGTCTGAACCCGATCGAACACAACTGGGGTGTGACTGAACGTCACCTTAGAGCTCATCGCCCTCCTCCCCGGAATTTACGGGTATTGGGTGACTTGTGAGTGGGGATGTGGTGCCAACTCCCTCCAGCGACCTACCAAGGGCTCACTGCTTCCCTGCCGTGACGCGTCGCCACTGTTATTGGTGCCACAGGTGTAGACACCGGCTATTAGGTAGGTGGTCATGATGTTCTGGCTGACCAGTGTAACGGGCGAGGTTCGTCACACTGATAACAGAGTTAGAAACCATCTACATGCCTTCGAAGTGAGCGTTCATGACGCACCTTAGTATGAGAGCGCTCGACGTGGAGGTATTCAGTTCAAGTTATGGCGGTAAAAAAAAAAAAAAAAAAAAGTATTTGACCATCAAAGGGAAGAGTAATAGTGGCGTGCATGGTCCACTGACCCTGTGTCAATATCCTGAGTTCAATCCCAAACCTATCCGGAGAATCTCGCGGAGGTTATGTCGTAGCATTATCGTTGACGATCCATCCGTGAAATTGTGACGTCGAGCCCAGCTACTCCCTTGGTACTATTCTACCGCCAGCATCAGGTTACAGTTTCTTCCTATTCCTTATCACCGTCATCAGTAAACATATGTACCTCTGTATTAAACGCACACTAATCATCGCCATCAAACAAATACACTAAGACAACAAATTCACATATCTTAATGGAGACAGACGCAATGGATGCGACGTAACAAACACGTTTTGATTTAAATGGCCAAATTCATACATCCTAGGCAATTGTCATATAAGAAATGAAAACGATGCGCTTCGTCAATTCGTGGGCCTTCGAATAATAACGGGAGCAGATAACGCATTGCTAATAACATATTCCTCCCCCCATGAACCATGGACCTTGCCGTTGGTGGGGAGGCTTGCGTGCCTCAGCGATACAGATGGCCGTACCGTAGGTGCAACCACAACGGAGGGGTATCTGTTGAGAGACCAGACAAACGTGTGGTTCCTGAAGAGGGGCAGCAGCCTTTTCAGTAGTTGCAGGGGCAACAGTCTGGATGATTGACTGATCTGGCCTTGCAACATTAACCAAAACGGCCTTGCTGTGCTGGTACTGCGAACGGCTGAAAGCAAGGGGAAACTACAGCCGTAATTTTTCCCGAGGACATGCAGCTTTACTGTATGATTAAATGATGATGGCATCCTCTTGGGTAAAATATTCCGGAGGTAAAATAGTCCCCCATTCGGATCTCCGGGCGGGGACTACTCAGGAGGATGTCGTTATCAGGAGGAAGAAAACTGGCGTTCTACGGATCGGAGCGTGGAATGTCAGATCCCTTAATCGGGCAGGTAGTTTAGAAAATTTAAAAAGGGAAATGGATAGGTTAAAGTTAGATATAGTGGGAATTAGTGAAGTTCGGTGGCAGGAGGAACAAGACTTCTGGTCAGGTGACTACAGGGTTATAAACACAAAATCAAATAGGGGTAATGCAGGAGTAGGTTTAATAATGAATAGGAAAATAGGAATGCGGGTAAGCTACTACAAACAGCATAGTGAACGCATTATTGTGGCCAAGATAGATACGAAGCCCACACCTACTACAGTAGTACAAGTTTATATGCCAACTAGCTCTGCAGATGATGAAGAAATTGAAGAAATGTACGATGAAATAAAAGAAATTATTCAGATAGTGAAGGGAGACGAAAATTTAATAGTAATGGGTGACTGGAATTCGAGTGTAGGGAAAGGGAGAGAAGGAAACATAGTAGGTGAATATGGATTGGGGCTAAGAAATGAAAGAGGAAGCCGCCTAGTAGAATTTTGCACAGAGCACAACTTAATCATAGCTAACACTTGGTTTAAGAATCATGAAAGAAGGTTGTATACGTGGAAGAACCCTGGAGATACTAAAAGGTATCAGATAGATTACATAATGGTAAGACAGAGATTTAGGAACCAGGTTTTAAATTGTAAGACATTTCCAGGGGCAGATGTGGACTCTGACCACAATCTATTGGTTATGACCTGTAGATTAAAACTGAAGAAACTGCAAAAATGTGGGAAATTAAGGAGATGGGACCTGGATAAACTGAAAGAACCAGAGGTTGTACAGAGTTTCAGAGAGAGCATAAGGGAACAATTGACGGGAATAGGGGAAAGAAATACAGTAGAAGAAGAATGGGTAGCTCTGAGGGATGTAGTAGTGAAGGCAGCAGAGGATAAAGTAGGTACAAAGACGAGGGCTGCTAGAAATCCTTGGGTAACAGAAGAGATATTGAATTTAATTGATGAAAGGAGAAAATATAAAAATGCAGTAAATGAAGCAGGCAAAAAGGAATACAAACGTCTCAAAAATGAGATCGACAGGAAGTGCAAAATGGCTAAACAGGGATGGCTAGAGGACAAATGTAAGGATGTAGAAGCTTATCTCACTAGGGGTAAGATAGATACTGCCTACAGGAAAATTAAAGAGACCTTTGGAGAGAAGAGAACCACGTGTATGAATATCAAGAGCTAAGATGGCAGCCCAGTTCTAAGCAAAGAAGGGAAGGCAGAAAGGTGGAAGGAGTATATAGAAGGTTTATACAGGGGCGATGTACTTGAGGACAATATTATCGAAATAGAAGAGGATGTAGATGAAGACGAAATGGGAGATACGATAGTGCGTGAAGAGTTTGACAGAGCACTGAAAGACCTGAGTCGAAACAAGGCCCCCGGAGTAGACAACATTCCATTAGAACTACTGACGGCCTTGGGAGAGCCAGTCATGACAAAACTCTACCAGCTGGTGAGCAAGATGTATGAGACAGGCGAAATACCCTCAGACTTCAAGAAGAATATAATAATTCCAATCCCAAAGAAAGCAGGTGCTGACAGATGTGGAAATTACCGAACTATCAGTTTAATAAGCCACGGCTGCAAAATACTTACGCGAATTCTTTACAGACGAATGGAAAAACTGGTAGATGCAGACCTCGGGGAGGATCAGTTTGGATTCCGTCGAAATGTTGGAACACGTGAGGCAATACTGACCTTACGACTTATCTTAGAAGAAAGATTAAGAAAAGGCAAACCTACGTTTCTAGCATTTGTAGACTTAGAGAAAGCTTTTGACAATGTTGACTGGAATACTCTTTTTCAAATTCTAAAGGTGGCAGGGGTAAAATACAGGGAGCGAAAGGCTATTTATAATTTGTACAGAAACCAGATGGCAGTAATAAGAGTCGAGGGGCATGAAAGGGAAGCAGTGGTTGGGAAAGGAGTGAGACAGGGTTGTAGCCTCTCCCCAATGTTATTCAATCTGTATATTGAGCAAGCAGTAAAGGAAACAAAAGAAAAATTTGGAGTAGGTATTAAAATTCATGGAGACGAAGTAAAAAGTTTGAGGTTCGCCGATGACATTGTAATTCTGTCAGAGACGGCAAAGGACTTGGAAGAGCAGCTGAACGGAATGGACAGTGTCTTGAAAGGAGGATATAAGATGAACATTAACAAAAGCAAAACGAGGATAATGGAATGTAGTCAAATTAAATCGGGTGATGCTGAGGGAATTAGATTAGGAAATGAGACACTTAAAGTAGTAAAGGAGTTTTGCTATTTAGGAAGTAAAATAACTGATGATGGTCGAAGTAGAGAGGATATAAAATGTAGACTGGCAATGGCAAGGAAAGCGTTTCTGAAGAAGAGAAATTTGTTAACATCGAATATAGATTTATGTATCAGGAAGTCGTTTCTGAAAGTATTTGTTTGGAGTGTAGCCATGTATGGAAGTGAAACATGGACGATAACTAGTTTGGACAAGAAGAGAATAGAAGCTTTCGAAATATGGTGCTACAGAAGAATACTGAAGATAAGGTGGATAGATCACGTAACTAATGAGGAGGTATTGAATAGGATTGGGGAGAAGAGAAGTTTGTGGCACAACTTGACTAGAAGAAGGGATCGGTTGGTAGGACATGTTTTGAGGCATCAAGGGATCACAAATTTAGCATTGGAGGGCAGCGTGGAGGGTAAAAATCGTAGAGGGAGACCGAGAGATGAGTACACTAAGCAGATTCAGAAGGATGTAGGTTGCAGTAGGTACTGGGAGATGAAGCAGCTTGCACAGGATAGAGTAGCATGGAGAGCTGCATCAAACCAGTCTCAGGACTGAAGACAACAACAACAACAACAATAACATATTGTTAGTGGTTTCGCCTTTAGCCACCATGTGATAAGACAGTGTTGTAACATTTGGTGAACAGTTGAGTTTTTTGTTTTTTGTTATATTAAAGTTGGTTGATCGGTGTAGCAACTCATTTACAGTATAAAGATAAAGAAATACTATCTATCAAATCTCGTGGTACATCTTACAGCACCATTGACGAAAAACATATTACTACCCAAGGAAAACGTCAACACTTGAAATGTTTTCCGAAAAAGATTACTTTCTAACGTTCTTAGAACTGGGTTTCTCTAGAAAATTATAATCACTTTTCAAGCAATCATCTGGTGAAAAATGATTATTTGAAAACATTTTCCCACTCACAGGCCAAATACCTGCTATGTGGGGAAGGCACTCCCCGCTATTTCAACTTTGCTGCTCGGTCACATGCTTCATTCGAAAGTCCAGATATCTCAAACTGTGTTTTAAACAACGTCCCATTCACCCACAAAACTAACAGTATACATTGCCAGAACCCTTCTAAACCGAAGACCTTATGTAATATGAGCCGGCCGGTGTGGCCGAGCGGTTCTAGGCGCTTCAGTCTGGAACCGCGTGACCGCTCCGGTCGCAGGTTCGAATCCTGCCTCGGGCATGGATGTGTGTGATGTCTTTCGGTTAGTTCTAAGTTCTAGGGGACTAATGACCCAATATGTTAAGTCCCGTAGTGCTGAGAGCCATTTGATTTTGTTATGTGATTTACATATGAAATTTTTGATGAAACAGGATAATCATGGTGCACAAATTTTTTGTACTGACAATAGCATAGGACTATTGCTCAAAAGTACTTTGCAGATTGCTTCAGTATAACTTTTATGATGTTCTCCTGATTTATTGAGGCGGTTATTGCATCACTCCGCAACTTATGCCTCTTAAAAATTTCGAACATACAAAGTATCAAAAAGTCCTAAAATTCCACTACCAGTAACTTTGACCGCACATCTCTATTTCTGTCATTGCTTTTCAGTTTGCACAGTTCCAGTCCCAGAGTCATAATACTACAATCTGCATACAACTACAGTTGTAGTATTTTAAGAAGTTACTCCTGTTGTCATAAAGAAGTAACCGGCCTTCAAAACTTATTTTCATTTTACTTGGATCATCGTCAAATTGAAAACAGTATTGCTATGTGGCAACGACTCTTGAGGTCGTATAAATCTGTGTTTCATACGATGTGAGCCCTTGGTATCCTTATTTGCTTTGTAATGGAGAAAACCCGAAGTATATTTGAAGAAATACGCTTACGACAGATCGTCGCATCTGTGATAAACACTGATAAAAATAGTAGGTTATCTCTAAGAGTCGTCTTGGGGAAGTAAAACAGTCAAGGGAAATTGAAAGGAAAATAGCGTACAACGTACCTAAATGGCGGTTCCGTGAATAAGTATGGCATGTTAATTTACGGTTTCGGTCAGATGGTATTTTCGAAACAAACTTTGTTGGGCATAGCGATTTTTAAAATTTTTTTCTATGCTTTCCGTGCGTGTCGTTAGGTAATTTTGTACAGTGTACTGAGCCTATACGAACTCATTTTGCACAGCAGTTTATAAAGTTAGTTCAAGTGTTGTACCGTCATAAATGTAAGCTTCTTCTGATATAATTACACTACCCTGCTACCTGCCTAGATAGAAACCTGCAAGAGTAGAATACTACTACTTGACGTCCGAGCTAATGCGTAGGCCTACAGCTTTTATTTGATCCACTGCTTGACATTTCCTAGTAGCAAACTATATCTGGCACATCTGAGGATCATAATTTAAAAATCTGAAATCTGTGTCAGAAACAGCAGTGAGCAATGTGCAGTACGATTTCCATTGGAATTTTTTCTACATGTTGATGTTATGGAAGTCACTATACATTGGGAATTCTTTTTAATGGTATCTACGCAAGAGAATGTTGAAATAAGAACGACATAACATGGTTAACTTCAATTCTTCTTCTTTTTCTTGTATCTCTGTCCCCCATCGGTGCTGTGTCAGCACGATTATTAATCGATTTGGCATGGTTAGTTTCAGGGGTGAGCGGATGTTCCTCATGTCGTCATCTGTTAACCCCTGGAACGGAATATGTGAACCCCAACTCTCTGTGTGGAGAGTTATTCATGGGAAAGTATGCGAAAGTTTTCTGGATATTTGCGAATCGTGTAACTGAGGCGGGACTGGGTACCATCCCTGTGATCACCTAAAGAGATGTGGAAAACCGCCTAAACACTACATCCAGGCTGGCCAGCATACCGACATTTGTCGGCAGTCCCCCAGGCGGATTCGACGCTCTGCCCCGGAAGCGGCGCTTCAAGAGGCAAATCTGTCTAGGGAATCTACTCAGGCTCTAGGTCTACCGATACCAGCACCTACGGGATGTGAAAATTTAATGGAAAGAATGCGCAAAGTAGACGCAGGTTATTTGGTATTGGTTTGTTTAGTAAAATTTCAGTTAAGAGGGTGACAACCACGGAAGGCAATACTATTTTCATTAACTTTATTTGTGGATGGTAGCATCCGGAACCAGCTACTCATTATTTTTACTCAGAGAGTAGCTGTATAATAACGTAAACAGGTGTACAGAGACGGTATTTTACTGTACAGCCTGCCCGTATACCTTCAATGCTTCTAATTCCTTGCCTCAAGTAGCGTTAACTTTACGCAATAGGAAATGTTCAACAACATACTTTTTGTTAATTAACTGAAAACAAACTTTACAGTTGTAAAGTTGAAAACTCAGCCCATGAAAACAGATATGGCTGACACATCCGGATGACGCAGGAATAATAGTATTATTTTCGGCCAGTTATGTTCAAGTCCCATGGTTAGCCGTTTGATAATAACTTGTAGTGGTAATTTTGAAATAAAGAGATTGAAAGTTCCGAGACTGATTTTATTCCTGGCGTAGAAGAGGTAACTACGATGGCAGCTTCAGCTAAGAACCGTAAATAACAGATGTACATAATAGTCAGTTGTGAGCAGGCAGTGTAAAGTAGTGGTCGTGCAACCATAGTGCGTCAACGTTATTGTGCCACGAACTGCAAGGGAACAAAGAGAGGAACATCAAAAGAACTGTTCCAGACATTCTCCAGAGCGTTTTAGACAAGAGAAAAGTGTCTGCCAAGTTCGTTCCGCACACCTTGACTCCCAGACAAAAACTACGACGCGTGGACGCCTGCCGTGACTTGAGTAAAATGAAAAATGTGTACAATTCTTTTCTGGAAAAAGTCATCACGGGTAGCGAGAGGTATCATCAGTAAGACCCGACTACAAAACGACAAAGTGCAGACTGGCATCGAAGAAGGTGCGATTATGATACGCGAATTGAACAGCAATCCAGAGAAGGGCTTTTCTAACAGTTTCATATGGTTGTATGAATGTTCCGTGTGTTGTACTCAAGGGGTGGTACACCTGAAACATTAAAAGCACTATCTTCACCTTTGTCTATTTTTTATTAATCCAGTCTGGAAACGATTTGGACTGACGAGGTTTTGAAGCTGGATTCTGCTTTACATTTCATGTAATGCACTGTACAGGGTGTTTTAATAAAAAGTTTACAAACTCTGGGAACAGGTTATATACATATACTCGTACTTCGAGACGCACTGGTTTCTGCCTGAAACGACATCAAGTAGCGACGTCTTTCGCATGAAATATGCAATCACCGATGCTACTGCAAGACAGACATTTCTGGTAGAACACCGATGTACTTCTCATTGTAGTGCATTTGAGCAATACATACAGCGTTCAAAATGGTTCAAATGGCGCTGAGCACTATGGGACTTAACATCTCAGGTCGTCAGTGCTCTAGAACTTAGAACTACTTAAACCTAACTAACCTAAGGACATCACACACATCCATGCCCGAGGCAGGATTCGAACCTGCGACCGTAGCGGTCTCGCGGTTCTAGACTGAAGTGTCTAGAACCGTTCGGCCAGCAGGGGCCGGCTACAGCATTCAGAGCAACAGTCAGTGCAGAGATTGTGCTACGTGGTTGTAGGAGATTGTGACATGCGCTAGCCATATTTAGGAGATCACTGACTGTGCAAACAAGTACATCTAAGTTACTGTAACGTAAAGTTGAGTTTATGCTACTGCTTTCATGAGTATAAGTACTTTTGGATTAAAGGAGACTATTCAGGAAAAGCTGAAGCTATTCGTTGACGAGCTAGCGTAAAATACACACTATATATATATATATATATATATATATATATATATATATACTGCTGTGTGTGTGTGTGTGTGTGTGTGTTTTATTCTAGCTTGTCAAAGGATAGCTCTGAAAGCTAGCAAGTTTTCTTTCTTTTGTGTGTGCCTATCGACAAGCCAATGCTTCTGCTTTTCGGTGAGTGGTCTCCTTTGATCAAAAACTATCTAGGTTCTACAAGACTTTTCTTATAGCTTTTATCAGTATTATCGAAAAGAAGTCGCTAATAAATTATATAGTTGTGATACAAAATTTCATAAACTGTAAGCCCACAGTGCTTGTTATTTAAGACTAATTTGTTGTAGGCGTCACGAGTTCATGGGTGTTTCGAGATGTGGGATTTTGTCTAGGAAAAAAGCAAATTTGCTTTCATATACAGGGTGAAGCAAATTCGCGCAATCGTGCTTCGCAGCACGACTCTTCACAGGCCAGCGATAAAAAAGTCTCACAAAATATCATCCAGCGAGTACAGTCTGCAGAAAAAACCGTTAAACAATGGCAATCTGGCAGCATTGTAAGCATATGTATGGATGGTAAGTACCTCTGTCAGAAAGTAATAGCTGTGCTGTAGACGCAGTGCAGTGAATACAGTTTTAGGTTAGCATGCACGAGGTCGAGGGTTCGACCCTGGGTTGGGGCACATTTTTTTATTTGATAATTTCATTCTCACATTTCATATTGTAATATTTACCGTTTCGTAGGTCACATGTATCCTAAATTTAAGACATTTTGTAGCTCTGAACATAACTAATACGTGGTTAGACAAATAAGAAATAGACACTTGAAACAGATGACCTGTCATAGAACAGAATAACTATAAAAGCAATATCAATTTCGACGTGCTAAAGATGATAGCACAGTACAATAACACAACACCAATTTTGGGCATTGTGCATATTTAAGACACCCTCACAAGTGAATGCTGTTTCATCCGACCGAATTACGGTGTTCACGAAATCATCGTTGGCTTCCTGTTGTTGTTGGAACCATTCACAGAACTGCATCAGCTGCTGGCGATCTGCAGGATGCAGGTGTTGCGTGAAAGCATAATGATAGGGTTGCAGCCCATGCTTATGCAGCACATAAACGACCGAGCGTTGTGAGACACACACCTTCCTTGCAATGCTATGTGTACTTCACTGAGGTTCTTGGTGTATGACCTCCAGAAGAGCTTCCTCAGTAGCTGCAATACGGCGAGTCCGTGGACGAACTCTGCCACACGATGGTGGAAGGAGAGAACCTGACTCCCGAAGGCGCAGCTCCAGACGACAATCTGGATGGCGTCGAACAGGATACGTAGCATCATATTCACGAGGAACAACACCAACCCTGTTGTCAGATCCACCAAGGACCAGAAGCATATTCACATATTCATCGTTTGTGTATGCCAAACGTCTGCCACACTGGTTTAGAGGTTTACAATGAGAAAATTTGATGACCTGTCAGGTTAGCCGAGAGCGCTGCTTCCTGGACTCGGGTAGGCGGGCCGGCCCTGGATCGAAGCCGCCCGGCGGCTTAACGACGGAGGCCCGTGTGTTGGCCAGCCTGGATGTGGTTTTTAGGCGGTTTTCCACACCCCACTAGGTGAATACCGAGCTGGTCTCCACGTCCCACCTCAGCTACACGGCTCGCCGACATCTGCACACATTCGCACTATTCCACGGATTACACTAGGCACAGACAGTTGGGATACACTAATTCCGTCCCGGGGGTACGGGGTGGCGGCAGGAAGGGCATCCAGCCGCCCCTTAAAATTAACCTTGCCAAATACGATTAACCATGCCGACCCTGCGTAATTGCGGGAAAAAGGCACAAGCATAGAAAGAAAGCAAAGAATGAGAAAATTCGATACGTGTACGCAGGTACAGTGGAGTCTGTCACGGGCTGGTTACTTCGATCGCGGCTAGTCCCTGTCTGGAGGACAGAGCACACAGTATAAACACGCCGTCCTGCGCGCTGTTCCACCTAAAGCACATTACCCCTCTGATTGATATTGTTCTATATGATTCATCCCGACACTGCTAATTGTGAAATGTTCGGTTTCGAATTACACTGTTTCCTTAACGGTAGTAGACGTGATGTTTCCACAATCCCATCGATAGAATAATAATAATAATTTAAAAAAAATAATAATAGTAATAATAATGCATTGAGATACGTACTAATCAGCAAGCGGTTACCGGACCCATTGTCGAAAGGTATAATTAGTAGGACCATGGTAATAACACGTACAAATTGTAACAGAGTTTGGACATAATTCGCAAAGCACGTTGCTAGTCCCACTGGTAACGTAAGGACCTAACGAAATGTAATGGATCTGAACGAGGCAAGAATAATAGTTGGATGGGAGCTTTGGAGAAGGGTACAAAGAAAACAGGTTTCGCATCTAGTACATGAAGCGGTGTGAATAAATTTGCGTCCTCGATGTGGAAAACGGCTGACCAATCTTACATTTCTACGATTGTAGTATGTAAGTGCAGATGTTTTCTATAGGACCCGCTAGAATCGCTGTTGACGATTAAGATGCCAGATACCGTAACACCTGGACTACATTTACCAAATAAACATATGCCTCAAGCCAGCGTCGCATCATCGACCTCCTGAATGAAAACCCAAAACTCTATCCCCTACACCAACTGTACATCACGGCTACTACGTGCTATCAGAGGTAGTTAACATACATGTGGTTTACAGTGTTGCCAGACTTCCACTCTTTAACGATCTTTTTCTATCGTTGGCATGTGAGGGGTCGCGCTGAAAAGCCCGAGTGTGCAAATTTCGCTTCGCCCTGTATATCAGATAAAATTATGGGTGGTAGAAAATTACACGTTCCAGTGGTTCCAAAGTGAAACCACCTCCGTGAAACAACTGCTTGTTTACCTTTTGCCAATTTTATACTTGTTGCTTAATAACATTATAAAGATTAGCTTTACATTTATATTTCAAAGTGCAAGTACCGTCTTAAAGCAGCTGATTGTTTAATTTTTGCCAATTTCTTCTTGTATTCGTTGCCTACTATAATAATAAAGGTTAATTGTGTGAAAAATTATATTTTTTCATATGGTGGGACTGAGAGAGTAAAGACCTATGATCTCGATATTGTGAAACATCTCTTTAAGGTATGCATTTTAGAGCCCAAGTTTTCTGGCCATTTTTCATTATTTTGGTGAATAATACCGCCTCCCAAAATACGGAAAATAAATAGCTTGCAATAGCAGAAATGTGTTTCACAGTATTGAAGATAAACAAGTGTTAATAGCTCTTAACGTATGCATTTTTGAGCCCACGTTTTCCGAACATTTTTCTTGTTTTGGCGCAAGGAACATGTCTCAAAGTTTGTAAAAGTGTTTTTGAACCACCCCGTATAATTTACTGGCTGCAAGAAGCACAACGGAACAGTAGCCAACACTGCATGATATCTAACTCATGGCCGTCTAGTATCGAACCAGACGATTTGTCATCTACACCATTTCGATATTTACGATATTGTAGTGCCTGTGTTGTTAAGAAGAAGGATGCACTGTTGCTTCGGATTTGCATGCACGTCCGAAGGAATATCGCATCGTTATTCTTAAGAACAACGGCACTGCAGTATCGTGTTTATCCTTCGATAATAGGCAGCGACTTTCAGTTGAAATGTTCTCCCATGTACTAGAATTACATAATGTGTGTGCGACTACATGTTACTGACCGAATAGGCAAACACGTTCGCTGCGTTGGGGTGCAGCCTGTCTTCTATAGTGGTCGTAGGATCAAGGACGTGCTAGGCTCCACCAAGGACAAGGTGGATGCATTACACACTGCAGGTGTTTACAAGGTGGAATGCGAATGTGGAGAGACATACATCAGCGAGACTGGTAGGCCAATAGCAACGCGCATTCGGGAGCACGAGCGTTATATTCGTCAGGGCAACACAGCAAATCCGCAGTGGCAGAACATCACCATGACTGCGAAAAACAAAATTGAGTGAAGCCTGTGTGTTGGTCCAGCAGTCAATTATGACGAAACGCAAAATGAGAGAGGCCATCGAAATACTTAAAGACCCTAACAACATGAACAGGGAGGATGGACGCAGGCTTGCCCCATCTTGGCTGCCAGCAATCAGAGCCCAACAGACCACACTGTCAACACGAAGCACGAGCACTGCCGGCGAGTAACTGCCGACGTCCAGCTGTTGGTAAACAGCAGCCAACTTCTCATTCGACGGTGGCCACCAATCATGGCGCATAACACAAAAGCCAATAGACAACAGAGGTCACGTTCTCCCTTCACCGCAATAACCTATTAAAATAAAGTTCCCTCTCCTTCTTCCTTAAGTGACCAATGAAACTAACTACCTTTTTAAAATGACGTAATGGCATGCGCAGTGAACACTAACAACAAAATATAAAGGACACTGCATAGCTAGAACGCACCATTAGACCCAGAAGAAGGCCGCTGCAATCGTGGCCGAAACGTTGGTTTTTCTATAGCGGCAGTAGTTTTTATATCATGACGCGATACCAAACCCAGAAAACTTTTATGTCGACCGACTACAGGTTGTGACGCCGGATCGACGACGTACGGAAGTTCGGGTTTAACTGTGGGGCGTGCACGCATAGCCAAAACGGTAAAAGCGACGTCTGGCGGAAAACGGGAAATCCGGGCTCGAGTCCCGGTGCGTCGCTGTCGTCATTCCCTTATACAGCTGATGGTTGTTCGTATTCGCAGTTTCGAATAAATTTCATGTATTTCGATACTTTGTTTCTAAACACAGGAGACTCACACGTTCTGTCCTCAAGTTTTGCATCTACATCTACATCCATACTCCGCAAGCCACCTGACGGTGTGTGGCGGAGGGTACCCTGAGTACCTCTATCGGTTCTCCCTTCTATTCCAGTCTCGTATTGTTCGTGGAAAGAAGGATTGTCGGTATGCTTCTGTGTGGGCTCTAATCTCTCTGATTTTATCCTCATGGTCTCTTCGCGAGATATACGTAGGGGGGAGCTATATACTGCTTGACTCTTGGGTGAAGGTATGTTCTCGAAACCTTAACAAAAGCCCGTACCGAGCTACTGAGCGTCTCTCCTGCAGAGTCTTCCACTGGAGTTAATCTTTCATCTCCGTAACGCTTTCGCGATTACTAAATGATCCTGTAACGGAGCGCGCTGCTCTCCGTTGGATCTTCTCTATCTCTTCTATCAACCCTATCTGGTACGGATCCCACACTGCTGAGCAGTATTCAAGCAGTGGGCGAACAAGCGTACTGTAACCTACTTCCTTTGTTTTCGGATTGCATTTCCTTAGGATTCTTCCAATGAATTTTGCTCTGATTGTTGCCAGCATCATATTTAAAGTACCAGGGAAGCAGGTTGCTAGCCTTACTTGCCCTGAGTCCCATTGGTTATTACCCCTAACGGTTGAGGGACTAACCGATGGATTTGGAAGTCTTTGCCGTATGAGCACAAAGGTGACCACGACTCAGAATATGTCCGAGATGCCCTGCCTTATTCCAAAGTAACTGGTATCCCGACTGTAGGGACCACTTACTTGGCCACTCATACGTTGCCCGTGGTTCATGAACTAGGACATGACTACAGGAACCCACACCATGAACCAGACAGGGCGAACATGCTTAAATGGTAGGGTCATGTTACACGCATGGGAGAAGCAAGGTTACCCAAGAGACTCATGGGTTCAGCAGTAGAGGGTAGGAGGAGTCGGGGCACACCAAGGAGAAGGTACCTGAATTCGGTTAAGAATGATTTTGAAGTAATAGGTTTAACATCAGAAGAGGCACCAATGTTAGCACTGAATAGGGGATCGTGGAGGAATTTTATAAGGGTGCTATGCTCCCGACTGAAAGCTCAAAGGCTTAATCAGTCTTAAATGATGAGATGATCTTCCAATGAATCTCAGTCTGGCATATACTATACCAACGATCAACTTTATATGATCATTCCATTTTAAATCACCCCTAATGCGTACTCCCAGATAATTTATGGAATTAACTGCTTCCAGTTGCTAAACTGCTATTTTGTAGCAAAATGATAAGGGATCTATCTATGTATTCGCAGCACATTACACTTTTGTTCTCTTGAACAAAACCTCGCGGGCGGTTTTCGCCCGTCGCCTACCCCTTTTCGAAGTAACGTTTCGTTTCCGCTGCACCGTCGTGCGCAGTAAGCGGTAGCTGTCGCAGCGTGGGACCATCAGCGGCCAAGTCGGCTGGAGCGATAGGAAGCACGCGTGTGAAAAAGGAAAGTGCGAGCCGCGTGGCTCGGCGGCGGGCGGCGGGCGGCGCGTGCATTTGGGCCGGCGGGTCGTCGACCCCGCTATTGATTGGCGGCGTCACGTGACTATTGCGCGGGTCTGGGGCCGGGCCCAAATACTAGGGTCAACGACACACCTGCATTCCCTTCCGCATCGCACGCCCACGCCGCCCTCGCCAGTGGCAATTTTTCTCACTTTGTTCCCCGACAATTACTTTCCTTTTATTCTTCTTTCTCCATTGTAGAACACGTTTCTTCGCTTAGTCCCGCACTCGGCGAAATCGTTTTCCGCACGCGACGCCCTTCGGTGTCATCTTGCCGAGACCGAGTGACGTGCAGCGTCGGTAAGACAACGAAATCGCATTCTGGAGCTCTCGGGTTCACTTGCCCGTCCGGTTACCCAGCCATCCACATTTATGTCTGTCTCTACTTCTCTGCCCACCTCCGTAGCCTACCTCGCTAATGCGCGCTGACGCGGTGGCGCTCCACTCGGCGGTAAGCCGGTTGGAATCCCGAATGGTGGAAACCTTCCACTACCAATGTTTGGCCAGCGAGGGGAGGAGGTGGTTCAAATGGCTCTGAGCACTATGGGACTTAACATCTGACGTCACCAGTCACCTAGAACATAACTACTTAAACCTAGCTACCCTAAGGTCATCACACACATCCATGCCCGAGGCAGGATTCGAACCTGCGACCATAGCGGTCGCGCGGTTCCAGACTGTAGCGCCCAGAACCGCTCGGCCACGCCGGCCGGCTCGATAATTTCCGTACACCACATAAGTGACGTATTTATGTCTTTCTCGACTTCTCTGTTCGCCTCCGTAGCCTACCTCGCTAATGCGCGCTGACGCGGTGGCGCTCGACTCGGCGGTAAGCCGGTTCGAATCCCGAGTGGTGGAAAACTTTCACTACCAACGTTTGGCCAGCGAAGAGGAGAGGTGATGGCCTAAAAATCCTCATCACCTGTCTTTGCACTGATGAGCTAGATTAAATTCCAAACCTTTGCAGCCGGCCGGGGTGCCCATGCGGTTCTAGGCGCTACAGTCTGGAACCGCGTGACCGCTACGGTTGCAGGTAAAATCCTGCTTTGGGCATGGATGTGTGTGATGTCCTTAGGTTAGTTACGTTTAAGTAGTTCTAAGTTCCAGGGGACTGATCACCACAGCAGTTAAGTCCCATAGTGCTCAGAGCCATTAGAACCATTTTTTGAAAGCTTTGCACAGTGTATTTTGAAGTGAGGGCATGTGAGACAGTTTATTTTGATCCGTCCATCGGATGGGGACGTTAAGCTCTGCGGCCGCCTTACTGCTCTTGGCAAGAGTAGGCCATTTGAGAGTATCGGATATCACCGTCTCTCTCCCCATCATCCGCAACAAGTTGCCCTCTACCAACACTACAGTTCGATAGTTTCAAAAATGGTTCAAATGGCTGTGAGCACTATGGGACTTAAATTCTGAGGTCATCGCAACTTAGTACTATATAACCTAACTAACCTAAGGACATCACACACGTCCATACCCAAGGCAGGATTCGAACCTGCGACCGTAGCAGTCGCGCGGTTGCACACTGTAGCGCCGAAACTATCGAGCGCCGGCTCCATAGTTTCCGTACAAAACATAAGTGACGTATTTTGATAGATTTGCCAGTAATATTGCTAGCATTGGTAGGCAAAGAAACCTACATGAATGTGTGAAGAAGAAACTACGAACTATCGATTTCTCTTTGGTTTTTAAGGTTCTTCGTTTTAGAACCGCACATCACTCAGTGTTAGTCCATTTTATATCCTTACAGAATATAAACTGCATTTCATGCTGCTGTAGTCTTCAGTCCTGAGACTGGCTTGATCCAGCTCTCCATGCTACTCTATCCTATGCAAGCTTCTTTATCTCCCATTACCTACTACAACCTACATGCTTCTGAATCTGTTTAGTGTATTCATCTCTTGGTCTCCCTCTACGATTTTTACCCTCCACGCTGCCCTCCAGTACTAAATTGGTGATCCCTTGATGCCTCATACTATGTCCTACCAACCGATCCTTTTTTTCTAGTGAAGTTGTGCTACAAATTTCTCTTCTCCCCAATTATATCTGATACCTCCTTATTAGTTATGTGATCTACCCATCTAATCTTCAGCATTCTTCCGTAGCACCACATTTCGAAAGCTTCTATTCTCTTCTTTTCCAAACTATTTCATAAGAAATAAAAATGAGTTGATCGTGTAAGTTCTGCGGTTTCATGTAACCGAAGCAATTACGTTTGATGCAAGTACAATATACATGCACAAACGTAAAAAATATATAATTATTGTTGTTATTTTCTACTCAATAGATCAAAAGTAAGAGTATATTGTTATTATTGATAGGCGCGAAAGTTGTTTATGAATAACAGAAACATGTTTTATTTGAGTTCGGCGAAGTACTGAAACGATATTTGGTATATTTTTGTTTTACATTCTTTTTTCTTTACCTGTTTTTGAGGAACTGCGTTTTCCAACGCTATATGATAAATCTGTATTATTTTCTTTATTTCTACTCCAACATCCCTCTGTTGAATTTTACAAATCAACAATTTTAAAGTAAAACGTGAATTAAACATTGAGAATTTCAAGTTTGCTGTAAATACTGTTTACTTCTAAGTAACAGACAGAACGATAATTTTGTAGAACAAAAACCTTCCGAAGGTTACCTGGCCCATTATATATCCTCACTCAGTTTCTTGACGGTTCACCCATTCCAGTTTTTAGGGAAATTTAATAGGACACTGATCTCATATGCAAAGAAAGCAACCGTTATGAGGTTTCGCCCGATAGGTATGCAACACACCTAACGTACAGGTAACGTGAGTACGAAGTCGGGTGACCAAAGCTACCATTTACTTGTGATAGTCTACGGTAGTTTTACAACTCTGTTAACAACACAAGCTCATCACTACACTGTACAAGCATTCATCACAGTCACCCACACACAACAGATAAACATTTGACACTTCATAACAGGTCGATGGAAGATAAAGAAAAACCACCTCCTCTAGGACCTTGCCGGCCGAAGTGGCCGAGCGGTTCTACACGCTTCAGTCTGGAATCACGCGACTGCTACGGTCGCAGGTTCGAAACCTGCGTCGGGCATGGATGTGTGTGACGTCCTTAGGTTAGTTAAGTTTAAGTAGTTCTGCGTCTAGGGGACTGATGACCTCAGATGTTAAGTCCCATAGTGCTCAGAGCCATTTGAACCATTTTTTTCTAGGGCCTTGTGTACAACCACGATGCAGGATTTTTGCATCTTCTCCCTTACGCTCGTTCTCTGAGTACAGGACTACTCTGGCTTTACTGGTTTCTCTAAATCGTACGAGGAAAATATCGGAATGATGACCCGACAAGGGCATGGTCGATTTAATTGCCTAGCCCTCCCCAAACAAAAAATGGTTCAAATGGCTCTGAGCAGTATGAGGCTTAATATCTGAGGTCACCAGTCCCCTAGAACTTAGAACTACTTGAACCTAACCAACCTAAGGACATCATACACTTCCATGCCCGAGGCAGGATTCGAACCTGAGGGCGTAGAGGTCGCGTGGTTCAAGACTGAAGCGTCTAAAACCGCTTGGCCACTCCGTCCGGCTTCCACAATCTGAGTTACCTTCTCCTCTCTTATGACCCCATTGCCG
Organism: Schistocerca gregaria; assembly: GCF_023897955.1. Lineage (NCBI taxonomy): Eukaryota > Metazoa > Arthropoda > Insecta > Orthoptera > Acrididae > Schistocerca > Schistocerca gregaria. Next base: position 137,704,177 of record NC_064931.1, on the reverse strand, counting down.
GCGAGACTTAATCTCTAAACTTCCTTCCTTTCTCCACCTGTTCAGCGATCTTCACAGAAAAAGGAAGCCCGGCTTCCTGAAATACTGTTGAAAATTGGATAGGTAATGAAACAGCAGTTGTTCGGAAGTTTCTCTACAAGAATTAACGATCACTCACTGTTCCAATTCGTAATCATAAAACGACCAGTCCGCTGCAAATCGCATGGCAGCCGGTACTTCCAGTTGTATCAAGTATACGGGATCCTTCTGGTTCTATTCGCATCTGGGTCACGTGACTAGTCTAATCTTGTCCTCGAGTTCTGTACTGGACTGGGCAGTGGTTTTCGTTTCTCCTATACCGCCTGACATCCTGCCTCGCACTCCGTTCTCTGTCTTTGCAGGAAAGCGGAATAGGGCAACAGAGACTAGCGCGTAGTGCGTTCATTTACTGGACTTCGCACCAGATGATTATCCACCGTTAGTTCAACATACTGAGCAGCCTGCTGACAGCTTTGTGTGTGTTTCCGCATCTTTCTCACCTCCGTCTCAGAAATAGAAATGGTTCAAACGGCTCTGAGCACTATGGGACTTAACAGCGGAGGTCATCAGTCCCCTAGAACTCAGAACTACTTAAGCCTAACTAAGCTAACGACATCACACACATCCATGTCCAAGGCAGGATTCGAACCTGCGACGGTAGCGGTAGCACGGTTCCAGACTGAAGCACCTAGAACCGCTCGGCCACACTGGCCGGCTAGAAATAGACAAACAATTAAAACGAAATTTTAGCAGGCACACCGATAAATGGTGCTAAGATGGTCATCTGACTGCAGAACCACATAAAATACACTAAGGTGACAAAAGTCATGGGATAGCGATATGCGCATATAGAGATGGATGTACACTCCTGGAAATTGAAATAAGAACACCGTGAATTCATTGTCCCAGGAAGGGGAAACTTTATTGACACATTCCTGGGGTCAGATACATCACATGATCACACTGACAGAACCACAGGCACATAGACACAGGCAAAAGAGCATGCACAATGTCGGCACTAGTACAGTGTATATCCACCTTTCGCAGCAATGCAGGCTGCTATTCTCCCATGCAGACGATCGTAGAGATGCTGGATGTAGTCCTGTGGAACGGCTTGCCATGCCATTTCCACCTGGCGCCTCAGTTGGACCAGCGTTCGTGCTGGACGTGCAGACCGCGTGAGACGACGCTTCATCCAGTCCCAAACATGCTCAATGGGGGACAGATCCGGAGATCTTGCTGGCCAGGGTAGTTGACTTACACCTTCTAGAGCACGTTGGGTGGCACGGGATACATGCGGACGTGCTTTGTCCTGTTGGAACAGCAAGTTCCCTTGCCGGTCTAGGAATGGTAGAACGATGGGTTCGATGACGGTTTGGATGCACCGTGCACTATTCAGTGTCCCCTCGACGATCACTACAGGTGTACGGCCAGTGTAGGAGATCGCTCCCCACACCATGATGCCGGGTGTTGGCCCTGTGTGCCTTGGTCGTGTGCAGTCCTGATTGTGGCGCTCACCTGCACGGCGCCAAACACGCATACGACCATCATTGGCACCAAGGCAGAAACGACTCTCATCGCTGAAGACGACACGTCTCCATTCGTCCCTCCATTCACGCCTGTCGCGACACCACTGGAGGCGGGCTGCACGATGTTGGGGCGTGAGCGGAAGACTGCCTAACGGTGTGCGGGACCGTAGCCCAGCTTCATGGAGACGGTTGCGAATGGTCCTCGCCGATACCCCAGGAGCAACAGTGTCCCTAATTTGCTGGGAAGTGGCGGTGCGGTCCCCTACGGCACTGCGTAGGATCCTACGGTCTTGGCGTGCATCCGTGCGTCGCTGCGGTCCGGTCCCAGGTCGACGGGCACGTGCACCTTCCGCCGACCACTGGCGACAACATCGATGTACTGTGGAGACCTCATGCCCCACGTGTTGAGCAATTCGGCGGTACGCCCACCCGGCCTCCCGCATGCCCACTATACGCCCTCGCTCAAAGTCCGTCAACTGCACATACGGTTCACGTCCACGCTGTCGCGGCATGCTACCAGTGTTAAAGACTGCGATGGAGCTCCGTATGCCACGGCAAACTGGCTGACACTGACGGCGGCGGTGCACAAATGCTGCGCAGCTAGCGCCATTCGACGGCCAACACTGCGGTTCCTGGTGTGTCCGCTGTGCCGTGCGTGTGATCATTGCTTGTACAGTCCTCTCGCAGTGTCCGGAGCAAGTATGGTGGGTCTGACACACCGGTGTCAATGTGTTTTTTTTTTCCATTTCGAGGAGTGTAGTATCGCGTGTGGAAGGTATAAAACGACAGTGTATTGGCGAAGCTCTCATTTCTACTCAGCTAATTCATGTGAAAGGTTTCCGATGTGATTAAGGCCGCTCGCGGAATGGTCGTTAGATCCACAGTGTCAAGAGTGTGCCGAGAATAACAAATTTCAGGCATCACCTCTCACCACTCACCACATACAACGCAGTGGCCGACGGCCTTCACTTAACAATTGTGAGCAGCGGCGCTTGCGCAGAGGTGTCAGTGCTAATAGACAATCAACACTGGGTGAAATAACCGCAAAAATCAATGTGGAACGTACGACGAACGTATCCCGTATGTCCGTGTGCCGAAACCTGGCGTTAATATGGACTATAGCAGAATACGACCGACGCGAGTGCTTTTGCTAACCTCACGACATCGGCTGTAGCACCTCTTCTGAGTTCGTGACCATATCGATTGGACTCGAGACAACGAGAAAACCGAAGCTTTGTAATATGACTAGGCAAGAGTTGATTTCAGTTGGCAAGAGATGATGGTAGGGTTCGAGTGTGGCGCAGACCCCACGAAGCCATTGAACCAATTTGTCAACAAGGGACAGTCTAAGCTGGTGGTGGTTCCATAATGGTGTGTCCTGCGTTTACGTGGAATGTACTGGGTCCTCTGGTCCAAATGGATCTAACAATCATTGTAAATGGTCATGTTCGGCTACTTAGAGACTATTTGCAGTCATTCATGGACTTCATGTTCGCAAGCAACGTTAGCATTTTTATGGATGACAATGCGCCATGTTACCGGGCCAGAGTTGTTCGCGATTGGTTTGAAGAACATTCTGGACAATTGGGGAAACTGATTTCGCCACCCAGATAGCCCAATATGAATCCCATAGAACATTTATAGAGCGTGAACGAGAGGTCAGTTCGTGAACGAAGTCCGGCACCGCCTACACTTTCGCAGTTATGGACGCCAGAATGGCTCAACATTTCTTCAGGGGACTTTCAACGACTTGTTGAGTCCATGCCACGTCGAGCTGAGCTCTACGCCAAGGAAAAGGAGGTCTCTGACCTTTGTCAATGAAATAGCCATATAACGAGTCGATAATTACCTATCATTGGTGGACTCTGCCCCGGCGGTCAAGAAAAAGAGGATGCAGAACGAATTAGTCGCTGGTTTTCACAGGGGAGCAGTCGGATGGCTCGACGCGGTTCGCAGCGTTGTCGCTCGCTACGTGTGTATGCGTTATCGCAGGCACTTTCTCTCACGTGTCAGCAGCATAAGCACGCGGGCACCTGCTGCGCTTCTCGACAAGTGAAAAGTGAGCGTATGGATTTCGTGGCTACTCATGGAAACTATCTGAGAAGCCCATACTCCATTCGTGTCAAGATCTTACCAGAGGTGGTAAATCTTTGACGAAACCGAATAAATCATCTCGCACATGAAGAGGCGTGATTGTTTAGTGTATCAGCCCATTGTCTTGTCGCTGATTGAATATGGAAATGATATGTGGGAAGAAAATGAAATTCAGTGGTATCATGTCGTTTGCTTCTGTATAAGAGGGTAGGTCATCATCAGCCACCAAATTCAATAGCTGAGGTGGCGAGGGCGTTGATACTCGAGAAAGAGGTGGCATGTTCAAACTCCTTCAAAGCAAACATTTTTGCCGCTGGGAGGGAGCTGACATAAGGAGGTCGTGGTTAACATTTACTGATCAGCAGACGTTGCTCCTGTGTCCTTTACTGAACCTTAAACATCTCCGTGTGGTCTCACAGAGTGATTCAGATGATATAGTTAAAAAGGTTTCATAAGGCCAGGATGGTGCTAAAGTGGTCTGAGGAGAATGGTAGCGAATTTGCGTTAATGTCTTGCCTCCCTTCCCTCCCACAATTTATCTGATCTGAACTCAGTGAAATATATGTGAGTTACTGCGAGCCAATATCGCGCCTACATGACTGAGGCCCTTAATAATCGGGAATTTTGTGACCTATGCGTAAACGTCGGATGCCACAGAGCACCAGAAAGTTACCTAGGACTTATCGATTATATGCCACTCAGAACAGTTGCTATATTGGGTCGAAGGAAGGAAAGGATGGACCATGACATAACTTTTTAGCTCATCAGTGTACGTTTTGGTTCAGTTTTATGGCCGGCCGGAGTGGCCGAGCGGTTCTAGGCGCTTCAGTCTGGAACCGCGTGACCGCTGCGGTCGCAGGTTGGAATCCTGCCTCGGGCATGGATGTGTGTGATGTCCTTAGGTTAGTTAGGTTTAAGTAGTTCTAAGTTCTAGGGGACTGGTGACCATAGATGTTAAGTCCCATAGTGCTCAGAGCAATTTGAACCATTTTCAGTTTTATGTCTAGATCCATGGAATCTGCTCGCTGATAAGGCGATGGAAAATGTATATTCACCTAAAGCGCAAAAAAAAAAAAAAAAAATACATTTCCGACATCAAAAAACACCGTTTTTCAGTACGAGGTCGGTTAATTTACATCATCCACTAGCATGGACAGAAAATTACATAGCCCTATGAAGTTCACAATGGATGCAAATTTAAATGCCCACTCTGCCAAAAACCACATGCAACGACTACTTGGAGGTCAAACAGTTTTATGACAAAGGCATTAATACCAGTCATTTCGTCGATCAGAGGCTGGCTTAAGAGATCAGCAATGTTGCACGATGCCAACATTCTAGAGCGTGCTAAGGAAGTTGTGACAAACATGAGAACGTATTAGGAAGAGAATAAGGCATCTCCTGAAAATTACTTAACACATAAGTGGTTTGAAAACTACCATCTGTGCACCCATAATAACTGTAAGGAAAAAAAGACGCACATCGTAGGAATTATCTGAATGGGACGGAACTCGGTAGATATGACGTACATGTAAAGACAAACAAATGTTTACAATAAAAAAATTGGATAATTCATTAAAGAGAAAGAGATTCACAAACTGAGCACGCCGATGACACTTTGGTCCACCTCTAACACTTACGCGAGCAGTTATTCGGCGTGGAATTGATTGACAGAGTTGTTGGATGTCATCCTAAGGGATATCGTTCCCAATTCTGTCTAGTTGGCGTGTTAGATCGTCAAAATCCCGAGATGGTTGGAGGGCCCCGCCCATAATACTCAAAACGTTCTCTATTGGAGAGAGATCCGGCAACCTTGCTGGCTAAATTAGGCAATGGCAAAAACGAAGAGAAGCATTAGAGACTCTCGCCGTGTGCGGTCGGGCATTATCTTGCTGAAATGTAAGCAGAGCATGGCTTACCATGAAGAGCAAGAAAACGGGGCGTAGAATGCCACCTACGCACCGCTGTGCTGTAATGGTGCCACAGATGACAACTAAAGGGGTCCTGCTGCGAAACAGTATGGCACCCTAGACCACCACTCCTCGTTGTCAGACTGTATGGCGGTCTGTAGTCTGGTTGGTATCCCACAGGTGTCCTTGGAGCCTCTACACACGTCCTCGGCCTGGAATCTCAAAATGGTTCAAATGGCTCTGAGCACTATGGGACTCAACGTCTGTGGTCATAAGTCCCCTAGAACTTAGAACTACTTAAACCTAACTAAGGACATCACACACATCCATGCCCGATGTAGGATTCGAACCTGCGACAGCAGCAGTCGTGCGGTTCCTGACTGAGCGTCTAGAACCGCTAGACCACCGCGGCCGGCCCCGCGCTTCGAACTGAGACCCAATGATCAGCAAAGACGTGTCTAGAGACGCCCCAGACACCGGTGGGATGGTGGCATGCCAACCAGACTACCTCCACCCCCCCCCCCTTTCGCATACGGCCAGACAGGCAGGGGTGATGATCTGAAGTGCTGTTTTCATAGCAGGATCCCTTTGGTTGTCATAAGCGACACCCTAACAGCACAGCGGTACGTCAACGATATTCTACGTGCCATTTTGTTACCGTTCATGGCAAGCCATCCTGGGCTTACATTTCAGCGAGCTACTGCTCCCCACACCCGGAAAGAGTTTCTACTGCTTGTCTTCGAGCTTGCTAAACCCTACGTTGGCCAGCGACGTCACCGAACCTCTTCACTATTGACAACGTTTGGAGCATTATGGACAGGAACCTCCAACCAGCTCGGGATTTTGACTATCTAACGCGTCTATTGGAAAGAATGTAGCACGATATCCCTCAGGAGGACATCCAACAACTCGGTCTATCAGTGCCAAGCCGAATACTTGTTTTCACAAGGGCCAGGTGTGAAACATCGCGTTATTGACTTGCCCAGTTTGTGAAGCTCTTTCTCTTGAATAAATCATCCAATTTTTCTGAAATCGTAATCGTTTGTTTATCTGTACATGAGCTGAATCGCTGGGACGACAATTAAAGCTGACAGGTACTGTGAGACTCGGAAAAAACTCAAATGGGCAATTCAGAACCGGAGAAGAGGAATGTTGAGCAAGGGCGTACACATCCTCCAAGACAATGCTCGCCCTCACATCGCTCGGCAAACCGTTGCTCTCCTGCAACAGTTTCAGCGGAGCATAATCACCTGCCCACCCTACAGTCCTGGGTTGGCGCCCAGTGACTATCACCTGTTCCTTAGGATAAAAGAACATTTGGCCGGAAAGCGATTCAGCTCCGACGACGAGGTGAAAGAAGAGGTTCATAACTTTCTGAACAGCGTGGCGGCGAACTGGTATGACTTGGGCATACAAAAACTGCCACAGCGTCTACAAAAATGCATCGACAGAAATTGTGATTACATCGAAAAATAGCTAAATGTTCAAGCTGTTAACTGATGCAAACCATTGTAGAAATAAACAGGTCTATGTACTTATAAAAAAAATAGGAGACCTTAGTTTTGGGATTACCCTCGTATATCACATCTACCGATTTCTGTCCCATCCGGAGAATTCCTTCGTGGTGTGTCGTATTTCGTTTTAGATTGTACTTCAGTGTCAGACCCAAGTGATACGTATCTCGCAAAAAGAGCCTCTCACGTGTAAGTGGAGCAGTTGTGTTTAGGCCACATTGCTAATGATGTAGTAGCGTCTGCTTCGGGCTCACTAAATGAGAGACCGTGACCTTATTACATGCAGCAGAGATTTTAGGTACGCGTCCGTCGTCACACTCACGACATTAACATGCAAAAAAACTTGTGAAGGACAAAAACTGAATTTCGGAAACCAATTTTCGCTGTCCTGATTACAAGACCGAAACTCACTTTACTGGGCCGATCAAATATCGCTTTTTCGAGCTGCCGTTGTTTTACTTGAATGGTGTCTGTGAATCAGCTTTCCTATTGCGATAGAATGATGAAGGGAGGTACTCATTAAGCTTCCTAATATTTTTAATAAAGAGAGGGTATGTTTTCCTTGAGTATATCAATGAATTTTTAATGAGGAGGAAGGGTCGACTATTCATGGAAAATCGTTTATAAAACGTCAAAAACGTATGTTTAAAAAATCCTCTTCACGGCACTTAGCTCTTTTAAGTGACAACCTGTTTCATCCATCATAAAATGAAATGCACGTACATACTCTTTGGAAATAGTAATTAGTAAAACCAGCTGTAAATATTCTTCCAAGAGATAGCCGTATTGACTGTTGTGTTGTTGTTGTTGTGGTCTTCGATCCGAAGACTGGTTTGATGCATCTTCCCTTGCTACTCTGCCTTGTGCAGCCCTTTTCATCTCCGAATAACTAGTGCACCCACATCCACTGTAAAATGCTAACTGTACTTGGTCTCGTTCTGGAAATTTTACCTCCCCCCTCTCCCTCTCCGCTTCTCTCCATTAGTAAACTTACGATTCCTACACGTCTCAGTATGAGTCCTATCAACCGATCTCTTCTTTTAGTCAAGTTATACAACACATTTCTTTTCTCCTCAGTTCTTTTCAGTACCTCCTCAGTATTCACGCGATTGGCTTTCTTCTGTAGCACCACATTTACATCCAAAGGTAGTAAATTTCCCTTCTCTCTATATCAACCATCAACTGTCGTCTGCCGAAGTGGCCGAGCGGCTCTAGGAGCTACAGTCTGGAACCGCGGGACGGCTACGGTCGCAGGTTCGAATCCTGCCTCGGGCATGGATGTGTGTGATGTCCTTAGGTTAGTTAGGTTTAAGTAGTTCTAAGTTCTAGGGGACTGATGACCTCAGCAGTTAAGTTCCATAGTGCTCAGAGCCATTTGAACCATATTTGAACTGTTATTTTACTGCCCCAATAACAAAATTCATCTACTACTTTTGGTGTCTCGTTGACTAATCTAATTCCCTCAGCATCGCCCGATGTAATTCGATTACATTCCATTACTCGTCTTTTGCTTTTGTTGATGTTCATCTTATATCTGCTATACCTTTCAGGACACTACCGTTTCAGTTGCATTTTCCTGTCATCGGTAAACCTCAAAGTTCTTGTTTCTTCTCCCTGAACTTTAATTCCCTTTCAACTTTCGCCTTTCTTTGCTTCAAAGCTTGCTCAAGTACAGACTGGATAACATTGGGAGTAGTCTACAACATTGTCTCATCTCTCTACCACAACTTCCCCTACAAGCTCTTCGACTCGTCTGCTTCCTGTAAGAGTTGTAAATAACCTTTCACTCTCTATATTTTACCCCTGCTACCTTCAGAAATGTAAAGGTTGTATTCCAGTCAACATTTTCAAAAGCCTTATCCAAATCTATAAATGCTATAGACGTAGGTTTGCCGTTCCTTAACTTATCTTCTAAGATAAATCGTAGAGTCAATATTGCCTCGTGTGTTCAAACATTTCTCCAAAACCCAAACAGATCTTCCACGAGATCGGCTTCTATCAGTATTTTTCCATCCCTCTGTAAATAATTAGTGTCATTATTTTGAAGCCATGACTTATTAAACTAACAGTTCGGTAATATCCACACTTTTCAGCACCTGCTTGGTGTTATTAGGTCATTCTTGAAGTCTGAGGGTATTTATCCTGTCTCATATGTATTACTACAGATGGAATAGTTTAGTTACGGCTAGTTCTCCAGAGGATTTCAGCAGTTCTGTGTAAATTTCGTCTACTCCAGGGACCTTCTTTCGGCTTAGGCATTTGAATGCTCTGTCAAGTTCTACTCGCAGAATCGTATCTCCCATCTCATCTTCATCTACTTCCTGTTTCGTTTCTATAATACTGCCTTCAAATCCATTGCCCTTGCGCCGTCCCTCTATATATTCCTTCCACTTTTCAGATTTTGCTTCTTTTCCTAGTACTGGTTTTCCACGCAGCTGCTTCTCTTTTCTTCAAAGGCCTCTTTAATTTTCCTGCAGTTGGTATCTTCTTTTATCCAGATATACATGCTTCCATATGGCTTGCAATTGTCTTCTAGACTCTTTTGCTCAGCCGTTTTGCCCTTCCTATCAGTCTAAATTTTTAGACGTTTGTCTTTTTACCTGTTTGATCCTCTGCTGCCTTCACTGTTTCGTCTCTCAAAACTACCCATTCGTTTTCTATTGTATTCCTTTCCTCCGTTTCAGGAAATCATCGCCTAATGCCTCCTCTTAATCTCCCAACAACCTCTGGTTCTTTCAACTTATTCAGCTCCCATCTGCTTAATTTCTCACTTTCTTATAAATTATTCAGTTTCAGTCTACAGTTCATAACAGATAATGGTCAGAGTCCACATCTGCCCCTGAAAATGACTTACAATTTAAAATCTGGTTCTGAAATCTGTATCTTATCATTGTATAATCAGTCTGAAACCTTCGAGTGGCTCCAGCTCCCTTCGACGTATACAACCATCTTTCGTGTCAGTGATGATTAAATGAAGCTCTGTGCAAAATCTACCTGGCAGCTTCCTCTTTCATTCCTTTCACCCAGCTAAATATTCTTCTACCATTTTTCCTTCCTCTTCCTAGTACCAAATTCCAGTCACCCGCAGAGACAGTTGGCGTAAAGAAGTTCTGCTAAAGTGGTAGGCGATGCCTTTGTGTCTGTCTTGGCTACGATAGTGCGTTCACTATGCTGCTCATAGTAGCTTACCCGCAATCCAATGGTTTTATTATTAGACCTACTCCTACAATACCTGTATTTGGTTTTGTGTTTGTAATCCTCCCACCTGACCAGGAGTGCTGTTCATCTTGCCACCGAGCTTCAGTGATCTTCACTATATCTAACTTTGTCCTACCCATTTCTCTTTTCAAATTTTCTAACCTGTCTACCCTATTAAGGGATCTAACATCCCACGCTCCGATTCATAGAAGACCGATTTTGTTTTTTCTGATGACGACGTACTCCTGAGTAGTCCGGGCTCGGAGATCAGAATGGGGGACTATTTCACCTGCGGAATATTTTACCCAAGAGGGTTCCATCATCATTTAATCACACAATACAGCTGCATGTCCTCGAGTAAATTAATGGCTGTAGTTTCCCCTTACTCTCAGCTATTCGCGTTACCAGCACAGCGAGGCCATAAAGGCCGTTACAAGGCCATATCAGCCGACCACCCAGACTGTGACCCCTGCGAGTATTTGAAAGTGTGCTGCCCCTCTTCGGGAACCACATGTTTGTATGGTATTTCCACAGACACACCCCTTCTTTGTGGTCGCACCCATTGAAATGCTATCTGTATCGTTCAGGCACGCAAGCCAGCCCACATCAGCAATGTCTATGTTTCATGAGGCAAATGTGTGTGTGAATTCCTAAGGGACCAAACTCCTGAGGTCATCGATCCCTATACTTACACACTACTTAATCTGACTTATGCTAAGAAAAAAACACACACCCATTCCCGAGGGAAGACTCGAACCTTCGGTGGGAGGGGCCGAGCAATCCGTGACTTGGGGCCTCAAACCGCGCGGTCATTCCGCGGGGCTCCTGAGACAATGATTTTATACTTTATAATGCTAGAAATATTACTGTGAATTGAACGTAGCGTCATTTACGTCAGAAGAAATCAAAAAAGTATATCCACAAGTAACAAATGCTAGTTGAACATAAAACCAGGTCTGAAGAAGAGTAGAAGAGTGCCTCAACGACAATCAATAAATATTCAGTCATTACTCACTTGTTCGCTGATATCTCAAGGCTTAGAAACGTAAAAATGATATTCATCCTTTCAGAGAAACTATTGTGAATATATTATTACAAACAAAATCGATTGTTTGTGGCAAATAAACTAATAGCCAGCGCTTAAGACCAGAGGTATATTTATTTACCAGTGTGGCAAGGAAAGCATTTCTGAAGAAGAGAAATTTGTTAACATCGAATATAGATTTATGCATCAGGAAGTCGTTTCTGAAAGTATTTGTTTGGAGTGTAGCCATGTATGGAAGTGAAACATGGACGATAACTAGTTTGGACAAGAAGAGAATAGAAGCTTTCGAAATGTGGTGCTACAGAAGAATGCTGAAGATAAGGTGGATAGATCACGCAACTAATGAGGAGGTATTGTATAGGATTGGGGAGAAGAGAAGTTTGTGGCACAACTTGAATAGAAGAAGGGATCGGTTGGTAGGACATGTTTTGAGGCATCAAGGGATCACAAATTTAGCATTGGAGGGCAGCGTGGAGGGTAAAAATCGTAGAGGGAGACCAAGAGATGAATACACTAAGCAGATTCAGAAGGATGTAGGTTGCAGTAGGTACTGGGAGATGAAGAAGCTTGCACAGGATAGAGTAGCATGGAGAGCTGCATCAAACCAGTCTCAGGACTGAAGACAACAACAACAGTGTGACTTAAAGGTTTAATGTGTGAAAACTGTTTCATTACACCCATCTGGATCACTCCCGTTGCCGTAAAAGTACGATACGATAAATGGTCTAACATTATTACACTCCAACCTGCTGGAGACATTCAATGACTAGAAAATTTCGTAACGACTGAGGATGCAATCTCAATCTTGCAGTCTCAATCTTGGGCATAGAATTAGCGAATTATTTGCGATCAGTCATTAATTAAGTACGAGATTATTTTCTATTAAATGTGAGGGTGAGTACAGCAATTTACTAGTTAGCTTCGTACGCAGAATATTGCGTTGTTACCAAGAAGTTCTATTTTGCTAATTTAGTAAACATATCTGCATTCATTTATATGTTTTCAACTGATAAGGAAGAGAAGTGCTTCTCGTCAATTAAATAACCTTAATAACTGTCTCGCCAATCTTACATTCCACACAAAAACACTTCGTCCACATTAAGAAACCTTTTTAAAAAAACATGCAGCTGTTTGACAACCTGATCTCAAATCGCATGTGGTAGAATGTTTACATAGAGCCGAAAACCGATTGGAAAACTGATGTCTGACTACTAGAACCGCATTTTCAGTATACCTGTTGAAATGTGCACACGACCAACCGGAAGGGAAGGAAAATCCGGATACGGGAGCCAACATCAACGTAATGGCCTTAAGTTTAAGAAAGACTTCTTGTGGCGCCTTTGTTTCTTATAGTGTGTTATGAAAACAGAATTTTTTGTTCTGTTCACGTCTTAAGCTAATATCCTGTTGTTCGTTTTTTCTTATAATATCGGTTTTTCCCATCTTTATATAGCCATTTATCGGACAAACGCAATTAAATTCTTAGAATACATCTGCATGACACGTTCCATTACGCGCTGTAAATCCCCTGGGAAAGAATGAAAAAGGAAATCGCATCGCGGTGTAGCCGCTCGGTCTTGGGCGCCTTGCACGGTTCGCGCTGCTCCCCCGTCGGAGGTTCGAATCTTCCCTGGGGCATGGGTGTGTGTATTGTCCTTACCATAAGTTAGTTTAGGTTAGATCAAGTAGTGTGTAAGCCTAGGGACAAGTGACCTCAGCAGCTTAGTCCTATAGCACTTAACACAAATTTCCAATTTCCAAAAAGGAAATCAACAATAGCCTATTGTATGAAATCGCACAATATTCACATGAAGTGTTGCACAGAAAGTGGGGAAGTCTATATCTGGCTAGCTGGACAGGAATTTGAAACGAGGTCCTCTCGAATACGGATCTATTGCCTTAACCACTGCACCAGTGAGCTGGGATTTGTTATTCTCACGCACACAAGGCAATCGTAACGTCTCAGATAAAACGCCTGTAGGAAGATAAAAAAATTCTTTCCCTAGAGACAATCAAAATGTCGAAGAACATTTTAGCGAACCTTCAACTTTGAACTCGACATCAGTGGCAAACTACCAGAAAGAACACGATATGGTGTAACAAAGGACGCTGGAGCCAATATCAGCCGCTATCTATGTCAGGGCTAGAAATAAACAATGTCCTTTATATCCAGAGGTCTACAAATCCGTCACAGTGGCTAGGCTGTCTGTTACCAAGTGGCTTCCAGGAATGAAGGCCACAGTTTAATGTCTCTTCGACGTCAACGATAATAGACACAACAACGACACAGTTAGACAAGGATGTGAAAGGAAACTGTACAAGTTTGCGATGGAGGAAACGTCCTGAAATCTGTCACGATGGTTTCAACGACTCATGGGAAAAGTACACGACTGGCCATTAAAATTGCTACACCAATAAGAAATGCAGATGATAAACGGGTATTCTCTGGACAAATATATTGTACTAGCACTGACATGTGATTACATTTTCACGCAATTTGGGTGCATAGATCATGAGAAATCAGTACCCAGAACAATCACATCTGGCCGTAATAACGGCCTTGATACGCCTGAGCATTGAGTCAAACAGAGCTTGGATGTCGTGTACAGGTACAGCTGCCCATGCAGCTTCGACACGAAACCACAATTTATCAAGAGTAGTGACTGGCGTATTGTGATGAGCCAGTTGCTCGCCAACCATTGACCAGACGTTTTCAGTTGGTGAGAGATCTGGAAAATGAGCTGGCCAGGGCAGCAGTCGAACATTTTCTGTATCCAGAAAGGCCCGTACAGGACTTGCAACATGCGGTCGTGCATTATCTTGCTGAAATGTAGGGTTTCGCAGGGATCGAATGAAGGGTACAGCCACGGGTCGTAACACGTCTGAAATGTAACGTCCACTGTTCAAAGTGACGTCAATGCGAACAAGAGGTGACCGAGTCGTGTAATCAATGGCACCCCATATCATCACACCAAGTGATAAGCCAGTATGGCGATGACGAATACACCCTTCCAATGTGCGTTCACCGCGATGTCGCCAAACACGGATGCGACCATCATGATGCTGTAAACAGAACCTGGATTCATCCGAAAAATGACGTTTTGCCATTCGTACACCCAGGTACGTCGTTGAGTGCACCATCGCAGACGCTCCTGTCTGTTATGCAGCGTCAAGGTTAACCGCAGCCATGGTCTCAGAGCTGATAGTCCATGCTGCTGCAAACGTCGTCGAACTGTTCGTGCAGACGGTTGTTGTCTTGCAAATGTCCCCATATGTTGACTCAGGGATCGAAACGTGGCTGCACGATCCGTTACAGCCATGCGGATGAGATGCCTGTCATCTGGACTGGTAATGATACGAGGCCGTTGGGATCCAGCACGGCGTTCCGTATTACCCTCCTGAACACACCGATTCCATATTCTCCTAACAGTCATTGGATCTCGATCAACGCGAGCAGCAATGTCGCGATACGGTAAACCGCAATCGCGATAAGCTACAATCCGACCTTTATCACAGTCGTAAACGTGATGGTACGCATTCTCCTCCTTACACGAGGCATCACAACAACGTTTCACCAGGCAACGCCGGTCAACTGCTGTTTGTGTATGAGAAATCGGTCGGAAACTTTCCTCATGTCAGCACGTTGTAGGCGTCGCCACCGGCGCCAACCTTGTGTGAATCCTCTGAAAAGTTAATCATTTGCATATCACAGCATCTTCTTCCTGTCGGTTAAATTTCGCGTCTGTAGCACGTCATCTTCGTGGTGTAGCAATTTTAATGGCCAGCAGTGTATATCATTTTTGTCCGACTGCAACAATATATGCAATAAACTGGTACGTTCGCAATATGCAGAGCTAGGAGGGTTGCGACGGTGCTCCACAGACCACTGTTTGTGGACGGCTTGTATGAAAGCATGCATTGTAGACACGCCTTGTCAAACGCAAAGGAGGGTCGCCATGAGGAGCATCTCCTGAAGAGCACAAAAGTCAGACACCATTTTTCCGTCGTGTGCGTACCGTGAAGCGGGGGATTTGGAAGTTATTCGTTCTTCCAAGTTATTTTACATACAGACGGTAAATTTGTGGATATTGTTTCCTCATCAAAGCTGCATGTACTAAGTCCCTTTTACAACCCCTAGAAACCTGTAAAAGGAATTGTGAAATATTCTGTATATATATATATATATATATATATATATATATATATATATATATATATATATATATATATATATATATATATATTGTGTGTGTGTACGTGCGCGCAACGCACCCGTATGTATGAGAAGGATGACGATGTTAAATACTCTGGAAAAAGGTTTGGAAAGTATACACTGAAGTGACAAAAGTCAAGGGAACCCCCCCTCATACCAAATTAGAATTATATTAATACCGTCAGCTGATCAAGGGCGTTGATATAGATCAACGGGGACAGGTGAAAATGTGTGCCCCGACCGGGAATCGAACGCGGGATCTCCTGGTTACATGATAGACACTCTACCCATATGAGCCACCCAGGGCACAGATGATAGTGCGACTGCAGGGGCTATCTCGCGCACGCCTCCCGCGAGACTCACATTCTCACCTTGTATGTCCACACACTACGTTCGTAGTGTCCCACCCCAGCACACTCTTTACTCGTGGAAGACATTCTTCCAAGTCCCGTAAGAGTTCGGCGAATATGTGCGCATCCGCACAGAAGAAGAAGGTCAGGGCCGGTATCGCCAGAACTATATACTTATACGGATATGGTGACTGTTCTCTCGGACATGTCCGAAAGAACAGACACCATATCCATATAAGTATACTCCTCATACCAGGTCGGACCTCTTTTTGTCCGTCATAGTGCAGCTGCGCGTCGTGGCACATACTCGACAAGTCGCTCCCTCTACAGCCGTCCATTACTGTGAAATTGTTGCCGGTGCGTGATTTTGCGCACGAACTGGCCTCTAGATTTTGTCCCATAAATGTTCTATGGGACTAATGTCGGGCGATCTGGATGACCAAATCATAAGCTCGCACTGTCCAGAATGTTCTTCAAACCTATCGCGAAAAACTGTGGCCCGGTGATACGGCGTATCCACAAAAAATCCATCCTCGTTTGGCACGACGAAGTCCACGAATAGATACAAATGGTCTTAGTGTATCCGAAAGTAACCAATTTACTGTCAATAATAGGTTGAGTTGGACCAGAGAGGCCGGCCGCGGTGGTCTCGCGGTTCTAGGCGCTCAGTCCGGAGCCGCGCGACTGCTACGGTCGCAGGTTCGAATCCTGCCTCGGGCATGGACATGTGTTATGTCCTTAGGTTAGTTAGGTTTAAGTAGTTCTAAGTTCTAGGAGACTGATGACCACAGATGTTAAGTCCCATAGTGCTCAGAGCCATTTGAACCATTTTGAACAGCCCTTGCACAATGGCTTCTTGACAACTTAGGTCCATGACTGCGTGGGGTCCGTGCAACACTCGAACCCTACTAGCCGCTCTGTAGTATCGGATACGTCCGACGTACGTCCCACATTGATTTGTGCGGTTGCTTGTCATAGCAGTGGTAACTACACTCCTGGAAATTGAAATAAGAACACCGTGAATTCATTGTCCCAGGAAGGGGAAACTTTATTGACACATTCCTGGGGTCAGATACATCACATGATCACACTGACAGAACCACAGGCACATAGACACAGGCAACAGAGCATGCACAATGTCGGCACTAGTACAGTGTATATCCACCTTTCGCAGCAATGCACGCTGCTATTCTCCTATGGAGACGATCATAGAGATGCTGGATGTAGTCCTGTGGAACGGCTTGCCATGCCATTTCCACCTGGCGCCTCAGTTGGACCAGCGTTCGTGCTGGACGTGCAGACCGCGTGAGACGACGCTTTATCCAGTCCCAAACATGCTCAATGGGGGACAGATCCGGAGATCTTGCTGGCCAGGGTAGTTGACTTACACCTTCTAGAGCACGTTGGGTGGCACGGGATACATGCGGACGTGCATTGTCCTGTTGGAACAGCAAGTTCACTTGCTGGTCTAGGAATGGTACGACGATGGGTTCGATGACGGTTCGGATGTACCGTGCACTATTCAGTGTCCCCTCGACGATCACCAGAGGTGTACGGCCAGTGTAGGAGATCGCTCCCCACACCATGATGCTGGGTGTTCGCCCTGTGTGCCTCGGTCGTATGCAGTCCTGATTGTGGCGCTCACCTGCATGGCGCCAAACACGCATACCACCATCATTGGCACCAAGGCAGAAGCGACTCTCATCGCTGAAGACGACACGTCTCCATTCGTCCCTCCATTCACGCCTGTCGCGACACCACTGGAGGCGGGCTGCACGATGTTGGGGCGTGAGCGGAAGACGGCCTAACGGTGTGCGGGACCGTAGCCCAGCTTCATGGAGACGGTTTGCGAATGGTCCTCGCCGATACCCCAGGAGCAACAGTGTCCCTAATTTGCTGGGAAGTGGTGGTGCGGTCCCCTACGGCACTGCGTAGGATCCTACGGTCTTGGCGTGCATCCGTGCGTCGCTGCGGTCCGGTCCCAGGTCGACGGGCACGTGCACCTTCCGCCGACCACTGGCGACAACATTGATGTACTGTGGAGACCTCAGGCCCCACGTGTTGAGTAATTCGGCGGTACGTCCACCCGGCCTCCCGCATGCCCACTATACGCCCTCGCTCAAAGTCCGTCAACTGCACATACGGTTCACGTCCACGCTGTCGCGGCATGCTACCAGTGTTAAAGACTGCGGTTGAGCTCCGTATGCCACGGCAAACTGGCTGACACTGACGGCGGCGGTGCACAAATGCTGCGCAGCTAGCGCCATTCGACGGCCAACACCGCGGTACCTGGTGTGTCCGCTGTGCCGCGCGTGTGATCATTGCTTGTACAGCCCTCTCGCAGTGTCCGGAGCAAGTATGGTGGGTCTGACACACCGGTGTCAATGTGTTCTTTTTTCCATTTCCAGGAGTGTATATTCAAACGCTGCTGCTCACAGTCGTTAAGTTAAGGCGGCCGGCCAGAACGTTGTCCGTCGTGAGAGCTAAGGCCTGAAATTTTGTATTCTCGGGACACTCTTGACACCGTGGATCTCGGAATATTGAATTCCCTATCGTCTAGATCCAACTTACATTACGCGATCAAAATCTATTAATTAGCGTCGTATGGGCGTAATCATGTCGGTGACCTTATCACATGAATCAGATGAGTACAAATAACAGCTTCGTCAATGCACTGTCCTTATGTACGCAATCCTACCACCATATTTATGTGCGCATGCCGCTATCCCACCACGTATGCCACCTCAGTGTGTAAGATACACTCAAGGAGTTTAAAATGCATTGAAATGATGTGTGGGAAAAAGCTCACATGTTAAGATTTAAGTTGTAATTTAGCAACCAGTACGCATTTTCTCGCGAGCGAGATGCGGCCGGTCTGCAAGTGTATGAGAAGACAAACGAGTTGTGGAGAAAGGCTGTCAGGACATAGAGTGCCGTGGAGTCCCCTGTGAAGGCCATGCCCCGACGGACAACCATCTCGTTGGCCCCTGACACCTCTCCCTCCAGCCGGCGCAACTACAGTCAGTGGAATGTCGGTGCCCCGCGTTGTTGATTATTGCTCACACAGCGCCGCCGTCTGTACACCGCGTGTGTCTGTGTCGCCTTAAAGTCGACAACACTTGCTCACAAGGAAACGTCGACATGTCTTCTACATTTAAATTTGTACAGGGTGGGCTAAAAAAATTTCCGTGAGAACATTTATAAGACTGACGCGCGAATTGTGGTGTGCGTACTGTAAGAACTTCGGTACAGATTATTTGACCTGTCGCTCTAGCGAAGTAGGCGAGTGTCAGCAATATGTCTCGTGGTCTTATCGTGGCGTGTTTAGCTTCTGCCGTTAGGTCAGACAATAGAAATGCCACTTTCACGCTTAGAGTAGCAGATTGACGGTGACCAACTTTAAACAGAACTTGATTAATTTTCACACACATTTATTAAAATAATAAAAATCATATACATTACGTAACTTGATTCTGGATGCTGTTTACAATTGACAATCTGAAGTTCCTTTGGTCTTGGTACGTTAATCTTATTCTCACATATCTCTGATACTTGACAAAGTGCCTATACATTTCTCTTCATGGCTATGTATAGGAATATGATAATCTTTTTAGGCGCAGACGGAAATTTGACTATAGCCGGGTACTGACTAATGTAGACTGGTGCAGGCTGGTGCAGACAAATGCAGACCTGACTAATTAGAGGTCTTTACACTCGTTATAATACCTCGAGCGTTCAGGTACCACCGCGCGAGTGTGATCCGCGAGGAGAAAAGGTTCTACATTAGCAGCAATCTCATTGGCTGCGTTACATATTAATACGCGGATCGGCGGAAGCAGAATTTGGTCCGTCTCTAAGGCTGCGCCATCTGGTAGTGCCGAGACAGACGAGCGCTGCGCCTGCGCTGTTGTGCTTAGTGGGGCGCGCTCTAGTGGGAAAGTTGTGAAGCGCTGACTACGCGGAACTATGTACACAACACAAATGATCCTTGTTAATGAACAGGAGTATTTCTCGCCCACGAAATCTCGAAACCATGATTTCGGTGCACCATCAGTTGCTCTCGCTTGTCGGCCCACGCATATCTTCCGAATGCTCCGTCCTGATTACTTCACTGTGCCCATTCCGTCTGAGTGAGTGAGAGGAGCAGACATGTACGACGAGCAGTTGAATGCAACACAAAAGGGTGCTCACGATAAAATAGCACATGTTGATTGTCAGGTGTTGTGCGAAGCACAATTCGTGGGAAACGTGTGCGAAAAACTGATCACGAAAGAGCTTAAGACAGGAAGTGTTTTGGCCATATCTCTAGGGAAGTCTGCAGTGCCAAATTGGTACGAAAGGGGTTGTAGAGTGATCAGAAAGCGCAAATATCATAAAAAAAGTTCGAACACCAGAAAACATGAGTAAAGGAAAGATCGGAACTGAGTTCGACGAAATCTCAACGCCGTTTGCCTGTGCAAGTGGGAATTAAGAAACTAAAATTAAAATTTAAAACAATCTTGATGGCAATTTTTTTTATTGCAGTGAGTGACCAGTTTCGACTCTTTCATAGAGTCATCTTCAGACTCCAGAACTGTGGATGACACTGCCAGACGAGTTCTGTCGTCCCTCGACGAGCAGTTACACGATCGTCGAGGGACGACGGAACTCGTCTGGCAGTGTCCGTCCTCCGGCTGTGGACATCAATAAGAGCAACATTTTAAATCTTCCTGTTCTGCACCCGATCTAGGTTGTTCAGTGGTAAGCCGTGTGGTCTGAGGCGTCTTGTCACGATCGCGCGGCTTCCCTCGTCAGAGGTTCGCGGACTCCCTCGCGCATGTGTCTGTGTGTTGTCTTTAGCGTAAGTTAGTTTAAGTTAGATTAAGTAGAGCGTAAGCCTAGGGACCGATGACCTTAGCGGTTTGGTCTCATAGTCCTTACCACAAATTTCGAATTTGATCAGTGGTAAGACGCTGCGAGGACGGCAGTTCAAGTAGTCCTCTCGCCATCCAAATTTAGGTTTCCTGTGCTTTCACTCAACCTATTAAGGTGAATTCTGGGATGGTTCCTTTGAAAGGGCATGGCTGTTCTTTCTCCAATATTTCCCAATCCGTACTTGTTCCCCACCTCTAATGACTTAATCGTCAACCAGATGTTAAACCTTCCATCCTTTTACTCTGTAGGAAAGTTTTAGACCGGTTGCGTAAATCCGAAACGCAGGTGTCGGAAGATTTGAAGTGATATGAACCTCTTTGGAGTTACTGTCATTGCCTGTGTTTAGAGTGCCTGTCTCACGCCGTCTGCACCTGGATTTGACGAATGCCAGTTGAGCGGAACAAAAAGCCGTCCTAACAAATTAAAAAATTGTAAAATAGATAAACTTTTTTCGTGACAGTTGCATAGTGTATACTTTACCTCGTTCACGGACTTCTTCGTAGCAGGAGCCTTACACTGTCTGTGCAACTTCCTTCTTCATTGAGGTAGTACATTG
Organism: Schistocerca gregaria; assembly: GCF_023897955.1. Taxonomy (NCBI): domain Eukaryota; kingdom Metazoa; phylum Arthropoda; class Insecta; order Orthoptera; family Acrididae; genus Schistocerca; species Schistocerca gregaria. The sequence continues at coordinate 137,682,836 of NC_064931.1, read as the reverse complement.
CTGTACTTGTGTCGAAGGCCAGAGTATACCCTCGCGGACGTTAAGGGCGACGATGAGAAAAGATATCTGCTGACATTTAATGTAGGCCATTACTCGGTTACGTGCAGAACCTGCTCGCCTGCACCGTGCGTTGCTGAACGCTGGATAGTTGGCAGCAGTACAAAATTGCCAACAACATCGTAATATCTGCGAAACAAGGACGTAGCAGCAACAGTACAGGGAAGACTTGCAAGTCATACTCAGCTTTCGAGTGTTTTCCTCGCTTTCGTGAATGTTTTGAAAAGGAGGGAAAGAGACGGTATAGCGATCCACTTTGCTGAAATACTGTACATTTTTATTCATAGTATCATTACCATCTGAATTGTCTGTATCAGGGAATGAGAGAAAATATCCGCGGTCTTGACTTTGTCAATGACTTCCACTACAGAACAGAGAAAACATGGAAAATCGAAGTCGAGATACCCTAAGTGATAAACGAAATAGCATCTTTATCAACTCAGTACGAATACTGAGGATTGTATTATTTGCGAACGCATTAGTCTGTGTCAATTGTTTTCTTATTCTTAAGCTGGTATGGTTAGCTCTTCAAATGCCTACAGCTCTAATATAACTGCCGCGCGGAGTGGTCGCATGGTCTGAGGCGCCATGTCACGGACTGCGCGGGCGTTTCCGCCGGAGGTTCGAGTCCTCCCTCGTTCATAGGTGTGTGTGTTGTTCGTAGCATAAGTTAGTTTAAGTTAGTTTAAGTAGTGTGTTCGTCTAGGGACCGATGACCTCGGAAGTTTGGTCCCTTAGGAATTCACACACATTTGAACATTTTCTAATATAACTAACTAATTCCAAATATAGGATTTCCATTTATGTTATAGTCTCTCACATTAGTGTTTGGTTCATTTAAGAATCAAACATTTGTTTTTCTAATTACTGGGTGGCTCTTTTTATTTTGTTTATTTATTTTTTCCGTTTATGGACGAAAAATGGAGATGAAAAAAACTCTTAAGAAGGGCAATAAATTGACGCCACATATACTAACAAACAATTGTTGTCTCTGCAGACACATTCAGGTAAAAGAGGCAGACAGAGAAGGTGCAAATGTTGTGCTGTTAAGGAAATTGCAGTATATCAGGAAACATATAACGTGGTGTTTTCCTGCATTGACGCAGTTTCACAAAATTAACAAAATTACGTAGCCTTGTCGAACATCTCTGACAGAACGATCAACATTTGTAACAGCGCGTAACAACAATGTTGTGTGGGACGCATCTCAACACAACGCACACCATTCGTCTTGTATGTCGACCTCGAATATAGACAGAAACATAGCACACATGTAATGAATATGCATCTATCGTTACGTAGGACTCCTCCAATGACGTGAAGCGTCCCAGCGCGTAATATATAATCTGTATGCAACCGCGCAATGTACACGGTCTAGTCACATTAACGTGACCACCGCCTATGTTCGACATCAAAGTGCAATAACCACTCACAGACGGCAGGTAGCAGCACTAGAGTGGATCGTATGTAAAGCATTTTCTGGGGAGGTGGAAAACAGTGCAGTCGTGGTTGTAAAGCAGAAACGGAATGATTTATCTATTGTCCAAAAGGGCGTGATCATTGGGTTAACGCACAAGGATGGAAGCATTCCCGAAACGGCTAAGTTCGTAAACTGTTCGCTTGTCGCTGTGGTTAAACTATACCTTGCGTGGCAAAATGGCGCTATCCACAACTGGCGCCGAGAAAACGAGCCGTAGATGACAGGGCTGAACGACGGCTGCTGTGGTCTATACGGGCCGATAGACGTGCAACAGTTGAGCAACTAACCGCCCAGGTGAAACAAGGACGTACCAGCAGTGTCTACTCAACTACCGTTCACCGAATGCTGCTCCGTAAGGGCCCTGCACAGGGCGCCTGCTTCAAGCACCCATGTTGACTGACGTTCATCGGCAAGGAATGCTGCAAATTGCAAACGAATACTGCAAATTGGACGTACACTGTGTGGTCACAGGTGGCCTTTTCAGATTAATCAGTTTTATGCTCTATCGGATAGATGGCCGTTAACGTGTACGGCATCACAGTCTGAAAGCAATTCTGGACGTCGCAATGAAGCAACACAAGTATGCATGTCTCCTTGGCGACCTGGTCCAGCCGTATATGCAGTTTCTTTTCCGTCAGAATGATGCCTTCTACCAGCAGGACAATGCAATGTATAACACAACTCATACTGTACGAGCTTGGTTCGAAGAGCAACAGAATGGGTTTACCGTACTCCCGTGGCCACCAAAATCTCCGGGTTAAAGCCCATTGGAGAATCTGTGGCACTAAATGGATCGGGCAGTTCGTGCTGTATATCCTCAACCGAGAAACCAGGCGCAGCTGGCCGCACCTAATATGAAAAACCTACACTACTAGCCATTAAAACTGCTTCACCAAGAACAAATATATATATGATAAACGGGTATTCATTGGACAAATATATTATACTAGAACTGACATGTGATTACATTTTCACGCAATTTGGGTGCATAGATCCTGAGAAATCAGTACCCAGAGCATCCACCTCTGGCCGTAATAACGGCCTTGATACGCCTGAGCATTGAGTCAAACAGAGCTTGGATGTCGTGTACAGGTACAACTGCCCATGCAGCTTCAACACGAAACCACAATTTATCAAGAGTAGTGACTGGCGTATTGTGACGAGACAGTTGCTTTGCCACCATTGGCCAGAGGTTTTCAATTGGTGAGAGATCAGGCGAATGTGCTGGCCAGGGCAGCAGTCGAACGTTTTCTGTATCCAGAAATGCCCGTACAGGACCTGCAATATGTGGTCATGCATTATTCTGCTGAAATGTAGGGTTTCGCGGGGATCGAATGAAGGGTAGAGCCACTGGTCGTAAGACATCTAAAATGTAACGTCCACTGTTCAAAGTATCGTCAATGCGAACAAGAGGTGACCCAGTCGTGCAACCAATAGCACTCCATACCACCACGCCGGGTGATACGCCAGTATGCCGATGACGAATACACGCTTCCAATGTGCGTTCACCGCGATGTTACCAAATACGGATGCGACCATAATGATGCTGCAAACAGAACCTGGATTCATCCGAAAAAATGACATTTTGCCATTCGTGCACCCAGGTTCGTCGTTGAGTACACCATCGCAGGCGCTCCTGTCTGTGATGGAGCGTCAAGAGTAACCGCAGCCATGGTCTCCGAGCTGATAGTCCATGATGCTGCAAAGATCGTCGAACTGTTCTTGCAGACGGTTTTTGTCTTGCAAACGTCCCCATCTGCTGATTCAGAGATCGAGACGTGGTTACACGATCCGTTACAGCCATGCGGATAAGATGCCTGTCATCTCGACTGGTAGTGATACGAGGCCGTTGGCATCCAGCACGGCGTTCCGTATTACCCTCCTGAAACTACCGATTCCATATTCTACTAACAGTCATTGGATCTCGACCAACGCGAGCAGCAATGTTGCGAAACGATTAACCGCAATCGTGATAGGCTACAATCCGATCTTTACGAAAGTCGGACACGCGATGGTACGCATTTCTCCTCCTTACACGAGGCATCACAACAACGTTTCACCAGGCAACGCCGGTCATCTGCTGTTTGTGTATGAGAAATCGGTTGGAAACTTTCCTCATGTCAGCACGTTGTAGGTGTTGCCACCGGCACCAACCTTGTGTGAATGCTCTGAAAATCTAATCATTCGCATATCACAGCATCTTCTTCCTGTCGATTAAATTTCGCGACTGTAGCCCGTTATCTTGGTGGTGTAGCAATTTTAATGGCCAGTAGTGTATGTTTTTCGGGGTGTCCGGATGCTTTTGATCACAAAGTGTAGATTTGCTAGTCACATGTATGAGCTTCATGTTTCTCTTGTGATTCGTTTATATTGTCCAGATGGTCTGTCCATTTGTCTTTTAATACAGTTTTGATAGCTAAACCTTCGTCCCTGTTCAAGAAGAGTAGGTTGCGGTAAAAAAAAGACCATATCATGAGGAGCTGATAAGTATCCGAGCTCGGTTTCCAACCATTTCGTTTTAACTGCTGCGCCACTTCGCTCTTCTCAACCTGTTGTCCACGTGGTAGCGGTGTGCTATCTTCAGTCGTCCACCGACGCCCCGAGGGCATCGCTGTTCCGGCATCTCGTCTCATACCGGTAGTAATCTGCGGTGAGATGACACCGCTTCCTGCAGCGTAACAAAGTTGCCGCGCTGAAAGCCTGTCACTCGTTCATAGTAGGTAGCCTCCCGGAGATGGTGTCCCACACAGACTCTAGCACACTCGCCGAGTGAGGTGCAGCAACGTCGTCCTACGTTGCGCAGAACCGCTCTCACATCCAATTCTTTTTATTCCGATTCGAGGTTACATAGACAATGATACGTGGAGTACTGGCTCAGTTGTAGTTGAATTAAATCAACCGACGCTGAGGAGCTTTAAATAAGAAATGAGTCACCAAAAGTTGTTAATGAGTTTTGCTATCTGAACAGCAAAATAACTGGGCCGAAGTACTGAGTATATAAAATGCAGACTGTCTATAGCAAGGGAAGCATTTATGACAAAGAGGAATTTGGTAACATTAGAGTTACGTTCTACCAAAACTACGGTTTGGTAGTTTTGGTACACTACATAAATGACGTAGTAAATGGCAGGATTACCGGTAGTATTAATAGCATTCATAGGGAACGAAACATAAGTGAAAATATGAGAGAGAAACTAAAAGCGACAACTTCTGTTTTTTATATCCGTAAAAAATATAAATTGCATTTTATAATTAATATTAGCTTCTGCACTCTTATGTAACCAAGGAACTACTTTTGATACAAGTACAGTGAAAAAGCACATAAAAAATCTATATTGTTATTGTTGTTATTTTGTAGTCAAGGGAACATTCTTCATCATGATCAAAAGCAATAAATTCCTGTTATTGCTCATGAGTGGAAAAGTTGTTTGTGAATAATAGAAACATGTTTTATGTAAGCTCGACGACATACTGAAGCGATATTCGATAAGTTTTTGTTTTGGGGATCTTTTGTTAGCTTTATCTTTTTTTGAGGAAATTGTGTTTTCTAGCGCGTCATTTTGCTACTGCATCCCTATGTTTCCCGTTACAAACCAACAATTTTCGAATAAAAATACAATTAAACGTTGATATTTTCAGTTTTTCCATAAATACTGCTTATTTTTGAGTAAGACATTTGAAACACATTTACACTATTTCACGATTTACACCTGACGCAGACAGCTGGGGTACACTGCTTCTGTCCCGGGGGGGTATCGGGTGGTGGCAGGTGACTATAAACAAATTTTACTTTAACGTAAGTTTGACCGTAAATAAAAATCGAAATTTAATGTTGCATGAAAATGTCATTGTATTGGATAGTGAATTTATCCTACGTATCGTGCTGTATACTTTAAAAGTTCCCGAGTGACCAGTGTCGCTACACACATACAACTTGGATATTTACGGACACGATCCGTTACTGTTTATCTAGCGGTTTCTTTGGGAGGTATCCTGAACTGGAAAACTGAATAGTAAATTCAGTCCACTGCCTTATTAATGATGCTTTTACTTTAACGGTGTACATTTCAAAACACAGCTGCAGGGCTTCGTGTATATTCTCTACACGTTCAGACAACGATGTAAGCAACATGCGAAAATTACTTTATTGTGATGTCACATACAACAGGAGCGGCATAATCAACAAATACATAGACTTTTGCTCTAGCAAAAAAAACGGTACACTATATAAATTACATGTGAAATGGTAGCATTACCGCTAGTATTGGTGACATGGGGAGGGAAAGAAACACAAATGAATGCGTAAGGGAGGAGCTGGGAGGCGACGAATTCTTCTTGCTTTCTTGTTTGTTTTGTTGTTTCTTATGCACATTATTAGAACCGCACATCATTCAGGGTTAGTCCACTGTGTACTTTGTATCCTTAAAGCGTATAAATTGCACATTTCAACTAAGAAAAATTAAATGATCGCGAAAAATTCTGCAGCTTTATGCAAACAGGCAACTACTTTCGATGCAAGTACAGTTTACATGCAAAAATATTAAAGATATATAAAATTATTATTGTCCTTTTTAGAACGTTATTCATCATAATCAAAGGCAAGTGTTTCCTGTTATTACTGATGAATGCGAAAGTTGTTTATAAATAACAGAAACGTATTTTATCTAAGTATGAGGAAGTATTGAAGCAGTGTTTAAAATACTTTTGCTTTACTTTCTTTTTGTTTTACTTTTTTGTTGTGGTAATAGTGTTTTCTAATGCTGTATCATAAATCTGTATTCTTTTCTTTATTTTTAGTACAACATTCCTCTGTTTAACGTTAAAAATAAACAATTTTCGAATAAAACCTGAATCAAACATTGAAAATTTCAATTTGGATATAAACACTGTTTATCCTTTGCTGAACAAAAACGTTCCGTAGGTTACGTGGCCCTTTATATACCCTCAATCAGTTTCTAGACAGTTCACCGCGTCCGGTGTTTAGGGGAATCTAGTAAGACACTGATCACATACATAAAGAAAGCGATCGTTATGAGGTACCGCCCGATAGGTATGCAACACACCTAACATGCAGGTAGCCCAGGTACGACCTTAACAAACCGAAGCTAACTAGCGTAGTGTACACTTACTTGTGATGAACTACGGTGGCCTGCGGTAGTTTTACAACTCTACACGTATATCTCTCTGGTTTGGTGACACCGCAATGAAGTTCCTTACTTAAAAACTGAAGACCTGGTGCCGAAGCTTAGCTTTGAAGTGTGTGTTACCAAAATAAAAAGGCTATTAATTCGACAGTAGACAGAGTTGCTTATTAAATTTTCCTTTAAATTCAATTTTTCAGTTTGGCACGACTAGCCAATATGGCTGCCATGAAAACTGCTGAACGTTGTGAGATACTTTACTTAGACGTAAAGAGCAACGTGCAAGATCCGGTCGTGGAGTAAACCTCCGTAAGTCTTTCATAAAATACCAACAAGTACGTAGGTCACATAGGAGACCTGGAGTTCAGCAGATATTGCCTTTTCACGCGAAACTGCGAGGGAAAGATAAACCTTTCTTGGATTACTTCTGTGAATTAATGTATAGGACATCCCCATACCTACGCTGAGCAATAGTCTCGTTGATGTCGTCCCTCGCAGCAGGTGTTGTTGTGCACTGAAAATGTTCTGTGCTGCAAAAGTTCTGATTGTGTGGCTATGATTAGATGCGTGGGTAGCAAATCTACTTTAAATGAAAGTTCGAGTTGCCATTAAGTTGCGTTTATGAATAAACACCGTAATGTAATATGCAACTACTCAGTCTAACCTCTTAATTCTGTGTAATATTCAAAACTGAGAGTATGGCTGACACGGAGTTCAGGCCTGACGCTGACTAACTTGGTGCCCAATAAGAATCGCTAGCAAACTTTGTACAGCATGGGAAGTATAAGTACTTTGTCGGTGACATATTCACAATCATTTGTGTAATAATAGTAAAGGAGCGTTACTGACTCTTAGACTGCCCCTGGCATTTATTATGTTGAAATTGGATTCTTGCAGGTGAAGGTGGGATAAAGTGACCACTCTAAGGTAAACTGAATTTTCACCAAACCACGAAGCGCTCCTCAATTGTCGTCTGAAGAGTACATGATTGTCACGTAACCACACCAGTAGTTTTGTTCACTAGCTGCTTGTAAACTGGCCGACAGCAGTTACAATTTCTTGTCGATTATATGACGCTTAGCAGTATACACACCTAACTACACTGCACTGGTCTGTTCCTTGCCTCTGTGACGACTGCTCTTTCTGGCGCTACAACGACACAATCGTGTAAAGACTGAAGTGTCGTGTATATTATTTGTATGCATATTATAAAGACTCACATTTGTTATATTCTGGCGAGGTTCCAATCCAGATTTATATTTTCAGTCGCTTCCAGGTCCTTCGGTCGTGGTGCTGGAGCGGTGGAGCCTCCGGGTGCGTCTGCTTAAGGTCAAAGCTCGGCAGTGCGGCGAGTAGGAGGCCTTCTATTCTGGTCTATCCGGGGACTTGGGGGTTACGTTTCCTTTTACAACCAGCCGAGCGACAGGAGGCAGATTATGGACGCCCCTTAGAGTGCTTTCGCCTTCAGGGATAGCCACGAATAAGAATGTTTCTAGAAACCCAAATGAACGGCTTCGGTCTGTAGGCCCTCGGGAACCTGATAAGGTCTTGCCAGTAAGTTCCTTTGCCTCTGTCATTTGCTCGAAGCCTCTCTGACGCATGCGAACTGACACACCATGTGGGATGGACTGGTTTTGAGCAGACCGTTTTACTCCATTAGTTCTATTCCTGTCGATGCATGATGGGCACACAGAGTGAACTGCCAGAGGAAATGATGGAATCTGAAGAAATGAATTAAAATGTGTGGTATGGCGGGGACTTGAACCCACGTTTCCTTGATTACTAGGATGGAATGCCAACCATTACACCACCTCAGCACTATGGCTAACCTTACTGCTCGGATTACTTAAGTCCAATGCTCTCCAAAACACAAAATTCAATTTGTATCTTCAGCATACATTTTAATTCATTTCTTCAGATTTCATCATTATCCTAGATAAAAAATGGGTCTGAGCACTGAGGTCATCAGTCCCCTAGAACTTAGAACTACTTAAACCTAACTAACCTAAGGACATCACACGCATCCATGCCCGAGGCAGGATTCGAACCTGCGACCGTAGCTGTCGCGCGGTTCCGGACTGAGCGCCTAGAACCGCTCGGCCATCATGGCTGGCTATCCTAGATAAAGATTAGACTGAAATGTCTCGAGGAAAATCTAATTATGAGATCTATAGATCGCCTCCACTTGAGGTACAGGGTTTCCCCATTACGTCCAACGCTGAGGTGCTTCTCCATTGCTGGCCGGTGTGGCTGAGCGGTTCTAGGCGCTTCAGTGTGGAACCGTGCCACCGCTATGGTCGCAGGTTCGAATCCTGCCTCGAGCACGGATGTGTGTCATGTCCTTAGGTTAGTTAGGTTTAAGTACTTCTAAGTTCTAGTGGACTGATGACCTCAAATGTTAAGTCCCATAGTGGTCAGAGCCATTTGAACCATTTTTTTGCTTTTCCATTGCCGGAGAGCCTCGGCGATATTGACGATCTAACGAGGGGAAACTAAGCTGAAGTTTGTATTAGGGAGGGCATTGTTCATTTCTTCAGAATCCATCATTATCGTAGATAAAGATGCGACTAAGAGGAAAATATGATTATAAGAGGCCAGAGTGAACTTCATGTCTCTTTTCGACAGCGGGAGGTTTCAGAAGCATAGGACAGACTACTAGTGTGGCTGTATGATAATCCTCTGTGCTCTTCTGGCGCCTGACATGTTAGCCCTAGAGCTCTGGTTCGTTTTGGGCTTGGAAGATGTGATCCGTCGATTCCTTTCAGGGGCGGGACGCGGGGACAAGCCAGGTACTCACCTAGTACGATGTGGGAAACCGCCTAAAAACCACATCCAGGCTGGCCGGCACACCGGCCCCCGTCGTTAATCCGCCGGGCGGATTCGTTCCGGGGCCGGCGCGCCTACCCGAGTCCTGGAAGCAGTGCGGTAGCCCTCTCGGCTATCCTGGCGGGTCTTGAAGTTCACCAGTAATTGTTATGATTATTATCATCTCTACAATTTTTATGATTACTTACAACATTTATAATATCAGTTGTAAAAATTATAAATTACATATAAAACGCTTTTTTTCTTGTATTCATGGATTTCAAATAAATACATTAGTGATCTCTTTGCCTTTTTGGCGCGTTCTCAGCCGTTGTTGTTGAGAGGCATGTGTTATGAGCCGATGCGGCGTTAAGGCGGACATTTTTTCTTAGAAAAGTGCTTCTACTCCTGCTCTGGGGCAGATTCACGTGGGCATCCATGAGTCCACTGGAGCTCGTGCAAGGCACCATGACGGCCAAGGAGTATCGCACAATGGTTGCAGACCACATACACCCCTTCATGCCGATCATTTTGAAAGAAGATAATGCACCATGTCACAAGGCCAGGAGTGTGATGGAGTGGTTCGAAGAACATACTCGCCAGATCTGAACCCGATCGAACACAATTGGCATGTAATCGAACGTGGCGTCAGAGCTCATCGCCCCCCTCCCTGGAATTTGCAGGATTTAGGTGACATGTGCGTGCAGATGAGGTGCCAACGCCCTCCAATGGTCTGCCAAGGCCTTTTGCTTCCATGTCACGATGTATCGCCGCTGTCATCCGTGTGAAAGGTGGACATACCGGCTATTATGTAGGTAGTCACAACGTTCTGCCTGATCAGTGTAGGTCTTGATATACTGTGCCAATGTTAAACACCAATGAAGAGACAAAGATGAGTATTACTCAATTTTACAATATTTGCGAATTATTATACCACACAACGCTTATTCACCACTCTTTTGTGTGTTCTCAAGGTACTGGGCATTATTTATGTTGACCACATAAAAGAAGTTTATGAACACATCAAGAGCTGATACTTGGCGAGGAATGAAAAAATAATGATCTGCTTTCTTTATACCTTTAGTTTAAGGAGAACAAATGCGAAGTAAGACGTCTAGAACTAGTACGACAGGAAGTATCGAATTCCGGGGAATTGTAAGAAATTTATGTACCGCGCCAAACCGGTCTCCAACGACAGAAAGGCTATTTCGGGATAATTTCGGAGCGTTTTGGTATAAGGGACCTGTAGTGTCCGGTGACTCGTTGCACAGGAACTGCATTTCTTTGTGTATGTGTATTGCACTGCAAAACACTGCAGATGTCGTCGATATACGCTGTGCTCTGAGGTGTAAAACTACAGTAACATACCATAGCTTTGGTCAGTTATGGCCATACACACGTCACCTGTACATATGGTGTGTTGCATACCTATCGGGGGTTAGCCCATAACGATCGCTTTCTTTACGTATGTGATCAGTGTCTTACTAGATACTGTCTACAAGCCGAGTGAGGATACCTAAAGGGCCAGGTAACCTACGGAACATTTTTGTTCTACGTGGCTATCCTCCTATCTGTTACTTAAGAATAAATAGTAGTCATAGCAAAACAGAAACTGGCATTGTTTAATTCAGGTTTTTTTCGGGAATTGTTGATTTGTAACTTGAAATAGACGGATGTGGTGGTAAAAATAAATAAAACAACACACATTTATCGAAGAGCGCTAAGAAACCCAATTTCCTCTGCAAAAAGCTTAAAATAAAAAAATAAACGCAAAACAAAAACATCGCTTCAGTACTTTGTCAAACTGACATAAAACATATTTCTGTTATTCATAAGCCTTCGCATTTATCAGTAATGGCAGGTAAATTTTGTTTTTATCATAGTGATAACGTTCTATTAAGTATAAGCATCAATAACCATATAGATTTTTTATGCTTGTGCATGTAAAGTGTACTCGCATCAAAAGTAATGGCTCTGGTTACACAAAATTGCAGAATTACGCGATCAACAAATTCTTCTTACTTCGAAGATACAATTTATGTTCTGTAAAGATATAAAATACGCACTGGACTAACACTGAATTCGGGGCTGCTACGGTCGCAGGTTCGAATCCTGCCTCGGGCATGGGTGTGTGTGATGTCCTTAGGTTGGTTAGGTTTATGTAGTTCTAAGTTCTAGGGGACTTATGACCTAAGATGTTGAGTCCCATAGTGCTCAGAGCCATTTTGAACTAACACTGAATGATGTGCGGTTCTAATTATATGCAGAACAAACAAACAACCAAAAAAACAAAGAGAAAAGAGAAGTCGTCGGCTTCCAGTTTCTATCTTACAGATTCATTTACGTTTCTTTACCAGCCAGTGCTACCAATACTAATCCTAGTATTTACCACGTCATTTATGTTGTGTACCAAAACTACAGAACCGTATTAGTAGAGCACAACTCTAGCTGTGCGTCTTGTTTGGAAACAAACGAGATCCAGCCTCTCACACTACTTGTTGACAACAGTAATGCCCATTTCACTCTACACTGTGAAGTTTTCATACAGTATGGCTCGGTCCTGTCTCGGGTTTGTTGTTCCGGAAGCGCTAATTGTAATATAATTGCGATACATAACAATATGGATAGGTTTACTCACGAAGAGTTGGCCGATAAACACCTCGCGTATTGGTTCACTGAATGTAATGGAAGAATAATATAACGAAACTATCTTGATCTGTTCCTGCAGTGACGGCAATCACATCACAGTAGTTTTGCATCTCTGCATGGACGCCTGCGAGAAACCGGACAATTTGTGTTAGAGTGATTGCATATAACTGTCTTTTTCAATATTGTGAAGGTATTTTCACAGAAACAATGATATTATGCCAAAATATTCAAGTAATATCCCTGCACAACCTCAGAAATTTTGTCGGTGGAATTCGGGATCGCCCTTATTTGAGTACTTCTAAACTGTTTGGAACTACAATTGTTCGGACAAGTTGTTAACCACATGCCCGCACATACGAGAAGAATCTTACTCTAGACAAATCAACGAATTATTCGCTGCAGCTATTTCAGCATCTCCGGTGAAGAAGCTATACGCCACCAGCGCCAGGGTTCCGTAACATTCGGCTGCGACGAAACCTTCGTTTCAGATCCTAGCACTAAAAATAAAATACGAGCCGTTCTATAACCGTGCCGTCCACACGCTGCAAAGCCCGCCATACAGGTCATCGAGACGAAGGCCGCTGAAGCAATGCGACGAGATAAACTGTCGTGTCGTCCGTGGCTTTAATGTCCCTGATTTCGCGCGGCTCGTGGTACGTGTACACGTTTAATGGCTATTTCAAGACGCCCCGTCATTCTGTCTGAAATTATTCGGTCCCGATATGCTGATATGAATGTGCATTTAGGCGGAATTTCGGGTTCAGTTAGATCGGTAGGTAAATTTCGCTATTTCCACAGCCATTTACGTAGTCATAGGCGATGTTTTGGCTAGAGAAAATGAATAGTAAATTCTTCCAAGAGCAAACTCAACACTTACTGGCCGCGTGTTCGTGTCCATTTCCATAACCAGTGTGAGTGAGCATATGTTCTAGGTAATAGTCAACTCTGCTACCACTGCTACTACAATCACTAACTATAATAACATCGCGATGAGGTCTCGTGGAGCAAACCACACACTGCTGACGGTTGCCTGTGCCATTTGCTGACAACCGTGTCATTGAATATTAGGGTGGAGTGGCACGTGGTTAACATACCATTATAGCGCCCGTTAATGCTGGCGTGCCAAACCTGTAACCGCTACTTTTCCTCCAAAAGCTCCTCAGTTATTCACAACGGAGCGAAATCGTCAGATTCATTAGTAACCACAGCCGTACCCCTAGGGCGTGTAACTGGGCACTTTGTGTTCTGAACATATACACTACTGGCCATTAAAATTGCTAAACCACGAAGATGAAGAGCTACAGACGTGAAATTTAACCGACAGGAAGAGGATGCTGGGATATGCAAATGGTTAGATTTTTAGAGCATTCAAACAACATCTCGTAAAATCGGGTGTACTGCCGGTGGTCCGCGTCTTCCCAACACGATATTTCGACGTCGTAACTCGGCGTCTTCATCAGGTGTTCCCTGAGACTGGTCTCAGGGAACACCTGATGAAGACGCCGAGTTACGACGTCGAAATATCGTGTTGGGAAGACGCGGACCACCGGCAGTACACCCGATTTTACGAGATGTCAGCAAATCGCCGGGAAAGTCTTAGAAATTACATTCAAACAAGTTCGGCGCCGTTGGCGGCACCTACAACGTGTGGCATGAGGAAAGTTTCCAACCGATTTCTCATACACAAACAGCAGCTGACCGGCGTTGCCTGGTGACACGTTGTTGTGATGTCTCGTGTAAGGAGGAGAAATGCGTACCATCACGTTTCCGACTTTGATAAAGGTCGGATTGTAGCCTATCGCGATTGCAGTTTATCGTATCGCGACATTGCTGCTCGCGTTGGTCGAGATCCGATAACTGTTAGCAGAATATGGAATCGGTGGGTTCAGGAGGGTAATACGGAACGCCGTGCTGGATCCCAACGGCCTCGCATCACTAGCAGTCGAGATGAGAGGCATCTTATCCGCATGGCTGTAACGGATCGTGCAGCCACGTCTCAATCCCCGAGTCAACAGATGGAGATGTTTGCAAGACAACAACCATCTGCACGAACAGTTCGATAACGTTTGAAGCAGCAGCAGGGACACACATGTCGGAGACTATGGCTGCGGTTACTCTTGACGCTGCATCACAGGCAGGAGGGCCTGCGATTGTGTACTCAACGACGAACCTAGCTGCACGAATGTCATTTTTTCGGACGAATCCAGGTTCTGTTTACAGCATCATGATGGTCGCATTCGTGTTTGTCGACATCGCGGTGAATGCACATTGGAAGGGTGTATTCGCCATCGCCATACTGGCGTATCACCCGGCGTGATGGTATGGGGTGCCATTGCTTACACGTCTCGGTCACCTCTTGTTCGCATTGAAGGCAATTTGAACAGTGGACGTTACATTTCAGATGTGTTACGACCCGTGGCTCTACCCTTCATTTGATTCCTGCGAAACCCTACATTTCAGCTGGATAATGCACAACGCCTGGTCAATGGTGGCAAAGCAACTGGCTCGTCACAATACGCCAGTCACTACTCTTGATGGGCTGTGGTATCGTGTTGAAGCTGCATCGGCAGCTGTACCTGTACACACCATCCAAGCTCTGTTTGACCCAATGCCCAGGCGTATCAAGGCCGTTATTACGGCCAGAGGTGGTTGTTCTGGGTACTGATTTCTCAGGATCTATGCACCCAAATTGCGTGAAAATGTAATCACATGTCAGTTCTAGCATAATATATTTGTCCAATGAATACCCGTTTATCATCTGCATTTCTTTTTGGTGTAGCAATTTTAATGGCCAGTAGTGTATTAAGTATCTGGAGGATAACAGCGGAAACTGTGTGTGGCTGTTCGCGGGTGATGCTTTTGTGTAAAGGAAAGTCTCATCTTTAGAAAATGTAGCGAAATGTAGGAAGAGCCGCAAATTACTATACAAGACGATTTGGATAGAATTTCTATTTGGCGTGGTGAGCCGAGCTTCCTCTATATGTGGTAAGATATGAACTAATGCAGATGAGTAGGAAAAACAATCCTGTACTGTTCGAATACTATATCAGTGATGCGCTGCTCGGTGCAGTCACGTCACGTCGATAAATATCTAGACGTAACGTTGTACACACACAACGTCGGTTGTAGGGAAGAGGAATGATCGACTTTGGTTAATCACGAGAATTTTAGGAAAGCGTTCAAATGGTTCAAATGGCTCTGAGCACTATGGGACTTAACGTCTGTGGTCATCAGTCCCCTAGAACTCAGAACTACTTAAACCTAACAAACCTAAGGACATCACACACATCCATGCCCGAGGCAGGATTCGAACCTGCGACCGTAGCAGTCACGCGGTTCCGGACTGAGCGCCTTAACAGCGAGACCACCGCGGCCGGCTTAGGAAAGTGTAATTGATCTATAAAGGATACCACGAAAAGAACATTTGTGCTACAAATTCTTGAATATTGTTCGAGTTTGTTAAAATTAAATAATACATAATCGAAATATGATGAGTAGCAACTCTCGGTTGTAAGGAATCTTTTAATGCTGCTACTATGGCTCCATGAAATTAGGACATATTTTAAAGACAGGTCTAAAGATGGTCACTGCTGACCTAAACGGGATGTCTGAGGACCTAATAAGTTTGTGATCACAGACGGAAATAAAGAAATTTATTCTAGTAATATCCATCTTCAGATAATGCACATATTGCACGCGGTTTCAACACAAACTGGAAGTACCAGTAATAATCATCACGTATTTGTGTAGAAGGTAGCATGGATAAGGAAGTTGGCGCTAACAACAACGACAGAAATGAACCAGACTGTACACCATAATCGTACTAGACGCAGTTTGAACAAACTGGTTGTATCAACAAAATCACATCAGTCATTAACTTGCAATTGTATGAAAGGCCGGTTCAGTGGAAAGAAATACTTTTATGCAACGGCACGAATATTGAGAATGGTTCTACACCGTGACTGGCAAAATCGTAGCCAATCATAAAATACAAAAATGACCATCGTTACATCATCCAACTTGTCGACCACGAAATTAATCCAACCGGCCTGAGTTGGCTGCTGCCGTTCAGTGTCAAACATAACCGATCCAGATTGTTCAGTAAAATATCTGACAGAATACGAGCTAAAATCGAGCGACGACATGAAACAAGTTGTTGGGAAAAGGGGATGCCAGACTGAGAGTTCTTGGAAATATTTTACAGAAATTATTATTCACTCACGAAATTTATAACGTACGATATCATCGTTCGATCGATAGTTGTAATATTCCTAGTCAGCCTGGCGCTCGTACCAGCTAATATTCAAAAATGGTTGAAATGGCTCTGAGCACTATGGGACTTAACATCTATGGTCATCAGTCCCCTAGAACTTAGAACTACTTAAACCTAATTAACCTAAGGACAACACACAACACCCAGCCATCACGAGGCAGAGAAAATCCCTGACCCCGCCGGGAATCGAGAACGCTACCGCACGACCACGACATGCGGGCCGCTAATATTAATAGATGAGATAGAGAAGATTCAAAAGGAAAGCAGCAATGAGACTCTCATCAAATTCGAGTGGCAATCGCTACAAAAGGTACGTTGTGCATCTCGAGGAGGTCTACTGTTAAAATTCCGGGAGCGGACGTGCCAAGAGTAGTAGTAAAATATGACCTCCTCCCATATACATCCTCGACACGACTATGATGGAAGCATTGGAGAAACTCGTCCTCACACGGAGGCTTACTGACGGTCTTCCTTCTCGCTTACCATTCGTGAACAGAATACAGTAGTGGAAAATGGTAGCGGTACCAGCAGTACCCTCCACCACACACCTTAAAGTGGCCGCAGACGCAAACTTATCTCAGGAGCTTGGGTGTCTCACATTTCGGTGGTCTCACGGAGGAAAAATCTGTAGAAGTACTATAAGCTGAACCTGACTCTTTCGCATTGTTGTTAAGCCACTCTGAGAGCTTATAATCAGGGACTTCGGAAAGTAAGCTACATATGTCGTCTCACACTAAGATCATTGCGCGGCTAAACTGCCACATTGGCAGAACATAACACTTGTCCCGTGTTTCTCCAGAGAGAGTTCTGCTGCGACACGGATAACAGGAGCGTCACGGTCTGTGGCTGAAATACAATTCTTGTGGGCAAAAGGTCTTCACAGATTCACCGTGAATTATGGCGGTTTATGGTCCAAATGCAACTTCCCGTTCAATCGTAGTCATACGGTGCCAACAACTTGACGAAGGTCGCACAGATGCGGGTGATACTGGTAGGGAAGGGCGACAGTGCTCAGCCAGTAGAGGAACTGATTCCAGCAACTGAAGGTTTTTCAGACGATGAGGATGTTAGCACAGCGGTTTTCGAATGGCTGCTCCGTCGTCGAAGAGTGTATTTCTGTCGTCGAGGAATTAAAGGACTGATAGAACGTTCCGACCGTTGCTTACAGAGACTATGTTGTAAAATATTTTCATGTATCTGTTTCACTATTAAATGTAGTGCAGTATTCAATAAAAGTTACTTAGAGTGCCATAATAATGTGTAAATTACTTTCTCAAGCCCCTTGTGCATTCAAATAAGTACTAATGATGGGTCTTACCCATGGAACCTGCCGCTGGAACCCAAAGAATCGTATTGAAATCATCATGAAGTGATGGAAGAAAATCACTTAACAAAGGGTCACATCTATATTAGGGTTACTAGTCTTTGCTATTTGCGACCAAATCTTCAACGTCGCAAAGAATTTGTAGGGAGAGTAGTTACACAGACCGCTGAGGATTCCTGTCTTCCAATTCTTTCTTGCAAGGAGCTGTTGAACGATTTGGACTTAAAGTATCCAGGTTCTGTGAGCGTACATCACTACTGCTCGTATACAATTTGTGTGTGTGTGTGTGTGTATGTGTGTGTGTGTGTGTGTGTGTGTGTGTGTGTGTGTGTGTACAATCTACTCCCAGCTTGACTTTTTGATTTTGCCTGAAAATAAACATTTTGTGCCGGTTCTTTTATGTTCTTTTTTTTTAACAAACTGCGTTATTTGTTGACGTGAAGTTCGAACTTTGTCACTGTTTTAGAACGAAGGAACAGAATCAACCAAATTATTGATACAGAATACAACGTGGTTGATTAATTTACTTGCCTCTTATGTTTTACAATATCTAATGAATACTAAAATCAGTATAAGAGAAAAAATATTCACCTTCAGATTAAAATGGCAATCTTTTTGTCCCCGTGATATCCTCGAATGTAACAGAAACAGTATTACTGATTTATGTAAACTGCTTTCTGTGGACGTTATAGCTATATACACTCCTGGAAATGGAAAAAAGAACACATTGACACCGGTGTGTCAGACCCACCATACTTGCTCCGGACACTGCGAGAGGGCTGTACAAGCAATGATCACACGCACGGCACAGCGGACACACCAGGAACCGCGGTGTTGGCCGTCGAATGGCCCTAGCTGCGCAGCATTTGTGCACCACCGCCGTCACTGTCAGCCAGTTTGCCGTGGCATACGGAGCTCCATCGCACTCTTTAACACTGGTAGCATGCCGCGACAGCGTGGACGTGAACCGTATGTGCAGTTGACGGACTTTGAGCGAGGGCGTATAGTGGGCATGCGGGAGGCCGGGTGGACGTACCGCCGAATTGCTCAACACGTGGGGCGTGAGGTCTCCACAGTACATCGATGTTGTCGCCAGTGGTCGGCGGAAGGTGCACATGCCCGTCGACCTGGGACCGGACCGCAGCGACGCACGGATGCACGCCAAGACCGTAGGATCCTACGCAGTGCCGTAGGGGACCGCACCGCCACTTCCCAGCAAATTAGGGACACTGTTGCTCCTGGGGTATCGGCGAGGACCATTCGCAACCGTCTCCATGCAGCTGGGCTACGGTCCCGCACACCGTTAGGCCGTCTTCCGCTCACGCCCCAACATCGTGCAGCCCGCCTCCAGTGGAGTCGCGACAAGCGTGAATGGAGGGACGAATGGAGACGTGTCGTCTTCAGCGATGAGAGTCGCTTCTGCCTTGGTGCCAATGATAGTCGTATGCGTGTTTGGCGCCGTGCAGGTGAGCGCCACAATCAGGACTGCATACGACCGAGGCACACAGGGCCAACACCCGGCATCATGGTGTGGGGAGCGATCTCCTACACTAGCCGTACACCTCTGGTGATCGTCGAGGGGACACTGAATAGTGCACGGTACATCCAAACCGTCATCGAACCCATCGTTCTACCATTCCTAGACCGGCAAGGGAACTTGCTGTTCCAACAGGACAATGCACGTCCGCATGTATCCCGTGCCACCCAACGTGCTCTAGAAGGTATAAGTCAACTACCCTGGCCAGCAAGATCTCCGGATCTGTCCCCCATTGAGCATGTTTGGGACTGGATGAAGCGTCGTCTCACGCGGTCTGCACGTCCAGCACGAACGCTGGTCCAACTGAGGCGCCAGGTGGAAATGGCATGGCAAGCCGTTCCACAGGACTACATCCAGCATCTCTACGATCGTCTCCATGGGAGAATAGCAGCCTGCATTGCTGCAAAAGGTGGATATACACTGTACTAGTGCCGACATTGTGCATGCTCTGTTGCCTGTGTCTATGTGCCTGTGGTTCTGTCAGTGTGATCATGTGATGTATCTGACCCCAGGAATGTGTCAATAAAGTTTCCCCTTCCTGGGACAATGAATTCACGGTGTTCTTATTTCAATTTCCAGGAGTGTAATTCATGGGTTTACTTTCTTTGGATAATATAGTAAACTACGTTGAAAACTTTCAAGCATGTCATCAACCACGCACGAATTCCGGGATACAAAACGAGACAATAATACCCAAGAGTGCGGGTATTAAGCGGAACGATCATCTACCCTCAGTTACAGTCAAAGTAAATGACATACTTAGATTCGTTGGTAGGATACTGGGTATCAGTACGGAAGATATTTCTTAGGAAAACTCTTTTACGTCCTATATTGCAAGACTGTTCAAGCGAGTGCAGTCTTAAAAGGCGGAGAGCAAGCTCTCAAATGACCAGAGACGGGGCAAGTAATTGCGCGCTGCCTTTTATTCGAAGGATCCAATCTGGCATTTGTCTTAAGTGCTTCAACACAAAATTTAAAGATCGGTGGGCGGAAATGAATATGGGCCCTCTCTCGGATATGAGTTAAGCATCTTAACCGTTGCACCACATATTAAAAAACAGAATAATGAAGAACGCGGGCTTGTCTGATTGGACGAATAGCTTAATAGAAATGCTGAAAATGAGCGCAGGAAGATATTCTATGAATATCTGGCGAAAAAAAAAGAAAACATAGGAAAGCTCAGTAATAGGTTTTCAGTGCGAACTCTGTTACATTTCTTAAGTCCTCTTAGTACGGCACTTACAAACATCGTGAAGATAGAATAATACTGATGTTACTACGCACAGATTCGTATAACTAGGTATTCTTCCGAAGCATCACCAGTGAAAAGAAGTAGTAGGAACTGTGGACTATGATACTCTATCCCGCACTTCACAGTGACTTGTCAGATGTAGATGCAGAATCTACGTGTGAATCGAAAGCGGCTTCAGTGTGAAGTCTCTCCGATTTCATCCTCAGAACACAAAGCTGAGAACTGAAAACTGCGTTCAGCGTTTCCGATGTGAGCTCGAACTCTGGCTGCGCCAGCGCGTGTGTCGATTACGCAGGTTTTTACCGCTCTGAATGGGTGCGTAGACAAGAGTGCGCACGGCACTGCTACCTGCAGCAGCGGACCTTGACTACGCCCGAAGAGATCGAGGTGACCGTAATGCAGTGAGGACAACCCTGGTTAATTCTGGAAGCGAGCCGCGCTGCCAAAGTACCCGCGTTGTAACTGACCTAGGCTACAAGGAGCCTCGTTTCCGCGTCTGTGCAATTCGACTTACAACCGTCTACGGAACAAGGCACTCTCGGTGCTAACAATGAGACACTGCAGACGTTCCGTGTAACGCCTAAATCTACTTCTGTACTCCGCAAGCCACTGTGCAGCACATGGCGCTGAGTATTTCGTATAAATATTACACTGCTGGCCATTAAAATTGCTACACCACGAAGATGACGTGCTACAGACGCGAAATTTAACCGACAGGAAGAAGATGCTGTGATATGCAAATGATTAACTTTTCAGAGGATTCACACAAGGTTGGCACCGGTGGCGACGCCTACAACGTGCTGACATGAGGAAAGTTTCCAACCGACTTCTCATACACAAACAGCAGTTGACCAGCGTGGCCAGGTGAAGCGTTGTTGTGATGCCTCGTGCAAAGAGGAGAAATGCGTACCATCACGTTTCCGACACTGATAAAGGTCGAATTGTAGCCTATCGCGATTGCGACATTGCTGCTCGCGTTGGTCGATATCCAATGACTGTTAGCAGAATATGGAATAGGTGGGTTCAGGAGGGTAATACGGAACGCCGTTCTGGATCCCAACGGCCTCGTATCACTAGCAGTCGAGATGACAGGCATCTTACCAGCATGGCTGTAACGGATCGTGCAGCCACGTCTCGATCCCTGAGGGAACAGATGGGGACGTTTGCAAGACAACAACCATCTGTACAAACACTTCGACGACGTTTGCAGCAGCATGGACTATCAGCTCGGAGACCATGGCTGCGGTTACCCTTGACGCTGCATCACAGACAGGAGCGCCTGCGATGGTGTACTCAACGACGAACCTGGGTGCACGAATGGCAAAAAGTCATTTTTTCTGATGAATCCAGGTTCTGTTTACAGCATCATGATGGTCGCATCCGTGTTTGGCGACATCGCGGCGAACTCACATTGGAAGCGTGTATTCGTCATCGCCATACTGGCGTATCACCCGGCGTGATGGTATGGGGCACCACTGGTTACACGTCTCGGTCACCTGTACGGGGCGAGCATCGTCTTCGAGCCCCTCAAGGAACTGGTTGCGTCATTCCACAACACTTGAACGACTCAGACTGCACTGACTGTGCACAGCCTTCGTCCTTCGATAAATTTTCCGGCCTCCAACTCCCTCCGCCTCCAAAAATCGAATCACTCCTCGTTGTTCCTGCTTACTCGCCTACATGTTCGGTAGTGGACGATAACTTGCGGGACCACATACTCTTCCGCGTGAAAGCACACTGGCGCTAAGCAACATCAGACCGTGTGCACATGTCTGTCTCTCTACCAATAGATGGCGGCAACATACCTGCAGTTACGTGGTGCCACCTTACGTTGAAGGCAAAGGTAGACGAACTGACCAGATTTCATTTGAATGAACCTCATAGTACTTGACGTACCTATCTACTCCGATAATGCTTTTTACAAGTCATTCATCTGTCTGTAATGAACTTACCATTGCCTAAACCTTTCGTGATAATACTAACCACAAAGATTGTCATCATAGGATACTCTGCGGGAACCTTAAGACTGACAAAGCACTGAGAAGAAGCCGCTTCGAGCATTTGTTGGGAAACTCTCAAGACGATCGCACCGAACTATTCTAGAAAACCCTAAAAATACTGATTTTATGTGGGAAGTGTGTGAATATCTTGACTTTTAGCCAAGCTGCATTTACTAAAATAAAATGATCTGACAAACACGTGTCCACCGTCACACAACACAGGTTATGTTGTGTTACAGAACCGTCGCCTTTCACAGAAAGGCGGTAGTTACGGAGGAAATGTTATCCACTGTCGATGCCTGAAATACGCAGGTGTCACGCGTGGGTAAATAAAACATAAAAGTACCGTGTAAAATACCATTACCTGCGGTATTTGCAAAAGAAAAACAGTTGTCAAAAGCGTTAAAGTCTCTGTCGAAAGCTAAATCTTTAGGAACGACTGAAGGAAGTATGAAGCAGGTTAGTTGCAGGAACAATTTAAGAAAGCAGTGAACTGTAATTCCTCAGAATAACACGAGTTACCATGACTCCATCAAAGTCTTACTGCTTCCGCATGGACCCACTGCGCTGCCTATTTAGATGCCGTACAAGACGTTGTTTTATCTAAACTTGAACCCACGAAGAAAGGTACTGAACCATAACAGCTTTTAGTCCGACGCTTTGCTTCGACGGCCACTTCCATGATTAGTGTTTGAAAATAGTGAAAATGCGTGTGCTGAAGGTCAGGAAATACGGGCAAGGCCTCCCACGTGCATCACACACGTGCTCGCGTTCCTGTTTTAGCGCCTGCTGTGTGATTATCAGCAGCTGGGAGCGTTGCCTATAGCGTGTGACGCCCGTTGCGTACCGCAGACACGCGAATAGACAGCGTCATAGTTACGTCATCCGACAGCGCTCCGATAGCGGTTCTTAATGACGTCGACATCACACCGTGCGTTACATCTGCGCCTATAATCCGTAAGCCACTGTGCGCTGCATGGCGCGTGGTACTTTGCACCAGCACACTCTACCCTATTCCGTTCTGTACACGCCGTGATCTGCCCTATCTTATTCTCACGGTCGATGCTCCAAGTAATACGATGGAGGAATTGGAAGAGCTGAACACTCAACGCCGAATATTGGTTCTCTAAACTTAATCAACTGGCTTTCGCAATAACGAAGTCGTCTTTGTTTTAGCGAGTTCCAGTTGTGTTGCCAGAGGGCTCCTGTCTATTACATTTTTGTGTGAGCTTCACCGACCTGTTCCGACTGTAGTAGAGCAGCTTTGAATTCCCTCGATTTCTGCTGTCAGGATTACTTGATAGGGATGGACAATGGACATCGATTGGTGGCGGGGGAAGGCGGGGGGAGGGGGGGGGGCGATCAGCGAACAAGAAGCAACAGTCAGAAACACTAAGTCTATCCAGTCAGACCTTACCATCCCATGTCACGTTCCCAAGATTTCATGACCATCTTACCAAAATAGGATAACAAGGACCATCTTAACCAGAATCTGATACAGATTTCAGTGCGCAAACTGTTCTATTTGAGGTGATCGTGTCATGGACATTGGGTGACAGTCCAAGGACCGCTTATAGATGTGCATGTCGGTAATGTGTGAGACATCTTGAAGAGGTCAGAATTCTTCCAAGTTCCAGAGGATGCAACAATCACCATAATTACGACATTCCCCGGCGGGTGGAAACGAGCCGACGGTTCGTATGATATACCGGATGATTAAAAAGTCAGTATAAATTTGATAACTTAATAAACCAAGGAATAATGTAGATAGAGAGGAAAAATTGACACACATGCTTGAAATGACATGGGGGTTTTATTAGAACAAAGAAAACAAACAACAACAAAGTTCACAAAATGTCCGACAGATGGCGCTGGACAGCAAAACGTCTGTGAATGCACGTGACAATTGTGTCACAGAATCGCATCATCCCCAGCCTGGCTGATAAACACCTGCTGGAACGTACGATGTTTATGCAGGATGGCGCTCCACCTCATATTGCTAGACGCGTGAAAGATATCTTGCGCGCGTCGTTTGGTAACGATCGTGTGCTCAGCCGCCACTTTCGTCATGCTTGGCCTCCCAGGTCCCCAGACCTCAGTCCGTGCGATTCTTGGCTTTGGGGTTACCTGAAGTCGCAAGTGTATCGTCATCGACCGATATCTCTAGGGATGCTGAAACACAACATCCGACGCCAATGCCTCACCATAACTCCGGGCATGCTTTACAGTGCTGTTCACAACATTATTCCTCGACTACAGCTATTGTTGAGGAATGACGGTGTACATATTGAGCATTCCTGTAAAGAACATCATCTTTGCTTTATCTTACTTTGTTATGCTAATTATTGCTATTCTGATCAGATGAAGCACCATCTGTCGGACATTTTTTGAACGTTTGGATTTTTTTGGTTCTAATAAAACCCCATGTCATTCAAAGCATGTGTGTCAATTTGTACCTCCCTATCTACATTATTCCGTGATTTATTCAGTTTTCAAATTTATACCGACTTTTTGATCACCCGGTATTGTAATTACCTCGTGCTGTGCTGGTGCTGTGATGACTGATGCTTCTTCTTGAACAATAGAAATGATTTCCAACGGCAGCACTGCGTGAGACTTTGAAAATACTCACACAATTCTTATGAGGTCCCAGCATCACAAGCTTGCAGCAAACGTGACTGTTGTCGCTATACATGGTCTTCTGTTGGGGCCTTATCTTCTAGCAAAGGTAAAAACTACCTTATATCATTAATCGTGATAATGGATACCCGCTAAGTAAAACGTGGAATCCTGTTTTATTAGATATGAAGAAAGAACGGCATCTGAATCGTCCGGCTATGAATAATCATTTGTAACGATATATCGTTTTCAACAGTATACACCACCGGAGGCGCTGTAACTCTCTTTGCATAAGGGGTCAGTGAGAGCAGCGTAGCTTTTGTCACCTGACGATGGCGGCGAAATGTTATGTTCAGATGACAGTTTGATCCGGCTGGAAACCCGACAAGAATTTGATATACTAATACGCCGGGAAAGCTGGATGCTATAAGGCAAACTCTGAATCCACATCTACATACATATTCCGCAGACCACTGTACGGTGCATGGCGGAGGGTACCTTGTATCACTATTAGTCATTATCTTCCTGTTCCACTGACAAACAGAGCGAAGGATAAAAGATTGTTTAAAAGCCCCTGTACGAGCACTCATTTCTCGTATTTTATCTTTATAGTCCTTAAGCGAAATGTACGCTGGCGGCAGTAGAATCGTTCTGCAGTCGGCCTCAAATGCCGGTTCTCTAAATTTCCGCAATAGTGCCTTACGAAAAGAGCGTCGTCTCCCCTCCAGGGATACCCGTTTGAGTTCACGAACCATCTCGGTAATACTTGCGTACTGACCGAACCAGTCGGTAACAAATCTAGCGGCCGGCCACTGAATTACTTCTATGTTTTGCTTTAATCCGACCTGGTGGGGATCCCAAACACTCGAACAGTGCTCAGAAATGGGTCATACTAGCGTTCTATACGCCGTCTCCGTTATGGATGAGCTACCATTTCCTAAAATTCTGCCAATAAAACGAAGTCGAGCATCCGTCTTCCCTACTACTAACCTGAAGCCCTTATTCCATCTCATATCGCTTTGCAACGTTACGCCTAGACGTGACTGTGTCAAGCTGCACACTAGTAATTCTGTATTCGAACGGTACAGGATTGTTTTCTATAGTGATACGCATTAACTTACATTTTTCTACATTTAGAGTAAGTTACCATTTATTACACCAACTAGAAATTTCGTCTAAGTTATCTCGTACATTCCTTCAGTCACTCAACGATGACGTCTTCCTGTACACCGCAGTGCCATCAGCAAACAGCCGTAAATTGCTGTTGAGTTAATGAGTGGTGCAATGCAGGAACCCCAGATGGACGTCCAGATTATGGGCTCGGTGGAGGCGGTTTGCAACTGACTTTCTGCGATCTACTACGACGTGTCAGGTGTGTATCAGTGCGGTATGGGTGACTGGAGTGTGTATGCCTTGATACGGATCAAAAGGGTCATTCTCCCGAGTGTGAGTCCAGTGTGTTCACTATTGCGCCACCACGCTTGGTTTAGCTCACGACATCACGAAATGCCTGGTGATCGAGCAGTTTGTGACACCAGCTCTCGTCGGCCAAATACTGCGAATAAAAATGTCTTCCAGCACTAGAATTACGACCAGCTGCCTTATAGATGAGTGCACAGTACCAGTGCACGTAAGCGACCTTTGCTACGAAGACGAGTGCTATCTGTAATCTTTGATGTTTCTGTTAAGGAACTAGTAAATAACACTTTTTACAATCGTAGGATTTGCCTAAGAATATGTGTGTGTGTGTGTGTGTGTGTGTGTGTGTGTGTGTGTGTGTGTGTGTGCGTGTGCGTGTGTGTGTTTTTGTGCCACATCGGGTGTCAGGGTGAGAGGGTTTGAGGCGGAGTAGTTATTATATGAACCAGCCGAGTAAAAGATATTGATAGATATTCCCAATAGGCTGAATTCCTGCGCTGTTCAAGTTTCTGCCATTAGCCTCTCAGACCATGGCGCGATCTATTCTCGTCCCAATGAAAGCCCACTCATGCTGGAAGAGCCTTAAGGTTCAAATGGCTCTGAGCACTATGGGACTCAACTGCTGTGGTCATCAGTCCCCTAGAACTTAGAACTACTTAAACCTAACTAACCTAAGGACATCACACACATCCATGCCCGAGGCAGGATTCGAACCTGCGACGGAGCCTTAAGGAAACGGTGGCAGCAGAAATTTCGGAAGTAGCTCAGCATTCTTATTATCATATGAAGATACACTACTGGCCATTAAAATTGCTACACCACGAAGATGACGTGCTACAGATGCAAAATTTAACCTACAGGAAGAAGATGCTATGATGTGCAAATGATTAGCTTTTCAGAGCATTTACACAAGATTGGCGCCGGTGGCGACACCTACAACGTGCTGACATGAGCTCGGAGACCATGGCTGTGGTTACCCTTGACGCTGCATCACAGACAGGAGCGCCTCCGATGATGTACTCGACGACGAACCTGGGTGCACGAACGGCAAAACGTCATTTTTTCGGATGAATCCAGGTTCTGTTTACAGCGTCTTGATGGTCGCATCCGTGTTTGGTGACATCGCGGTGAACGTACATTGGAAGCGTGTATTCGTCATCGCCATACTGGCGTATCACCCGGCGTGATGGTATGGGTTGCCATTGGTTACACGTCTCGGTCAGAAGGATAATGCACGACCGCATGCTGCAGGTCCTTTCTGGGTACAGGAAATGTTCGACTGCTGCCCTGGCCAGCACTTTCTCCAGATCTCTCACCAATTGAAAACGTCCGGTCAATGGTGGCCGGGCAACTGCATCATCACAATACGCCAGTCACTACTCTTGATGAACTGTGGTATCGTGTTGAAGCTGCATGGGCAGCTGTACCTGTACACGCCATCCAAGCTCTGTTTGACTCAATGCCCAACCGTATGAAGGCCGTTATTACAGCCAGAGGTGGTTGTTCTGAGTACTAATATCTCAGGATCTATGCACCCAAATTGCGTGAAAATGTAATCACATGTCAGTTCTAGTATAATATATTTGTCCAATGAATACCCGTTTATCATCTCCATTTCTTCTTGGTGTAACAATTTAAATGGCCAGTAGTGTAGATTTATCTAAACGTGCTCATCGTACCTCGTAGTAGTTACAGCGCTTAATTCACGCACGCGCGGATGGCCTTCCCACTCGCTAGCGACTGTTTATTATTCTCTGTCATCGTAGCTAGTTGACTTAACAGCAAACTGCTAGATATATTATTGGTTATGCTCAATGTAAAACTGAATTCAGAAGTAGAGCGATCTGATGGCGGCTAGTGCCGTTCCTCTATGAGGTGTTAAATGGTTTGGAACGGCTCACGCTTACGTAATGGTGCAGGAGCTGTTGATGTGGAGGGGTAACTGTTTTCTTCTCCACCTCCGCTTGTTTACTGTTTGTCGGCAGCAGGGCGGTCTTGTGCGAACATGAAGTTTGTTCTGCCGCGCCGCGTTGTGTATTTCCGTCAGCGCATCGCAGCGCTGCTTCTGGTCGTGCACAAGTGGTGTGCTGGTCGTCCACAGCTGGATCCAAGTCTATATCCGCCTTCGCAGTTCGTGTTATTGGCTCACTTCGTACATCTTAATGAGTCCTTCTAACACAAGGGTCCCCTACCATTTCGAGAGTGTGCCACTGCGCCGGTTAGAGACCATACAGTAACAGCTACACACTCTTAGCCTTTAGTAAAGTTTGTGGTATGCGAGACGTGTGCTCACAAGAAACTCTGGTTACTGGAACTAAAAAGTAAGAGTAACGCCATACGGCATTGTTGATTTGGAATATCTGTAAAATGGTTCAAATGGCTCTGAGCACTAAGGGACTTAACTTCTAAGGTCATCAGTCCCCTAGAACTTAGAAACTACTTAAACCTAACTAACCTAAGGACATCACACACATCCATGCCCGAGGCAGGATTCGGGCCTACGACCGTAGCGGTCGCGCGGTTCCAGAGTGTAGCGCCTAGAACCGCTCGGCCACCCGGGCCGGAGAACATCTGTAGGTTTACGACTCTATATCAAAAACGTTTTCTCAATTCGCACACCATTGAGCACTTTTCCTTTGCGAAACGTAAATTATGTTTTTTTTTTCAGAGAAACTCTCCCTTGATTATGATAGGAAAGAGTTAATAGAAAGGCTAAAATCCAATGTTAGGTTGTACCCCGTTCTCCTCGAATCCTACGTATTATATGCCTGTTCGACTGATGGATACCAGTAAACAATGTAACCTACATTCATTTCAGGAGACACTGTTGTCAGGCTTAGCATTTAATACAGGATATTATACGTCCAAAGCTCTCTTCTTCTTTCTGGAAAAAATATAGATAATAAAAGTTGCTTCGAATACTGTCACTCTAGCGTCTACTTCTCAGCCGAACGCCACCGTACTAGATTGCATTAATGATCCCGAGTGCATAAGTTCCCTCAATCTCAGTTAATATCACACGTTCCTTCCATATAGAAACGATCGGCTGTAGATTTCACCTATAAAATTATGGAGCTTACTGATGTCAAGCAATAACAATGCTCAGTCAATTTTGAAATGTAAGTTTCTGGGAAAAGTACATTTTGCGTGCTGCTGCTGATACCCCTTTGCGTAAGAAAGTAATGCGTATTCCGTTATTTGTAACTCAGATGGTGAGTAAATGTTGTGGTCCCTCTCAGTGTCTTTTGTGGAGTACGGGCACAAACCAGTGCGTTCGTTAACCGCAGCATCACTCTTGGTGCTATTTGAGAGTATGCAATGAACTTGCAGCATGCCTCACATTCTTCCTGCTCCCACCGTAAAAAAAAGAAAGTTAAGTAATATGGCATTATTGAAGGTCTAATTGGAAACAATTTTCTTCCTCACGCACGTTGTACCCATCTTTTGTTGATTGTGATAGTTGTGTCATAAATGTACCTGTTCTGAATAAGTGTGAAGACTGCCTGCAAAGAACAATACCGTAATGGCGTCGTTGATGAAAATGAGGTGCGAATAGAGATAATAGAACACTTGCCACCACGTACCTT
This sequence comes from Schistocerca gregaria, assembly GCF_023897955.1. NCBI lineage: Eukaryota > Metazoa > Arthropoda > Insecta > Orthoptera > Acrididae > Schistocerca > Schistocerca gregaria. The sequence goes on along the minus strand of NC_064931.1, from coordinate 137,652,693 downwards.
TCTCCTCTCGAATGAAACCAAGCAACTAAGTATCTCTTCGAAGGAGAAGTCTGCGATTTGACGAGAAATGTACTTTGGACGAGAAATGTAATTTTTCTCTGCCTCTTGAATACGAACTTGGAGCCTCTAAGTCAGGCGCCGTCTATCTGGTGTGCGTTAGTGACCTCACGTACGAAGGCAAGTTCACCATTGGTATTCTATGCTCACATCATTCACTTAGATAGGACAGTTAAAATCCGGCCGCGGTGGCCGAGCGGTTCTAGGCGCTTCAGTCCGGAACCGTGCGACTACTACGGTCGCAGGTTCGAGTCCTGCCTCGGGCATGGATGTGTGTGATGTCCTTAGGTTAGTTAGGTTTACGTAGTTCTAAGTTCTAGGGGACTGATGACGTAAGATGTTAAGTCCCATAGTGCTCAGAGCCATTTGAACAGTTAAAATGTTTATCCTTTGCTGCCGCCGATTTCACGTACCACTGCGAGGTGTTGTTCCGTTTCTAATGAACTCATCGTCGACGGGGCTTTAAACCATAATTTTCGTTCTTATTTTTTCGTTTACAACTCGTGGAGTTCTATGTTTCTCTCGCCGCAAATACACCGTACGTGTAAACTCCAGTGTCAAGAATCGGTATGTTTTTCATCTTTTCGTCTTATTTCTGAGGCGTTCTTCTCCAGATGCCTTTAAGAAACTTGGGAAGAACTACCAGTTAACAAAATGACGAAAGGGTTGTTCACATGCCGAAGTCTAAAGTCTGGAAGCAACAACGTGCAAGGATGTGGGATTCTTTCTACGTTCAACCCATCCAGAATCCACTGTATTCCGTATGTCCGTCTGCAGCATCCACATAGTCTCGAAAGAAGCTATGCTTGTGGCAGCGGACGGTTCCCAGAAAGGGCAAAGCCTCAAATGGGGTTTCTCTGCTGAATAAGCGATCTCTCCCGCCTGTGTAAACAGCCCGGGAACCGAAGCCGCGAGGTTGCGAGAACAGGAAGGACACTCTAAAGGTTTCACGGCCATGTTTTATTTACTCCGCAGTTGTGGAAAACAGCTCTCTCCTTTCACATACGATATCTTGAAAATATTATACGCTGAGGAACAGGTAGATCTCGTCTTTCCAGATTTCATAAATGTGCCTTACACTACACCACAATATTGACTGAGAACAGAGATACGATCATACTGATAATCCTCTCGGATCGTCTTGTCTCACAGTGCAACAAAGGTATTAACAGTTATGGCACCGAACGAGGTGGCGCAGTGGCTAGCACACTGGACTCGCATTCGGGAGGACGACGGTTCAATCCCGCGTCCGGCCATCCTGATTTAGGTTTTCCGTGATTTCCCTAAATCACTCCAGGCAAATGCTGGGATGGTTCCTCTCAAAGGGCACGGCCGACTTCCTTCCCTAATCCGATGAGACCGATGACCTCGCTGTTTGGTCTCTTCCCCCAAACCAACCAACCAACCAACCTCTCGGATATATGATTGTCTCAACGAATTTTAGGCTGACAGAATTCAATATATTACACTGGACGACGATTGTTCAATCAAAGCGGGGGTTGCATCGGGTATGTCAAAGAAAGTATAACTGGACCGTAATGTGCTCAATACACCTAAGAGACATATATGATACGACGGTCACATATCTAAAACATCCGTAACCCCGAGTGAACTGGAAGCTTCTGCACTGTCGAAATTGAACGGTAACTGGTACAGATTGAACACAGATTGTTCCACAATGTATGTTTCTGCGAGAGCTGAAGTTTTTGATGATCAGACAGGGAGTCGACAATCATTTCTGTTGGCTACTGAAGCGTGGATAATAACCGCGGAGGTGTACGCCATTCATCTGGCTGGAGTCCCGAAATCCATACACAGTAATCTTGGAATATCATTATATTAATCTGTTGAGGAACAATGACCGATAACTATCATTTTTGCTTTGTGTAATACATTCAAATTGATTACCGGAATTAAAACGATTGGAATACAATTTGCACGTGAGAAACCACAATTTCAATAGTATGTGAGACTTCATACACTTTAATACACATCGGATGCAATGTTACGACAAACAGTGAAAAACATCAGCTGAGCGTACGCTGCGATGAAAATTTGTCACACGTTAGACCTGCATGCCGAAACGAGGCTCGAACACGGAACTCTGTTTCTGCCACGAAGTACACTGACAATGGCGTTGTCACAATAGTATCTTCGTTATGCTGCCCTTTATATCTGTAACAATTCGTTGTTCTGACCCAGAGCGTTTCATTTTATTTCCGTCATCGGCAAGTATCTATTAAAGGGGCAATGCTGTTAGTTATGTTTTCCGCGCAGCAATGTTGGCAGCGCTCGCCGTGAGGTGTGACGTGATCGCAAGGTTGCGTGTCAACAGGTGGATGTAAGTACCCAATAAGAGCGCATCAGTCAGACAACGTCCTTCAGTGAGTTAAAGTAAATAGGTTGAAATCTGACATCAATATATAACCGAGAAATGCGCTATGCATTCCAATCATCAGCGAAAGTAATCGGAAAAGACTGCAAGATATTCGCCACGGCAATAAAAATAGCTTTGTGGCACGCGATATACAGCCGAAATCACTACAGCAGTTATTTAGTAAATGTAGCCGAAGTTTTCCTAACATGATTTTCATTGGCGTCAACAGTTCACACTCGAACTATCATCTCCGTGCTTAATATAAGTCTCTTCTCGCACAGTGGTCTCCTTTTTATTTTATTTCGTTTTCCCTGCACCCTTAATGTAAAGTAATTTTCCCCCACATCAAAACACTGCTCTGTCTATCGCAGTTGAAGTGCGCAGTTGATTCTGTTAGGTTAGTTTAAAAATACAGTAATAAATTAAACAATTTACTGAACAGAGCTATCGTTGATATGATTAAAGAGACGCGAAAGGTTATTGTTCACTAGACGACATCTCAAACCTTGAACTGAAGTAAGATACCGACAATCTCTTTTCTTGTACCACGTTAATTTTCGCACTATCAAAACTGTCATGGCATGTACCTTACAAGGGATCGCCAAAACAAATCAACGGATCTTTATTCACCCTGTTTGTATCCCTTATTGTTGCAAACAATAAATTACGTCTGCTATCAAAATATTCCTGCGGCTCCCCTGCAGTACAACCGGGGTGTCCAGGGCGCCCAGTTTTGGACCCATAGGGCTTTACTACAGATTTGACTGACACCACTCATTTCATTTCAAGAATAGTTTCCTGCCATGGCATCACAACCCCTGCCTTTGCTAACTCATAACTTACCCACCAGTCTTAGTTTGACCTCGGGATATGCTATATAGCAATCTGTCAACATAACAATCATTGCAAAAAAAAGTAGTTAAAACGTATGGACACTGTTCCGGCAACAATCACGAATAATTTGAGAAGGCTATCTAATGGTTTCAGCTCCATCCTTCAAAATGCTTGCTTCCCATTAGTTAATTAAAACAGTCTTCCCACTGAATACGCGAAGCAGAAGAGCTACCAACGAGTGTACCATAGGGAAAAAGCACACTACACTGTTCCCATTCTAGAATTTAGCCCAAATCATCATCAGTTACAGCCGTAAAAATTATTATTTTGTTCACAGTTTTGTCAAGAAAGATCAAAAATAGTTCTTACGCATCATTATTTTTAACGAAGTAGTAATTGCTACAGTGATTACTTTAGAATCTTTGGGGTAAGGTGAAAAGCGTTTGGTAAAAATTAAGAATTTAAAATTCAGTATTACCTTGATACTGCTGGAAAATCGGCGACTATGGACAGAGGACCACAAAAAGAGAAAAAAACGTGTAACACACCATATTTTATTTAGATCAGTATCAGGTACGAATGTTCATAAAAGTAAAAGGCAGATAATTTGAGTAATAGTACAGCACCAGACAGTGAATTTGTTATACAGACTATCGACTGAATAACTATTTACATTTACAGTGGTACTGTTTTCCATCCATGTTAAAGTGAACAGAAATGATAACACATCTTGTTCATGACATAGTAATATAGGATGCACCAAAAGGAAGGATAGTACGATCTCTAAGGTTCTCGTTATACGAGGGGCAGTCAAATGAAAAAGTGACCCATGGAAAACAACGTAAAGTGTTTATTATTTCAAAAGTAATCGCCATAACTGTTGTTGTTGTTGTTTTTGGGGAAGGAGACCAGCCAGCGAGGTCATCGGTCTCATCGGAATAGGGAATGACGGGGAAGGAAGTCGGCCGTGCCCTTTGAGAGGAACCATCCCGGCATTTTCCTGGAGCGATTTAGGGAAATCACGGAAAACCTAAATCAGGATGGCCGGACGCAGGATTGAACCGTCGTCCTCTCGAATGCAGGTCCATTGTGCTAGCCACTGCGCCACCCCTCTCGGTGCCATAACTGTTAATACCTTTGTTGTACTGTGAGACAAGACGATCAATACGTTGATGGAAAAATGCTTCCATTTGCCTATAGAACCGTGATTGTCCCCAGGCACCTCTTCGATGATGTTTGGTTTGCGGGGCGCTGCCGGCCGCTGTGGCCGAGCGGTTCTATGAGCTTCAGTCCGGAACAATGCGGCTGCTACGGTCGCAGGTTCGAATCCTGCCTCGGGCATGGATGTGTGTGATGTCCTTAGGTTAGTTAGGTTTAAGTAGTTCTACGTTAAAGGGGACTGATGACCACAGCAGTTGAGTCCCATAGTGCTCAGAGCCATTTTTAATAAACAGTTTCCTCCCTTTTTTCCATCTGTCTCTTTTTACAGTACATTGCCGCTTATACATAAACGATTTCTCAAACACCTCTAAGTCCATGTTTATACAGGACGGTTCTAGGACTTCTTCTTTTCAGCATGAAACTCCAAATCAAAAACACCTTCAGCCATTTATATTTCAAATTTTATTTTACTTATGCGAGCAGTTTCGGCATTTCACTACTCTATCTTTAAGCCCCCTGCCCGACACGCAAGAAAAAACTAGTGTCATGCTCAATCGAAAAAAGTAATCTGCGGATACCCGGTGACCACTTACTTAATTATGGTCCCTGTTTACATTGCTCATGAGGTTGGATCCTTCGGGCAGGGGCCCTGAAGATTGCGTAGTGAAACGCCGAAACTGGTCGAATAGTAAATTAAAATGTCAAATATAGACGGTTGATGTAACATTTTATTTATAACGCAGGATCAACAGCAGTATAAGATTGTTATCTGACGATGTATTGTGTACAGAATGGTATCGTTATTAGATGACCATAAGGAACTGCAGAAAGGCTTGACAAAATTTCTGCTTTATGTAAGTAATGACAGTTCTCATTAAATGTGGATGAATGTAAGATAAAGCCTATAACAAAGACAAAGACCCCTATAGTAACTGAATACAAGAGAAGTGGTGAACATTTTCAGCATGTCACATTGTACAAGTATTTTAGGAGTAGGTAACGGTTAGGTTAGTTAGGTTTAAGTAGTTCTAAGCTCTAGGGGACTGATGACCATAGATCTTAAGTCCCACAGTGCTCAGAGCCATTTGAACCATTTTTGAACAAAACGATTCATTATTTCAACTCGTATTTAAGATCGCAAACGCTAATTACGTACTAAAAACGATATACAACTAAATCGAACATGCATGCACAACGTATAGCAAGTCTCTCAATAATTCAAATACCTTTTAATCGTTTCCAAAAGTCCTCTGAACTTCAATTCAATTCAAAAGCACGGCAAACATAGGAAGCGCAAGAGACATTTGACGCCATTTTTCTGCCAAAGCTAATCAATCAATCACGGGCAACTTCACCTATGGCCACTCTCTCCCTATATAGGCTCTCTAACGTTAAGAAGCTTGCAGCGCCATCTATTGGTAAAATTTTCGTTAATTTTTTTTTTTGTTCCGTGACGTTTCCCCCTGCGTCAATAAAATGCTGTTCAAATTTGATGTCATTCTGAGCAGTAGTTATCTTTCTGCAGCGTTTTGAAACTGGAACTTTTAACTATCTCTCGCGTAATAATCATGAGAATAAGATAAGAAAGGCTCAGGTACGTAAGAGGCATTTATAATGTCATTTATCTCTCGTTCTATACGCAAATAGAATAAGAAGGAATGGTTCAAATGGCTCTGAGTACTATGGGACTTAACTTCTGAGGTCATCAGTCCCCTAGAACTTAGAACTACTTAAACCTAACTAACCTAAGGACGTGACACACACATCCATGCCCGAGGCAGGATTCGAACCTACGACCGTAGCGGTCGCGCGGTTCCAGACTGTAGCGCCTAGAACCGCTCGGCCACAACGGCCGCCAATAAGAAGGAAAGTGTATAATATTTTTATGACGTACCCTTTTCTACATCATGGCCTGTCGGGGTGACAGAGCGGTTCTAGGCGCTACAGTCTGGAAGCGCGTGACCGCTACGGTCGCACGTTCGAATCCTGCCTCGGGCATGGATGTGTGTGATGTCCTTTGGTTAGTTAGGTTTAAGTATTTCTAAGTTCTAGGGGACTGATAACCTCAGAAGTTAAGTCCCATAGTGGTCAGAGCCATTTTTCTACGTCATGTATGGCTTGCGGTGTACACTGTTGAATGGATTCGCGGAGAATCTCCCCGCTATGCCGGTGAAGTATAAATAACAGTATGGTACGCGAGCGGTTTGAGATGGTATCTCCAATTTGGTAAGGGAGCAGCTTATCTGCAAAAGGGCCTGGAATAGAGTGCGCGAGCGCGCGGGTTTGGCGCCACGGCGCGGGCCGCAGACGGCTGAGTCTTGCCGCCGTCTGATGCGGAAGTGTGTTGGCGGCGGCCGTTGACCCGGCTGCGTTCGGCGCACCTCGGCACCGCTCGGCTCCCGCCGCCTAACAGCAGTAAAGGCCGGACATTGAACCGGCTGGCCAAACTTCCCAGCAAAAATGCAACACCCTCGCCGTCGCTACCGCCGCCACTGCATTTTGCGAGCGCGCTAAAAATCGCTGAACGGCCCTACCCGCTCCGTAAGCTGAAAATGTGAATACGATCACTTCGCATGGCTATACTTAATGCGTTTTGGTATTAAAAATACCTGTCTGGGTTAAAATGGTATTCTTACGCGGACTTCACACTGTAGCTCTTACATACAGTGACACTGAAAACATGTGTTTGGTCTACACTCCGTGACACTCAGTAATATTTTAACATTAACGACGATAAGCAGTTTCGAATGCATTGTCTCATACTACCGGACGGACGGTCTAATTACAACTGAATGAAACTCGACTTTCGCCTTTATTCTTTGCAAGGCATCTTCTGTGGCATATTTCGTGGACATTGGTCTAGATGTGTTTTAGTTCCTTTGTCATCGCTGTTCTTCTTATAACTGCCACTTGAAATTTTGTTTTCACACTTCACAGCACTAGGAACTAAACACTCGTTTTTATGTTGTGTCCTTTCTAACGTGATGGTCCCAACATAAAAAATATCAGCACACCGTAATATTATACGCAACTAAGGATGACACGACGCAAAGGTTGAAGCAGTTTCTCATATTTTACTCAAAGCGATCCTAGACGCAAGTCGTATTCTTGAAATTAGCAAATAATATATCCGTTTTAAAAAGAACGAAAACACTGCGTAAACTATCAACTTAAAAAAAAAGCAAGTTTGTTTGCCATGTCGTGTTTCGGAGATCGGCAGGTGACAGTCTTTGGTTTTATTTCCCCAGCATACCTTACGCTTTAGATGTGAAAGAACATAGAAAAAAATTAATTTACAACAGCAGTACATTGCTTATGTAGAGCTACTGCATAAATACCAGCACATATGTCCCGTTTGCGAGGTTATTATCCCGGTATATGGTTCACAGTCTAACTGGACAAGTGTCATATTATAAATCGAAAGAACGGGGTTCATTCCTTGTTCGGTTCCAGGACTTCTTTTTCTGTCACTTGCATTTTCTTTACCTAAGCCAGTAATTTATACTGTGACAGATGTCAAGATGCGTAGCGATTTGGAGTGAGTCAGTTCAAAAGTCGCAGGAAGCAGAGTGCATACCACCTACAACAGGACACAGCAGTGTTCAAAACAGTCTTCACATTGAGCACACCTTTACTTATTATCTTTGTGAAATCTGCATCTAAAGTTTAGGATTTTTAAATTACAATCATTAGTACAACAGAAAATAACATTCTTTGTATCCATTGTGGATGACTAACTGCGACTATCACTGAAATTCGCGGCTTATGAAGGTATTTTGTATTTTATACGATTTACTGCACCATTAACTAGTTTTCGTGCCACTGCATGCTCATCATCATACTGAAGTCTTACCTGAACGTTATTTTATGAACCATGCACAGTTAAGGCTTGGAAGGCAGTGCAGTGCAAGTATCCTCAAAAATAACGCTTTATTAACGTAGGCCTAAATTTCAGTTATTTTCGCTAGCACTACGACCTCCATCTGTTGATGAGTCTGCAGTGACGCGGAAACTAGTTAATGGTACAGTAAATCGTATCAAATTCGGAAAGCGACTGGGCGCAAATTATACCCCCATGAACCGCCAAGAAGATATCATGTTTAAACTGCTTCCAATAGCTTCCAAAGATCACTAAAATACTATACGGTGTAGTGATAATAGGTAATATCCTTCTTTTCAAAAATTCAAAGATTTGTGCCAAGGGTGTTAATTTGCTTTCCTACGTCTGTCTTCATTTCACTGTACACTGTTTTTGCAATCGGAACTCGCATTCGGGAGGCCGACGGTTCAAATCCACGTCCGACATCCTGATATAGGTTTTATGTGACTTTCCTAAATCGCTCCAGGTAAATTCCGAAATGGCCCCTTCGCAATAGCATCGCCGATTTCCTTCTCCATCCCTGAAACAATCCGAGCTTGTGCTCCGTCTCTAATGACCACGTTGTCGACGAGGCGTTAATACCTACCTCTCCTTTCCTTTCTAAACTAAAATCTAAGAGTCTCATCTGAAGATGGAGCTAAGTCTCTGGATAGCGGAGTTATCAAGAAATATAAATTATAGTTTCATGACATCTGTTGTTACCAAAAGCAAAAAAATTAAAAATAAATGAAAAACTTAGTAATAAAATTCGCCTACTGTCTTCTAAATAGCGCTTCGCGCGGGGTAGCCACGCGTCTTGCCACGCCCCCCCCCCCCCCCCCTCCCTCGGGCATAGGTGTGTGTGTGTTGTTCTTAGCATAAGTTAGTCTAAGTTTAAGTAGTGTGTAAGACTAGGGACCAATGACCTTAGCAGTTTGGTCCCTTAGGATTTCACACACATTTGAACGTTTCTTCTAAATAGCATTTCTCCTTTGCCAATGAATAAGTCACAGCCTCATCAACTGGGGTTATGTTAATATGTAAGGACCTTCACTGCGATGTAGACAAGCCAGGAACCTGCGAATTCTGTTGATTTGGTTTGCACATCACACAACACTATGGCTCGGTATCCTACTGGTGCTAGCACAGTAGCTCAGCATAGTCGGTCAGAACACCCTCTGTAATAAAATGATTGAATGAAGTTTTAACCGTTAGACTTTGCGAGACGTAATGTGACGTTCAGACAGAACGATCTCCTCGAAGAAGAAAGACCGCGAAGAAACAGATAGAAAAAAATAGTGGTAAAGTGTCCGATTTTGGATCGAAATTTAGGAGGTTCGAACCCCGGTGAGCCAGCCGGTGTGGCCAAGCGGTTCTAGGAACTTCAGTCTGGAACCATGCGACCGCTACGGTCGCAGGTTCGAATCCTGCCTCGGGCATGGATGTCTGTGATGTCCTTAGGTTAGTCAGGTTTAAGTAGTTCTAAATTCTAGGGGGACTGATGACCTCGGATGTTAAGTCCCATAGTGCTCAGAGCCATTTTGAACCCCTGTGACTCCTAGGATTTCCATCTCGCACTCACCACTTCTATCACCTCTGGTAATGTTTGTTAAAGCGGAAAATGCCGACCTGCACTGGGGTTCCGAGTCCACATTAAGTTGTAGAATGAGGTCGAATGAAGAAATGAAGACAGTGGTTGTCCACCTGCAATAGGACCAGGTCTAGCAAAGTGCTGTGGTGTTTATACCAGCCTCATGACTGGCGACAGCTTTACTTTCAGCACATCAGAATGAAATAACTTCCACATGATGTTTACATTGTTGTGCCAACCTATCCCCCCTCAGTGTAACACTTTTCGAGTCTGGATTGATAAAAAATACAGGAGAGTTAAGATGGTGGTTTTAATGCTTCATGTGTTCTACTATGTTTCCCCTCTCTTGAGTACAATGCACAGAACATTAATACAACCCTGTGAAATTGTCAGGAAAGTCCTTCTTTGGGATGTTGCTCATATCGGACGTCATAACGGGTTGAATGTGGGTTATGTCGTCAAGTCGTTAAAGCGTTGAACCTGAATTTTGTGCGCTTTGTCGTTTTGTGGCAGGTTCTTATTTACACAGAAGCGCCAAAGGATATGGGAGAGGCACGCGTATTCAAATACAGAGATGTGTAAACAGGCAGAATACGGCGCTGCGATCGGCAAAACCTATATAAGGCAACAAGTGTCTGGCGCAGTTGTTAGATTGGTTACGGCTGCTACAATGGCAGGTTATCAAGATTTAAGTGTGTTTGAACGTGGTGTTATAGTCGGCACACGAGCGATGGGACACAGCATATCCGAGGAAGCGATGAGGTGGGGATTTTCCCGTACGACCATTTCACGAGTATACCGTGAATATCAGGAATCAAGTAAAACATCAAACCTCCGACATCCTGCAAGAATTGGACCAACGACGACTGAAGAGAATCGTTCATCGTGGCAGAAGTGCAACCCTTCGACAAATTGCTGCAGATTGCAATGCTGGGCCATCAACAAGTGTCAGCGTGCGAACAATTCAACGAAACATCATCGATATGGGCTTTCGGAGCCGAAGGCCCAGTCGTGTTCCCTTGATGACTGCACGACACAAAGTTTTACGCCTCGCTTGGGCCCGTCAACACCAACATTGGACTGTTGATGGACGGAAACATGTTGCCTCGTCGGACGAGACCCGTTTCAGATTGTATCGAGCGGGTGGTGGTGTACGGGTATGGAGACAACCTCATGAATTCATGCACCCTGCATGTCAGACTGTTCAATCAGGTGGAGACTCTGTAATAGTGTGGGGCGTGTGCAGTTGGAGTGATATGGGACCCCTGATACATCTAGATACGACTCTGACAGGTGACACGTACATAACCATCCTGTCTGATCAACTGTATCCATTCATGTCCATTGTGCATTCCGATGGACTTGGGAAATTCCAGCAGGACAATGCGACACCCCACACCTCCAGAATTGTTACAGAGTGGCTCCAGGAACAGTCTTCCGCTGGCCACCAAACTCCTCAAACACGAACATTACTGAGCATATCTGGGATGCCTTAGAACGTGCTGTTCAGAAGAGATCTTCACCCCCTCGCACTCTTACTGGTTTATGGACAACCCTACAGGATTCATGGTGTCAGTCCCCTCCAGCACTGCTTTAGACATTAGTCGAGTCCATGCCACGTCGTACTGCCGCACTTCTGCATGCTTGCGGGAGCTGTGTCTGTGATACAATATCCACAGTCAACGTCTGCCTTCAGGAGTTCTGGGAACCGGGGTGATGCAAAACTTTTTTTTGATGTGTGTATATTTGATGCTTCTGGTTATACCTATAGTCGAGAAGTTCCATGTGTTAAGCATTCGGTAGATCGTCGCAGTTATTCGTACAATTAAAAACAGCGTGGAAAGGGAACTATTACTTCTAACAGGCAGAAGGTGGTATAAATAGTAGCTCAATAGTTCTTCAAGTGAGATACATTACTTCTGCGACGTGCCCCCGGTAGCTGAGCCGGCACGGTGGCTCTGCATGCTCGGTCAGAGGGTTAGCTGCCCTTTGTAATAAAAAACTGAGCAAACGGCTCAACCCTGAACTTGATCGGGTGTCATGGGACATCCGCACCGATCAAATACAACGAACAAAATGAGAACAATAAAAAAAAGTGGGCAGCGTGACAAAATGTCGATCCTAATGGGGGGCCCGGGATCGATTCCCGGCTGGGTCGGAGATTTTCTCCGCTCAGGGACTGGGTGCTGTGTTCTCCTAATCATCGTCATTTCATCCCTATCGACGCGCAAGTCACCGAAGTGGCATCAAATCGAAAGACTTGCACTCGGCAAACGGTCTACCCGACGGGAGGCTCTAGTCTCACGACGTTTACATTTTACTTCTCTGATAATCGCAGCATCTGTTTTTACCGCACAAATTGCTAATAAAGGAAAGTAAGTCTGAAACGGAAGTGTACAATACTGCTTGTCTCAGTTTTAATAACACTTGTCTCACAACTATAAATATATCTACTTTGTACCGCGCGGAGTGGCCGAGCGGTTTGAGGCGCCATATCATGGATTGCGCGGCACCTCCCACCGGAGTTTCCAGTCCTGCCTCGGGCATGGGTGTGTGTGTGTTGTTCTTAGCATAAGTTAGTTTAGGTTAGTTTAAGTAGCGTGTAAGTCTAGGGACCGATGACCTCAGCAGTTTGGTCCCTTAGGAATTCACACACAGTTGAAAATAGCTATTTTGTAAATCAAAGATGAAGAATCTTAGACCGTGTGCTATTTAGAATGTTTCTGACCGATTCACACCTTAGATAGTAGCAAACCAGCTCCTCCATAACCTTATCATAAACACAATGTAAGGTGTTCCATTATGTCACTATGGTCATGCTTGTAGTATGCAGATTAACTACATTAAACACGACAATCTAACGTAAACATAATACTGTGTCTCTGGAAGACTTGCTACCTCTAATAATTTTGCACATCTCAATAAATTCTCTCTGTTTGTAATGAGTAACTAAGTTTAAGAGCATCCCATGCGAATGAATTACGCTATGCTCTTAGATACTGTGTACTTATTATGACTGATTGAATCCTTGTGTTGATTACCAACTGTGGTGACATTCAACACTTGTCATTCGGTAAGGTCCTAATGTAGACATAAGGTTAATGCCCTCATTTAACGGACAGCCCAACGTCTACAGAAACTGCGGAGAGAAGTTTAGAACTTAATCCGGAATACAGGAAATGCATTCGCACCTGTGAATATGAACGACTACCGGCTGCACACTGGAATGGCGACAGTGAAAATTTGTGTCAGGCCAGGACTCAAACCAGGATTTCCCACTTTAAGCGAGCGGTTGCCTTAACAGCTTCGGCTATCAGTGCACGAATCACGGTCAGAGAAAAACTTCCATGTGTCACAGTCTACACTCGTACGTCACGAATTCACGTCCAAGAAGGACATATTTATTGGGAATCGAGGGGCTGGTATTGGCTGAAGGAACAATGCGTCGTTCTTCTTAATAGCACAGCCACTGATATTTCGTATTGAATCCTTAACGGTGGAGCACGGAGTGGTGGCCAGAAACTGTACGACACCACCTTCATTTCTAGATACTGACAATGAAAATTACATCCAGTGGCGGAGTTTGAACCACTACATCCAGAACACGAAGGTCCACGCTAAGCTTCGGCTGCAGAGGTGGACAGCAAAAATTGACTCATATACTCACACTTCTGATGGAATAAAGAGTTACGTCGTTCAGTTTAATGGTCTCTGACACTCTTTGAAAGAGTTTCACCACGTCGCAGTTCTGATAACCAACGACTTTTGACTGTAGAGAGAAAACGGCAATGCTTGACGAAATCGAGGCATATGATAGTCATACGAAAAAAAACAAGGGTCACTCATCTGTCCTACGTTACCCTTATTCTATAGAGAAAAATAACATCCAAAGCATTTTATTACCACCAAGAAAGATAAAAATTCTGCTTTGTAACGTTAAAGACGAGTAAGGTCTAAGGAAACCTGGTGTGTACCGAAATTCGTGCGAATTAGCATGTCGTATGTGGCGCAGTACACTTGAACAGTGGAAAAGAGGTGCAAGAAACGTCGACGATACAGTCAGCTGACACATTCAAGTAAATCAGCTGTAGAAAAGTGCCGCCTGAAATAGACACGAAATAGGGCACGACGGAACTATTATCAGGGTGTTAAGCCTCAAACATCTGGGACAGCGTAGTTAAGGTTTCCTTCGAAGTAAAGGTGTCAGAAAACGTTGTAACGGGGACGAAGGCTTCAGCTTAAGCACGGCTTGGACTCCAGCAAACAACGAGTAGACGTGCGTCTCGTGGAATGGAGGCACGAGATCAGGATAAACAAACGCGCGTCACAGGGCGTAGCGGTCGTCGGCAGTCTAACTCTGCAATAACTAGAGACAGTGTGTTTCTCGATACTGAAAAAGCGTTGTATGAGAAGAGGCACAAGGGACATACCTTCTGACCTCTTAAACACAACTGCCCACTTCACCATGTCAAAATTATTCCCTACGTTTTGAAAAACTGACAGTTCCGAGTCACATTAAAATGACGAGTAGTCAGCCAGGGCATACTGAAGCATACGAAAACCAATCTACATTTACATCTACATGATTACTCTGCAACTCACATTTAAGTGCTTGGCAGAGGATTCATCGAACCACAATCACACTATCTCTCTACCATTCCACTCCCGAACAGCGTGCGGGAAAAACGAACACCTAAACCTTTCTGTTCGAGCTCTGATTTCTCTTACTTTATTTTGATGATCATTGCTAGCTTTGTACGCTGGGCTCAACAAAATATTTTCGTATTCGGAAGAGAAAGTTGGTGACTGCAATTTCGTAAATAGATCTCGCCGCGACGAAAAACGTCTTTACTTTAATGACTTCCATCCCAACTCGCGTATCATATCTGCTACACTTTCGCCCCTATTACGTGATAATACAAAACGAGCTGCCCTTTTTTGCACCCTTTCGATGTCAACCGTCAATCCCGCCTGGTAAGGATCCCACACCGCGCAGCAATATTCTAACAGAGGACGAACGAGTGTAGTGTAAGCTGTCTCTTTAGTGGACTTGTTGCATCTGCTTAGCTGTATTTAGCTATAGGACGAACTCTCTATACTACTATATTAATGACACTCAACAACACATAGCGGCCACCTCGTTTCTCATACGACACTGCTCGCCACAACTAAAAACACATTGGTCTCAAATTAAAGGACATCTCTAACATATCCAGTAATGGGTCCTGCTTTGGAACATTACAATAAAACTCAAGCCAATCTATACACTAATAAAAGAATTAATCAAAATATAGATACCATTATGGAACAGCCCTACCAAGGAAAACCAACGTAGGATAACTGGGCCTAGTTATTTACTGAATAGTAAGATTCAGAATTAAACTGAAGACAGACAGAAACTACAAGACAGAAAACGTCGTATTACATCAAAAGTATCGAACAAATATTGGTGATAGGCTCAAAATTCAAATCAAATTAAATATCCCCGCATGCTTTTTCATTTCAGTGACCACATATGTTTCGAAATATCGTAGACACATGCAAGCAGCAGCTTCAAAAAGTGCAAGTGATTCGAAACAGCCGGCCGGAGTGGCCGTGCGGTTCTAGGCGCTACAGTCTGGGACCGAGCGACCGCTACGGTCGCAGGTTCGAATCTTGCCTCGGGCATGGACATGTGTGATGTCCTTAGGTTAGTTAGGTTTAATTAGTTCTAAGTTCTAGGCGACTGATGACCTCAGAAGTTATGTCGCATAGTGCTCAGATCCATCTGAACCATTTGATTCGAAACAAAATCTCACGTATTGCTAGTCATAAAACCTGTATCTTAACAAACTCAGTGATACACACAGAACTCCATGTCATTATAATTCCCGAAATTATTCAATACCAAGACTGAAACTTCGCGCCGCGCGGAGTGTCCGCGTGGTTAGAGGCGCCATGTCATGGACTGCGCGGCCCTTCCCGTCGTAGGTTCGAGTCCTCCCTCGGGCATAGGTGTGTGTGTCGTTCTTAGCATAAGTTAGTTTAAGTACTGTGTAAGTCTAGGGATCGATGACATCAGCAGTTCGGTCCCTTGGGAATTCACACACATTTGAAAATTTGAAACTTGCTCCTTCATCTCATCCAAGCCGTAGATAACATCGCACTCGGCCCTAGATACAAGGATTCCTATTGTTTCTACAGGATCAAGTCACGATAATGTGCGACCTGTCAAAAGCCAGAACGACCTCCCTTCGCAACGCGGACGTCCTAGAAGGGAGTGAATAAGGTTCTGGAAGGTACCGACTCGGTTGTGGGGCCAAACCGGTGCCAGTGCCGTGCCCGGCTGTGTTAGGTTTCTCGCTTGACGATCCGTGGCACGAACAGCCCGACCGAGGAGGTCCCAAGATTCTCGAGTTTGATGACCTGGGGAGCACGGCACACTCAACCTGTTGCTCTTCGATCCAAGCACGTATCCCGCAATCTGTGTGACATGTTGCATTTTTCTGCCGAGGAAAAAACAGACTTCAAGCTGGAGTAGACATGGCCACCAAGGATAGATACGGACGTGTGTTGATCCACTGTACCTTCCAGAGTGACAAAACCACACAGGGAATGCCACAAAAATATTGGCCAGATTATAATGCTCCTTCTCCGGCCTGGAACTTCCGACAATTCTTGCAGTACCGTACACGCCAACGGCCATTTTCCGATGGAGCATACAACGCGATTCATTTGAAAAGGCCAACTGTCGTCACTCATTGGACGTCCAGTTGTGATGTTGGCGTGCAAATTCCAGCATTCTGAGGCGGCCCGTAATCAGCAACGTTCGCTGAACCGTCTTTGAAGAAACACTGTCGGCAGCCCCTTGGCTCATCTTGGCGGTCAGTTGCTCAGTAGCTGCACGTCTATCGGGCGGTATAGACCTCAGCAGCCGTCGTTCACCCCTGTCATTTATGACTCGTTGTGCACCTCATTTGCAAAAAAAAAAAAAAAAAAAAAAAAAAAATGTGTGTGAAATCTTATGGGACTTAACTGCTAAGGTCATCAGTCCCTAAGCTTGCACACTACTTAACCTAAATTATACTAAGGACAAACACACACACCCATGCCCGAGGGAGGACTCGAACCTCAGCTGGGACCAGCCACACAGTCCATGACTGCAGCTCCTTAGACCGCTCGACCTCATTTGCCTCGGTGCCGGTTTTAGATAACGCCTTTCTGCCATGCACGGTATACTTTAACGACGATGGTTCAAATGGCTCTGAGTGCTATGGGACTTAACTTCTGAGATCATCAGTCCACTAGAACTGAGAACTAATTAAACCTAACTAACCTAAGGACATCACAACCATCCATGCCCGAGGCAGGATTCGAACCTGTGACCGTAGCGGTCCCGCGGTTCCTGACTGTAGCGCCTAGAACCGCTCGGCCACTCCGGCCGGCCTAACCACGGTGGCACGTGAACAGTTTACAGACGTAGCCGTTTCGTAACTGCTTCCAACCTTGGCCCGAGAGACAAAGATCATGCCCTTTAGGAAATCAAATAAATCGCTCCGTTTCCCCATTACGAAAAGGACTGCACTGTTTCTCCCTTGCCCCCAACACACTTTATGTACTCTCAACTCCTACTCCTGCCACCTGCCTCTCTGAATAGTTATTTCAAGTTAACACCGAAAACAGGCGATGGTCATATTAATGTGGCCAATATACCGTTTGGTTGATTGGTTGTTTGGGGAAGGATACCAGACAGCGTGGTAATCGGATTTGGGAAGGATGGGGAAGGAAGTCGGCCGTGCCCTTTCAGAGGAACCATCCCGGCATTTGCCTGGAGTGATTTAGGGAAATCAAGGAAAACCTAAATCAGGATGGCCGGACGCGGAATTGAACCGTCGTCCTCCCCAATGCGAGTCCAGTGTCTAACCACTGCGCCACCTCGCTCCGTCCAATATACCATTTAAATAATTTTATATGTAAATGCTACAGCAATCCAACTAACTAGCACTCAGTACATAGCGAAACCATCACTAGGCTTTCCCACTCCCAACAGTCAAAGTATGAGACCTATGCTGCCGCCCGGGTCCCCGGGTACGATTCCCGGCGGGGTCAGGGATTTTCTCTGCCTCGTGATGACTGGGTGTTCTCTGATGTCCTTAGGTTAGTTAGGTTTAAGTAGTTCTAAGTTCTAGGGGACTGATGACCATAGATGTTAATTCCCATAGTGCACAGAGCCATTTTAGCCTATGCTGTCGCGGAGACTGAAAGTCAACCGGTCCTGCACTCCAAACATTGTTCGGTCAGTACCCTACAGTCTGGTTGGAGTTCCGGCAACGAACGGATATACTGCCACTGACCTGAGCACCTAGAGCAGTTTTCGAAATATTATGAGTAAAATATTATCGTCTACTTAGCTAAAAACCCGGTAAACAAACCGTCAAAAAATTACGTTGCGATAACCTCATTAATCATAAAATAGTAATGTAGGTTACATGAGCTGCTTCTTTATTCTCTTTAGCAAATGAAAGACAACTGTTCGAGATTTCCATTCGTTGCACGGACTTAAAGGAAATGAATTTGTATTCATGGCCGCGACGTTCGAGTCTCCCTGGCAGCTCATAACAGCATCTAGGTCGTCAGGAAAACTGCACAAGGCCAGATGGGGTTATCTCTCTTCTGTAACGAAAACAGTACCTAAGAAGCACAAAGATCACGCAAATACGCTTTATTGTCACTTAATGCCTGAGCTTCCAACATTGCAACACCTTTGCGTTATAAAATTGCCGTTACCGTTTTGAGACTGGCCGTATTCTTTATCTTTGTGCGAGAAATGGGTTGCAGCGAGGAGGGCATTGATATCACGTTTCTGGAAATAAAAAAGTGCAAGGCTGACATACAAAGATAAGTCCATCGTGATGCAACTTGTGCACTAATCTGCCGCCTTGCAGGGCAGGCAGATTCCGACAGAGTCGTTCCTGTATTCTCTTCTGCACTCCTATGATGTTATTTGACTAGTCCAAGTGTACAGTGTGTCGCAGTAGTTTCACGGTAAACTGACCGCCATACATTAAACGGCCGCCAACGCTCAAAATACACATCAGTGACGAGTCGAATGCCAAGAAGCACTGACGTCCTCCAACAGGGAAGGTCCCCTTAATGACACAGTTTTGCCTGATGTATGCTGACTGCAAGACTTCCATACCTAAGTGACCCAGTTCTTGTGCTACAGGGTCACGTACATCTCAAAGTCGGACTTCTTTCGCTTTTCCCTAATATACTGACGTCGACCATTTGGAAACGATGTATAATTCATGTACTCCTAAAAGAGACAAAGTCAGGCGTAAAATACTCCGCAGCAAACATACGCCATTACAAAGTTGCCGATAGTACGAAGAATGACAAAAAATAGTTCAAATGGCTCTGAGCACTATGGGACTTAACATCTATGGTCATCAGTCCCCTAGAACTTAGAACTACTTAAACCTAACTAACCTAAGGACATCACACACATCCATGCCAGAGGCAGGATTCGAACCTGCGACCGGAGCAGTCCCGCGCTTCCGGACTGAGCGCCTAGAACCGCGAGACCACCGCGGCCGGCGAAGAACGACAAACCAACGTCACGAGGAGATCGTTCCTACTCGTCATCATCGATTTCTACAAATTTATGGCAGATGCAGGACTTGGTCAGGAGTGGAAGTGACAGCTCCAGACGGCCAAGCGTTTACAAAAAGAAATAGCATTTTTGACGTGGGTCGGGCGAGACAAGAGCCATATACTTTGAAGTATTTGCAAGCAAGTGGTTGGGGCAGCGGAAAGGCAGTTTCTTTAATAGACCTGTTTCGTCCTCTATGTGTTCTGCCAATAAAACGCAGTCTTTCGTTTGCCTTCCCCACAACATTATCTATGTGATCAAAATGGTTCCAATGGCTCTGAGCACTAGGGGCTTAACATCTATGGTCATCAGTCCCCTAGAACTTAGAACTACTTAAACCTAACTAACCTAAGGACATCACACACATCCATGCCCGAGGCAGGATTCGAACCTGCGACCGTAGCGGTCACGCGGTTCCAGACTGAAGCGCCTAGAACCGCACGGCCACACCGTGATCGTTCGAATTTAAGTTGTTTGTGAATATAATCCCCCGGTATATACTCGTAGTTGAATGGGCATACCTTAAATTTGTGTATTTATTGTGGAACCGAAAAATTGTTAAAAGTACGTCTTAATTTATAAATCTACTAGCGAGCCCGTCAATGTTTCGCAGTTGGTAAATAGTTATCGGAATTGCACATACATCGTAAATTTCTTGCCCATCTTCTCACCCCCTCACTCTCTCCGTGCATCTCCTCCAGCCCCCATCTCGCTGTGCATAACCTCCTCTCCCCTCTCTCTGTCCATCTTCTCCTCCCCCTCTATATGTCCATTTCCGTTTTAATGTTCAAGCCGCACAGTGGATGACTGCAGCGCCTTTAGACCGCTCAGCTAATCCCGCGCGGCTATGTAGCCTGTGTCTGTCCGAATTTTTATCAAAGTATGACGTGAAAATTGAAAATAAGACGGTCAAAAACTTTTTTCGAAATTTGTGTTAACAACACTTCCGCCTTAATACATTACATACATACGTTTATATTAAATATATTATAAAAATATACCTATCTGCCTATGTCCATCTCAATGTTTAGCTAGAGTATAGTGTAAAAATTTGAAGTAAATCTGTCAAGAACTTATCAAGGTTTTTCGTAACTACGCTTGCCCTTTATATATTACATATCTACATATATTATATATATACTGCAAAAATATATACCTTGTGTCTGCCCAAACGTTCGTTACAGCGTTATGTAGAAACTTGTAGTTAATCGGTCAAGTAGATTTCGAAATTGTCGGTAACATTTCACATTTATATGTTATATATGTATTTTTATATTATATGCAGGATGGAAAAAAAGTGTCACGATATTTTAACCCTGGATAGCTGACGCCAATAGGAACCAAAATTACTAATTGGTTACAGTTTTAATCTGCCAGGAAGTTTCATATCAGAGCACACTCCGCTGCAGAGTGAAAATCTCATTCTGGAAACCTCCCCCAGGTTGTGGCTAAGCTATGTCTCCGCATTATCCTTTCTTTCAGGAGTGCTAGTCCTGCAAGGTTCGTAGGAGAGCTTCTGTAAAGTTTGGAAGGTAGGAGACGAGAGACTGGCAGAAGTAAAGCTGTGAGTACCGGCCGTGAGTCGTGCTTCGGTAGCTCAGATGGTAGAGCACTTGCCCGCGAAAGGCAAAGGTCCCCAGCTCGAGTCTCGGTCGGGCACACAGTTTTAATCTGACAGGAAGTTTCATATCAGCGCACACTCCGGTGAAGAGTGAAAATCTGATTCCAGAGAGGTAAAAATTGACACACATGCCTTGAAAGACATGGGGTTTTATTAGAATCACCCCATATTGCTAGACGCGTGAAAGATCTATTGCGCGTGTCGTTTGGTGATGATCGTCTGCTCAGCCGCCACTTTCGTCATGCTTGGCCTCACAGGCCGGTCTAGCTGTTTTCAAGTGATGATCTTTCACAACTGATTTTAATATCTGGCTTTTCTGGTGGATTTTCCAAAATATTTCTTTCATACAAACGTTGTTCTGACAATTAGGAACCCAACAAAGACAAAAATGAACCAGATTTGTTGAGACACTCTAAGTCGATGATGTTTCATACATGCGGCAACTGATGTTATTTTCCGACTTTTCCGTTGGATTTTCCAAAAATTTTCTTTCACACAAGTCTTGTCCTGACAGCAACGACCACAAATAGACAATCAGCCAAATCGGTCGAGCCGTTCTCAGGTGATAATCTTTCATACCTGCGGCGATCGATTTTTATTTATGTAGATGAGCTGACTTTGTGAGAAAGACTAGAGCGTCGCATCAGGGAACCTCATTCCTTACATTGCATGCTGGTAGTCCGGTCGCTGCAGCTGAATAAGCATGGCAGGGCCCATAATGCCTGCGGCAGACGAGCAAACAGCGAGCCACGTCGCAAATCTGGCGCCAGCAACAGGTGGCCGCTGTCTGCGAGGCTGCGCTAGCGCTCCAATGTACTAGCAGCGCTAGGCTTCTTATTTTAACTCAAGATCCTCATCCTTACTGAAACTATGGGAAATTCTAAGTACAGTGATATTACGCACTTTGAAATACGTGTGTATGCAAGTTAACCCCCCCCCCCCCTCGTAACACATTTCTTCATTTATCCCGCTCTGTACAGTTAAGTTTATTGTTACTTCTGAGATGAATATCTTATTACGAATTTCAGCCAGCTACACTACTCTTTAAATTGGTTTTATTTTATAAATTACACATGATGAGACCATTTCGGCATATTACAATCACCATGTGCTCTGTAAATGCATAAGTAACTGATGGTTTTAATATAATAGTCTGCAACTGTGATCAAAAAGTTATACTACATGATTAGGTGTTTTTTGCCTTACATGTAATACAGTTGCTGCCATGTTCTGTCTTTTTAGAATTATTATTAGAATCTCATCACACCAGACTGGAGATGTGTATCTGATTTTAGTTGGTTTTTATGTATACTATTTTTCCACTTCACAGCTTAGATGACGGTGAATCAGCAGTAGCACATGTTTAAGTAGTTGCCAGTATAAATGAGTGAGGTGTGGAAATTCGGTTGTTTTTCATTATATTTATAGGTTTGGTTCTAACTACGTTTCGGTCTGGATTTTTAGTTTTATTTCAGATTTTAATTTTGTGTTTTTATTTTTTAGTAATAATTTTGTTATTGTTTATGATCTACACTCCTGGAAATGGAAAAAAGAACACATTGACACCGGTGTGTCAGACCCACCATACTTGCTCCGGACACTGCGAGAGGGCTGTACAAGCAATGATCAAACGCACGGCACAGCGGACACACCAGGAACTGCGGTGTTGGCCGTCGAATGGCGCTAGCTGCGCAGCATTTGTGCACCGCCGCCGTCAATGTCATCCAGTTTGCCGTGGCATACGGAGCTCCATCGCAGTCTTTAACACTGGTAGCATGCCGCGACAGCGTGGACGTGAACCGTATGTGCAGTTGACGGACTTCGAGCGAGGCCGTATAGTGGGCATGCGGGAGGCCGGGTGGGCGTACCGCCGAATTGCTCAACACGTGGGGCGTGAGGTCTCCACAGTACATCGATGTTGTCGCCAGTGGTCGGCGGAAGGTGCACGTGCCCGTCGACCTGGGACCGGACCGGACCGCAGCGACGCACGGATGCACGCCAAGACCGTAGGATCCTACGCAGTGCCGTAGGGGACCGCACCGCCACTTCCCAGCAAATTAGGGACACTGTTGCTCCTGGGGTATCGGCGAGGACCATTCGCAACCGTCTCCATGAAGCTGGGCTACGGTCCCGCACACCGTTAGGCCGTCTTCCGCTCACGCCCCAACATCGTGCAGCCCGCCTCCAGTGGTGTCGCGACAGGCGTGAATGGAGGGACGAATGGAGACGTGTCGTCTTCAGCGATGAGAGTCGCTTCTGCCTTGGTGCCAATGATGGTCGTATGCGTGTTTGGCGCCGTGCAGGTGAGCGCCACAATCAGGACTGCACACGACCGAGGCACACAGGGCCAACACCCGGCATCATGGTGTGGGGAGCGATCTCCTACACTGGCCGTACACCTCTGGTGATCGTCGAGGGGACACTGAATAGTGCACGGTACATCCAAACCGTCATCGAACCCATCGTTCTACCATTCCTAGACCGGCAAGGGAACTTGCTGTTCCAACAGGACAATGCACGTCCGCATGTATCCCGTGCCACCCAACGTGCTCTAGAAGGTGTAAGTCAACTACCCTGGCCAGTAAGATCTCCGGATCTGTCCCCCATTGAGCATGTTTGGGACTGGATGATGCGTCGTCTCACGCGGTCTGCGCGTCCAGCACGAACGCTGGTTCAACTGAGGCGCCAGGTGGAAATGGCATGGCAAGCCGTTCCACAGGACTACATCCAGCATCTCTACGATCGTCTCCATGGGAGAATAGCAGCCTGCATTGCTGCGAAAGGTGGATATACACTGTACTAGTGCCGACATTGTGCATGCTCTGTTGCCTGTGTCTATGTGCCTGTGGTTCTGTCCGTGTGATCATGTGATGTATCTGACCCCAGGAATGTGTCAATAAAGTTTCCCCTTCCTGGGACAATGAATTCACGGTGTTCTTATTTCAATTTCCAGTAGTGTATGTTGGTGTTATGTTTTTTGTTTTATACTGTTCTTGTTGTTATAGCTGTTACTTTGGATATGTGTCATTTAACGTCCCTGATTTATTACTTTGCTTCAGATGGTTCAAATGGATCTGAGCACTATGGGACTTAACTTCATTGGTCATCAGCCCCCTAGAACTTAGAACTACTTAAACCTAACTAACCTAAGGACATCACACACACCCATGCCCGAGGCAGGATTCGAACCTGCGACCGTAACGGTCGCGCGGTTCCAGACTGTAGCGCCTAGAACCGCTCGGCCACTCAGGCCGGCATTTATTACTTTATCCGGTTTCCTGATTTATAATGTGAATAAAGTTTTCTATGTACTTTCTGTGCTTTAGGTTGGTTTGTTCGTTCAGTAAATTTGTAGGGTTGCTATATGTATGTGAATGTATCTCTATTTCCTCAAGGACGTTCATGAATGCTCCCTTCTGCGTAATATGGAGAATTATGGGTTGTTTTCGCTTTCTTAGGTGTGGTTCAAATTGTTCAAATGGCTCTGAGCACTATGGGACTTAACATATATGGTCATCATTCCCCTAGAACTACTTAAACCTAACTAACCTAAGGACATCACACAACACCCAGTCATCACGAGGCAGAGAAAGACCCTGACCCTGCCGGGAATCGAACCCGGGAACCCGGGCGTGGGAAGCGAAATGCTACCGCACGACCACGAGCTGCGGACTCTTAGGTGTGCTCTTTGTATCTAATTTTGAAGTTTCCTCCGGTTTTTCCTATGTGGAATTTGTGGCATGTGTTAGACGCATTGCGGACCCCAAAGAACAAAAGTTCTCAGATTAACTTTATGTAATTGTACAAGTAATTGTAAAGAAATAGGATCTATCACTTGAGGAAACGAGATCTTTGAAAAATAGTAAATAACTGAGTTAAGTAAAAGGTAACGGATTCCGAATTCGGTTGGTTCTGAACGCTATTCATTTTGAGACCCTTAATTGTCATACTTGTCCGGAAAATTGCTATTAATATCGGACCAACGGTCTATTGGGTGAAGATAATTAACTTCTGTTCACGCCGAAATGATGGGCTGCAAAAAATAAAAGGTAAAACGCAATTAAGGAAATGTTACTTTCAAAACAACTGATGGTCACATTATTAAAATTAGTTATACGAATATGGTGTGGCTGTTTACTCTTAATGATATCTCAAGCTGTGGTGGTTTCGGAAAATGTTAAAATTTATATAATAAGAAATGAATCAGAACTCAGTGGGTGCTCGTCTTTTTCACTTACGAATGGGTTATTGGTTGCTTACCGACGTATCCTGAATTTCCGTAAAGCTTCGCTGTTCTTTTATGACGTATAGTGTTTGCAGAACTTCTTAAATGTGGTTACGTGCTTATGTAACAATGAAATTTACTCATCAGTCCAAACAGTTTCGAGACTGGATTAATAAGAAAAAAAAAAACAGAGAAAATTTAAGGTGGCTATTTTGACGCTTCACATGTTCTACACAGTCTCCCTCCTCCGCCCCCCCCCCCTCCTCCCACCACATCAGTACAACACACAGAACTTTCGTACAACCGTGTGAAAGTGTCAAAAAGTCCCTCTTGGGTACGTTGTTGAACTCGAGCGTCACGTTGGCTTGAATGTCGGTTATGTCGTCAAAGTGTTGATTCTTTATGCGAATTTCTACCTTTTTCGTTTTGTGATAGGTTCGCATTGATAACACCAAGTCTCATAAGCCTCGACGATATTTTCGAGAAAAGAACTGTCGGCATGTTGCACTTCAGTCAAGTCGCTGCAGGCGTCCACACGTCGTTGTTTTTGTTCAGGAGCCAAGGTATGCGGGACAAACTTTGCACAAACTTTTCTTTTCCTGAAAATATTCTGAAGAACGTCTTGAACACTTGATTTAGAGGTGTTGCTCCATTGCGACGTATGACATAACAATGTCGACATATCGCGGCCGCACGTCCACTACTTAGCACTGCTAACTCACTACTGACTGATCGATTGCAGATATGTTGTTTACAGTTGTTATTTTAGGCTGGCACCGTAGTTACTACGCTGACGTCGCTTATACGGCAGAAATACAATTACCATCGGAACATTCGGAACGGACGGTGTATGTAGCAGCAGACAAACAAATATGATCTATTAATTAAGTAAAGAATTCACCATGACGTACGCCGTATTACACTTAGAGGTTCGCCAGAGGTAGGCCTACAGTAAAGACGTTCGAACGCTGCACCACTGCTGTATGAAACATGAGGTACCGCATTACGCTATCGATGAGGCTCTTTCATGGTAATAATCACTCACTCACCCACGCACACCTCAGTTACACTATGTCGGCGAATGTTGCGTCAACACTGTCTCCACGTACGCGTACACCATAATTACTATACCATGTAAACATTTAGGGAACACTCGTCTGGTATGAGACGTTCCCGGGGAGGGGGGGGGGGGGGGGGGGTGTTCCGCTGGGGGCCGAACCGCACAATAACCCTGGGTTGAGTGTGGGGCGGCGGTGGGGTGGGTGGACTGCTGTGGCCTGTTGTCGGGCTGTGAACCGCTGAGGGCTACGGCGGGACGAAGCCTCTCCGTCGTTTGTATGTCCCCGCGGTTCAATACACACACGCGCACATCTACCCACCCACCCATCCACGCCCGCAAACAGACACACACACACACACACACACACACACACACACAGAGCGAAAGAGAGAGAGAGAGAGAGAGAGAGAGAGAGAGAGAGAGAGAAAGCTTTCAATTTTTATCTGTGACGACACATCGATACCGAAGTTTCCTCTTAGTTGAGTGTAAGTGTGTTACGCTTGAACAACACGATGTCTTCCGTTTGTACTATATAATTAACTTAGGTGTAGATTAAAGGCAATGTTGTTAAAAGTAATTCGAATGGCTCTGAGCACTATGGGACTTAACTTCTGAGGTCATCAGTCCCCTAGAACTTAGACCTACTTAAAGCTAACTAACCTAAGGACATCACACACATCCATGCCCGAGGCAGGATTCGAACCTGCGACGTAGCGGGTGCGCGGTTCCAGACTGTAGCGCCTAGAACCGCTCGGCCACCCATGGCCGGCGTTAAAAGTAATTATCTGCAACACTGTGTGGGAGTGTAGGAGATGATTGTAACACTTCCGGCCAGGCTTGCGTTAAACTGTGATTTCTCATGCTACAAGCGACATAACGATGATAAGTTACATTTAATACACCCTGCTGAAGATAAATTACTGGACATGGTTATGAGCGACTGGTACGGTTAAGTCCGTTCTGATGATGAGGTGCATCAGTGGCCTTGTTGCATAGCTCTAGACTTTGGTTACTCAATGTGTGCAGTACGACATTCACTATCTGTAAGCATGGACCAGTGAGGATATATAGCGTGATTGAGCTGCCCTTATCGATTTCGTTTTATGCAACCCGCAATTCTATATCTGGCCTTCATAAACCACGCGCGATATTTTCATATTCTCTCTCTTGCTACGTGCGAACTCTTAGTCCTACAGATAAATGAAAAGGTCCTATTTGTAGGAAATTTAATGTAGTTAAATTTTGTACTGGGATACGTTTTCGCTGGAGTCCACGGTTTTCGTACGTAGAAAAGCTACATTCGGACGCACCTCCACCCCCGCACTCATCGCTCACCAGTCAGGATTTCTAGTATGTTGTTCATGGCACTCCCTTCTACCACTGTACAAAAATTCCCCACTACACGAACTATTCCAATATTCAACCTCTTTTATCCTTATTGACTGGGCTATTACGCCACCAGCATAGTTGTTTATTTCGTTAACATTATTAATTTAAACGTGTCTGCAAGGCTGATGACCGAAAACCAACATTCGTAGACGTTACGTTAACTCTAATTACGTTGACAGTGCAATCCAGACTTAATCCTTACATTTACGATAGTTTCGTAGTCTGAAGGCCTGACGAATTGTTCATTTTATGCTGTTAAAATTCACAAAACTGTTGGATAAAATTTTCAGCGTCAGTTTTACAATTTGTAAGTGCTCAACTAAGCCCGTGGCGTAATAAGGGCAGCCAATGAAGACCGAATGCGGTTAGTAATACGCGCAGTCGCAAATTTTTGCACAGTGGTAGGACGGATTGCCGTGAACAACATACTAGCAGTCCTGACTGATGGGGGCTGAGTGTGGGAGTGAGGGTGCGTTTGTACATCATTTTTGTACATTTTCTTGAATAGCTCGAAAACTACGGCCTTTCGCGAAAACATATCCCTGTTCAAAATTTGACTACATTAAATTTCCTACAGAAAGGTTACGATCATTTTTTCTTTAGCACTAATAGTTTGTGCGTAGCGAGTGAGAGAATATGGCTTTGGAGGTCGGATATAACACTGCGGGCTGCATAAAACGGCAGCGGTAGGGGCCGCTGAATTACCCTGTATATTTGGAATGTGAGGTGAACTATCAAAATAACGCGACTACTGGCGTGCCACTGTGTCGTACTGGGGTACACAAACCACATTTTTGATTTATGGAGAGCGTATTCAATGAAGCATATGCAGTGTTGACACCTCAACCGTATTCAAGCTGCAAAACAGTCACTACACACATAAAGACAAGAGATTTCCCCGTGTCGAAGCGGGTCTCGGTAACACCCCGCCTGAATCTCGTCCGCTGTAGCGTCGCTACGGTGAAACGGGTCAGACCATATGGCGGTCTGGACAACGCTGTCGACTGAATGAGAGCCCCAGACATTACCCATATCTGACCATCTCCGTGATGCGTGTTAGTGTAAGGTCATTGCTACAAAACTGCAACAAGACTTCAAGAATGTCCGACCTGACTCTAAGAAACTTGTTAAGAGAAATAAACTTACGACTCAAACATCTTCTTCGTGTGCTTCCCTAAGGACGACAAAATCACGCAGCTCGCCTTCAGTTCGCCTTAATACACGTCAGTTGGCAACCATACCACAATGTTAGTCAAAGATGAGACAAATGCCCCTGATGCGAAGTAATGTGCGCGAACATGCCTGAAGACACCAACACAGGCATACACAAAAATATTTGTATGTAATAGTTTGAGGTGGTTTCGGTATTTACATCCACACGGCTCTTGCTCTCTCCGCTTTCGACTTCCCGTTGAGGGTAAAGGCGAGCAGCTTCTGTGAGATATTGAAACGCACATCGTCATGGATTCCTTGGAATGGTTGAGTAGCCAAGTTATTGAGCGATTAGCGACGAGTTTCGACCATAGTACTTGTGAGACATGCATAAAAGGCGTCTTTCTCGTCGTCATTTTGCGCCGAAGATTCTTCAAAAACTCTCACAAGCTCCCATTGATAAATGAGAACGCATACAGCAATATGCTTATACAGAACTACGCCGTCTTCTCTAGTATCACATAAGCGTCATACTGCGGTCAGATCACAGACAGAGGATAAACGATACTGTACCTCTCGATCTCTGATTAAAATAACATTGGATGACTGGATGAGCGACTATATGCACTTTATTTTCTGTACCGTTTAGATACTTCGCCATCTGTCCATAAAATGAACGAGGATCCAATGTTCTCTTTTTATTAATAATTAGGTAAATTAGGTACTATACCTAGTTATCAATTGCTCTTCTAGGCACTGTGGTATACTTTCAAACACACGATCCGCAAATGCTTTTGCACAGGGTACAAGCATTCATATTTCTGTTTTCTTTCTCATTAATAGCACTTAATTTTTCATATTTATAAAAAAATGACCTATCACTAGTTATTTAATCCCAAATAGTTTAATACTAAACTACTAGTTTCGGACTGCAGGTCTTTATCATTTCTTTTTATCGGATATTCACGAGATAATTGTGTCAGTTTCGGGTAAGAAGTGTTAATTTGCTCTTGACTCGCCATGTATGGTTGTACATTTGAGTCTACTTGCCGGATCCAGAACCTCCTGATGACTTTCATCAGCCCTTCCAAACTTACTAGAGCTTTGCAGCTCACGACATCAATGCTGACGCTACGTAAGAAACGTGTATTTCTTGTTTTTCCTACCACAACGAGTCACTGAATGGATCAGCTATA
Source organism: Schistocerca gregaria (assembly GCF_023897955.1). Classification (NCBI taxonomy): domain Eukaryota; kingdom Metazoa; phylum Arthropoda; class Insecta; order Orthoptera; family Acrididae; genus Schistocerca; species Schistocerca gregaria. The sequence continues at coordinate 137,622,540 of NC_064931.1, read as the reverse complement.
AAATGAAACAATTATAATTTACAGAGCGAAAACTACATATTCGTTACAAAAAGAGTAAGTCTGATATTCATTACAAAAAGAGTGAGTCTGCAAGGCAAAGCTCTGTGGCTGAGGTGCCCGAGTGTATGACTGCTACGAGAAGTACTTGGGTTCGATTCCCAGTACTATCAAAGACTTTTTCTAGGTGATAGGATCGGAATGGTACGCATTCAGCCTCGTTGGCGCAAATGAGGTCCTACGTGAAGCAGAAGAGGCAGCTCCATTTCTAAAGCTAATAATAACGGCCGGGAAAATGGGGTGCTCATCCTATGCCTCTTCATGCTGACAACTAGTGATGCCGTAGACAAAGGAAGACACAACATCTAACCGACGGCACTTGGTGTAAGTCACATCGCAGAGTTGTATACTGAGAATACATTTGGGGCGATACGATAGAAATCTACGACTCGCAAATTCGAAAATCGTACAAAAGGACACTAATCTGCTCACCTCATAATTTTTATTTTACAATGAGCCTGCTCTGAATGAAGGTCTGAACGAATATCTACATATAGAATACGTACTTATCGATAGATGAATACAAAAGTCGTGCATCTCGCCCTCATTAATATTGCCGGCCGTCGTGGCCGAGCGGTTCTAGCAGCTTCAGTCAGGAACCGCGCGACCGCTACGGTCGCAGGTTCGAATCCTGCCTCGGGCATGGATGTGTGTGATGCCCTTAGGTTAGTTGGGTTTAAGTAGTTCTAGGGGACTCATGACCTGAGATGTTAAGTCCCATAGTGCCCAGAGCCTCATTAATATTGAGAATAAACTAGTAGACAGTAAAGCCGTATATCGAACCCGTTTGCTGTTTTAGATCATAAAATGAGGCTTTATTTAGATTTTTATATTTGCTTCAAGTAATACGTGACTTTAACGGTCGACGTCTATGTGGTAGTAAAAATGTTACACTACGAAAGAAAACGTTTAACATAAATTTTATTATCTTATTTATGTTTCTCACTACCTTTCCCTTTTTTTCATTTCGTTAGGGTTCATTGTCTCGCGGTCATTACGGTGAGGCCTTCCTTTTTGTTACGTGCAGTTGGTATCCTTGCATCGCCTTCACTGTCAGCCATCTTGTTTACTAGCTCTGCAACTGAGGCCAAGGATGCAAGCCACGACACAACCAATCCGACACAGACATGAACATGTATTGAAGCAGCCATACAATTACAGACTTGTAGCCGTTAGTGCAGACAAACAATGAAAAATGGGTATAAGTTAAGAAATAATGATGTACTGAAGTTCATTCTCTATTGGGATAAAATAAGTTTAAAAATGTATAGCACTGAGCTTCGACGCTTTTTTTATCGTGGGAAGAAATATCTGTTAATGTAATCCTAAACGAACCGCTGTTGTACTGCATGTGCAAAATGAAGGAATCATTCAGATAATTATCACGAAAGTGTACAAACCTGTTTGTCTAAATTGCTGGCATCAGAATTTGTTTTCACTACTATTGTATGTGATTTACTATGTGTTTATAGTAAACAAGTTACAATGAGAGGGAAAACGACGTATTGACAAGTAGTCAGCAGGGGTTCAGAAAATATCATTTTTATTCGCATGAAGTAATGAGCGCTTTCGACAGGGAATCTCAAATTTGTTCCATATTTTTAGATTTCCAGAAGGCTTTTGACACTGTTCTTCCCAAGCGATCTGTAATCAAACTGCTTGCATACAGAGAATCGTCTCAGTTGTACTACTGGATTTGTGATTTCCTGTCAGAAAGGCCACAGTTCGTAGTAACTGTCAGAAAGTCACCGAGCAAAACAGAAGTGATATCTGGCGTTCCTCAAGGAAAGCCTTTCGCTGTTACTGTTGTATATAAACGATTTAAAAGACAATATGAGCGGTCGTCTTAGATTGTTTGCAGATGTTATTTACCGTCTCGTAAAGTCATCAGATGATCGTATAAAAATTTCAGAATCGTTTAGACAAGATATCTGTATAACGCTAAAAGTGGCAGTAGGCTCTAAATAATGAAAACTGTGAAGCCACTCACATGAGTTCTAAAAGAAATTCGCTAAATTTTGGTTACACGATAAATCACACAACTTAAATTGGAACTATCACACAAATAATGTTGTGAGCTAAGTGAACGAAAGACTCAGATTTATTGTCAGAATATTCGGAAAATGCAAAAGGTCTACTAAAGAGAACGTCTACACTACGCTTGTCCGTACTCTTCCGACGTATTGCTGCGCAGTGTGGGATCCACATTGGATAGGATTGGCGGAGGACTTCGAAAAGGTTCAAAAAAGGGCAGCTTGTTTTGTATTATCGCGAAATAGGGGGAGAGTGCAACGGATACGAAACTCTAATCGCGTTAGCAATCATCAAAAGAAAGGCGCTTTTCGTTGCATTAGGATCTTCTCATGAAAAGGAAAATCATCGTCTGGCATTTATTGGCCGGGATATCCCCTTCGGAGTTCGGCCGCCTTATTGCAAGTCTTTCTAGTTGACACCACTTCGGCGACTTGCGTGATAATGATGGTCAAAATGATGAGGTAGGACACACAACTCCCAGTCGCCTGCCGAATATCGAACGCGGGCCCCCTTACTTGGTAGGCGGTAACGCTACCGCTGCGCTACAATTTTTTTTTATCTCAGTTTGTTCATTATAGTTTGTTCCATTTGATCCGGGTGGACGTCCTATGACGTGCGTTTAAGTTCTTCGTTGATCCATTCACTCAGTTTTTTTATTGCAGACGGCAGCTAGCCCTCAGACCAAGCACGCTGAGCTATCTTGCCGGCTAGATGACGAAAGGACACACACAACACCCCGGGCCTCCGTACATGGTATACGGTAACGCTACCGCTGCGCTACGGAGGCGGACAGGATCTTCTCATGAAACTTTAATAATTATCTGTCTCCTACGAACGCGAAACTATTTTGTTGGTGCCCACCTATATAGGGAGAAATGATCATTGCAATGAAATAAGAGAAATCGGAGCTCGCACGGTAATATTTAAGTGTTCGTTTTTCCCGCGTATTGTTCGAGATTGTAACTGTAGAGAAATAGCTTGAAGGTAATTCGATGCACTCTCTGCCAGCCACTTAACTGTGAATTGCAGATTAGTCATGTTTACGTAGAAATAACAAGTGTCAATAAAAGAAAGTTCTGCTTTAAAAGAACAGCGAGACATACAAGTTTATTTGTTGTAACTTTGCGCTCTTGATTCAGAGCGTACGGGATTTGCTTTCCATATACCAGAAAAAGGAAAGACCTACACTATCCTTTACTTAACCTATTTCTGGCACAGAAAGGGGTAAAATATGCTGCTATAATACTTTTTGATAAATTACCAGATGACATAAAATGTCTGACAGGCAGCAGTAATAGATTCAAAAACAAATTGAAATCATACCTCCTTGAAACTCCTTCTATACCATAGATGAATTCTTGGAGATGAGTGAATAAATCTGGAGATATAATATATGCATTTTGTGCCATTTAAGGGAATGGGATAGATAATAGAAACATTTAGGTGTAACACTATAATGCAAAAAGAAACTTGTTTCCTGTGCGCATTTCTTGTGCATTTCACACGTTCCACATCATTACGATTTTTCCGTGCTATTGATCAATGGAACAAAAAAAAAAAGATTGGTTCAAATGGCTCTGAGCACTATGGGACTCAACTGCTGTGGTCATCAGTCCCCTAGAACTTAGAACTACTTAAACCTAAATAACCTAAGGACATCACACACATCCATGCACGAGGCAGGATTCGAACCTACGACCGCAGCGGTCCGGCGGCTCCGGATCAATGGAACACCTAACTAACTAACTATCGCAGATGTAGTCGTCGCAGAAGTCTCGTAGAACGTTCAGTTGTAATCATTCATATGCAATGATCGAAACAGATAAGAGAAAAAGGTTTTCAACGTGTTTTCCGTAAGAATCATCATCCCTTACTGCAAACCACATAATTCATGGAGGGAAGCGCGCTGTTTCCGTAAAAATTCGTTTTAGAATGGCTTCACATTTTTTATGTCTATCTCTTAAATCTTTTTTAAATAAAAGAAACGCTATCAACATTCTACATCTTTATTTTTCATTTCTATACATTTGCAGCCCTCTGCTGCTAGGGGGCTCCGAACTGTAGCGTGTAACATGGAGGTGTGTAAGGAAACCATTTAGGTGCGTGAGAACCAGCGTGCTGTAGTAGAATTGCCAACTGGAAGCGCTTGTCCACACTTGGAGCATCCTCTCGTTCAGCATGACACCGACAAATTGTAACACTGTAATCGAGTACCGTCCATACAGTCCCGTCATGGTCCCATCCGATTTTCATCTCTTTCCGAAATATAAAGAAAACCTTCAAGGACTTACTTTGATAGTGATGAAGCGGTGCAGGAAAACGTAAGGTTGTGGCTCCGGCGACAACGTTAAACATTCTACAGTAACGACGTCAACAGACTGATCTCTCCTTTGGAGACATCTGTTCGTTGCCAGAGTCACTATGTCGAGAAATAAATTTGTAGACATGAAGAATAAAGATGTAACGTTAGATTTATTTAAAATCCTCTGAGTTTTCACATACAAATTGGAGGCGTTACTTTCCAGCACGCCCTCGTACATTTCTGTACGTACTAGCCAGCGCGGTGTGCAATGCGTAGCGCGAATTACTTCTGGTCATAAAGTCACTCCTTGTCCTGTAATATATGGGAATGGAGGAGGGATTTCGTCCATGGGGCTTCGAACGAGCCTTATTTTTACCGCCTAAGCGAAGTTTACGATGGACGCAAATGATTTGTTTCACGGATCGCTTGGAATATTGTTTCTATAGATTGACAAATATTATTAATACCCTGAGTTTCTCCGTAATCGTAATATTTTCATATGGGAAACATAGACATCATATTTCTGAATCATTCTGTTTCTTCTTTCATGCATACATGATTAATAATAATGACAAACAGACTTAGCGAAATGGATCAGTCTTTGATACGCTTTACACTTCTTCTGGAAGAGTAAAGTTCCAATGGCAATCCAAAGTTGTATTGTCCCTGGTTTCCCTAAATTCCTTTAGGGGCTACGTAAGAGTTCATCGATAAATGATACATATGAGTAAAATGCCTAACTTAGCAGTGTATTCTATGTGAAATTGAACCATATAATGCCAGCAATATCTGCACACTGTTCCCTCACGAGATACGGAATCGCACACAACTACACACCTCCCTTAGTGACAAAAGTCATGGGACCACCTTTTGCCCGGCCCGGCGTAGCGCAGCAACGTCAATAGCCTCCGGCAACTGCGAAAGTGGTGCAGTGGCAGGATATTGTGCTCGAATTAACTTCTCGTCCACGACCTATAAACATTCGTCGGAAGGATTCATGTCGGGCGATCAGGGTGGCCAAAAGTTCAGTTTGACCTGAGCACCCAGTCCATTCCATGTAAACATAGACCACACCATTATGGAGCCATCAACAGCTTGCACAGTGCCTTGTTGGCAACTTCGGTCCAAGGATCCGTGGGATCTGCGCCGCACTCGAACCCTACCATCGCCCATAAACCGTCAAATTACGCCGCACTATCCTAATGGATACATCCGTTGTACGTCCCACATTGGTTTCTGTGGTTATTTCACGTAGCGTTCGCTGTGTGCTACCACTGACAACTCTACGCAAACGCCGCTGCTCTGGGTCGTTAAGTGAAGGCCATAGGCCACGCCATTGACTGTAGTGAGAGGTACACTACTGGCCATTAAAATTGCTACATCATGAAGATGACGTTTTACAGACGCGAAATTTGACCGACAAGAAGAAGATGCTGTAATATGCAAATGAGTAGCTCTTCAGAGTATTCACACAAGGTTGGCGACAGTGGCGACACCTACAACGTGCTGACATAAGGAAAGTTTCCAACAGATTTCTCATACACAAACAGCAGTTGACCGGCGTTGCCTGGTGAAACGTGGGTTGTGATGCCTCGTGTAAGGAGGAGAAATGCGTACCATCACGTTTCCGACTTTGATAAAGGACGGATTGTAGCCTATCGCCATTGCGGTTTATCGTATCGCGACATTGCTGCTCGCGTTGGTCGAGATCCAATGACTGTTAGCAGAACATGCAATCGGTGTGTTCAGGAGGGTAATACGGAACTCCGTGCTGGATCCCAACGGCCTCGTATCACTAGCAGTCGAGATGACAGGCATATTGGCCGTATGGCTGTAACGGATCGTGCAGCCACGTCTCGATGCCCGAGTCAACAGATGGGGACGTTTGCAATGCAACAACCATCTGCACGAACAGTTCGACGACGTTTGCAGCAGCATGGACTATCACCTCGGAGACCATGGCAGTAGTGCCTGCGATGATGTACTCAACGACGAACCTGGCTGCACGAATGGCATTTTTTCTGATGAGTCCAGGTTCTGTTTACAGCATCATGATGGTCGCAACCGTGTTTGTCGACATCGCGGTGAACGCACATTGGAAGCGTGTATTCGCCATCGCCATACTGGCGTATCACCAGGCGTGATGGTATGGGGTGCCTTTGCTTACACGTCTCGGCCACCTATTGTTCGCATTGACGGCACTTTGAACAGTGGACGTTACATTTCAGATGTGTTACGACCCGTGGCTCTACCCTTCATTGGATCCCTGCGAAACCCTACATTTCAGCAGGATAATGCACGACCGCATGTTGCAGGTCCTTCTGGATACAGAAAATGTTCGACTGCTGGCCTGGCCAGCACATTCTCCAGATCTATCATCAATTGAAAAGTCTGGTCAATGGTGGCCGAGCAGCTGGCTCGTCACAATACGCCAGCCATTACTCTCGATGAACTGTGGTATCGTGTCGAAGCTGCCTGTGCAGCTGTACCTGTACACGCCATCCAAGCTCTGTTTGAGTCAATGCCCAGGCGTATGAAGGCTGTTATTACGGCCGGAGGTGGTTGTTCTGGGTACTGATTTCTCAGGATCTATGCACCCAGATTGCGTGAAAATGTAATCACATCTCAGTTCTAGTATAATATATTTGTCCAATGAATACCCGTTCATCATCTGCTTTTCTTCTTGGTGTAGCAATTTTAATGGCCAGTAGTGTAATACTGACATTTGGTATTCTCGGCACATTTTTGACACTGTGGATCACGGAATGCTGAATTCCTTAACGATCTCAGAAACAGAATGTCCGAGGAGTCTAACTCCAACTATCATTCCGCGTTCAAAGTCTGTTAAGTCCCATAATCACTTTGGAAACCTTTCATCTGAGTACAAATGTTAGTCCGCCGATACACCACCCTTTCATACCTTGTGTAGACGATACTACCGCCATCTGTATATGTGCGTATCGCTCTCCTATGACTTTTGTCACTTCAGTGTAATATGATGGAAAATGAGGGCATGCTTTCATGGCACACCGTATGAAGGAGCTCGAGCTTAGATGGCTAACAGAAATGCTGTCAGGGTTTGGTACCTTGTTAGTTTCATTAGCGGTAGCATATACAGAATGTTACAAAAAGGTACGGCCGAACTTTCAGGAAACATTCCTCAGACACAAATAAAGAAAAGATGTTATGTGGACATGTGTCCAGAAACGCTTAATTTCCATGTTAGAGCTCATCTTAGTCAGTATGTACTGTACTCGCGACTGGGGAAGACCTAGAACGACGAGGACACCTGCAATGGACGAGGCGATTCTTCGTGCAGTTGACGATAACCGTAATGTCAGCGTCAGAGAAGTTGCTGCTGTACAAGGTACCGTTGACCACGTCACTGTATGGAGAGTGCTACAGGAGAACCAGTACCATGTACAGCGTCTGCAGGCACTATCAGCAGCTGATTGGCCTCCACGGGTACACTTCTGCGAATGGTTCATCCAACAATGTGTCAATCCTCATTTCAGTGCAAATGTTCTCTTTACGGACGAGGCTTCATTCCAACGTGATCAAACTGTAAATTTTCACAGTCAACATGTGTGGGCTGACGAGAATGCGCACGCAATTGTGCAATCACGTCATGAACACAGATTTTCTGTGAACGTTTGGGCAGGCATTATTAGTGATGTCTTGATTGGGCCCCATGTTTTTCCACCTACGCTCAATGGAGCACGTTATCATGATTTCATACGGGATACTCTACCTGTGCTGCTAGAACATGTGCTTTTACAAGTACGACACAACATGTGATTCATGCACGATGGAGCTCCTGCACATTTCAGTCGAAGTGTTCGTACGCTTCTCAACAACAGATTCGGTGACCGGTGGATTGGTAGAGGCGGACCAATTCCATGGCCTCCACGCTCTCCTGACCTCAACCCTCTTGACTTTCATTTATGGGGGCATTTGAAAGCTCTTGTCTACGCAACCCCGGTACCAAATGTAGAGACTCTTCGTGCTGGTATTGTGGGCGGCTGTGATACAATACGCCATTCCCCAGGGCTGCATCAGCGCATCAGGGATTCCATGCTACGGAGGGTGGATGCATGTATCCTCGCTAACGGAGGACATTTTGAACATTTGCTGTAACAAAGTGTTTGAAGTCACGTTGGTACGTTCTGTTGCTGTGTGTTTCCATTCCATGATTAATGTGATTTGAAGAGAAGTAATAAAATGAACTCTAACATGGAAAGTACGCGTTTCCGGACACATGTCCACATAACATATTTTCTTTCTTTGTGTGTGAGGAATATTTCCTGAAAGTTTGGCCGTACCTTTTTGTAACACCCTGTATTACACTGTCACCTCTTTGTGAACACGTGCGGTGGTCAAATGTTGGTGCGATGATTGGATTCTCATACACGATGGTGTTTTCAAATGCAGAACGTAATATTTCCGTTTTTCGAACTGTCGTCTTCAGTTTCGACGCCAGATTCGGTAGATTGGCTGGAAGGTGAGCTGGCAGGGACTAGGGCGTCGATGGCGCGCGATCGTTGTTTTGCAGCGGGTAGCGGGCGCAGGTTGGCAGCAGCGGGATTACGCTGGCAAGTAGCGAAAGTGCACACACACGCCAGGGAAAGCGACCTGGCCGGCTGCAGCCGCCGCTGCTTCCAAGTGACACACATTCCGCCCGCCGGCCACTATTATAACCTTCACATACACACACCTGATAACCATTGTTTGTCAACCATTTTGCTGTCTCGAGACACTTCGCTCTCTGTCGGATAACGAATTACTTTAGACACCATCAAGCATTTTCACAGTTCAGGCTATACGATGAGATGCGCAAATCGTATATTCGACAGCCTTCTAGCGCTGACATAGGGTGGCTCGTTGGTTAAATGTAAAGCTGCAGTATACGGGAAACTGTCGTCGTTGTGGTAGTGTAGAAGGATTCAGGATGACTTAGAATTTATATTCGGTGTAATTAGTGGTAGCGTGCTGCTAACGTAGAAAAATGTAAGTTGATGGAGATGAGTAGGAAAAATAACCATGTAACGTTCGAAAACAGTAGGGTGTGCTGCTTGGTACAGTCAGCACGATTAAATATCTGGACGTAACGTTGCAAAGCTATGTGAAATGGGGCGACCACATAAGGTCGGGTGTAGCGAAAGCGAATGGTCGGCTTCGGTTTATCGGGAGAATTTTAGGAAAGTGAAGCTCATCTGTAATGGAGACCGCCTATAGTGCACTAGTGAAACCCATTCTTGAGTACTGTTCGAGTGTTTGGGATCCATACCGAGTCGGGTTAAAGAAAGGTATGGAAGCAGTTCAGAAGAGTGCTGCTAGATGTGTTACTGGCAGGTTCGATCAACTCGCGAGAATTACGGAGTAATACGTTCCTCTCGTGAAACACTATTGAGAAAGCTTAGAGAAACGAAACTGCGACAGACTGCAGAACGATCCCACTGCCGCCAACACAAATCTCGGGTAAGGACCTCCAAGACACAATAACAGAAATCAGGGCTCGTACGGAAGGATATAGATAGTCGTTTTCCCTCATTCCATTTGCGGGTGGAAGGGTAAAGGGAATTACTAGCATTGGCACAACGCATTGCCCGCCATGCATTGTATGGTGACTTGCAGAATATGCATGTAGATGTAGGTGTTGATCCTATAATACATTCATTTTTTATCGTTCGAAACATTGACTGGGATATACGAATGGAGGGAAGTTTAGAATTTGGAGTCTCCTCGTCGCAGGGACCTTAAGAGACTAAAGCCAATAGGATTATTAAAATGAAAAAAATAATAATCGAAATAGCTTTACATACGACGGAAAATGATGCGGAATGGATAAACCCATAGCTTATTCACGAAAGCCAAAGAAAACCCCCATTAGGATGACCGGTCTGTAATATTATCCTTGCTTGCCCAGATTACGAAAAGGAAGGAAAAAAGAACGAATACACCGGAGGGTGAACAAAAGTCTGGAAACACTGCGGTAAATGCATGTTCGAACATAAATGCCGATGCTCGCCAAGTCTGCAGGTTGCACTGTTGTATTTGACAACAGTACCTGTGCAATGTTCAAATGGTTCAAATGGCTCTGAGCACTATGGGACTTAACATCTGAGGTCATCAGTCCCTTAGGACTTAGAACTACTTAAACCTAACTAACCTAAGGACATCACACACATTCATGCCCGAGGCAGGATTCGAACCTGCGACCATAGCGGTCGCGTGGTTCCAGACTGTGGCGCCTAGAACCGCTCGGCCCCTCCGGCCGGCCTGTGCAATGTCTTCAAAACGTTGTAAATGTCAGTCGTGGCCAGAAACGTGTTCTGTGTAGTTGTGAGTGCATTATGTCGGTTATAAGTGAATACGAAGTTGGGCAAACTGTTGGTGCTCGTATGGTGGGTACTTATGTAACCGAGGTGTTCGGTATTTCAAGAGGCATCGAATCGAAGATTTATACCACATACAGAGAAAGCGGAAAAAACATCTTTCGATAAGTCAACGGACGTAACTGTGAGTTGAGTTATCGTGACGAACGCTCATTGAAGAGGATTGTGACGAAAAATGAAATGACGACAGCTGCAAAAATCAGTGCAGAACTGAATGTAGCAATTGCGAAACTGTCAGCACCAAACAACACAAGGGAAGCTCCATCAGCTGGAATTTCAGGGCGAGCTGCAACTAAAAAAAAAAAAAAAAAAAAAAACACTTATCACTAATGCAAATGCGCGTAACAAGAAAACGTTGTGCAGTAGTCATAAAACCTGGACTAGATAGCAATGGAAGAACGTCATTAGGTCGGATGGGACCTGTTGCACACTGTTTCAAACTTCTGGTTGTGGATACATCTCAAGAGTGAAACCCATGGGCCCCACGGTTACTCTGCAAGGCCGCATTACTGCCAAGGATTATGTAGCCATTTTGGCTGATCAGGTCCATCCCATGGTACAATGTTTGTTCCCCAATGGTGATGATGTGTTCCAAGACGACGAGGCCCCTGTTTACACAGCTCTCACGGTACAGGACTGGTTTTGGCAGCCAGCACCAGAACGTATTATCGCATATACCCTGGCCACTACAGTCACCAGATCTCAATACTACTGAGCCTTTGCGCCCTGCTTTGGAGAGAAGGGTGTGTGATCGCTGTCCATTTACAACATCGTTAGCTGTACTTGCCACTGTTTTGCACGAGAGCCGTAAGAGCCATCTAAGGCGCGTATTTATCAATGCAGAGACGACTGGAAGCTGTTTTGAATGCCAGCTGTTTTTCCCACAATGTATTAGGCATGATACAGTCTGTTTTTTTTTGTGTTTCCATTTTTTTGTCCAGCCCTTATAAGTACGTCGGCTCTCGTGGCCAGTGCACCATTTCCATAAATTTCTTGCGAGTGTGTGACCCTGCATTTGCGAAAAAATCTATCGACGTTGATTAATAGGAAAACGTTTTTAAATTTTGTCATTCATCTACCGTTTTATGTTCAAAGCTAGTGCAAGGCGAAGAAAAAATTATCCTTAGTACCAAAAGTGGCTGTGATATAACATCTATAGGATGTCGTGCCTTCCAGAAAAACCGAGCCACGTGACAGATAGGTTGAGACAATGGACTCGCATTGGAGAAGGAAAACAAATTAAGTTTCGAGTTCAAAGTCCCGTCGACAACGCGGTCATTAGAGACGTAGCGTAAATTTCAGTAGGGCAGGGATATGGAAGGAACCGTCCCAACATTTGCCTTCATCAGTGCAGGGAAATCATGGAACACATGTATTTTCTTTTGCCTTTATCCCGTGCCTACACTGGTTAGGCATGGTTGACATTGTTAATGCTAGAGGGTGGTCGGATGTTCTTCCTGTCGCCAACCCGTTAAACCCCCGCCCCTCCCCGCGGCGGAATTTGTGTATCGCAAGAATCTACATGTAGTGTCATCTGTGTGAAAATGTGCGAACGTTTCTCGAAATATTTGCGAATCGTGTAACTGAGGCGGGTTTCATCGAGCCGTTGGCAATAAATAAATAAATAATAAATAAATAAATAAAAACTGAGGCGGGACTTGGGTACCAGCCTATTCAGATACTGGTATGTGGGAAACCGCCTGCTAACCAGATCCAGGTTCACCGACACACCGGCCTCATAGTTAACCCACTGGCTTATACAGCTGGCTCACACCAGGTCGCTGGTTTCTTGTACGTTATTACATTGCCGGCTGTGAGACTGACCGAGCAGCTATAGCTACATTTTAGTGTTTCTTCTTGTGCTCTGTTAATAGATGGCATGACGTATTACATACCATTGGAAAGCTGACAAATCGATCTGTTTAGTGGTGTACAACACACTCAATTTATTTCGATATTTTGCGAGTTATAAGCAATCGTTTTCGGGTTTTGTTAGGATATTCTCCCCTCTCCTATCCCACCAAGAAACAAAACGCCCTACAGAAATTATGTAGTGTGCAAAGCAAGGCGCTGCAGTCATGGACTGTGCGGCTGGTCCCGGCGGAGGTTCGTGTGTGTGTTTGTCCTTAGGATAATTTAGGTTAAGTAGTTTGTAAGGTTAGGGACTGATGACCTTAGCAGTTAAGCCCCATAAGATTTCACACACATTTGAAGGGTTTTTTTTTTTCCTCAGCAAGGAAGAAGAAAAGTGATACACAGTATGAGTCTGAGAAATGTCTAGTGGTGTTGCACATGTCTGTATTTTTTCGAGTATATCGCACCAAAAAACTTCTAAAACCATAATATCCTCACTCCCCATCACTTCAATAATTCATACGGATAGATTTATAAATATTTCCTATCAAAAAATTATATCATTTTGAGAAAAGTGTGTAAGACAAAATATGCCGATTTTAGTAAATTTAAATAATAATCATAGAGTCGACTATAGGGAAAAATATGAGTAAGTCAATGGGTTAATCAGCCGCGCGTAATTAGATCCGGAAAAGAGACGTCTGCCCAAATGCTAATGCACGTGGCTATCCGGGCGTGTACTTGTGATGAGTAGTGTGTAGTAATTATTCGTGGTTCTGCAGGAGGATTTGCTTAATCTCCAACATATGCAACGCGCGCATGGTCTTCTGCCAACAGACGACCGTGAGCGATTACAGTTCTGCCAGTGGCTTCGACAACATATTGATGTATATCCGTGTTTAACAGCTTGGAGTTTATTTACTGATAAATTAGGACTCACAAGAGATGACACAGTAAATTACCACAATACGAACGTGTGGACAGATGAAAATCCTCAAGCAGTCATGGAACTGAGGTATCAGGATCGCGTCAGTACTAATGCAAAAGAAGGAACTTCCCATGACTGACTCAGAGGGCCACTCACTTTGCCTAATTGAGTAACAGGAACTATATATTACTGACTTCTGCGTGATGAAATATCAACGATATTGGAGAACGTTACTCTTGCAAAATAACAATGACTTTAGTTTGTAGCCGGCCGGTGTGGCCGTGCGGTTCAGGGCGCTTCAGTCTGGAACCGCGTGACCGCTACGGTCGCAGGTTCGAATCCTGCCTCGGGCATGGATGTGTGTGATGTCCTTAGGTTAGTTAGGTTTAATTAGTTCTAAGTTCTAGGGGACTGATGACCACAGCTGTTAAGTTCTATAGTTCTCAGAGCCATTTGAACCATTTTGAACTTTAGTTTGTGTACGACTGGGCACCATCCCACTTTATACGGTCATGCGACAGTACCTCACCGCAACATCTCATGGCCAATTAATTGCTCAGGTATGTCCGATAGCATGTTGCCCCCCCCCCCCTTCTCCTCGTCATCGGATATGAAACCGTTGGATTTCTTGTTTATAGGGACGTCTGAAGGCATCCGCCAAGGCCAAACTATCGACAACATGCTAACGTTAATGGAGAATATGACCAATGTATGTGACCGAAACCGAAATGGAACCCTGTGTATTAGAATGAGTGCCTGATTCACCAGTGGAAAGACTGAAGGGTGTGTCAGGATGCGTGAAAACCGTATATGGCATCGCCTATAGTGTGTACTTCTACGTAGCAGACAGATAGGAAAGAGAGGACAGATTTGCTCATATCACAACAAGTATTGATTTCCGAATTTATCACGGTAGACGACGGCACGGTAGCTGAGCGTGTTCGGTCACAGGGTTAGCTGCCCTATGTAATAAAAAAAAACAGAACTGAGTAAATGGAACGACAATGAACTCGAACAATCGCCGTGGGACGTCCGCACCGAACAAATAAAACGAGCAATCGCGAACAAAATGAGATAAAAAAACTGGTAACGTGCATGCCTCCCATGCAGCAGGCCTGAGTTCGCTTTCCGGCCGGGTTGGAGATTTTCTCCGCTCGTGGACTGGGTGTTGTGTTGTCCTCATCATTTCATACTCATCAGCGGCACGCATGTCGCCCAAATTGGGGTCGACTGAAATAGGACTTGGATTCGGCGGCCGAACTTCCCCGGACGAGGCCCCCCGGCCAACAATGCCATACGATCATTTCATTTTAAACACGCTGTATAGTACGTGATAGACCAATACTGAATGTTGTTTTTCATGTGCATTGCTGTATCATTCGGAGATCTCACAGTAACAGGATATTACTTGCCAAGTAATCTCTACTTAGGCAGTAACAGCTGTACAAATATTCTACGAATATTGTGCGGCTAACGGACGCCAAAGACGACTTTGCCGTATTTTTTGTTCAACTTCTTTCCTGCGTGGAGAATACGTAACGACGGCTAACAGCAGTTAGTTCCAGCACAAAGATTGGCACTCTGTCAGTAGGCACTCCACTCTATAGAGCCTGTAGCGATAAAGAGAATGCGCGATGCACGCTGCAATTCTAGCTAAGCCGCAGCCGGGGGCCTAAGTTCAAACTACTCTGTGGCGCAGATGGCTGCCATGCGTCACGCATATGTGAGCGCACCTTGTGTGCAAAGGGCGCTTGTGTCCACGGTCAAAAACTCGGCCGTGTCCCATATCTGCGGCTGCCTTAGCCATGAACTGAGGACACCGGAGTGCAAGGTCCCGACCCTTGGCTCCTCGTAGCACCTTTTTTTATAACACCCTTTCAGACTAACTTTGCATCCAGCAAACACCAGGTTCCCTCAGTGTGATCTGGACGCTACATTATACTCTAGTTTTGAAACGTGGGACTTGTGTGTATTTTGACAGAAAAATTTTGACCTTTGCAAATAGAAATGTTTATATCGCTTAATACCTTTGCATTTCTTATTCCAGGATATGTTTCAATTGTTGCCATCTTCAGATCGAAACACAGAACACCTGGAACAAAGTCCAGTGTCAGTACGCAATAAAACGATGGCGAAGCAGGGCACCAACTCGGCTTCCGAATAGTTTTTGTTTCACACTGACGCTTAAGATTGTTTCAGACTATTTTTGTTGTTATTATTAAGAGTCACAGACATCTAGAATTGTCGAAATAATAATTCTTTAAACACTTGCCTATTATTTTATATAATTATGGATACAACGCTGCAGTTTTGGCTTTGTAGCCATTCTCAAGTACTTCATTATCATCCTGATAAAATTAGTTACTTTGTTTGTGGCGATACACGTTAAGAACATTATAGTCATTAATTGACCATACTGGGATCGCCATATTAACGCCACTTACATGGAATGTCAAATTATAATTATTATGTTTTTGACATTTATTACGCCAGACAATGCAACTATTGGAAAGGGCAATAGAGACTCTCTTAAAAATTGTTACAAAACCGATATTCCAATTGCATACACAGAAATAAATATAATTAGTCAAATTGAGAAAGCATCATCATTTAGATTTTTTTTAATAAGTTCTATATGTTTCTATCATGCTGACAACAACCGATACACACCATGAAATAATGTAATAAATAAAAAAATAACTATTAAGCGATCAAGACAGCTGTTGTTGTGTTCTTCAGTCCAAAAACTGGTTTAGTGCAGCAGCTCTCCACGCTACTCTTCATCGCTGAGTGACTTGATGCAACCTACATGCACTGAACCTGCTTACTGCAGTCATACCTAGGACTCCCTACTCAGCATACGTCGTATCAACCGATACCTTGTTTTACTCACGTCGTGTCAGAAATTTCTTTTGCTCCAGTTAATTTGATCGCCTCCTTATTAGTTGTTCTATCATCTAATCGTCTATTCTCTGTCTAGAAAAAATTATTCATTAAATTCGTAACGATCACAGCCTCATGCCGGAAATTTATCTTCTTCATTAACAAATTTTCCAACCAGTATTTAGCAGACCAGAAAAGGGAAGTGTCAGTCTGGGTTTTCAACGCAAATTCCGTGGCAGTTCCTGCTAACAAGCCATGGTCTTCACTCTTCATTTCATTCCTTATTTCTGATCTTTGCTCAATAAGATAACTTTAGATGGCTCTGAGCACTATGGGACTTAACACTGAGGTCATCAGTCCCCTAGAACTTAGAACTACACTCCTGGAAATGGAAAAAAGAACACATTGACACCGGTGTGTCAGACCCAACATACTTGCTCCGGACACTGCGAGAGGGCTGTACAAGCAATGATCACACGCACGGCACAGCGGACACACCAGGAACCGCGGTGTTGGCCGTCGAATGGCGCTAGCTTCGCAGCATTTGTGCACCGCCGCCGTCAGTGTCAGCCAGTTTGCCGTGGCATACGGAGCTCCATCGCAGTCTTTAACACTGGTAGCATGCCGCGACAGCGTGGACGTGAACCGTATGTGCAGTTGACGGACTTTGAGCGAGGGCATATAGTGGGCATGCGGGAGGCCGGGTGGACGTACCGCCGAATTGCTCAACACGTGGGGCGTGAGGTCTCCACAGTACATCGATGTTGTCGCCAGTGGTCGGCGGAAGGTGCACGTGCCCGTCGACCTGGGACTGGACCGCTGCGACGCACGGACGCACGTCAAGACCGTAGGATCCTACGCAGTAGCGTAGGGGACCGCACCGCCACTTCCCAGCAAATTAGGGACACTGTTGCTCCTGGGGTATCGGCGCGGACCATTCGCAACCGTCTCCATGAAGCTGGGCTACAGTCCCGCACACCATTAGGCCGTCTTCCGCTCACGCCCCAACATCGTGCAGCCCGCCTCCAGTGGTGTCGCGACAGGCGTGAATGGAGGGACGAATGGAGACGTGTCGTCTTCAGCGATGAGAGTCGCTTCTGCCTTGGTGCCAATGATGGTCGTATGCGTGTTTGGCGCCGTGCAGGTGAGCGCCACAATCAGGACTGCATACGACCGAGGCACACAGGGCCAACACCCGGCATCATGGTGTGGGGAGCGATCTCCTACACTGGCCGTACACCTCTAGTGATCGTCGAGGAGACACTGAATAGTGTACGGTACATCCAAACCGTCAACGAACCCATCGTTCTACCATTCCTAGACCGGCAAGGGAACATGCTGTTCCAACAGGACAATGCACGTCCGCATGTATCCCGTGCCACCCAACGTGCTCTAGAAGGTGTAAGTCAACTACCCTGGCCAGCTAGATCTCCGGATCTGTCCCCCATTGAGCATGGTTGGGACTGGATGAAGCGTCGTCTCACGCGGTCTGCACGTCCAGCACGAACGCTGGTCCAACTGAGGCGCCAGGTGGAAATGGCATGGCAAGCCGTTCCACAGGACTACATCCAGCATCTCTACGATCGTCTCCATGGGAGAATAGCAGCCTGCATTGCTGCGAAAGGTGGATATACACTGTACTAATGCCGACATTGTGCATGCTCTGTTGCCTGTGTCTATGTGCCTGTGGTTCTGTCAGTGTGATCATGTGATGTATCTGACCCCAGGAATGTGTCAATAAAGTTTCCCCTTCCTGGGACAATGAATTGATGGTGTTCTTATTTCAATTTCCAGGAGTGTACTTAAACCTAACTAAACTAAGGACATCACACACATCCATGCCCAAGGCAGAATACGAACCTGCGACCGTAGCGGTCGCGCGGTTCCAGACTGAAGCGCCTAGAACCGCTCGGCCACCCCGGCCGGCTTAAGATAACTCTCATGCTGAATATTTATTATTACTATTGTTGTCAGATTAATTTCGTCATTTCCTTGTTTAATGTACTGACATTTCCGTATTTTTTAAAACTAGTTTTGGATACGTATTGACATAGTCCATGTTCAAGGGTCATTCACTCAGAGATTCTGTGAAATAAAAATAAGTAATGTCCATAGCGTTTTTTGAAGATATTGTTTCCACTTGTGTTTGCTAAATTAATTTGGTAGCATATCATCTCTCGTGGCCTGTGTCATCTAATGCATTCCACTTTCGTTTTGTTATTGTACCGTTACGTAAAATGTAGCAATGTAGAAACTCATACACTAGAAACTCATAGAATGCATTAATATCACTATAAAATATAACAAGCTGTTACACGTAAGGTGAACCAAATTTAAGACGTAAATGATTCGTAGTGACAAATAATGCAAGGACTGTAGATGGTGGAACATAGCAGCCTAAACATGACTCGTTGACAAAAATAGGGAACGCAATTTATCTTTGACAGAAGGCAGACTAATTAAATTACTCGCCGATGTCTGCTGTTAGTATGGCCTAGGTTTCATCATATCGGTCATTGCTGATAAATGTAAGCCATTTTCTGCATTAGTATTAGAGTATATTCTGTGCCCTTCTGCATTTGAAAATTGTAGCCGTGGGTTTGTTGAAACTACACCCGTTCCCATGAAGTACAAAAACCTGCCAACGCAGCAATAACTCTCGGACGACACGAACGTTAACTGTGTAATTATTACATGAAAGAAAAAACACGGCCATGCTGAAGTACGATTGAGCCATTTATACATAACAGAGGACTCCATGTATGAATCCGAAGATTGCTATAAGATGTGTTTCAGTCTCTTTTCGCTATATTGGCAATAGAAGGAAAGGAAATGATGATTAAGATTTATGACGACGAGATAGTTAAAGCCTCAACCTTTGATAATGTAGGGACGGGGAAGGAATGAGCCGCGTTATTTTTAAAGAAGTCGTTTCGACATTCGCCATATTCTATTTAGGGAAACCACGGAAAGCCTAAAGATGGCTGGCCTGACGGCGATGTGGACCCTGTTCCTCCGGACAGCGAGTGCAGCCTGCTGATCACTGCATCACTTCACTGTTGGTAGTGTAGGTGACCGACAGAGCTCTGTCTCACATTTAGTTCATGCCTCTTATATTTTTACAAAACTCCAAGGATTAAGGGATCTTATATAACAGTACACAACTTTTATAGACCTACTGAATGCAATGCAAGGAAATTCAACATTCTCCTAAAAACTATATCAGCTATTTCAAACGCTTGTAAGATTAAAAAGTTACAAAAACGATCGGAAATGAGAAAACAGAAGCACCTCCGCGCACTATCATTTCACGAAAAAGATGTTCCGATGTTCTGAATCGTCCATGATAGACGCGTAACACATCATAGTCACTACTGAACAAGCGACCACAGCGATGACATAATTCAGGTTGCCGAGCCCCCATTACCGATTTTGGTTTAACGTCCTTCCGCGAGGGAGAGAGGTCATCAGAAAAGAAGCAGTTGGTTACGTCTGTCAGTGACCTGAAAGGCAGTCGTTAATGGCGTTGGCTAATCCCTGCACGTACGGGCTGCAAATTAGAGGAGCTGCGACCAACCCGTTATCAGCGAAGCCCAACCGGGATTCCAGCCACGCTGCTTGTCTGAAGTCGGTATTATTTGTGACTCGACGGTCTCGTTACGTGGAACAGTCAGTATTAGGGCAAGTAGAAAATTTAGCGGCCTCTCGGAGATTGGTATCAAGGAAACTTTATTTTTCTTATGTTAGAGTATGTAGCGTAATAATGTAAGTCAACCCATAAGTACATTATCGGGATAATTTTGCTTACAAAACTTTTCAGAGTAGTCGTGTTGCGTTTTGTTCAACTGGATAAAACTACTTTCAGCACTTTAAAAATGGAATGCTGACTTCCTTCCTTCCTTGAACGCCGTTCGAATGAAGAACATCACAAAACGAAAACATTGAGAAATTTCAGACTATTGTATTTGACGATTAAAGGTGTGTGAAATAATTGACGTCGTATGCTTATCACAATAAAAGCTGCTTACTTCTTACATGAAAAAATAACTGCGGAAAAACTTTGTTCAAGATGGGTATAGATTTTTTTGAAAGCCGGACTTTGCTTTAAAGGTGAAAGTTACCTTAAAGATCATTTTAAAACAGTTAGACTGATTCTATCTGCTGATTTGTCATTTTACCACTGCATCGCCCCAGAAACAAAAGTGCTGTCCAAGCAGTTGATACGTGAAGCTTTTGAAAACGGTGATATAATAACTAGCGGTATTCATCTTCATATGTTTTCTTCCTTAGGAAAAGCCGGCCGGGGTAGCCGAGCGGTTCTAGGCGCTACAGTCTGGAACCGCGCGACCGCTACGAACGCAGGTTCGAATCCTGCCTCGGGCATGGATGTGTGTGATGTCCTTAGGTTAGCTAGGTTTACGTAGTTCTAAGTTATAGGGGACTGATGACCTCAGAAGTTAAGTCTCATAGTGCTCAGAGCCATTTGAACCATTTTATCTTAGGAAAGCTCATTTTTTGTGTCCGTGTTTGCCTTAACAATAAATAAGATTTTAAAAAATTCTGCCTCGAACAAAACACAAGAAATTTTTTTTCCAAAGGCAGAATATTTTAAAACCTATTTATTGATAACTAGCGAACACAACAAAAATCATGATTTTCATAACAAATAACCAAATTCTATTATTCATTTTCAAAATTTTTGTTTATCTCAATTTTTTTTCTAATTAATGATTCTGTCACTCACATGTCTTTCACTAACGAAAGAAATGTAGATTTTTCTCCAATTAAAATCCGTCTTCCGAACTAGTTGAATGAAAAAAACGTATCACAAATTTTTCTGGATTAAAAAAGATGGCAATGGGAAGACAGGGGAAATGAAGCACTGATGGTTAGTATATCCTCTGTGAATTCCACCTGATTACGCATATAAAGATATTAATGGGTGGGAAGCGTTTTGAATATAATGGAAAGATAAGGGTAAGCATTGATGCGTATTATATAAGACCTCCACAATCGCGATTTAGAGGAGGAGGAGTTCCCCATCTGGGGACATGTTGAAAAATATGCTAACTACAGTGGGAAAAGATCGAAAGTAAGTGAATTTTTTCCCTACTGTCATTCAGCGAAATTTTCTTCTTCCACTTGTAGAAAAATCATAGGTGAGTCACAGCACTGTCAATGACACACTTTGTGTTTAAATGTCCTGCTAAAATGCACAGATAATGCGGCAATCTCGATACATACACACGTACAAGGAACTAACTTACAAACCAAGCATAATCGCCGGCCGCAGTGGCCGAGCGGTTCTAGGCGCTACAATCTGGAACTGCGCGACTGTCGCAGGTTCGAATCCTGCCTCGGGCATGGGTGTGTGTGATATTCTTAGGTTAGTTAGGTTTAAGTAGTTCTAAGTTCTAGGGGACTGATGACATCAGCAGTGAAGTCCCATAGTGCTCAGAGCCACTTGAACCAACCAAGCAGAATCATGAAGATTGTCGCCATGTCCGCATCTTGAAATAAACAAAAACATCTTCTCGATCCCTCTAAGGAATTGTGAATACATACAATGAGGTGAAAAAGAAATAAATCTAGAGAGTGTAATCGGGTATACAAAACGCTGTCTAAGAGTGAGGTCCAAACGCGGCGCTGTATAGAAATAAAGGAAGCATGTAGCTGACAGCGTTCAACTTGTAAATAAGAACTAAAGTGACCCTCGAGCTCCTCTTGACGCATCAGTTATTTACAATCCTCTCAGGATTTCAGACAGTTTCTGCTGTGTGATGTGCACAATACTTCGCCAGAACACCTCCGTGATATTGTTTTATTCTCTGACAGAATACGCAGTGAAACATGACTTACGAATGGCTAGGAGCAACTTTACCCTACGCTGGTTTCCGCCGCTCCACGCATCCCTCACTCTAAAAAGCTGATCGACCATCGTCTGCCGTCTTCCCCTGCTTGCGCTCTAATATATATGCAAATAAAATTATAGCTGGAGACCTTCCGAAACTCAGAGATGAAAGAAGGAAGTTGCCGGGGAGCGTTGTCAAAATGAAAGATTCGTCGATGAAGCTCAGCCGCTCGTCCCCTCATCCCCTTTACTGCCCCATCCAAGGGCAGACTGAATGCTGTGTCGCAAACTCAGACTCTCATAGAATACTGCGAAAATAAATGCTTCACCGTTCAAAGAAATCAAATTTAAAGACATCGGTTGCATCGTGTTTCATCAGGGAGAAAAGAGCCCATTTGCAAGCAACGAGGAAATGAAGAGGATGAAACGCATTGTCTCCATGTAACGGAAGAATAGCAGCAATATTACATTCTGTGATCGTTAACTGCTACAATTTGCACTCCAGTGTATTAATTATAATTAAGGTAAAGACGAGAACCGCGTGTTTGAATGAGGGGTAACAAATTTTTTAGGAAACGCAAGTTTAACGACGACGGACAGAGCTGGTATTAAACAATGTAACAATAGAACGCATTATAACCCACTGGTACGTCATTTTCCGACTCGATGTTACTATTCATGTCAAGATACCTATCCGTGGAACTTCCTGTACAGGTATTCGTAATGTTGTTGTAATGATGCCTTCACAGACTTTTACGATGATGGCCGGCCGGAGTGGCCGAGCGGTTCTAGGCGCTTCAGTCTGGAACCCCGCGACCGCTGAGGTCGCAGGATCGAATCCTGCCTTGGTCATGTATGTGTGTGATGTCGTTAGGTCAGTTAGGTTTAAGTAGTTCTGAGTTCTAGGGGACTGATGACCTCAGAAGTTAAGTACCATAGTGCTCAAAGCCATTTGAATCATTTTACGATGATGAATCCACCTTCGTGAAAAAAATGCACAAATATAATTATATACAGGACTTGAAATATTGTACTATGTTATATATTAAGCATTATGTCTCGAAAACCTACAGGAAACTTAAGTTAAAAGCAGATATTGCGAAACCAGCAGTTCCTCAGAGCGATAAACTGCACAAGAGCCAACAACATTTGATAGTACCGAGGTAATAAAACTGTTCAGAGATTATTAAAAGGTTACCGCACTCTGTGGCTAGTGAAAGTAAAGATAAAGTACTATAGCGCATTTTACTGTTTCAACAGAGTGAGGTGGCGCAGTGGTGAGCACATTCGACTCGCATTCTAGAAAACGACAGCTCAAAACCCAGTACGGCCACATAGAGTTAGCTTTTCCGTGACTTCTCTAACATCGGTAAGGTAAATGTTGAGATGGTTTCTTCGAGAAAGGGCACGGCCGATTTCTCCCTCCATCCTTTCGTATTCCGAGCATGTGCTCCGTCTCTGATGACCTAGTTGTCGAAGGGAAGTAAAATACCAACCTTACTTCAAGCGGAACATTTGGTAATGAAAGCCCTATGACGATACAATGGGATGGAAAACTGGGCTAAAGTTGCACTGGACGGTGATCTTGGGACTCGCATAGAACTCATTTGCAGAACCGTTTTTGCAAGACGTTTGACGATGGACATTGACACGGTTAGCTCCCCTCTGTCACCTCGGTGTACTGTAGCTGCCTCGTAATGCGAAGGTCGGCAGTTCGACTTCCACCTTGGGCATGGGTATGGCTTTTAAATGTGCCGTTATTATGCGTGGCCTCCAAATACATTAGAATATAATTCGTAGAATACAATGCATTCAAATGTGAGCGTCATATAAAAGTATTACAGTCTAATTTGCAAGATACATTTAAAACCCCAACTGCTTGAACAGATAATTTTCGAAGAACAAATAACAAAAATAAAAACTCCGTGATCAGTTTTTCCACGAGACTGAGGAGATGTGACGTTGTGATTAAAGCACTGAGCTCGCATTCAGGAGGAGCAGGGTTCAAATCATTGTACGGCAATAACGATTTAAGTTATTCTGCGGAAAGGAGACGGGCAATACCCTTGGCCATCCTTGTCCTATCCTTGTCGTCTCTAATAAAATGCTAATCAGTATTCCTTAATTTTATGTGCTATGTACTCCCATTTAATAAAATCGTTCCAATATATTGGTATTAGATTGGAAAGTTATCCTTTTGAAGTTGTCTGGTGTCCAAAAATCCGATTATGTTGCTAAATCAAGTTACGAGAGTTAGTCATATAGCAAAATGCTAGTTCTTTGGAGTACTGCACTTGCGGATTCCTTCTTTTAATACTGTGCCTCATTTTTGAAAAGGTAGGGGTCTCCACGTTTCGTACAGGACCCTACATTACATTCTTTTCACACTACAGTAGACGTATTCATGGATCCTACGGAAAGTGCTCGCTAGAATGTGGAAAGTAGTCAAAGATGTAAATTTCATTTAGTAAAAGTGAAATACAATGAAATGAATTAACATTACAAAATATTACTCTTTTACAGTACAAAGTCTAATTATAAAACAACATAAAACATTAATTTTTAAGCCGGCCGCGGTGGCCGAGCGGTTCTCGGCACTTCAGTCCGAAACCGCGCGACTGCTACGGTCGCAGGTTCGAATCCTGGCTCGGGCATGGATGTGTGTGATGTCCTCAGGTTGGATAGGTTTAAGTAGTTCTAAGTTCTAGGGGACTGATGACCTCAGGCGTTAAGTCCCATAGTGCTCGGAGCCATTTGAACCATTAATTTTGAAGAAGTAATATGGTTTTGCTTAATTTAAAACATCTTCCGCGGCTGTTAAAAAAAAAAAAAGAGTTGGATACACAGAGAAGTAGGACAAGAATATTGAAATACGCGAGAAATGAATGCTTTATGAGGATTACGGAGATGATTCGTGAACTCAAATGAGAATCCTTGGAGGGAAGACAATGTTCTCTTCGCGAAAAACTATTGACAAAATTTAGAGAAAGAACGACGCTACTGTCGCCAACGTACATTTCACGTAAGAACCGCGAAGACCAGATAAGATAAATTGGGTTTTTTTTTCTGAGGCGCACACCCAGTAGACTTTCCCTCGTCCCATTTGCGAGTGCAACAGAAAAGGGAAAGGCTAGCCGTTGTAGAAGATACCGTCCCCGTGCACCGCCAGGTGGCTTGCGGATTATGTATTTAGATGTAGATTTAGATTAGTATGATCTCGCTGAACCGATTTCGACTACAGAAGAGAGACTTCAAAAAGAACAACATGTTAATTGTAAGGAAATTACTTTTGAATACATTAAGGGAGTGGCAGTGATCAATGTTTTACAAATATTTACTATTAAAAATAGTCTTGATCACAATTTATTTGTTATGGTGTCCGGTTTCGACCACTACTGTGGTCATCTTCAGACCAATGAGTGAGAACCTCCATCTGCTGGAGAATCTCCAGCAGAAGGAGGTTCTCACTCATTGGTCTGAAAATGACCACAGTAGTGGTCGAAAACAGACACCATAATACATAAATAGTGATCAAGACTGTTTTTAATAGTAAATTAATTGTAAGGGTTACTCTGAACATACTCTTCAGTGGAGTAGAAGGAGTTGCCCAACAAAAGTAAAGTGTTTGGATTAAACACCACATGACGTTCCATGTGCTCTGGGAGGTGTATCATCAGTATTAATCCCTTCCGTACTAACGTCGACCACTCTAAGTATTCTTAGAAGTTGTTTGGTCCTAACGTTATATCCACGCTTTACGCTATTCTTTGACGGAAGAGAAATAAATATTCATGTTTCATTTTCATGATTCCCTGCGAAAAACTGAAAGTTTTTCAATAGATACTTTAATAAATATACCGGATGTGATAGTGTAGCAGTTAATAACCACCCGTCCAGTTATTAAGATTCATATTCCTCGTTGTGCTGGGGATTACTGTGATTGTGCCTTCAATATCGCCACTCCCGATTCTATCTCCCAACCTCGTCCAATCCTACGCCATCTCTGATAACCTCGATGCTGATGAGATGTAAGCTAACGTGCCTCTACAGCTTTTCGCGGATGATGCTGTAGTATGCAGAGAAGTTGCAGCATTAGAAAATTGTAGCGAAATGCAGGAAGATCTGCAGCGGATAGGCACTTGGTGCAGGCAGTGGCAACTAACACTTAACATAGACAAATGTAATGTACTGCGAATACATAGAAAGAAGGATCCTTTATTGTATGATTATATGATAGCGGAAAAAACACTGGTAGCAATTACTTCTGTGAAATATCTGGGAGTATGCGTGCGGAACGATTTGAAGCGGAATGATCATATAAAATTAATTGTTGGTACGGCGGTTAGCAGGTTGAGATTCATTGGGAGAGTCCTTAGAAAATGTAGTCCATCATCAAAGGAGGTGGCTTACAATACACTCGTTCGACCTATACTTGAGTATTGCTCATCAGTGTGGGATCCGTACCAGATCGGGTTGACGGAGGAGATAGAGAAGATCCAAAGAAGAGCGGCGCGTTTCCTCACAGGGTTATTTGGTAACCGTGATAGCGTTACGGAGATGTTAAGCAAACTCAAGTGGCAGACTCTGCAAGAGGGGCGCTCTGCATCGCGGTGTGGCTTGCTGTCCAGGTTTCGAGATGGTGCGTTTCTGGATGAGGTATCGAATATATTGCTTCCCCCTACTTATATCTCCCGAGGAGATCACGAATGTAAAATTAGAGAAATTCGAGCACGCACGGAGGCTTTCCGGCAGTCGTTCTTCCCGCGAACCATACGCAACTGGAACAGAAAAGGGAGGTAATGACGGTGGCACGTAAAGTGCCCTCCGCCACACATCGTTGGGTAGCTTGCGGAGTATAAATGTAGATGTAGATGTAGTAAAAGTGCTCCCTGAAGTTGCAGCAAGTGGAGGAAGTTCTTCGACGCGCCAGAATCGCAAAAGGCAAAGAAAACTGCAAGAAAGTGTCGGATAAACGAGTTTACAGACATCGCCGATCTGGTTACGTAACGCCGTGCCGGTAGCGATGACAACCGCGTCTCGGCAGTAACGTAACTCCCGGCCCGTGTGCAGGACGCTAACTCGGTAGCCATAGTGTCGCTGAAAATAAAACGGCGCGGCGCAGGCGATACGAGCGAATTACAGAGGCGCAGTGCACGCCGCGCTCTGCAGGAAGTGCGATGGCCGCGAGGAAAGTGAAAGCGCCGGTTGCGATGTGGGTCAGAGCCGAGCGCCGCCTGCCTGCCCCCGCTGGCCGCTCGTACCCTTCTGCCTTCCTTCATTAGCGCTATTACCACAACTTACGGTCTACATCCAGTTCTTGCCAGTCGTCGGCTAGTACCTGCAGGGTGATTCTAAACAACGGTTACTTATCATTGCGATAGGATCTGCAACTGCTATGAGTTTTTTGAATGACTTCGTTGATATCTTCAGTTGCCATTCTCTTCATTTCGCAATCAGGAATCTACCAAATTAACTCCTCAAAATTTAATACTAAATTCTGTAGGCTGAAGATCGGCGTACTAACAAGGGAACCTCCCCATCACACCCTCCTCAGATTTAGTTGTAAGTTGGCACAGTGAATAGGCCTTGAAAAACTGAACACAGATCAATCGAGAAAACAGGAAGAAGTTGTGTGGAACTATGAAAAATGTGGTGACAGCGCCAGACAGCACACTTGCTAGGTGGTAGCCTTTAAATCGGTCTCGGTCCCTTAGTATACGTCGGACCCGCGTGTCGCCACTATCAGTGATTGCAGACCGAGCGCCGCCACACGGCAGGTCTAGTCTAGAGAGACTCCCTAGCACTCGCCCCAGTTGTACAGCCGACTTTGCTAGCGATGGTTCACTGACTCCATACGCTCTCATTTGCAGAGACGACAGTTTAGCATAGTCTTCAGCTACTTCATTTGCTACGACCTAGCAAGGCGCCATATTCAGTTACTACGAATGTATTCTGGACAGATAATATTGTGAATCATGTACCGTCAAGAGCAACGTTCATCATTAATGGATTAAAGTTAAGTATCAAACTAATTATGTCCGCTTTCTGAATTCTCATTCCTTGTCATGTTCCAGACCTCACGTCAGTATAGTTCTTCGCTCCTCACGCCAGCCTGCGTGAGCTAAAAAGCATGCATATCGGCCTCCACTCGTAACACGGTGTTGGCTCTGCTAACACAAAATGTTGTCCTTAGGTTAGTTAGGTTGAAGTAATTCTATGTTCTAGGGGACTGATGGCCTCAGCAGTTAAGTCTCATAGTGCTCAGAGCCATTTGAACCATTTTTTTTCCAGCCTCCCAGCTCAGGCACGCCGTGGTCCCGTGGTTAGCGTGAGCAGCTGCGGAAGGAGAGATCCTTGGTTCAAGTCTTCCCTCGAGTGAAAACTTTAATTTTTTATTTTCAGACCATTATCAAAGTTCAGGCACTCACACACAATCAACTTCGCTCTCCAAAATTCCAGGACATGTTCAGATTTGATTGGACATATGCAGGACTTGACGGTCTACACATGGAAAAATTTGAAAACGTTAAAAACATATGTTTTGACAGAGCACATTGAAAACTGTGCGACTGTGAAACTGTTGCATTCATTTGTTGCAGTTTATGTGACAAACTCTTATGTTTTCATCACTTTTTTGGGAGTAATTATCACATCCACAAGAAAACCTAAATCGGGCAAGGTAGAAGAATCTTTTTACCCATTCGCCAAGTGTACAAGTTAGGTGGGTCCACAACATATTCCTGTCATGCCGTCACCAGTGTCGTATAGAATATATCAGACATGTTTCCCTGTGGAGGAATCGGTTGACCTATGACCTTGCGATCAAATGTTTTCGGTTCCCATTGGAGAGCCACATCATTTTGTCTACAAATCGCACGGTTTTGTGGTGCGGATGCAAAACATAGACACTAAACTTATTACAGTGAAAAGAGACGTCAATGAACGAACAGACAGATCATAACTTTCCGAAAATAAGGAAAGTAAACCTTTCACTCAGGGAAAGACTTGAACTAAGGACCTCTCGTTTCGCGTCTGCTCACGCTAACCACGGGACCACTGCGCTCCTGAGCTCACATTATCCTTGATGTTGCCTATTTTGCGGATAGACTACTCAGTTTGTATATTTTGCTTATTTTTTCATAGTTCCACAAAACTTCTTCCTGTTTTCTCGATTGATCTGTGTTCAGTTT
Organism: Schistocerca gregaria; assembly: GCF_023897955.1. Taxonomy (NCBI): domain Eukaryota; kingdom Metazoa; phylum Arthropoda; class Insecta; order Orthoptera; family Acrididae; genus Schistocerca; species Schistocerca gregaria. The sequence continues at coordinate 137,593,046 of NC_064931.1, read as the reverse complement.
CTCAAGGCCTATCCACTGTGCCAACTTATAACTAAATCTGAGGGTGTTGCGATGGGGAGGTTCTCTTGTAAGCAGCTGCCAGCCCGCCCCCTTCGGGGGGAATCGAAACTCATTAAAGAAAAGAAAAATTGTACTCGACAAACAGGAAGGAAAGTTAGCACACGATTTAGAGAACACACGACAACAACCCATGCACATTTGCTGCACGTTTAAAAGACACCAACCACAACATACCTAATATAGATGGACCACCTCAAATATTCCATAAATTACAGAAAGGAAAAATCGTGGTTGTAACGGAAGAAATTGAAATTTACATCCATCTAAAAGACCAAGCAGACACAGTTTTAAATGAGAAAAAAAGACATGCTCAATGGGAAATTCCTAGACAACTTTTTACCAGTTCTACGACGAAGCATTACAAAAACATAGAACATAAAATTGTCGCTTCACTCATTAATAAATATGACTATAATACGAAACGACACGCAACCATAACGCAGTTTCTACTCGACTCTCTTAGTTTTTAGTATTGTTTTATTAGAGTACTGTGATCGATTTTATACATAAGATCTTTGTAACAGCTATTCAAAAGTGACGTGCTCCTAGAATAGTAGAACAAATGTGTACAAGTTACTTTAAAGAAATTACGTACAGTCACATTTACACCAGTGATGAACGACAATTAAATATAATTGAGAAAAAAGTATATGTAGATTAATTATAAATTTTTTATAAAATAATTATAATCTTGTTGGTGTTAACAATGTTAAAACATGGAGCTTATATATAAGAGCTTTACAATAACTGCCCAAAAGTAACGTGCCCCTAAAATAGCGTAAAACCTCTGTAATTTATTTTACGAGCATAACATACAGTCGTAGGATCAAGGACGTACATGGCACAATTTACTACTAAAGAAGCATCCATAAAGTAAGTTATAATGCGCCTAACATATCTACAGACAGGAGCAGTTACACGATCGTCGAGAGTCGACGGAACTCATCTAGCAGTGTCCATACACCGTTCCGGAGTCTGAAGATCACTCTTTCATAGAGTGGAAACCGGTCACTCACTCCAATAAAAAATATTTTAACAAGATTTCGATCATGACTGTTTTAAATTTTAATTTTAATGTAGGAAGAAGGTGTTCAGAACTGTGTAAAAAGCAAAATAGAAACAGTGAACGGTCCGAGCGCAAGAAGTGCAAATAGAGTAGTCTGAAATAGCTTCGGCGTCATGTTCAAGTAGTCGCCGGCACGGTAACTCATAGTGTTCGGGTATAGGGTTAGCTGCCCTCTGTAATAAAAAACTGAGGGAATGGATCAACGCCGAACTGGAACGGGTGTCACAGGACGTCTGCCTCGAACAAATGCAACGAATAATAGCGAACAACATGTAATAAAACAAAAAAGAACAAAAGTGGTCAGGGCGTTGGACTTCAAAGCCGAGCAAGTCATGATCAAAGTTCCCTCGTGCCTTTTTTTCCGCTGTTCGCTGTATTCAAATTTGTGTCTTTGTCATGGAGTAACGTTCGTTTGCAACAGCGGGGTGTAAGGAAGGGACCTATAATGAAAGTTGATGGTGCGCAATTACCCTATTAGCAGGCAAAAAGAAGTGGCTTTCGAATGGGAAGGGCAAACGTTTGATAACAAGGCTTCTAGTCAACCGAATCCTCCACCGAAAAACACATCTGTTGTGTCATACACGGCCTTAGTGACAGTACGTGTCTCATTTGTGTCTCTCAGAGACGCACCAAATTTGTACGTCTGACGAGTGAGTGAGATATGCCTCCTTGCCTAATTCAGGTGTTCGCATGAATGAAAATGTGATCACTCCCAAGGAAATGATGAAAACGTAATAGCCGGCAGGTGTGGCCGTGCGGTTCTAGGCGCTTCAGTCTGGAACCGCGTGACCGCTCCGATCGCAGGTTCGAATCCTGCCTCGGGCATGGATGTGTGTGATGTCCTTAGGTTAATTAGGTTTAAGTAGTTCTAAGTTCTAGGGGACTGATGACCACAGATGTTAAGTCCCATAGTGCTCAGAGCCTTTCAACCAAAATATCATAGTTTGTCACATGAGCTGCAACAAATGAAAGCAACAGTTTCTCAATCATACACTTTCTCTGTGCTCTGTAAAAACATATGTTTTTAACATTTATGAAGCTGCGTTCCATTTTGGAAGTTTTGATTCTTGAATACATTTGTTGTAACACAGTTCGCACGCGTTTCTTTGTTGTTTTCATTTCTGTCAGACATCTATGTAGTATCTCGCCTACTGCTACTATTCATACTTGCGACGGTAATATATTCTTACCACATGACTCACACGCTATAACCAGTGCATAGTATGACAGCTGCCAAGTTTACAGAAAGAGAACAAACATTTCAGTGACCAGACGGAAAATTCATAATGTTGTGGGAAAATAAATAAATAGCAGCAGGGAATTTTGAACAGGGCTCGTCCACTTTGCTGTTCAAAACCATGACCACTTAGCCACGCCGCCGTGGCTGTTCGATTTCCGTCAATGATGCACTTATTGAGCTTCGACCGTTCACTATTTCTATTGCGCTTCGCTTTCGCAATTCAGTACACCATCTGCCTGTTTTCATGCTAGGTTTATGTTCGGTTTTTGACAGGCCATCCACTGGGTCATTTTACCTCTAAATCTAAGGGGGGGGGGGGGATTCGAAGGGGAATTTTCTTTGTAAAAAGTCGCGTTAACCACTGCGCCACCTAAACAATGTTCATCGGAAATGCACGAACTATCTCGGCACGCTCCCGTCACCAATGTCCTCCATGCTCGCTAATTTTAGATTCTCACTGGAGGTCGAACGTAAATGTGCATTCGCACTAAAGGTTGTGGATTCACTGCCCATCGAGGAGAATCGATTATATCAGTGCGTTGTGTCTGTTCTTTCGGACATGTCCAAAAAAACAGACAGCACGTATTCATTTACAGGGTAACAGTTATTCAACTATATGATATAAAATCGTCATAACTTCTGAATGGTTTGCGTTAGGACGTTCAAACTGCGCGTTTGGCCGCGGTGCATGATGGGAATTAGTATGATCTGGTTTGGTTTGGTTTCGTTTAGTGACGAAGTCCACTTTCATTTGGATGGGTTCGTCAATAAGCAAAATTGACGCACTTGTGGTCTGAGAATCCGCATTTTCCGATTGAAAAGTCTCTTCACCCTCAACGGGTGACTGCGTGGTGTACAGTGTCCACTGACGGTTAATCGGTGCGATATTCCTTGATGTCACGGTGACTGCCGAACGCTATGTGAAGGTTTTGGGAGATGATTTCATCCCCATTATCCAAAGTGACCCTGATTCCGACAATTTTAATGGATTAAAGTTAAGTATCAAACTAATACGTCCGCTTTCTGGATTCTAATCCCTTGTCATGTTCCAGACCTCACGTCAGTATAGTCCTTCCCTCCTCACGCTAGCCTGCGTGAGCTAAAACGCGCGCATTTCGGCCTCCACTAGTAACACGGTGTTGGCTCTTCTGCCTTTTTGTGGAGCCATACTAAAAACAAGGTTACAGCAATAACCCCAAAGCCATTGCTGAGCTGAAATCAGCCGTTTAGGGGATCATTGACAGCATCGATGTTCCGACATTGCAGTGGGTCACGCAGAATTTCGTTATTCGCCTGCGCCATATAATCGCCAATGATGGCAGGCATATCGAATATGTCATTACCTAAATTCGAATATTTGTAGTGACGCTTACATGTTGAATAAAGTGTGTACACGCCGTAGCTTGTAACTAATTTACTTTTTTTCATACCGTTCAATAATTGTCACCCTGTAAGTAACAGAATGTGTCGGGGAAACCGTTGATTTCCCGATATTTACGATTATTTGCTTGTTTCATTATCCTCTCTTCACCTTTTTCGTTTGCACCTATAACAGCCAAACGCCCTGGCAGAAACGATGTAGCGTATTTCTTGGTATAGGAAGAAAGCGAAAACGAGTCGATCAAGAAATCTGTTATCAGGAACACCGAGCCACCGAAATGTTATTAGTGCAGGAAGGACAAAATTCGTTGGACTATATCGATGTTTTGAGTCCAGAATATTAAAATCGTCGTAAAAAAAAAGTGAACATAAAAAACAAAACAACTGGACAGTTATTTCTCGAAAGTGAAATGAAAGCAAGTTATGCGAAATACAGCGTGTTATATGTAGGCACAGAAAAAAAATAGTTTTACAATTTCGGTTTTATTTTTAGCCAATTTCGGTGCAATTTTTTCCGATATCGGTAATATTTTGTACCAATTTCGGTGCAATTTTTTCGTAGTATTGGTGCTAATTTCGGCCAAATCCTATGTTATTCTTTGATAACTTCTATGCTATTTTTTGAAAAATCCAGTGCTACTTTCGGCCAAATTTGGTGACATTCTTCTGTCAAATTCGGCATTATTTTTACACCAGATTCATTATTTTTTGACATATCGGTGTGTTTTCCAAGTTCTGTGTCATTTTTAGCTAAATCAGATGTTTTTGCCAAATTCGGTGTTTCTTTCCCATTTTGGTGTTACTTTTCTACAATCCGACGTTATTTTTTCCAGTTTCGGTGTTATCGTTCCAATTTCGACACTTTTTTCCAATTTATGTGCTTTTTTTTAGCAATTTCGGTGCTATTTTTTTGTTAATTTCGGTGCTACTTCTGACGTCACGTCATAGGTAAGTGCGAAATGAACTGTCATTTTAAGGGTATACACGAACCTCAGCCTTAAGGCATTAAGAAGTCAAAATGCAGTTTCAACATTCAATAACTGTCAGTAGCGAATATTGGTTTATTGCCATTCTCACATTTCTTATACATAAAAATGAAAAATTTCGCGATATTTAGTAAAAATCGGCAGTTTTGCGATATTTTGTTAAAATCTTTGAATTCGTGTTATTTCACTAAAAGCTGCCAATTTCGCGTTATCGTTTTCGCAAGATTTTCTGGGTTTTGTTGTAAGTGTAATTTTGGCTATAAGTAAAGGTTAAGAAATACTTTGGGATTTGCAGATATGACGAACAGACTGTTTTATTAGTACAGTGAACAAGAGTTTCCCGTAAAATCATTTGTACTTCGAACTGTCAATATTTTTCGACTAGCCATGCAGTAACGGAACTGCATTAACCCGGGTAGTCAGGAGTTTACAGCAGTATTAAACCAGTCAGTGACGTAGCGAGAGAGATAACAGAGGAACAGTCTGGCGACACTCGGCTCCTTGCCTTGTGTCGGGGGAAAAAGCGGTGGGGCGTGTGTACAGGGGACACTTCTCTGGACAGAAAGTGAGTGAGACGCTGTTACGTTCTAAGTCTGAGGAAGAGATAAATGTAGCGTTTGTCAAGGGCCTCGTGCAAAATATGCTTTACCAGGACGGTAAACACAGACAAAATTTTCTGTTGTTAATGAGTGAGAAGCGTGGCTACAAAACCAATTGGGTTGGCAACAAGGGAGGAATCGTTGCAGGGGATTCGCTTAAGCAAACGGTTTTCACTGTCAAACAAGAGGTCATTTTTAGACAGGCAGTATTAGACTGAAGGCATTGAAAAAGAGTCTATAAAGCTAGTGCTTGGAAACCGAGAAACCGAGAGGGCGCGGGATCGAATCCCGGTCAGACTGATTTTTCAGTCTTCTTTTTAACCTAGCCTTTACCGCTCAGTGATGTTAGAAGTCGTCAGAAACATCACATGGCTCGCAAACCACGTTAAACTGAAGGTCTACTTTACCTCGGTTGGATAACTGGGTTAGGTCAGAGACAGGCAAGACGCCGATGTGGCGTCCAACAGGAAGGCTTGATCTAGGCCACCCGAAATTATTATTAGTCATCGAACCAACCCCCTATCATTAAAGATATCCCGTATGATGGTAACTTATGTGGTATTGGATAGCTGTGACGGTCTCTGGTGTTCAGAAGTGTTGTGTTGTTATGGATGAGTACGGAAAGGAAGGGAGAGCTTGAAGCCCAGTATCGGTACATAGCCTGCTTCTCTCTAATAGTGCAGAGCGAATAGCCGAGCTTAATTCTCATACGACAGACCAATTGTGACTGACAGTGTCACATGCCACAAGTTTTGAGACACTGAGGAGAGGTGTAAGATCTGTTCTGTGTTATAGACATATAGTCTGGTGACCAGGAAACAGACCTCCCATTACGGCCCACATATTGACGATGAAAATTTCAACAAAATTAGTAGGATCGCCAACCACCGGGTCTGAAGTCGACGGATTAACGTATATTAATCACAGCTACTGATGCGAGTCAAACCTCATTAAGGGCAACACGCAGATTCCATATTTCTAGATTTTCTAAAAGCATTTGACACGGTGCCCTATTGCAGGTTGTTAACGAAGGTACGAGCATATGGAATAAGTTCACAGATATGTGAGTGGCTCGAAGACTTCCTAAATAATAGAATCCAGTATGTTGTCCAGGATGGCGAGTGTTTATCAGAGACAAGGGTAACGTCAGGGGTGCCCTACGGAATTGTGATAGGACCGCTGTTGTTTTCAATATATATAAAGGATTTGGCGGATAGGGTGGGCAGCAATTGCGGTTGTTTGTTGACGATGCCTTGGTGCACGGTAGGGCGTCGAAGTTGAGTGACCGTAGGAATATACAAGACGGCTGAAACAAAATTTCCATTTGGTGTGATGAATGGCAGCTATCCTTAAATGTGGAACAATGTAAGTTGATGCGGATGAGTAGGGAGATGAAACCAATAGTGCCCTGCTTGACACAGTCACGTTGCTTAAATATCTTGGCGTAACGTCGCAAAGCGATATGAGATGAAACGAGCATGTAAGAACTGTGGTAGGGAAGGCGAATGGTCGACTTCGGTTTATTGGGAGAATTTTGGGAAGGTGTGGTTCACCTGCAAAGGAGACTGCATATAGGACGCTGGTGCGACCTGTTCTTGATTACTGCTCGAGCGTTTAGATACGCACCAGGTCGGATTGAAGAAAGACATCGAATCTGTTCAGAAGCGGGCTGCTAGATTTGTTACCGGTGGGTTAGAACAACACGTAAGTGTTACGGAGATGCTTCGGGAACTCAAATGGGAATCCCTGAAGTGATGGTGACTTTCTTTTCGAGAAACACTACTGAGAAAATTTAGAGACCCGGCATTTGAAGCTGATTGCCGACCTATTCTACTGCATTGCGCGTAAGGACCACGAAGATAAGGTACGAGAAATTAGGGCTCATACGGAGGCATATACACTACCGGCCATTAAAATTGCTACACCACGAAGATGACGTGCTACAGACGCGAAATTTAACCGAGAGGAAAAAGATGCTGTGATATGCAAATCATTAGCTTTTCAGAGCATTCACACAAGGTTGGCGCCGATGGCGACACCTACAACGTGCTGACACGAGAGAAGTTTCCAACCGATTTCTCATACACAAACAGCAGTTGACCGGCGTTGCCTGGTGAAACGTTGTTGTGATACCTCGTGTAAGGTGGAGAAATGCGTACCATCACGTTTCCGACTCTGATAAAGGTCGGATTGTAGCCTATCGCCATTGTGGTTTATCGTATCGCGACATTACTGCTCGCGTTGGTCGAGATCCAATAACTGTTAGCAGAATATGGAACGCCGTGCTGGATCCCAATGGTCTCGTATCACTAGCAGTCGAGATGACAGGCATCTTATCCGCATGGTTGTAACGGATCGTGCAGCCACGTCTCGATCCCTGAGTCAACAGATGGGGACGTTTGCAAGACAACAACCATTTGCACGAACAGTTCGACGACGTTTGCAGCAGCATGGACTATCAGCTCGGAGACCATGGCTGCGGTTACCCTTGACGCTGCATCACAGACAGGAGCGCCTGCGATGGTGTACTCAACGACGAACCAGGGTGCACGAATGGCAAAACGTCATTTTTTCGGATGAATCCAGGTTCTGCTTACAGCATCACGATGGTCGCATCCGTGTTTGTCGACATCGCGGTGAACGCACATTGGAAGCGTGTATTCGTCATCGCCATACTGGCTTATCACCCGGTGTGATGGTATGGGGTGTCATTGGTTACACGTCTAGGTCACCTCTTGCTCGCATTGACGGCACTTTGAACAGTGGACGTTACATTTCAGATGTGTTACGACCCGTGGCTCTAGCGTTCATTCGATGTCTGTGGAACCCTACATTTCAGCACATAATACACGACCGCATGTTGCAGGTCCTGTACGGATACAGAAAATGTTCCACTGCTGCCCTGGCCAGCACATTCTCTAGATCTCTCACCAACTGAAAACGTGTGGTCAATGGTTCCGAGCAACTGGTTCGTCGCAATACGCCAGTCACTACTCTTGATGAACTGTGGTATCGTGTTGAAGCTGCATGGGCAGCTGTATTTGTACACGCCATCCAAGCTCTGTTAGACTAAATGCGCAGGCTTATCAAGGCCGTTATCTCGGCCAGAGGTGGTTGTTCTGGGTACTGGTTTCTCAAGTTCTATGCACCCAGTTTGCATGAAAATGTAATCACATGTCAGTTCTAGTATAATATATTTGTCCAGTGATTACCCGTTTATCATCTGCATTCTTCTTGGTGTAGCAATTTTAATGGGTGTAGATAGTCGTTTTTCCCTCACTCTATTTGCGAGTGGAACAGGAAAGGAAATAACTTTTAGTGGTGCAGGGTACCCTCCGCCAAGCACCGTACCGTGACTTGTGGAGTATATAGATGTAGATGAAGATGTAGAAGATATGTTACGTCCCAGTTATGAGGCGTGGCCTCCTTTCTGGGCCATCAGCATCCCAAGATGGACGCTCCGCCTCAAATGCTCTTAAACAGATCCTTCGAATAACAGTCAGTGGGCTTTTGTGAGTGTATGAGATCTATCCCGGTGGTCACTGCCTGATGAAAGGTCATATTATCACAATCCGCTGCTGCTTCCCTTGTAGCGCTGTAGGTCGGTGCGATTAAGTCAAAAGAATCCATTAACAATTTGGAAACATGTTTGCGGTTTAGATTGGCTTTAAAAAGGCAGTCATACACTGCAGATAACCTCCGTGTCGAGAGGTCACAGTCTGCGGCCTAACCACTGTGGAATTCTCTATTTCGGGTTTCGTCCTCGGCTGCGGTAATGATAGCACTTTGCTATCGAGACACAACGCTACTTCCTCGATACTGCCGCAGAACGAGTGTGATAAGCAATATTTGAGAACTGTTATGTCCACGACCTCTGTGACCTACGCTCTCACGCCTCCAAGAGGTCAAGCCAAACGTTTACGATGCATAATAGCCCATATGTCGATAGCGGTACCGGTAATGCACGAAAGCCAGCAGCTATGAGGCGAAATACTTATTTATGACATTCACTGCACTGATAACAACAAATTTATTTAGGTGTCAATAGAAAACTCGTCAAAGTAATTCTTCTGATAAACTGATTACTTACAGCCCTTCATATGCGAAGAATGGTTATGCTTCTTAACGGTATCTTTCTTCCCTTTGTTACCCACAGATAAAATTTTCTAATTTCATACGACCGTCGCTAACGTGAATAAAATGCCCTCGATAGATACAGACACATCAGCTTGACTCGTAATTGTATAAAAGAGGAATATGAAATTTCCGTAAGTTTTCTCGTTTAAAACGAGTACATTTTCAAAAAATTATCTTCGGAATTTCATGTTCTTTAAACATTCCTCATGAGGGCTATGGAACCTACTTCTGACGTAGCGGCATACAATGTGAGGGGCGTTCAGTAAGTAAAGCAACACTTTTTTCTCGGCCAATTCCGGATGAAAAAATGCCAAATTTGTTATGGCACATCGTGGAATATTCCCACATCAGCCTCTAACTATTCATGAAGCTCCGACTGATGGTAGCGCTATACGTAGCCTTCAAAATGGCATCTGAAACGGTGCGTTCCAATCAGAGAGCTTTCGACGGAAAACCAGAGCATTGCAGATATTCATAATCGCTTGCAGAATTTCTACACAGACGCGGCAGTAAACAAAGGCAAAATGAGTCGCTGGGCGAGGCGTCTGCCATCATCGCAACTAGGTCATGCAAACTTCTCAGATCTCCTGCGTGCCGGCCGGCTGCACACAGCTGTGGCTCCTGAAACGTTAGAACGTGCGGACACTTTCATTCGAGGTGATCGACTGATCACAATCAAACATCTCGCTGCTCAACTGGACATCTCTGTTGAATCTCCTGACACACTTGTCCAACAGTTGGGGTACCCAAAAGTAAGTGCTCGCTGGATTCCTCGCCGCTTAACAGAAGATAATAGAGAGCAACAAAGCACCGCCGGCCGGAGTAGTCGAGCGGTTCTAGGCGCTACAGTCTGGAACCGCACGACCGCTACGGTCGCAGGTTCGAATCCTGCCTCGGGCATGGATGTGTGTGATGTCCTTAGGTTAGTTAGGTTTAAGTAGTTCTAAGTTCTAGGGAGCTGATGACCTCACAATTTAAGTCCCATAATGGTCAGAGCCATTTTTTGAACAAAACACCATTTATGCGGAATTGTTTGAGCCTTACGCCGCTGATGGTGGCAGTTTTTTTTTTTTTTTATCGAACATCGTCACAGGCGGAGAAACATGGGTTCATCACTTCGAGCCGAAAACAAAACGGCAATCCATGGAGTGGCGCCACACCAACTCTTCTCCCAAGAAAAAGTTCAGTGCCGCACCCTCAGCCGGTGATGATGATGATAATGATGATATTTGGTTTGCGGGGCACTCAACTGCGCGGTCATCAGCGCCCGTACAAAGTCCCAATTTTCTCACAGTCCAATCTATTCACTGTCACGAATGATGATGATGATGATGATTAAATGATGAGGACAACACAAAAACCCAGTCCCCAGGCAGAGAAAGTCCCCAACCCGTCCGGGAATCGAGCTCGGGGCCCCATGATCCATAGGCAGCAACGCTAGCCACTAGATCCCTCAGCTGGTGAAGTCATGGCGACGGTCTTTTGGGACTCTGAAGGGGTTATTCTGTTTGATTTCTTCCCTCATGATGCAACGATCAGCTGTCAAGTCTATTCTACTACCCACTTACAACACACGAGCAACGTGATTAAAACAAAGAACTTCTATTCGAAAGGTGCGGGGTTTATACCGTCATCCAAACATGTAAGAGCCTGTGATTGGACCCTAATGAAATAATCGTCGATGGGACGTTAATCCTTAGTCTTCCTACTTTTACAAAATGAAGCTGAGTTTCTTTCATTGCTTTAAAGACGCCGTGCGGTATTCAGTAAATACCAAGCACTGTGCCTTTTAGGGTTTAGAGAACGCTTTAAGACTTAACAGTGCGAGGGCTGCATTTGTCAGAGGAGTATGAAGGTTACAGCGTCAGCTTAATCTTTCTGACAGATAGGAAATGTGAAGCGTTTCACTTTTCGAACCTAGTTTCGCTCCTTTTGCTGATAACATTCTACCACACGAGCTATCCGAGAATAACTCGGAGCACAAATCAGCTGTTTAAATTCTCCAAACTTTCAAAACTTTAGAAGATCGCTATTAACATTCCTTTGGGAAATTTACTGGCTGCGTCCGTCGGCGTCATTGTGCTGCTCAGTTTTGTATGTATCGTCGTCAATGACAAAGAGAGATTTATTTTTATGATATTAATATGCTTCCTCATAAATCAATAATCCTTAACATAGTGATCAGTATTACCAGTTAATCAAACCTCCTCATTTAAGTGACTGACACAGTCTATTCCCGTTGCATAAGGGAAAACTGCATATTCGCAGTGATCTAGGCGCCAAGAAACGAAACAAGTACTCGCTGTTGAGCTTAAGTGCTTGTGACTTCCCAACGATGGCAGGTCTTTTCCGAGAAGACTTAGAAATAATATACATACAATATGTGATCAAATGTATCCGGACACCCCCAAGAATATACGTTTTTGATGTTAGGTGCATTGTGCTGCCACCCACTGCCAGATATTCCATATCAGCGACCTCAGTAGTCATTAGACATAGTGAGAGAGAGCAGAATCGGGCTCTCCGCGGAACTCACGGACTTCTAACGTGGTCAGGTGAGTGGGTATCACTTGTGTCATACGTCTGTACGCGAGATTTCCACACTCCTATACATCCTTAGCACCACTGTTTCCGATGTGATAGTGAAGCGGATCCTGAAGGGACACGAACAGCACAAAAGCGTACGGGCAGACTTCGTCTGTTAACTGACAGGGACCGCCGACAGTTGAAGAAGGTCGTAATGTGTAATAACTAGACATCTATCCAGACCATTACGCAGGAATCTGAAACTGAATCAGGATCCACTGCAGGTACTATGACAGTTAGGCGGAGGTGAGAAAACTTGGTTTTCATGGTCGAGAGCCTGCTCATAAGCCACACATCACGCCGGTAAATGCTAAACGACGCATCGCTTGGTGTAAAGAGCGTAAACATTGGACGATTGAACAGTGGAAAAACGTTGTGTGGAGTGACGAATCACGGTACACAATGTGGCAATCTGATAGCAGTGTGTGGGTATGGCGAATGCCCGGTGAACTTCATCTACCAGCATGTGTAGTGCCAACAGTAAAATTCGGAGGCGGTGGTGTAATTGTGTGGTCGTGTTTTTCATGGAGGGGGCTTGCACCCGTTGTTGTTTTGCGTGGCACTATCACAGCATAGGCCTACAGTGATGTTTTAAGCTCCTTCCTAATTCCCACTGTTGAAGAGCATATCGGGAATGGCGATTGCATCTTTCAGCACGATCGAGCACCTGTTCATAATGCACGGTCTGTGACAAGTGTGGTTACACGACAATAATATCCCTGTAACTGACTGGCCTGCAGAGTCCTGACCTGAATCCTATAGAACACCTTTGGGATGTTTTGGAACGCTGGATTCGTTCCAGGCCTCACCGACTGACATCGATACCTCTCCTCAGTGCAGCACTCCGCGAAGAATGGACTGCCGTTCCCCAATAAACCTTCCAGCACCTGATTGAACGTATCCCTGCAAGAGTGGAAGCTGTCATCAAGGCTAAGGGTGGGCCGACATCGTACTGAATACCAGCATTACCGATGGAGGGCGCCACGGACTTGTAAGTCATTTTCAGCCAGGTGTCCGGATACTTTTGATTACACAGTGTACATGCACATCCGGCCCTTACAGGCCCTGCAGACCACGCGATGCTTGGACAAACTGGCTCCGTTCCTTTCTGTTTTGTGCTCGGTTCCTCTGGGTGTCTTCAGTCCCCAGGACTGCCAGGTCCTTCACCAGGTCGTTCATCAAGCTGTGCTTCGGTAGTGCCATGGGGCGCCTGAAGTTTGGTTTCCACTGAAGTGCGTTCTTCACCTGCCTTTCTTCTGGAGTACGGGCTATATGGTTCGCCCAATGGGTTGTTTTCGCTTCAGCTTCTGTAAGATTGTTGGCTATTGCATCAAGAGGTAGTTGGAAATAAACTCTCGAATAGTCGTTGCAGAAAGCTTCGCTTTGCACAGCTGTGCTCGAACTAGATAAGATCAATGAAAACGCTTGGGTGAAAGACAGGAAGTTAAAATAATTTTTAGGTGCTTGCGAAAACGAGGTGTCGATCGACAGCCCTCACAGGTGTAAGAGGCAAGTAGCGTGCCCTCTGGGGCGAAGTGGGTGTTTTTAAATGTTTCACATCTATAAAGTTCGGACTAATCCTTCTGGACCAACGAAATTACTCTTCAGATACGGAAAGACTGCAAGGCTCGGAAGTGCATTCCCTTGCGTACACGTCGTATTATATTTCGTCTTTTTCCGATATTTTAGGCAAGCGTTGCTATTAAGTGAGCTTTCATGTGCTCGGTAGAAAGAGACCTCATAGCACAACGTGAAGCCAGTAGCTAGTTGGAGGTGGCATTTAATGCAAGTGATGGGTTTGCCGAGGGTATTTAAGCCGGTAAATTAACTTGAAGCTTAATGTTTTTGTGTGACTTTTTACTTTCTGACTTTGGTCCATCTACAGTCAAAACCGCATCACTTTGGATTTTCTTTCTTATCACCAGATATTTACTCTTTCCTTCATTAACACGTAATCCTGTTTTCTCAGCGATTTTGTAATAGTTTTTTATCATTCTGATTAGTTCTGTTTTGGAACTACTTATTAAGGTTATATCATCTGTGTAAGCATTTCTAGTATATGTAAATTGAAGGGGGGGAGGGGGAGGAAAGAAAAGGGAAGGGATTACTGCTATCAGCTGCATCATGACGTTACGCGGAATCAGCGGCGACGAATGAAAATGGGTGTCGGACCGGGGGTCAATTTCGGGATCTCCTGCTTAGAAGGCAGGTGCGTTAAGCACTGCGCCATCCGGCACACAGTATTTTCGCAACTGCGCGGACTATCTCGGCAAGCCTCACGGCCTACCCGTAATCCCACCGAGCGCCACCTACTGTATTCTATTGCATTTGGATCCCTGTGGATTAATTTTACTAAATTCTGTGTCGATAAGGTTAAATAAAATAGGTGAGATGAGGTCCCCTTGCCTCTGTCCAATGTTCCCCTTAAAATTTTCAGTTTCTCCTACAGGCGTCTTTATTCCACATAATGTTCCGTGTATACGCGTTTTAACCAATCTTATTAGATTTGAGGTTGTTTCAGATTCCCGCATTGTCTCTCAGTGTATGCTATCGTAGGTCATTTTGAACTCTAGAAATAATATGGGGATATCTACATTGAATTCCCAAGCCCTCTCAGTTATTTATCGTAGAGCGAATAAATGATCTAATGTGGATCTAAAACTGAACTCCATCCGAACAGGCCTCGGAAGGTCCAACGGTACTGACAGCCTACTGGCGTCACTGGATGTGGATATGGAGAGTCATGTGGTCAGCACAAAGCTCTCCTGGCCGTTGTCAGTTTTCGTGACAGGAGCAACCCCTTCTCAGTCAAGTAGCTCCTGAATTGGTCCAACAAGGGCTGGGTGCACTCGCCCCAGTGCTAGCCAAGTCCAATAGCGCTTAAATTCAGTGACCTGACGAGAACCAGTGTTACTACAACGGGAACACCGTTGGCAACCTAACGTGGATCTATTTCAGTGAAATCCGTATCGGTAGTCCCCAATTAGTTCTTAAGTTATTGGGATCTCAGATAAATTAAATAACGCTGGCGTAATATTGTAGGTTGGAACCGAAATTGCAATGCTTTTGTAGGAATGGTATTGTCTGAAGGCGGATGCTGTCGCCTTTCAAAAACTTGGACACTAGTTTCTAGCTAGTTTTGGAGAGGTTGGAACTTAACGTGCAGTCCGAGGCACGGTGCGACATGCCAGTTTACAAATACACAAAGTACAGGTAAGCTAGAGACTTGTGTTCAGGGCCAGGACTGCAGAATAATGACGACAAATCGAAATACGAACAATCCGTGTAGCAGGTTGGCTACACGTTTTTCCCTGAAATATTCAGTACTCAAAAAGAGTGGCGTGTATCATCCAAAAGAAGGATATGTGCTAACAGCTAGAAAGATGTCACCCCAGAGTGAGAAACTGAGTTCGCTGTTATTACTTGGTCTACTCGGGTAGGGCATAAGGTCGTGAGATTATCACTTTGCTATTGTGTTGGTTCGCAACACGTCACAGAAGGCTAGAATCTGGGACACGTGTCTGCAAGCAATCAGGCAACTGCGTTCTACCGATAAAATTCGTATCGCCTCGCGGCTCACAGACATACGTAGCAGGTGCAATAACGCTCAGATGAAATAAAATAAAATAGCCTTGTTGGATACACCAACTCACACTGCATCCTTAGCTTGACGAGACTACTTCTGTTTTCCTTCGATAGTCAATAATATATGCTACGTTTATGAATGAAAATAGTTGAATGTTTGGTAAGCATTACTGATTAGCGAAACAATGTATACCGTCACACAGAAAAATAAAAGTGAAGTCGTATGAGTTCATTATCAAGGAGATCCCGAGGCCACCTAATTGAAAAGCTTTGCCTCATTTCCCCATGTCTAAAGTAAAGTACGCAGAAGAATCTGTAGTAATCAGAAGGTATTCGGTAAAGAAACGACTTAAAAATACTTTCGAAATGAAGCACATAACACTCAAAGAATTAGTCCACGTATATTATATGAAGTATGATTGCATGGAACTATACGGAATTCCAATCGACATTACGCTACGCACGACCACGTAACTGACCATGTCAAAATATGTCTGAGAACTCATTTCTGATTCCAAGTGAAATCTGTCGTTTCTGACTAACGACAGGCACACAATAGCGAGAGAAGAATGGAGACGAGGAGATTACTGTTACACGTAGCGGTACCACCAAATTTTCCCGCCGCCAACACGGCAGGGAATTTTGCTTTATCGCGCTCTGCCAACATCGCACTTGTTTACCGCAAACCACGGAGGGTAAGCTGGAATGTCGGCTGGTGCATCCTGCCGTACGCTCCTATTCCACAGACTACAGCACAGCACCTAAATAATCTCTAGTAAGTTCCAGAAGCACACGTTTAGATGCTACTTTGTGCTGATCGTGTAAATAAGAATGTGTTAAGCGTTTCGTAAAATGTATAAAATTTAATTTCGCGCAATGATAAAGTATATTATTTTAAAAGTTTTAATTAAACTCAGACACAATGAGTAGTCAAAGGTCGTGGGAAAGCACAGAATGTGATGTTAATAGCGAGTCATTCCTCCACCAACTCGCACAGAAGTCGAGGCACGGACTGCGCGACGTGTTGCAATCGATCTGAAGAGTTGTTAACCCACGCATCTCTTATTGCTATTCACAGTTGTTCTTGGGTAGTTGAGCTGCGTTGATCGAGCGTGCACGGGTGTGTACAGCATACTACAAATGCTCGAATGGGTTAAGGTCTGAAGATATGGGGACGAGGAAAGGGGAGGAGGACGAAACCACGATCGTGAATTCACTAGAATGTCCATCAAGCCACCTGAACGCAGGCAAAGAACGGAAACACGTCGCATTGTCCTGTTGAAACATGCTGTCTACATTCAGAGCATTCTAATTCCGCAAAGAGATCCAAATGGTCTACAAGAATGTCCACATTAAGCGCAAATCGAAGGGGGTCTAATTTGCGACCGTGCCAACACAGCTCATACCAAAACTGAGCGACTTCCTGCCTGAACACAACCTTGTTGACACGGACGATCCACAGCATATGGGACATAGCCACACTCACGCACGATGGTGGTGGTGCTTAGTGTTTAACGTCCCGTCGACAACGAGGTCATTAGAGACGGAGCGCAAGCTCGGGTTAGGGAAGGACTAGGAAGGAAATCGGCCGTGCCCTTTCAAAGGAACCATCCCGGCATTTGCCTGAAACGATTTAGGGAAATCACGGAAAACCTAAATCAGGATGGCTGGAGACGGGATTGAACCGTCGTCCTCCCGAATGCGAGTCCAGTGTCACTCACGCGCGTATCAGCTAGATACAACTGAGAAAGGGACTCATAGGAACATGCTACATACTGCCACTGTTCCACGGTTCAGTAGCGATGTTCGGAGGCCCATTTCAGTCGCTGAGCAAACGGACGAGTCGGCCCTCGGCTATTGATGCGTATATCCTGCATTTGTCTCCGTACAGCCCTGGTATAAATGGGTTTCTGAGCCCCAAATTCAAATTGACGACCATCTGACACTAAAAAACGAAATGAAATGTGCGTGTGCCAGTTCTGGCAAGCATTCCTCTTCCGGGAAGTTCCGCAGTCTGCTGCAAGCCTTTTTATTTAACCTCACTTCGAGCACTTACGCGTCGACGAAACCAAAATGAAGATGAAGACAACACATAAGTTCGAGAGGAGAAAGTCCCCCACTGCGCCGCAAATGGAAACTATTTTTAACGTATATTAACTTTTATCCACAAATTACCAATTATATTGGTACAAACAAAACCATCTTTGATGTTTCAGGAAACAAATATATTATTTTAAGAGTTAGCGCCAGGTCTCTGGTTATCAGAGTCTTTGTTCTGCGATTTCTTCTCTTAGACGACCGTTATGCTAGGTTCGTTAGCACACGCTTAAAAGCTTTAGTACATACATTTCAGTTTCTTGTAAAAAGGTGAGAAAAACATTTGTTTAAAATGTATGTGCCTTAGAGTATTCAATTTTTGTCGCTAATGATTAGAGTGACATTTTATGGCATTTCTTTTTTACACAGGAGCATAATACACATATAAAAAAAAGTTTTGCATCACATCGGTTCCGGGAGTTCCGGAACCTGTACAGAAAATTGGAATAGAGATCAACATAAACATCATTTCCGCCTTTTTTATTGCTCATGAAAACCGCACATTCCATCTTGTGCCACCATACAGCGAGACATTCAGAGGTGGGTTCCAGATTTCTGTACACTCCGGTACCTCTAATACCCAGCAGCCGGCCGCTGTGGAAGAGGGGTTCTTGGCGCTTCAGTCCGGAACCCCGTGACTGCTACAGCCGCAGGTTCGAATCCTGCCTCGGGCATGAATGTGTGTGATGTCCATAGGTTAGTTAGGTTTAAGTAGTTCTAAGTCTATAATGCTTACAACCATTTGAACATTTAATACCCAGCAGCACGTCCTCTTGCATTGATGCATGCTTGAATCCGTCGTGGCATACTATCCGCAAGTTGATCAAGGCACTGTTCGTCAAGATTGCCCCACTCCTCAAACGGCAATTCGGCGTAGATCCCTCAGTGTGGTTGGAGGATCACGTTGTCCGTAAACAGCCCTTTTCAATCTATCCCAGGCATGTTCTATAGGGCAAATGTCTGGAGAACATGCTGGCCACTCTAGTCGAGCGACGTCGTTATCCTGAAGGAAGTCATTCAAATGATGTGCACGATGGGGGCGCGAACTGTCGTCCATGAAGACGAATACCTTGCCAGTATACTGCTGATATGGTTGCACTATCGGTCGGAGGATGGCATTCACGTATCGTACAGCCGTTACGGCGCCTTTCCATGACCACCAGCAGCGTACATCGGTCCCACACAATGCCACACCAAAACAGCAGGGAACCTTCACGATGCTGCACTCGCTGGACAGTGTGTCTAAGGCGTTCAGCCTGAACGGATTGCCTCCAAACACGTCTCCGACGATTGTCTGGTTGAAGGCATATGCGACACTCATCGGTGAAGAGAACGTATTGCCAATCCCGAGCAGTCCATTCGGCATGTTGTTGGACCCATCTGTACCGCGCTGCATTGTGTCGTGGTTGCCAAGATGGACCTAGCCATGGACGTCGGGAGTGAAGTTACGCATCGAATGGTTCAAATGGCACTGAGCACTATGGGACTTAACCTCTGAGGTCATCAGTCCCCTAGAACTTAGAACTACTTAAACCTAAGTAACCTAAGGACATCACACACATCCATGCCCAGCGCAGGATTCGAACCTGCGACCGTAGCGGTCGCGCGGTTCCAGACTGTAGCGCCTAGAACCGCTCCGCCACGATGGCCGGCAGTAACGCATCATGCAGCCTATTGCGCACAGTTCGAGTCGTAACACGACGTCCTGTGGCTGCGCGACAAGCATTATTCAACATGGTGGCGCTGCTGTCAGTGTTCCTCCGAACCATAATCCGTAGGTAGCTGTCATCCACTGCAGTAGTAGCCCTTGGGCGGCACGAACGAGGCATATCATCGACAGTTCCTGTCTCTCTGTATCTCCCCCATGTCCGAACAACATCGCTTTGGTTCACTCGGTGACGCCTGAACACTTCCCTTGTTGAGAGCCCTTCCTGGTAGAAAGTAACAATGCGGACACGATCGAACAGCGGTACTGACCGTCTAGGCATGGTTGAACTACAGACAACACGAGCCGTGTACCTCCTTCCTGGTGGAATTAGAACGGATCGGCTGTCGGACCCCCTCCATCTAATAGACGCTCCTCACGCACGGTTGTTTACACCTTTGGGCGAGTTTAGTGACATCTCTGAACAATCTGAGGGACTGTGTTTGTGATATAATATCCACAGTCAACGTCTGTCTTCAGGAGTTCTTGGAATGCAAAACATTTTTTGATGTGTGTATATCAATGAGAATGAAGATTTTGTAATAGGTTGTGGACATTTTAATATTATGAGCGTGGATTTTATGAGATTTACTAGCACGGGAGGCAACATTTTTCCAGATTGACACTTCATGTTAGTATCGGTTTGAGAGTTTAAAGTTATATACTGTTTTACTTACTTACATATTACTCATATACAAAAAAAGCAGAAACACGCTGCATTTTAAATACAAAATTAAAATAGAAACACTGAATTGCAAAAAAGAGAAAGTATTTAAAGTATTTAAATTCAGTAAAGTGGAGAGAGAGAGAGATAGATAGAGAGGGAGACAGAGAGAGAGAGAGAGAGAGAGAGGGGGGGGGGGGAGGAGAGAAGGAGAGAGTAAGAGTGGAAAAGGAAGCGCATTTATACGTGCATACACTAATAGTGCTCAGCTATAATACTGGTGAGATAAGCACTGTTTTGGCACACGTTTTGATTGCATGCGAAGAGTCACAGATATTTTTTTTAAATGCAAGATACATTTCGAGAATGAGAAATTTAAAACCATTTTTCACTGTTCACTCTGAAAATGGTTCAAATGGCTCTGAGCACTATGGGACTTAACATCTATGGTCAGCAGTCCCCTAGAACTTAGAACTACTTAAACCTAACTAACCTAAGGACATCACACAACACCCATTCATCACGAGGCAGAGAAAATCCCTGACCCCACCGGGAATCGAAACCGCGAGCCCGGGCGTGGGAACTGAGAACGCTACCGCACGACCACGAGCTGCAGACTGTTCACTCTGAAGCCTTCACATTGAAAACACATCACAGCTTTTGACATTTGTGGCGTCCGAAAGGGATAGCGAGAGTTCTGCAGAGACTACGGAGACGCGAGTGTTGTGGGAAGACGGGGGCGGTCACGTCGCGTGTTGTGGCAGTCGCACACTTGTCTGAAGGTGGCGTCCAGTGGGACCTCCAGAAAGTTCTGGAAGTTGCGGCAGTCGCACAAGTCTGGGAAGGTGGCGTCCAGTGGGACCTCCACAGAGTTCTGGAAGTTGCGGCAGTCGCATAAGTCTCTGAAGGTGGCGTCCAGTGGGACCTCCACAAAGTTCTGGAAGGTCTCTGTTTGGTGCTCTGCCCTCATATGTTCTTCCCACAAGTCCATAAAGAGCTCCACTCTGCCCTATTGTCTTTTGGCGATGACTGCGTGAGCTCTCATAGCTAGTACCCACATGGTCGCAATTTTTTTTTGTCCCATAGTTCACTGCTTCCTCTTCACACGAGGAGCGCTCAATAAGTAATGCAGCATATTTTCTTTCTCGGCTAATGTCGGTTGAAAACAAATGCGCAATTTGTTGCGTGAGACATATTCCCATTTCAGCCCCTATAGTTTCATGAAGTTCCAATAGGCGGCTGCACTATACGTAGTCTTCAAATTTCATCCTTTATTTTCTTTTGGCGGAAGACCAGAGTATCGCTTACAGACGCCTGCATAATGTCGACTGAGATACGGCAGTGAACAAAAGCACGGTGAGTCGTCGGGCGAGGCGTCTGTCATCACCGCAACAAGGTCGCTCAAACCAGTCTGATCTCCCGAGTGCCGGCCCGCCACACACAGCGTTGGAACGTGCTGACTCTCTCGTTCGAAGTGGTCGACGGATCACAAACATCTCGCTGCACAGCTGGACGTCGCTGTTGGTAGTGCTGACACACTTGTCCACCAGCTGGGGTACTCAAAGACGTGTCCCCGCTGGCATTTTCCCTACAGTCCGGATCTCGCACTTTCCGACTTCCATCTGTTTGCAGCGATGAAGGATGCACTCCGCGGGAAGCAGTACGTCGACGTTGGCGAAGTTGCTGAAGCAGCAAGACGTTGGCTCCGACGTCGGGCAGTAGAGTGGTACCGTACAGGCCTTCCCAGTACGGTGGCTCATTGTCTTCAAGAACTGCAGCAGAACATTTCAGATGAGACTACAACAATTCCAGCACTCCAGCTTCGGTCCGCCTTCAGCAACTTGCTGACCAGGGCCCAAAAGTGCCAAGAGATGAATCGACACTTTCAACATCTGCTGTAGTCCGGTTAGTACTGCATTCCATTTCCTCTGCTGTGTTTCTTTGTGCCATGGAACTCTGTTCTCTGGTCCACTTTTATTTACCCCATCCTGTACAAAAATATTCAAATAAAAGATCTATGCTTTTTAATGTATGTTGCAATCGTGCACCCAAATATATCGAAAAGTTATTTTTTCGAAAACAAAGTGCATCCAACATTTTTCGACCAGAACAATTCCGCGCTTCCTCATTGTTGTATAGGATTACGATAATGTTACAAAAACAATGTATATACAATTTAAAATACAACATACTTAAATCTGAAAAGGTTACAACTTGAATACAAAAAAATATTACACCAAATGCAAATAGATAACACAAGATACTTTATATTTCATAAAATAAAAACGACACACACACACACACACACACACACACACACACACATATATATATATATATATATATATATATATATATATATATATATATATATATATATATCCGCAAGAATTATTAAACAACCCAACACGATCACTGGGATTAAAAGTGGATACATATCGGGCATGTATACAGCGATACAATATTTCTAGCTTATTACAGAAAAATGCATCGTTTTTTGCTACTTTTCAAATGTCTAAATGAAAAACAAATTAGCGGAGGCAAGGGGACTTAGAAAAAAAAATGGCTTTCTTGGCAAATCTGGGGGCACCGTTGCAACGCACATTAAAAACCATACAACTTTTATTTGAACTTATTGCCGGCCGCGGTGGTCTCGCGGTTCTAGGCGCGCAGTCCGGAACCGTGCGACTGCTACGGTCGCAGGTTCGAATCCTGCCTCGGGCATGGATGTGTGTGATGTCCTTAGGTTAGTTAGGTTTAAGTAGTTCTAAGTTCTAGGGGACTAATGACCACAGCAGTTGAGTCCCATAGTACTCAGAGCCATTTTTTTTTTGAACTTATTTTATATCTGTTTACTTTTCTACGTTATTCACCCAGAAATATTAACTTCATTTTTTTCGAGGGGGTGTTTCACTCCCATAACGGCCGTATTGGCACGTATAAAAATTTTTTTGTCTGTTATTTTGCTTAAAAATATCAAATGTGTGTGAAATCTTATGGGTCTTAAAACTGCCAAGGTCATCAATCTCTAAGTTTACACACTACTTAACCTAAATTATCCTAAGGACAAACGCACCCACCCATGCCCGAGGGAGGACTCGAACCTCCGCCGGTATCAGCCGCATTGTCCATGACTGCAGCGCCTAAGACCGCTCGGCTAATCCCTCGCGGCTTTTGCTTTACACTTCAATATATTCAAAACCGATCAATATCGAAATGTATCCCTTTGGTAGGTTTACTAGTCACTGGATAGCTGATAGCTCGGTATGGCTGTGACGCGACATCGGTTCTTGAGACACTTCTGAACGTCCTATCTGGCAGGTTAAGCGCGTGTAAGCATTGTCTCTGCGAGACTGTAGATCCACCCTAGGCACTGTTACCGCAGAAACCTGAATTTTTGTGTAATCTCTGATATGCTATGACCCGTGCGTCTTGCAATGATTATCATCCCACGTTCGAAGCCGGTTTTATCGGTCTGTGCTGCGATCTTTACTAGACACCTGTCTGTAACAGAGACTCAGGTATCGCGCCTATGCTCGCGCCATACGCAACATATGAACGTCAAAAAATCAAATACGACAACCCTACCAGTGACGTTTGACTACTTAACTCTTGTGAATGCTGTTCTGTAGCCTCGACAAATTGTATGAAATGCATACTGTTGTAATAATAATCTACCAGAGCTGACGTTTTACAATTACTTTATCGGTACCAGTTTCGAGCGAAGCACCATACTCAAGCAGTACTTCATAAGAACTTGAATGTTATTTTTCAATTATGCTAATGAGCCAACACTCGAAACCGGTACCGGTAAATTATGTATAAAAATATAGCTCTGGTGGATTATTACTGCAACTGAATGTAAGAAAGGCGTGACATAGTCACTTAGGAGGCTAGCAACCATTCTGGTAAATATGTGTCGATTTGTAGAGAAGCTGGCTAGGTCGCATAAAAATTCATACAGCCGGTGAAGAATGACTTTATTGATCTTATAGTATGCATGACGTGTTCCAGAATTATTTCCATCTTTAGAAATCCAAGTGCAAAGGTAGCACAAGGATAAGATCGTTACCAGTTGCGCACATAATGTGAATAGTATGCCATCTCATATTACGTACACAGCTAGTAACGGTCTCGCCCTTGTACTACCTTTGCAGTTGGATTTCTGAAGGTGAAAATAATTCCGAACGCGTCATGCATACTTTGTGACCAATAAAGCCATTCTTCACCTGCTGTATGATTTTGTATGCGACCTAGTTAGCTTCACTACAGCGCTTAACATATTTACAACAGAATGTATTTCACAAAATTTGGTTACTAAGATTAAAAGATTAGTTACATGCAACATTAGGGGACGCTTCGTCACTGTTTGTTGAGGTTAAGAACTCATTTGCTGATATCAAACTTGGTAATGCATCGATTAACGGTGTTGGTTGTTCTAGGCAACCAAGAACTTGTACGGACGATGAGATTGTGTCAAAAATTCAGGTATATCTAGATAGGCCGTGACTGTCACATTTTACGCGAAATTTTAGGAATGACAAAGCTTTCCGCTCGATGGCCGCGTCTGTTAATCATCAACCAAAAGCGTATTCAATGAACATTGCTTAGGAGTGTTTAAACACAATTTCAGTGGATTTCTCCAACGTTTCATAGCAGTAGAAGAAACATGGATTCCTCATGACAGCCAGAGACGAAGAATCAGTCGTAACAATAGGCAGCAGAAAGCAAAAGTGCAACTCAGAAAGTAAAAATGGTTTTGTCTTCTTGAACAAACACGGCTATGGTTTTCTAGGATTCTCAGTGTGTGATGCTGACAGATTGTCTCCGAAAGACCAAAACCATCACCACTGAACTACTGCACATCATTACATGACACACTGTATGATTTTATGTTGAGAAACTAGTTTTAGTGCGAACTTCTAAGTACTTGACGTCCACGAAATTACCACTCTAAGGTCATCAAAGATGATGTGTGTGACCCTGTTTCTGTTACTGCAAATTCACAGATCTCCGTCGCTATGAATAGTTGATTTCTATGTATTCGCTGCACAGCGTACGCAGACGAAAGATATCTAACTGAACGCGTACGAAGTTTAATTAACACAGGGACTGAAATCAAGGGAACACGCTATATCGAGGTAACTTGTTGACTGGATTTTGACGCTGTAAAAAGAGGACTGGCATTTCTCGTATGAAACTATTTTCAGGGGCGATGCACATATTCACTTAAATTAATTTTCCGGCGAACGCAGTACGTGCATATGCAGCACAGTAAAGTCAGGAGATGCACCCGTTAAGAGTTGCCGTATGGTGGCATCATTATACACTACTCTTTTTTTAAGACGGAGAAGGAAATGCTATCACACTGAATAGCGCTTGTCAGCATCAAGTGATATCTCGGTTGTTGCTGCCACAGTAACATCAAATGGATACTGAGGACTTAGCAGTACTACATGTGGTTCCTCTGTGAGGAGAATAACTTTGCTATGTGGCATATTTCCAGATTGATTCATCTTATTTCATAGTGGCCAAAGTCGACGAGCAGGTCAAACTTTTGAGCTACATGTGAGCTTTTATTGAAGCATGTAAAAACTCGAGATTATGGAGAAAAATTTAGATTTTTGATTGAGTTTAAATGTGAGTTTCTACAAAATTCGGAGAAATCTGTGGGTAAATGTGTGGAAGAGTGGCGGTAAATTTCACCAGCAAAGGGAGGTCGTCTAGTAAAAGCGATTACACGAAATGTACTGTTCTCCACACTTAAGCCTCATGGCGAACTCACAAAAATTATTTTGCCATTCAAACGAAACTAAACAATAAAAAACTAGCTATACTTATTAGCTAGGACAAGAAGCATTGTCGTAAACGTTTCCCGTTTCCTTCATAGCTATAATTAAATGGATAATTCTGTAATTCTCTTGTGAGACGTACCCCTAGTTGCAGGAAGTAGCAACCCGTTATCAGCAATGTATTTTCTTTGTTTAGCTATTGGCATTTTCCCATCGCCATACAGCAGTCTACCGCACGCATAAGGAAACATCTTCATATTCTATTGACATACCGGTACCTCTGGTTAGGTCGCACACTTGAACGAAAATAAGGTAGGAAACCAGCCCTGACCCTTTTAAAGAAATCATTCTACTTTTCTCTTGGGATGATTTCGAAACGCACTAGTCCAAATAGGGATGGCCAGACTGGATTTTAAAGCCCAGACCTTTATTTCTTTCAACTACTTTTTTTATTCTAAATTCACATTTGAAAACTGAGCCATACACAATATGTTTTAGAGTTTTGAAAGTCACAATTTTTTGCAAACGTTCAGTCATTTCAATAATTTAATCTTTAAAGTACGTAAGATAGACTCAGTTAATACCAACAGCCGGTTCTCGAACCCGCGAAGCAGCGGTGCTTCACCGGAATCACTGAGACAGGAATCCTTATCAGCTTTTACCGCTGCTCACGTTATCCCTTTAACTGATGATACTGTGCTCAAGTAAAACGATTTTCTGTGGTTATCGTGTCAGCACTAAGGGTCTTGGTTAGGTAGCCTTTCGGCATTCATTAGCTACGCACAGTTGGCAGTGCCTATCACCTTAGCGCGTTCTTTTGTCAGCAGATAGCACATAAAAGACAGGTTGTGCGGGAGCTGTGAGCTGCTGGGGGAAACACATTGTTTGTTGTTGGTTTGATGCTGAATGAGGGATGGCTTCCACTCATACAACGTCAGTTCACTCTTATAAAGCATATGCACGAATGTTTACAATGATTTACATAAAAATATAGATGAACTGTAGGGACTGGAAGAACATTGCTTTCAAACAAAATGCCATATTTTTGAAAAATAAATAAAAACAAATAAATTCTTCATTACATTTAGGAAACCCTATTTGCTTGAGAAAATACACTACAATAATTTTTCTCGAAATATTGCAGCAGTACCAAATACAGAGTTAAGCAAAAGGGATTTCACTAGCAATTTTTTCGGCCAACATCTTGAACTATGTAGTAAACATGATCATCGAGAGAAATTTTATGGTGTCCCAAGCCTTGTGTAAAAAAAAAAAAAAAAAAAAAAAAAAAGGGGGCTCGTGTTGCATTGTTGGCTGGGAGACCTCAAACGATGGTCTTGGGTAATTTTTCTGCAATAGTTCGTGACATGTACCTCAGGTTGACATTGGACGTGTTGTTACAAATAAATAGCACAATATTATGTATTTTCGCGGTAGAGACTATAGGACATTCACAATATTATGTTTTTTATTCATAATTATGAAGTTGTTCTACAGAGAAGCGTCGGAAGAACTCTCTAACATAAACGTCAACGTATAAATTAGACCGATCACTATAAGGTTCGCCTTCCTAGTTCAGCGGTCAGCGAGTCTGGCTGTTATGCGGAGGTCAGGGATTCGATTCCCGGTACTGTCAGGGATTTTTCCTTGTTGGGAGGACTGGAATGGTGTGCACCTGGCCTCGTGTTGCCGGCTGAGGAGCTGCTTGAGCGAACAATAGCGGCTCCAACGTGAAGAATGCCGTCAATGGCCTGGAGAGGGGTTATACGGCGTCTGGTCCGTCTCTACAGTACGTGCAGCCTCGCCTCTTTTTTATCACAATGTATATGAATGACCCCGGGGCGGAGGGAGGGGGGGGGGGGGGGGGAGAACTTCGAAAGCCCCGTGAGGCTGTTCGCGGACAACGCTGATACACACCAGTATTTAACAAAGTCGAAATTCATAAAATCATACCGAGTACAGGGGCTGTCTGTTGACCCTAAACGTACATAAAAGTAATGCAATGCGCGTAAACAGACAAAATAATCCCATTAGTGTTAGATTAGAACGTCGGAGAACGGTCACCGGAAAAAGACACAATAGTGAAAAGTCTAGATGTATGCGCCAGGTGCGATTTGACGTGTAACACGACAACATAAAACTCATTAATAGAAAGAGAGGCAGATCATGGTAGGAATCGTAAAGAACTATAATCCATCCACCAAGAGGTAGCTTTAAATTTTCCCCTTCGTCCTGTTCTTCACTACTGTTCAGTGACCAGCTAAAATTAACAGAGGAGGCAGAGAAGATTTAATGATGAGCATATCATTTCATTACAGGTTCGTTTAATCTATTTTAGAGCGTCATGGAGATGTTCAAATAATTACGGCTAAATAATCACCGCAGCAAACGCTATACGAGCGGCGCTGTTCATCAAGGAAAAGTTTACTACTAAAATTTCTTCCCATATGAGCCAGGTATCATTTCACCTTCCTCCTAAATACACCTTACGAAATGATCGTGCCTATAAAAGCAGAGAAATATGACTTCCTATTAATTTAGAATGGGTGATCAAAAAGGTTCCGTTCGAAGGCCGTACAGTCCACAATCGGTATGCCAATCAGGCAAAATGGCCATGAGCACTGAGGCAACCATCCCACCGACGCTGCGAGGTGAAGAAACCCGTTTGGGAAAAAACTGTGTCCCTCTGCGTGAAGAAGTCCGTAACTACCTGTTACACCTTTTCGTCCGACAGGTAATCGTCGATCCTTCAAGGCCTCTTTTAGGAGATCGAAGGCGTGATAATAATGTACGGAGAGATCAGGACTATAGGGTGGATGATCGAGTGTCTCCCTACTGAGTTGGAGCAACTTCTGCTTACGACATTTGCGAAAGGAGGACGTGCGTTATCAAATGGTTCAAATGGCTCTGAGCACTATGCGACTTAACTTCTGAGGTCATCAGTCGCCTAGAACTTAGAACTAATTAAACCTAACTAACCTAAGGACATCACACACATCCATGATCGAGGCAGGATTCGAATCTGCGACCGTAACGGTCGCCCGGTTCCAGACTGTAGCCCCTAGTACCGCACGGCCACTCCGGCCGACGTTCTTTATCATGAAGCAGCAGTGCCCCTTGTCGCAGTTTTCCCGGACATTTCGTCTTCACTACATACCCATTCTTCCTTTTCCGATGGATGCGACCACGGGGTCCCGGGTTCGATTCCCGTCCGGGTTGGGGATTTTATCTGCCCGGGGACAACGTGTTTGTGTTATCCTCATCATTTCATCATCATCATCATCATTCGTGGCAGTGGCTAGATTGGACTGAGTAAAAAATTGGACTGTGTAAAAATTGGAACTTTGTAAGGGCGCTGATGACCGCGCAGTTGAGCGCCTTACAAACCAAACATCGTCATCCGATGGATGTCTACGGTGTTTGTCGATCGGCAGCGAAGAAACAAATAACAGCAAGTTGATCCTGTTTGGATGCATCTAATAATAATGTCGTCTTAGTTCACGTACCCGCATTTCTACATCTGCATCTGCATACATATTACACAAGTCAACGGAAGTGCGTGGTGGAGAGTACCCTGTACCACTATTAGTGATTTCCTCTCCTGCTCCCCTCGCAAACAGAGCGAGGGAAAAACGACTATCTATATGCCTCCGTATGAGTCCTAATTTCTTGTATCTTATCTTCGTTGTCCGTACACGAAACGCATGTTGGTGGCTGTAGAATCGTTCTACAGCCGGCTTCAAATACCGGTACTTTAAATTTTCTCAATAGTACTCCTCGAAAAGAACGTCACCTTCCCTCCACAGATTCCCCTCTGAGTTCCGTAAGCATCTCCGTAATACATGCGTATCGTGTGAACCTACCGGTAATAAATCTAGCAGCCGACCTCTGAACTGTTTCGATGTCTTCCTTTAATGCGACCTGGTGCGAATTCCAAAAACTCGAACAGTACTCAAGAAAACGAAAGGGGACCCAAAAGTAACCGGAATCGTAATGCTGCACATCGTGTACTTGTAGTAGCAGGTCGCGCCGCCAGAGGGTTGTAGTAGTAGCTCTGCTGAGTCATTCTGCCACGTGGCGTCACCCAACAGTGAGAAGTATGGTTTCTTTGGCAGTTCTTTGAGTGTGCGTACAGTGCAGACGTGACGCGAGGAAGCGGCTAGTTCTTACGAACAACGTGCGGCAGTGAAGTTTTGTTTCTTGCTCGACAAGAACACAGCAGAAACTGTTGCGATGATTCAGACAGCCTACAAAGACCATGCTCTTAGTAAAACGCAAATGTACGAATGGTTTTCTCGGCTTAAAAAGGGAGAAATGGTGGTTGAAGATCAGCCCCGTTCCGTTCGACCTTCAACTGCTCGAAGCGAAGAGAACATCGACAAAATCCGTGATCTCATCAGTAGATCGACGCAGGACAATCGACCAACTCGAGAACTTGTCCAGGTTGACCTGGAGCTCAATTCAGTGCATCTTGACCATCGATTTGAGGATGCGAAGAGTGGCAGCAAAATTCGTGCCGAAGCTTCGTACCGGAGATCAAAGGGATCGTCGCGTTCAAGCCTGTCTCGAAATGAAGGTCGCTTTCAAAGATGATCCCATTTTTTCAACAAAATCATTACAGGTGATGAGTCATGGTGCTATGGGTACGATCCAGAAAACAAACAACAGTCATCACAATGGAAGTCACCTGGCTCACCTCGACCAAAAAAAGCTCGACAAGTGAAATAAAATGTGAAAAAGATATTGATCTGTTTTTTTGTTGTTTTTTTTTTTTACATCAAAAGGATCGTACACTTTGAATTTGTCCCTGAAAACCAGACAGTAAACCAACAATTCTATTTGGAAGTTATAATACGGCTTCGCAGAAGTTTGTCGCGAAAACGTTCGGCTTTGTGGGATTCTGGCGTGTGGTTCCCCCATCACGACAACGCTCCCGCGCATAAGGCTCTCAGCTTTCGCAAGGTTTTGGCCTCAACGAAGACGATTACCTTGACCCACGCGCCTATTCGCCGGATTTATCACCCTCGGACTTCTTCCTAAGCCCGAGGATGAAAAGAGACTTGAGAGGGAAGCGTTTTGCGGATGTGGAAGACGTAAAACGCAATATCATGAAAGTGCTAGCAGGTATCAAAGAGGACGAATTTAAAAGGTGCTTAGAACACTGGAATGAACGTTTGGACAAGTGTATTAATGCTAATGTAGAGTACTTCGAAGGAGATTAAGGTTGTATTTGAAAACAATAAAGTATATTCTTTCTAGAAAGAAATTCCGGTTATTTTTAGGTGCCACATCGCATGTCGCACAGGCGTCCTATACAGGATGTTACAAAAAGGTACCGCCAAACTTTCAGTAAACATTCCTCACACACAAATAAAGAAAATATGTTATGTGGGCATGTGTCCGGAAACGCTTACTTTCCATGTTAGAGCCCATTTTAGTTTCGTCCACCTACGTTTAATGGAGCACGTTACCATGATTTCATACGGGATACTCTACCTGTGCTGCTAGAAGATGTGCCTTTACACGTACGACACAACATGTGGTTCATGCACGATGGAGCTCCTGCACATTTCAGTCGAAGTGTTCGTACGCTTCTCAACAACAGATTCGGTCACCGATGGATTGGTAGAGCGGACCAATTCCATGGCCTCCACGCTCTCCTGACCTCAACCCTCTTGACTCATTTATGGGGGCATTTGAAAGCTCTTGTCTGCGCAACCCCGGTACCAAATATAGAGACTCTTCGTCCTCGTATTGTGGACGGCTGTGGTACAATACCCCATTCTCCAGGGCTGCATCAGCGCATCAGCGGTTCCATGAGACGGAAGGCGGATGCATGTATCCTCGCTAACAGAGAACATTTTGAACATTTCCTGTAACAAAGTGTTTGAAGTCACGCTGGTACGTTCTGTTGCTGTGTGTTTCCATTCCATGATTAATGTGATATGAAGGGAAGTAATAAAATGAGCTCTAACATGGAAAGTAAGCGTTTCCGGACACATGTCCGCGTAACATATTTTCTTTCTTTGTGTGTGAGGAATGTTTCCTGAAAGTTTGGCCGTACCTTTTTGTAACACCTTGTATGCAGTCCCCGTCACAGACAAACCACACTTTCCCAAAATTCTCCCAATAAACTGACGTCGACCATTCAGCTTCCCTTCCGCACGCACGTCAGGAAGAAAGACACGAATCTCACACTAGTCCCTTGACTATATGTCGGTGCTTATACACCCCCAAAGGAGTCGCGCTACGTTGCACATACCCTGTAGCAACGCCATCAAACGGAAATCTTTTGATCTCCCCTTATAGTTGAAGATGTTGAAACTCGACTGGCATAGAAATTTAGCTGCCCGGAAAACAATGCTCGGTAACTCCGGCCTTGCATATGTTCACGATATCGACTGTTAGAAAAACCGGTATCTTATGGACTCGCATGACTAATGACGTAAAATATGAATAGTAGAGTAAGAGGCTGGCGTTCTCTGCACTGAA
The DNA here is from genome assembly GCF_023897955.1 of Schistocerca gregaria. Lineage (NCBI taxonomy): Eukaryota > Metazoa > Arthropoda > Insecta > Orthoptera > Acrididae > Schistocerca > Schistocerca gregaria. The sequence continues at coordinate 137,560,657 of NC_064931.1, read as the reverse complement.
ATGTAAGCCTGACGGCGGAGAGCCGTACGTTGAGAGAAGAGACCTATTTACATTATACATTTCGCACTTTTATGAGAGTCCTGAGCCTCAGAACGTCGTCACGGACAGAAAGAAAAAGAAGGAATGACAGTGGCGAAGTCGTCGTCCTTGCGTATGGCAGGGTGTGGTAAGAAAGGCGCACAACATACGCAGTTTATATTGCGTTACCCACAGCGGTAATGCGGTACGGAGGACGCAGCTGCGGCCTCGCGCACAGCCCGCTGCTTCAGTCCGCACGTGTTAACCGGGGACTGACGCTGCTTCCACTCCCAACACGCGCATCTAATATAATATTCCTATACAGGATTTATAAAAACATCTGTCATCAACGTTAGGCATTTGCTCTTGAGATCAAAACCCTACGCCAGGCATTTAAATGTGATTTGCAGCCGGCCGAGCGGTTCTAGGCGCTACGGTCGCAGGTTCGAATCCTGCCTCGGGCATGGAAGTGTGCGCTGTCCTTAGGTTAGTTAGGTTTAAGTAGTTCTAAGTCCTATGGGACTGATGACTTCAGACGTTAAGTCGTATAGTGCTCAAAGCCATTTATTTGTGATTTGCAGAGTATCCATGTAGATGTAGATTATAAAGAGTTCGCAAGATCATGGATCCGAAAATCCTTCATTGTGGAGGTATGGAAGAAATTGCCTGTTGTGACTCGTGGCCGTTTAATTTACCTCAGATGTTTCTTTTTACGCACTTTTCTTGTTTACATTTGGTCATTGCATTTGTTTTGATCTTGCTGACTGTCATCTGTTCTGCTCTACTGCAGCTTCCATCACAACACATGACTACAGTTCAGCGTTTGCGGTAATGGATATGCACTACCTGTACAGCCCGCAGATGGGGGACGTAGCACGTAAGCGTTATGCTGACGTTGCCCCGGGCGGCAGAGAGCTTGCGCAAGACAGTTTCTGTCAGTCTAGCAATAATTGCGCGAATCTTCTGCCTTAGCTGAGTTCAAAGTGGTTCTAATGGCTCTGAGCACTACGGAACTTGATATCTGTGGTCAACAGTCCCCTAGAACTTAGAACTACTTAAACCTAACTAACTTAAGGACATCACACACATCCATACCCGAGGCAGGATTCGAACATGCGACCGTAGCGGTCGCGCGGTTCCAGACTGAAGCGCCTAGAACCGCGCGGCCACACCGGCCGGCCCTTAGCTGAGTGGTCAGCGCGGCTGATCTGGGGAACCTGGGTTCGATTCCTGACCAGTTCGGACATTTTATCCGCTCGGGGACTTGATACTGTGTTTTCCTTAACATCATTTCATCACTGTCGACACTGTCTCTGAAACTGTGCCACACAAAGAAAGACTTGCGACCGTAGCGGTCGCGCGGTTCCAGACTGAAGCGCCTAGAACCGCGCGGCCACACCGGCCGGCCCTTAGCTGAGTGGTCAGCGCGGCTGATCTGGGGAACCTGGGTTCGATTCCTGACCAGTTCGGACATTTTATCCGCTCGGGGACTTGATACTGTGTTTTCCTTAACATCATTTCATCACTGTCGACACTGTCTCTGAAACTGTGCCACACAAAGAAAGACTTGCCCTAGGATGCCGAATAGTCCCACATGGCCGGCTGGAGTAGTCGAGCGGTTCTAGGCGCTACAGTCTGGAACCGCGCGACCGCTACGGTCGCGGGTTCGAATTTCTGTCTCGGGCATGGATGTATGTGATGTCCTTAGGTGAGTTAGGATTAAGTAGTTCTAAGTTCTTGGGGACTGATGACCTCAGCAGTTAAGTCCCATAGTGCTCAGAGTCATTTGAACCATTTGAAGTCCCACATGGGTCTGCCGGCAAAAAATGCCATACCGATCATTTCATTTCAACGTATGCAAGAGACAGGCTCATTTGAAAAGTGCGTTGTCGATTGTAGGAGACAACGCGATGTACGAACACCTGATACTGAAGAACGATATTTGTATAGATATTTGTACTGCCGATGAAATAAAAACTAGCGGAATTACGAGAGTGGAAGTCGATAAATCACATGAAGATGTGGGACATTCTGCAGTAAAATCTTTTGCACCCGTGTCACTTCCAACGGGTGCAAGCGTTAAATGTGGCAGACTTTCTGCCAAGAACAACTTTTCGTCGTAGCAAGTTAGGGTAGTATGCTGCGTTTCTGCAGTTCTTATTCGCTGATGAGGCTGATTTTTCACGTGATGGGGCCTCCAGTTATCGTAACACTCACGTCTGGGCGTATGAAAATCTTCATGAAGTGTAAAAAGACAGGCATAAACAGAGGTTCAGCCGCGACATATGGGGTGGAATCATCATGATCGTCTCGTTGGCCCCTATTCGTTTCTACAACCTCGCACTGGACAAACATGAACTGCTTCATTTACTTGATGATGTATCTCTATACGTCGTCCAACAAACGTAGTTTGTACACGATACTTCTCCACTTCACTTTACACGGATAGTTTGGCGGGGTCTCGATAATCAGTTTCCGAACAGGTGGATTGGTCGAGCGGGATCGATTGCGTGACCTGCCCGATCGCCAGATTTGAATCCAGTTGATTTTTTCGTCTTTCGGTACATTTAAAATCCTTGGTGTATTCAGGTCCCGTATCCAGTGTCGATTTTCTGAGGGAGTGTATCCAAAATGGTCTCGAGCAAATACGAAACACACCAGGAGTTTTCCGTAACGTAAGACAAAGTATAGAAGGGATACTCACGGGATGCATGGAAACAGGAGGTGGCAATTTCTGTAAATGTAAATGTGCTTGGTAAATGTATTTTTTTTGTTGTTGTTGTGATTTCATATCTCTCCAACGAAGAATTTTCGGAGCCATGTTTATGCGAACTATTTGTAAGGTTTCGGTGTCAAGAATAAATCCCTCAAGTTTCTGATCCAAGTTTTGATCAACGGCGTATACAGACTGTCTTAAACCCCAGGGAGGTAAAGGTTTCATCAACGCGGAGGTTAGTTTGAAGTCTACAGCGCTTTACTAGACATGGACCAATGGAAGGTCTTCATTTGAACACACTCACCGAGACAGTTACATAGGGACGCAGGAGATGGAGGCGGAGATTATTATTTAACGTCCCGTCGAAAACGACATCATTAGAGACGGAGCACAAGCTCGTAGTAGGGAAGGTTGGGAAATAAAATCGATCGTGCCCATTCAAAGGAACCATCCCGGCGTTTGCCTGAAGAGATTTAGGAATAACACGGAAAACCTAAATCAGGACGGCCGGACGCGAGTTCGAGTTCGAACCGTCGTCCTCCCGAAAGCGAGTCCAGTGTCTTAAGTCTTAAGTCTCCATACAAAAGTGATGACAAATTTATTTTTATTTTTCAGGAAAGTGAACCAATTTAAAAGAAATGCCACTAACGGATGAAGAACGGATTGACTCTATTTGGTTGGCAGGGAGTATTATCACCCGTCATTAAGCGCATACTTTAATGCAACGCACATGACGCAGATAACACAAGACATAGCGGCAAAAGAAAAAAAAAATCAAATGTGTGTGAAATCTTATGGGACTTAACTGCTAAGGTCGTCAGTCCCTAAGCTTACACACTACTTCACCTAAATTATCCTTAGGACAAACACACCCATGCCCGAGGGAGGACTCGAACCTCCGCCGGGACCAGCCGCACAGTCCATGACTGTAGCGCCTTAGACCGCTCGACTAATCCCACGCGGCACTGTGTCAAAACGTATCGAGAAATTGAAAAGGACATGTAACGTTGGCAATGCAACCAGATCACACATGCTGGAAGCGACGAGCATGAGGACGAAAAAGGGGACCCGGCGTGTCCCTGCGCAAATGGAAATTAACCGGCGGTGCCACGTGCATTTTCCTGGCACCCACACAAGCTGAAGATGTTGCAACGTCTGACACAGGACGTTCTTGACCGTAGTGTAAAGTACACTGACTAGACACTGAACACGCACGAGAATGTTCCTGGTTTTGGTAGTTCCATCATTTTTCAAATGAGGCAAGGTTTTTATGGCAGTGGTGAAGCGAACAAACAAAATGTCAGGGTACTGGATGCATGGCAATCCGCATTGGATGTCGGACTGTAAAAAATTAAGGTTCGAACGATCTCATAGCGTGGTGCATCCCGCATCACTCGCCGGACTCCTGGCCTTTGCTACCAGCACCTGTGTTGACGCACCTTCATCTGTCGCCGTCTTTGGCCTTCGAGTTCCGTTTGCACCGACTACAGAGCCTGTCCTTTTGAATTTGCTGATACGTTTCTGCCACTGTGTCGTGGTTTATCTGTGTTTTGCGTATGCTCTCCAAGACGGATGGTACTACACCTAGTCAAGAGAATAAAGTAAATCCATTCTTTCTTCGTCAGGGGTATTTCTTTTCAATTGCTCCATTTTCTTGAAAAATAATGGTCCCTGCTTTCGCCATTAGTACTGAGACTTGCGACTGACCCTGTACAATCTAATAGTTTGACTCCGACTCACGATGCAGCTTTAACAAACAGTGCCAGAAGTTAAACAAGTGATAACTTACAGATAAAATCGTCGGACTGACCGCGCATTGTGTCCTAGACCTTTCGATGCGTAGTGTTGCACTTAATTCGTCCCCCCCCCCCCCCCCCCCCCTCTGGAAAACTAAAAGTTCTTATGCCTCGGGAATATCCTAAAAACAAAGTAAAAAAATTCATTACATTTTTCTTCCTTGCAAACTAAACGATTGTTAACTTGTCAAAGTTAAACAATTAAATTTTTGAAAATAAAATTCTGTATATTTAAAAAAATATATTCCCATTCTTGGGGACGAAAATAATCTTCCCCGTTCAATAACAGACGTTATCACTCCAGGAAAGTGGTCGGTCCATATTGAATTCCATCCTGCATTCCTCATTAATGCAAACCAAGAGATACCACTGAAAACGTTTGGTACATTTCAGCGTATTTTATGTCATAGCTTCGTTGCATGATCCAGTGCTGCTCTCAGACAACACTGACATGGAATTATTCACACCGTCTTTGCTACCAGCAGCAGAGTATTCATCACCACGTTGTACTGTAACAGCATGATAAATCAGCAACAAATCGTTCAAATGGCTCTGAGCACTATGGGACTTAACTTCTGAGGTAACCAGTCCCCTAGAACTTAGAACTACTTAAACCTAACTAACCTAAGGACATCTCACATATCCATCCCCCAGGCAGGATTCGAACCTGTGACCGTAGCAGTCGCACGGTTCCGGAGACCACCGCGGCCGGCACGGAGTAGGTGGATGAAGGGCTAATGACTTAGTATTTGTCCTATGATCCTTAAAAATTTCGGAAACACGAGGGAAGTGAGAATAAAAACATACCAAACAAGCTTCTAACAAGCATGTTTCTTGATGATTGCTAAGTCTTAAAAATCACAATACACAGTAAAATGTACGTTTGCACATCTGTTTACGTTTGCGTGACACGTTCCATACAGTGATGATCCACCATATACCTCGTTTAATGTGGGTGATCAATGTATGCAACATGTCACGCAAACGTAAACAGATGTAGAAATGTATTATGTCATAAATCATGATAGGAAATATGTTCCATATATATGCATTATGTTACAGACTAGAAGACGACAGTTATATCTGTCGAAGCCGGTTATCAAAAATAAAGAATTTAAACAATCTTTACTATAGGAAGATTAACAAGACTGCAGCAAGCGTATTCCAATTAATGCTGTGTTTCTTAACATGCTGAAAGAATTCAATAAATTTCCACGTCGTCTCCTCATAAACAACATTTATGCCTACAGAATGTCAGAACAGGCACATCACTAGATCGAAGGCTTCCTATCAGAAAAAAACTTAGTTCGTCGTTTCAATGACGAGATATCGTAAGAAGAGAGTAACGTAATGCTGTGTCCACTTCACGGAAATCTGCCAAGACCGTTATAAATGACAGAAGGCATTGCTTGTACCTCTCTGAGGCGCAGATGTGTTCGGGGAATGGACGTCGTTACAAAATCGCTACGAAATGTGAGAGTGCAGATGATCAACGCTTGGTGCAGAGACAGTTAGCTAACCCTCCACATAAATAAAAGTAATGTATTGCGCTTAGCTAAATGAAAGGCCCCTCTGCCGATAGACTACATGAACGTCGGTCAGTCGCTAGCAGCAACCGAGTATCATATCCGGAGAGATTTAAAGTGCAACGGCCAGATACTAGCTGTGTGGAAAGTGGATACAAGACATATTTGTCTGAACGATCCGAAAGTAACACAATTCATCCAAGAGGAAAACTTTTTCAAACATTTCTTGAGCATCGTTCACTTGTGGTTTCTTTGTAACTGCCATACGATTAGCAAAACATTTCCACAATCTCTAGATCTGACTCCTTTTGAGAGTTTATTAAGCTACTGTAGACAGACAAAGTTAAGTTTCAACGGAATAGCTTCAAATGGTTCAAATGGCTCTGAGCACTATGGGACTCAACTGCTGTGGTCATTAGTCCCCTAGAACTTAGAACTACTTAAACCTAACTAACCTAAGGACATCACACACATCCATGCCCGAGACAGGATTCGAATCTGTGACCGTAGCAGTCGCACGGTTCCGGACTGCGCGCCTAGAACCGCGAGACCAACGCGGCCGGCACGGAATAGGTGGATGAAGGGCTAATGACTTAGTATTTGTCCTATAATCCTTAAAAATTTCGGAAACACGAGGGAAGTGAGAATAAAAACATACCAAACAAGGTTCTAACAAGCATGTTTCTTGATGTAAAGTTAAGGGTTTATTTGTGCGAGCAAAATGGTCCAATATTAAAGTGTTACCGGCTTACGTTTCTCTGTCGCGGTGTAGTTGTTTCTAGCTAATATCTTTTTTTTTTCATTTTATAATAATTTCTTGCAAATGACACATGTAGGAGAAATACATAAGTTTTGTGAAACTATAAAATTGTTTTGGTTTAAGAACACAAGGATAATAAGGAGAACATTTGCATCGTACTTGTGGACGAATGTTGAAAGCAGTTTAGTTCTACAGGGTTAATCATTCACTTTCTATGCTAGGGCTGCGCAAACGATACCCTAGCACGAGAGGTGTAATCAACTGGACCACACAAAATCAAATCAATCCCGATAGGGCGCAGAGCTCGATACATTATCGAGTGCTGCTCGAAAAATCGCGTGACGCGAGAGTCACGCGACGAGAGAGCTAGCAATTGTAAGAAACTAAAAAGTTGCCACAAGAACAAGCTGTAGCTCTTGAATTCGACAGTTTAGTGAAAAATAGGTGGAAATGTTAATAAACCCCACCCTCGTACAAACTCCTGTTGAATTTGAATAATGTTTACAGTAAGAGGTCTCACGTCGCATTTATGGATACCGTATAAAATATTTATGGTGACTTTTTATTCAAAGCTGATAGTGCAAGGAGAAACTATTATCCTTCAAAATACTGCTCGCTTCTGAATCTAACACAATGTTTTATTTGACTATTTGAGACTGTAATAATTTTCCAAGCTAGCTGCATAAGAGCATTTCGATCCTTGTTCACATATTAGAATCATGTATAAAAAGTTACCAGTTTTTAATCAGGTCTTAAACAAGATGGTAACATTCAGGTGAAACAAGGAAGAAAATTAATTGGTACAACTCTGAAATACAGAAAGGTCTTGATCGCACAATTCTTTATTAAGCATTACGCGTTTCAAAGCTTCATCATCATACTGAACATGTGTAATGCAGTGTACAAGAAAATTAACGATAGCAAATATGTACATAAATATGCATCTAAGTACTCCAATATACAGAAATTCCAAATAGTATCGTACTTAGAGTAATATCAAATTTTAGTACAAAGCTCACGAACGCGAGCACATAGAGCACAAATCTCATCTCATGTAAGCATATTTGACAATTTCGTTGTCTTTTCGAACAAAACCAGTGCTAAAATGAGTGTGACGAATAAGCTATCAAAGAGGTAAATGAAGGCCAGTAGGTGGCGCTAGTATTAACCATAGAAGGCAAGTCAAAGAGTAACCTTTCAACTTCTAAGCATTGCGATTTAGTATATGTCACATTTAGTATGACCACTATTTCAGCATTACGATTGCCTAGGCATCAGTTTTTCGTCAGCCCATGATCCTAACTTTATATCCTCAACCACAATATGCTAAGACGTTTTTGGATGTTCTCACGCATCTACTTCAAGCTGAGTTGTACGTTTCTGTTATTAAACCTTTACGTTTTTTAATAAAAAATAAAGCAAAGAGTGTAACATTTTATTTCGAATTGTTGCCACTCATCTAGGCTTGCCGAAATGGTTATATCGTATGTCATCCATTGTTTGTTTGACTAGTGTAACGATTACAATTGGTCATACTCATGTAACATTACTTTTTGTGATGACTGAAAACTGATAACAGTTAGACAATTGTACGATCCAACACTACGTTAAAAAATTTAAGAAAATCCGTTTTATTGTATGGCAGTTCTTTCTATTTCAAGTAGTGGTCACTAATATGGGCTCACCTAACTGATTCTGTTATGTCATTTATTACATGTTCGTTTATTGTGGTATGACTACATTTGGTGATACTTATGTAACGTTTTATTCAGTGATAGCTGTAAACTTATACCTTCACAACCTTTTTTTTTTTTCTTTCAGTGGGGCGGGCTGACAGCGGCTTAGTAGCCGTTCTTCACACTGCAGAATATTTAAAAACATTATAAGACGATAATAACCAATAATAACAGGTGATAAAACTTATATTTTACACCTACATCGCTTTTTTGTTTATATTGTACCAAATCAGTTATTCGTTGCAAATGTCTTCTGTTCTGATTGTTGAATAAAGACTATCTCTGTAACGTTGTTCCGATGTTACCTAACGACGCACATTTCATGCTGTGGGTATATGAGTTTCTCTTCCATAAAAGTAACATAAATGTATTTTTGTCAAGTTGTTCACGAGGTTCTGACACGTACCTACTTGCAATGGATAGAAGGTTGTTAACGTTACTCTTTGACTTGCCTTCTGTGGTTAATGCTAGCGCCACGTACTGACCTTCATGTACTTTTTTGATAACTTAATCGCCACACTCGGTTTAGGATTGGTTTTATTCGAACAGACAACGGCCCTGTCTAGTATGCCTGCATGAGATGAACTTTGTATTGTATTCAGCCCTATGCGCTCAAATCTCGCAAGCTTTGTATTAAAATTTGATTTTAATGTAAGTACAAAACTAATTGGAATTTTTGTACATTGGAATACTTAGCTACACACTTACGTTAATTTTCTTGTACGCTTTATTCCACAGCTTCAGTGTGATGAGAAAATTCTGAAACACGTAACGCTTAATAAAGAATTGTACGATCAAGACCTTTCTGTAACAAAGTTGTGCCAAATCTGAATGGTCGCCTGCCCCTATCATGGATGTATTTATCTGTCAAGTCATGGAAAATTAATTGCAAACTGAATGCCTAATGAACGAAATAAATCATATCAAACTGATTGTAATTGCGATCGTGAGAATAAATAACAGTGACAAGACTCGTTCTGTAGTACCAACAGACGTCACTAGATCGCAGGACGAACTGAAGCTCGAGAGTCAAAATCGTGATTGTGCTCATTTATGTATTTACTGATGACTGTTTTTCCATATGACTTGCAGTCTATAACTACTCCAGTACGTGTTTCACTATTATTTTATGATTAAAATTCGTAATTTAGTAATATATGATAACACTATGACATATAAAGGAGATAGTACCACACGAAGTCGCTAGGTTGTGTGGCGATCAATATCACGAGCGAAGCCCGAGCAGTGAGGTTAACTGTTCGAACAGTTCGAATCGTGTTCTAGCACAGTGTTATTCTATACCCTCTATTGAATGTCCAGGAGGTATTGTATCGTTTGTACGTTTCTTTAATGTTGTTGCAGTTTCCAGGAACAGCAGCTGTATTCTCGTGTACTGCGGACAGGACTTATCGCGGTGTGATTTTCAGAGTCGCTGCTGCCCCAGAGTACGCCTCCCCTCCGCCCCCTCCACTTCCCGCCATTCTCCCACCCTGCTACCCTGCAGCCACGTGCTTCCCGCTGAGCCGCTACGTGCGGAACCTCCCGTACGCGTGGCTCTGTGAGAAGTCCCCACATCCCCCACAGAACTACCGCGCTGTAACTCTGCCGCTTGTTCCTAACTCATCGCGTTCCAGCGACACGGAAGTCATGCAACAGACATTTTTCCAACACAGCACTCACTTTTTACTTTAGTCTCCAAAGCGCAACCTTCCACACACATTTACGGTGATCAGGAAGAGATGCGGAAGTTCGTACATTCTTTAGTTACTTATTAATATTCCTCTTTACTTCTTTGAAAAAGCGGCTTCGTCTTTTTCCACATTAAAATTTTTACACTCTTACGAGTCTCGTTGGCGTTAATGTATTGCACCTGTTCATACACTACGTTTACATGAGGCTCCCAATACTGCCTCGTCATGTAAACACTCTAATATCGACTCTAACGCGGTTCTAGCTAGCGGACTTCTGTTTCACAATAGATTTTCCTTCCCATGTTAGCACACAACCATTTTTGATTCAACGCTTGGCTTGCTAGTTTACAAGAACTTTCGGCAAATCTGGATCAAGTGAATTTTGGGCGGTGACCAAGAAGTTGAAACATTAGACTCGGCATGAAGTAGTCAACCTCCGACATTTAATTGAAGAGAAACAGACATTGTGCTGACTAAATCAGAAACCGAAACAGTAGATTCCAGAGGCCATTTGTGTAAAGCAACTGACGAACAGAAAACCGACTTGACCTGTCTAGCAAAACCACTTTGTGAACCAGAAAAGGTTTCCGAAATCGGTTTTATTCTTCCGGAAGAAAAAAAAGTCACAGTAATACCGAAGCTAGATATTTTTTCCAGTGTTTTGATACCGCTACTTGTGCACATGAAAAATGCACTTTGTATTCCAAATGCGTCATCAACGGCAATTTTACTGAATTACCTACTTTAGAACCCGCAGTTTTCTTCTAGTAGTACAGCGACCAGCAGTGACAATGCCCAGATTTTTATAACACAAGAACAAAACCTTGTGAAAGCAAATGTAAAAAATTCAGAAAATATACCACTGGTAAATGTTTCGAAATAAAAAGCGAAATGCGTTCGGGCTAAACTACCATCGCTTTTTAGTTCCTCAAGCGAAGGACACCAAAAATGCAACGTAATCAGACGTACTTGTTGGATTTATATAATTACCCGTCGTATAGCTGCAGTTTGCGATGTTATACTGTGTTAAAATATTTAATCTTCAAAATAATATCAGTTGAGGTTTTTGAAAACGCCTACAATCGTACAAGAGTCAAATTTTTCGTTCATCTATTTTTTTTTTAAAAAAAAGCTCGTTTATTGCTTATGCAACACGTTTTACAATAGGGCAGAAGGCAGACAGGTAGTAGTGCAAATGTTTGTAAGAAATTGCTACTGGTAATGCTTTGAGAAATTGCAGGAGTTGCGTAACCAGAGATATGAAATATGCTTCTCACAACAGACGTAATCTATCTCAATATCGAACAGGTTAACATCATGTAAGAATAATTTTAAAAGTTTGTAAGAACTATATGTTTGATGCCAGATAGTTTCCTTGAAACGCTGTGTATTTTCACCACACAGAATTATTTTGATAAGTTACTGAAGATAATTATGCTTGATAACAAAATTATTTGATGATTATAAGTTAGGCCTAACCTAAAAACTCTTCACACACAACACGTGTGTATATTTAAAACTCTGATTGCAGAAGTTCGTGTAACTGTAGAGCAAGATACTAGGTGAAAAACTGTTTGACTGTGACTTTTTAAATTATTGTTATAAACTTTGGAGCAGGTGTGAAATCGAATAAAGTTAAAGTACAGTAACAGTTTTGTCGTGTCCGCTCTTTCCGAATGTCGGTAGCAGTGATACCTCTTGGAGAAGACGATTAAAGTACTGCTTCCTCCGTAAAAGCGGACTTTAAATCGGTTAGCGTTTGAAAATAATGAAAATAGTGTCGGTTGCTTTTCGCAGACAGCTGTGAACACGGCGGGCGGCGCTGCGCGCTAGCAGTTGGCCTTGCTGCGGGCAGATGGCGGGCCTGCAGTATCGGTCGCCATCAGCAGCGGCGGTCAACAACCCCTGGGATGTAGGTCAGTGATAGCGAGATTCGCGGCGCGCCTCGCCTGCTACTGCCGCCTTCGTATTTTCTCGACTAGCCGGATCGGTCTCGCCGAGCGTGTCGCCACACTTTAACGCTTACGCTTTCCATATTAAGTGATAGAGGGAACTAGCGTTGAGCGCCTAAAGCTTCGAAATTGTGGACAATAATAGCACTGGGCGCTATGAGCACCAGTTGTTTAAAACTTCAGGTGCGCGCTGCAACTGCTATACTACCTCTTAACTCCTGATTTCCGTCTGCTTCCGATAACATGCTATGCTTTGAATACCTGTGTATGGTGTAATTCCGAATTTGCAGTGTTGCCTGCTAAATTTCCATTCATCGCCTATCTTTCCGTCTCGTCCTGTTTAAGACGCCGTATCGGAAAAAAGACATCATATCGGAAGATAATGTGTTGATTAAAACATACAGTTACTCATAAAGATAAAATACACGATACTTAGTAATAGCAATTATTTGCGCGTTTCCTAGTCACACCAATCAAACACGATTTTGCAAGCATTTTATTCGTAAAGTGAAAACAGCTAAGTTTGATCGAAACTAAATCCGTTATTAATCTAAACTGCGTTACTTTGTAAATATTCAGCAGTTGAGTCTAAGCAAAGGTACAGTGTGATAACTCGAAGATGTTGAAATGGCTCAAATGGCTCTGAGCACTGTGGGACTTAACTTCTGAGGTCATCACTCCACTAGAACTTACAACTACTTAAACCTAACTAACCTAAGGACATCACACACATCCATGCCCGAGGCAGGATTCGAACCTGCGACCGTAGCAGCTGCGCGGTTCCAGACTGTAGTGCCTAGAACCGCTCTGCCACTACGGCCGGCTCGAATATGTTCTTTAAGTTTATGGAAAAAGATAAAAATGGGAAGGGGGCCTGTCAGGACTCTATGTAGGATGATCGGTAGGATGATCGCAGCGATCGAGTGTGATCTGCTATTGTCATTCTGAAGGATAGCGTTCTTCATGTGCTGACGAACTTTTCCAATTCGAAACTCGATTATAACACGCTGTTTTTCACGCACCGACATCGTTACGTTTCACACCGCCAGGCTACGAGCTACAATTCCGAGGCCGGCCGCGGTGTTCGTGCGGTTCTAGGCGCTCCAGTTCTGAGCCGCGCTGCTGCTGCGGTCGCAGGTTCGAATCCTGCCTCGGGCATGGATGTGTGTGATGTCCGTAGGTTAGTTAGGTTTAATTAGTTCTAAGTTCTAGGGGACTGATGACCACAGCAGTTGAGTCCCATAGTGCTCAGAGCCATTTGAACCATTTGAACAATTCCGAGTCCTCTAGCGTCAGAGGACTGCAAATACATAGACGTGAAGAACAAAGATGCAGAATGTAAACGTTCGGCACGCCCTCGTAGATGAAAAAACGGTGCCTACTTATGCTAAATGATTTTTGTACAGTCACGGTTGCTCGGTGATGAGGCTTGTGCTTCGAAACATGTCGCATTAATAAAAGATTAAGCAAGGTGTCAACAAATTGTAAATTGCAGCGTTATCGTTGATATTTTCAGATGGTTTGATTCTAGAACAAGTGTTACATATGTGCTCTGTTAATTACATTTTCCCTGAATCGTAAGAGTTTAACCTTTTTAACGACGTTTCTACATCTGCAACTATATACCAAAAGCTGTCTTATGGTGTGTGGCGGAGGGAGCTTTGTGTAACAGTGTCAAAGTCCCCTTTTCCTATACCAGTCACGTATGTTTCGCGGGAAGAACGATTACTCCGTGTGGGCTCGAATGACTTTAATCTTACCTCGATGGTATTTTCGCGAGATATGCATAGGACGAAGCACTATATTGGTTGACTTTTCTAGGAACGTACGCTTTCGGAACTTTAACAGTAGATCATACCGTGATGCAGAACGCCTCTCTTGCATCGTCTACCACTGAGCATCTCCGTGACACTTTCGCGTTTATTAAATGAATCTGTAACGAAACGTGCTGCTCTTCTTTGGATCCTCTCTTTCCTCTATCGGTCCTATCTGGTACGGATCCCATACTGATGAGCAATATTCAAGTACCGATCGAGCAAGCGTTTTGTAAGCTAATTCCCTTGTTAATGGACAACATTTCTGAGGATTTTTCCAATGAGTCTCAGTCTGGTATCTGCCTTAGGCGCGATTAATTTATGTGGTCGTTCCACTTCACATCGCTCCGTACGCATACTCCTAGGTATGTTATGGAAGTAACTGCTGCCATTGATTGTTCTGCAATATTGTAATCATAGAATAAAGGGTCTTTCTGTCTATGTATTCGCAGGACGTTATATTTGTTTATGCTGAGGGTCATTTTCCACTCCCATCACCAAGCGTCGATTCTCTGCAGGTCTTCCTGCATTTCCCTACAATGTCATAGCGTCACGATTTCTCTGTATACAGCAGCATTATCTGCGAGAAGCCTCATGCAACGTCTGACGTTATCTGCTTAGTCATCTACTAGATTTTTCGGGTTATTAAAATCAAGCTTACTGCTTATCAGAAGTCGTTACCTAATGTTTTTTTTTTTTTTTTTTTTTTTTTTTTTTACTGCTAAAGAGATTGCAAAGACACGTTGATAAGTACTGGCAGCATACGACGGTCACGAAAACTACTTCTCCATGAAACAGCCGTCCTGTTTTAAATAAAGCATTCTTCGACCTCTTTAAAGTAACTTGAAAAGACAATGAAATTTCTGAGAAACTGTCAACAAATGATACTTTCTTTCTTACGATGCAGTTTTCATCAATAAATTCAAAATAAAATGCAGACGAGCAGTAAGTGGAATCCCACTATATACCAGAAAGTATATTCGCCAACTGAATGAGATGCCTTATGATCTGAAGATGATCTGTAAGGACTGGAACCGGTCACTCATAATAAATTATCGACCATTTTGCGATCAAAACTGCTTTCGCATTATTTTATACAGTGTCTGACAATGTTTTTTAATAATATTTTCACGGAAGCGGATCTCAGAATAAATAACGAACAACGTAAATACAAGAAAGAAAACTGATCAGACATGGAACCCAGTCAGGTCCAATGCAATTAAAATATACTTTGCATTATGCATAATAATTGCTCAAGTAAGAAGAATCAAATATTCCGATGTAGTGGTCTAAAAGAGTCGTAGAAACACAGATATTCAGGAAAACTATGCCACTGAAAATATTTTTGCGAATCACTAGATTTTTACATTTTCCAAATAGCTATACGACTGACAAGATGGATAAATTACGCAAAGTCACACTTCTACATCTACATCTACATCCATACTCAAAGCCACCTGACGGTGTGTGGCGAAGGGTACCCTGAGTACCTCTATCGGTTTTCCCTTCTATTCCAGTCTCGTATTGTTCGTGGAAAGAAGGATTGTCGGTATGCTTCTGTGTGGGCTCTAATCTCTCTGATTTTATCCTCATGGTCTCTTCGCGAGATATACGTAGGAGCGAGCAATATACTGCTTGACTCCTCGGTGAAGGTATGTTCTGCTTTAATAAAAGGTTCGCAGAGGTAATGGAAGAGAACATCGCTATCGATGAATCGTTAATGAAATTTGAGAAAGGCATGTCTTATAAACAATTTAATCCCTCGAAGACGGAGAGATTTGGGTAACATTTTATAAACTCTGCGAGTTAGATCGGTCTGTTCTACAGTTTTAAATATATGCAGGGAGCAATGAAACGGTTCTTGATTACAGTGCACCTGAAACGGTTGTGATGAAGCTATCAAAATCAGTACAAAACAAAGGACACATTTGGTATAAAGATAATTGGTATTCTTCGCGGAAATTGTTCGTAACTTAAGTTAAAAATGGAACAGAAGTTGTTGAGAAAGTACGTTTTAATCGAATATGCCGGAAGATTTTGTAAAGCAAAATTTAAAGTTAGGGGAATTCATAATGAGAAGCGGCAGTGGCATATTAGGTTTGAAGAGGGAGGATGAACGAGACGCCCATATTATTTCGACGGAGCACGAAAGGCTATAAATGACTGTACAAAACGGAAGTAAGCGAAACCTTACTTTCAGACCAAAATACATTGTTGGTTACAAAAGAAGAATGATTGGTACTTACTGCCAACATCAGATATTAGCGGGTTTCCCTGTTATGAAGAAATACTTTAAAGGATACCGATTTTTTTCATATTTGATATGGTACTTCATAATTCACATATTCTGTACAGCAAAAACAATACGAAATAGGAACAGAATTACAGCAAGTATAGATTTCAAACAGCAGAAACATTACTACAAAACATACCGTTACAGGTTTATAAAAGAGGAGAAACATTATCAACCGCAGATATACCAACGAGACTGCACGCGCAACAATGCAGTCTCTTTCCGAAACGTATAAATCCCAATCCATTGAAAGAAATCATTCAACAAAAGTATCCAAAGAATGTACAAAAATAAGCAAAGGAGTGAAACGCATTGGGAATGTAAAACTGTCGAGTTGTGTTATATGTACCTCGTTGTTTCGAAAAATATCACACAGTTCTAGACTACTAGTCATGTGCGAGTGTTCCCAAAACTTAAAGTTTTAATTTACAACTTGTTGTTGTTGTTGTTGTTGTTGTCTTCAGTCCTTGACTGGTTTGATGCAGCTCTCCATGCTACTCTACCCTGTGCAAAGCCTCTTCATCTCACAGTACCTACTGCAGCCTACATCCTTCTGAATCTGCTTAGTGTATTCATCTCTTGGTCTCCCTCTACGATTTTTACTCTCCATGCTGCCCTCCAGTACTAAACTGGTGATCCCCTGATGCCTCAGAACATATCCTACCAACCGATCCCTTCTTCTAGTCAAGTTGTGCCACAAACTCCTCTTCTCCCCAGTTCTATTCAATACCTCCTCATTAGTTATGTGATCTACTCATGTAATCTTCAGCATTCTTCCGTAGCACCATATTTCGAAAGCTTCTATTCTCTTCTTGTCTAATCTATTTATCGTCCATGTTTCACTTCCATGCATGGCTACACACCATACAAATACTTTCAGAAACGACTTCCTGACACTTAAATCAATACTGGATGTTAACAAATTTCTCTTCTTCAGAAACGCTTTCGTTGCCATTGCCAATCTACATTTTATATCCTCTCTACTTCGACCATCATCAGTTATTTTGCTCTCCAAATAGCAAAACTCCTTTACTACTTTAAGTGTCTCATTTCCTAATCTAATTCCCTCAGCATCACCCGACTTAATTCGACTACATTCCATTATCCTTGTTTCGCTTTTGTTGATGTTCATCTTATATCCTCCTTTCAAGACACTGTCCATTCCGTTCAACTGCTCTTCCAAATCCTTTTCTGTCTCTGACAGAATTACAGTGTCATCGGCGAACCTCGAAGTTTTTATTTCTTCTCCATGGATTTTAATACCTACTCCGAACTTTTCTTTCGTTTCCTTTACTCCTTGCTCAATATACAGATTGGATAGCAACGGGGAGAGGCTACAACCCTGTCTCACCCCCTTCCCAAACACTGCTTCCCTTTCATGTGCCTCGACTCTTCTAACAGCCATCTGGTTTCCGTAGAAATTGAAAATAGCCTTTTGATCCCTGTATTTTACCCCTGCCACCTTTATAATTTGAAAGAGACTATTCCAGTCAACATTGTCAAAGCTTTCTCTAAGTCTACAAATGCTAGAAACGTAGGTTTGCCTTTCCTTAATCTTTCTTCTAAGATAAGTCGTAGGATTAGTATTGCCTCACGTGTTCCAACATTTCTATGGGATCCAAACTGATCTTCCCCGAGGGCGGCTTCTACCAGTTTTTCCATTCGTCTGTAAAGAATTTGTGTTAGTATTTTGCAGTCGTGGCTTATTAAAATGATAGTTCACTAATTTTCACATCTGTCAACACTTGCTTTCTTTGGGATTGGAATTATTATATTCTTCTTTAAGTCTGAGGGAATTTCACCTGTCTCATACATCTTGCTCACCAGATGGTAGAGTTTTGTCAGGACTGGCTCTCCCAAGGCTGTCAGTAGTTCTCATGGAATGTTGTCTACTCCCGGGGCCTTGTTTCGACTTAGGTCTTTCAGTGCTCTGTCAAATTCTTCACGCAGTATCATATCTCCCATTTTATCTTCATCTACCTCCTCTTCCATTTCCATAATTTTGTCCTCAAGAACATCGCCCCTGTATAGACCCTCTATATACAACTGGTTACTGTTACATTATCAACTTGAAATAATAAATAATTTTTGGCCACTGCAGAATCGATCATATTTACTTCCCAACATCTTAAAATTATTGGTTGTGCCCAAAGGTTGTTTATTATTTCACAGTTCCTAACGTCGCGTCGAAATATACATGTCATACGACGCATACATTTTGCGCGGGTTCGAGCAAACAGCTAATCGGCACAATTGCTCGGCGCGCGATCGTCCTCGTTGCTTACTATGGCCCGAGCACTCGGGAGACAGCGGGTAGGCCAAGGGGTTAATCAGTCTTGGACTGTACTTCTGCAGCCGTATCCTCCTGTTGCTGTGTTTTCTCTTTTCTTCACAATAAGTCTGAGGTTTCTTGTATGTCACCAGCAACACGTTATTGATCTACTTACTCGAAAAGTGATTCGAAAGCATTCGCAATATTTCACTGATAGCAGTTTTACTAGGACAGACTTCGCCACTGCACTTGACGAAATTATAATATATAGAAAAATATAATTTTTTAATAGTTTTCCTGATTGATTTTAGCATTTCATTAGCGGAAGCATACGGGGGCGATTCTGAAAATAACTTCCAGTTGGGTGTTAATTTCCTGCGACATTATGCCATTTGATGTGGCGATATACCCATGTAATAAAACTGCTCCTAATGATCTGAATCTCAGTTCGAATGCGTTTTAATGCTCCTCATCGTATACGTCTAGCTGTAAAGGTAGCCATTTTGCCATGTTGGGAAAGACGTGGTAAACAGTGGCAGCGAAATCATGGCTTTAGGGACGATTATCAAACGCTTTCTATTTGATATTTTGCCAAGAGCTCTCAAATTATTTGGGCATACTGTAAACGAGTGACCCGTCCGGATAGCCGAGCGCGTTGACGCACCGCTTCCGAGATTCAGGGAGGTCTGTCTCTCCCAGAAGAGGACTGGTGAACCGGCAGACTAGATGAGGTTTTTGGGCGATTTTCCACATCCACCTCGGTAAATACCGGGCTGGTACCCAAGTCCCGCACCAGATACACGGTACGCTGACATTTAGAAAACGTTCTCGCACTGCCACATGAGATTTACTCTAGTCGCAGACAGATGGGGTACACATTCCGTTCCAGGGGAAGTGATGGTGTCAGGAAGGTCATCCGGCCACCAGCTAATGGTACATTGCCTCAATCCCCATAACATGCCGAGCTCGTAGAACAGTGCAACTTGGGTCCATGGTTTCGTGGGGTCTGCGCCACACTCGAACCTTACCATCAGCTCTTACCAGCTGAAATCTGACCTCATATGACCAAGGCACGGTTTTCCAGTCATCAAGGGTCCAACAGATATGGTCACGAGTCCAGGCGATGTTATCCACTTAGCAAAGGCACTCGCGTCGGTCGTCTGCTGCCATAACCCATTAACGCCAATCTTATAATTAAATGTGTCCTTTGAGACTCCCGTCTCGTTATTATCTCACGATAATGATCAAATATGATCGAAGCAGACTAAATCAATTAAAATTTGTGCCGCGGCCGGGACTCGAACCCGGGTCTTCTTGCTTACTAGGCAGATATGCTACCACTACACCACCGAGGCAATATGGCAGACATAGCTGCACTAACTACCTAGGTCGAGTTCCCTCCCCAACACAAACTTTAATTCATTAACGCCAAATTCCGCTGCACTGACCTAATGGATACGTTCATCGTAGGTCCCACATTAATATTTGTGGTTATTTCACGCAGTGTTGCTTATCTGTTAGCACTGACAAACCTAAGCAATCGCCGCTGCTCTCGCCCGATAAGTGAAAGCCGTCGGCCACTGCGTTCTAAGTGGTGAGAGATAATGCCTGAAATGTGGTATTCATGGAACACTCTTGGCACTGTGGATCTCAGAGTATTGAATGCCCTAACGATTTCCGAAATGGAATGTCCCATGCGTCTAGCTCTCCAACTACCACCCCGCGTTACTTCCGTCGTGCGGCCATAATCATTTCGGATATCTTTTTCGCATGAATCACCAGAGTACAAATGACAGTTCCGCCACTGCAGTGGTCTTTTGTGCTTTGCGTAAGCTATGCTACCGCCATCTGTATATGTGTGTATCGCTATCCCATGACTTTTGACAACTTAGTGTACAGGGTGGTCCAGTGATCGTGACCGGGCGAAATGCCTCACGAAATAAGCGTCAAACGAAAAAACTACAAAGAACGAAACTTGTCTAGCTTGAAGGGGGAAACCACATTGCGCTATGGTTGGCCCCTCTAGATGGCGCTGCCATAGGTCAAGCGGATATCAACTGCGTTTCTTTTTAAATAGGAACCCCCAATTTTTATTACATGTCTGTGTAGTGCGTAAAGAAATATGAATGTTTTAGTTGGGCCACTTTTTGCGCTTTGTGACAGATGGCGCTGTAAAAGTCACAAACACATGGCTCACAATTTTAGACGAACAGTTGGTAACAGGTAGGTTTTTTAAATTGAAATACAGAACGTGGGTGCGTTTGTACATTTTATTTAGGTTGTTCCAATATGATACATGTGTCTTTCTGAACTTATCATTTCTGAGAACGCATGCTGTTACAGCGTGATTACGCGTAAATACCACATTAATGCAATAAATGCTGAAAATGATGTCCGTCAACCTCAATGTGTTTGGCATTACGTGTAACGACATTCCTCTCAACAGTGAATAGTTCGCCTTCCGTAACGTTCGCACATGCATTGACAATACGCTGAGGCATGTTGTCAGTCGTTGTCGGTGGATCACGATAGCAAATGTCCTTCAACTTTCCCCACAGAAAGAAATCCGGGAACGTCAGATCCGGTGAACGTGCGGGCTACGGTATGGTGCTTCGACGACCACTCCACCTGTCATGAAATATGCTATTCAATACCGCTTCAACCGCACGCGAGCTATGTACCGGACATCCGTCATGTTGGAAGTACATCGCCATTCTGTCATGCAGTGAAACATCTTGTAGTAACATCGGTAGAACATTACCTAGGAATTCACCATACATTGCACCATTTAGATTGCCATTGATAAAATTGGGGGCCAATTATCCTTCCTCCCATAACGCCGCACCATACATTAACCCGCCAAGGTCGCTGATGTTCCACTTGTCGCAGCCATCGTGAATTTTCCGTTGCCCAATAGTGCATATTATGCCGGTTTACGTTACCACTGTAGGTGAATGGCGCTTCGTCGCTAAATAGAACGCGTGCAAAAAATTTGTCATCGTCCCGTAACTTCTCTAGTGCCCAGTGGCAAAACTGTACACGACATTCAAAGTCGTCGCCGTGCAATTCCTGGCGCATAGAAATATGGTGCGGGTGCAGTCGATGTTGATGTAGCATTCTCAACACCGACGTTTTTGAGATTCCCGATTCTCGCGCAATTTGTCTGCTACTGATATGTGGATTAGCCACGACAACGGCTAAAACACATACTTGGGCATCACCATTTGTTGCAGGTCGTCGTTAACGTTTCACATGTGGCTGAACACTTCCTGTTTCTTTAAACAACGCAACTATCCGGCGAACGGTCCGGCCACTTGGATGATGTCGTCCAGGATACCGATCAGAATACATAGCACACGCCCGTTGGGCACTTTGATCGCAATAGCCATACATCAACACGATATCGACCTTTTCCGCAATTGGAAAACGGTCAATTTTAACACTGGTAATGTACCGCGAAGCAGATACCGTCCGCACTGGCGGAATGTTACGCGATACCACGTACTTATACGTCTGTGACTATTACAGCGTCATCTATCACAAAGAGAAAAAAGTGGTCCAACTAAAACATTCATATTTCTTTACGTACTACACGAATATGTAATGAAAATGGGGTTTCTTATTTTTAAAAAAACATGTGATATCCGTTTGACTTACGGCAGCGCCGGCCGAAGTGGCCGTGCGCTTCTAGGCGCTGCAGTCTGGTACCGCGATACCGCTACGGTCGCAGGCTCGAATCCTGCCTTGGGCATGGATGTGTGTGATGTCCTTAGGTTAGTTAGGTTTCACTAGTTCTAAGTTCTAGGGGACTAATGACCTCAGAAGTTGAGTCCCATAGTGGTCACAGCCATTTGAACTATTTTTGAACTTACGGCAGCGTCATCTAGCGGGCCAACCATAGCGATATCTGGTTTCCCCCTTCAAGCTAGACGAGTTTCGTTCTTTGTAGTTTTTTCGTTTGATGCTTATTTCGTGAGATATTTGACCCGGTCACTATCAATGGACCACCCTGTATAATTTCTTTGTAAGCTACTATCCATTCCGTTGAACTGCACTGCTTGAATAAAGCACTGCAATAGACTGAGAATATTGGCAGTGTTATTGTGCAGTTGTTCACAGCATCGTTTCTTTAGCTATGAGATTCCAACTTAAAACCGGGCAGCTGCCACGTGTTTGGTGGCGAGGACTGTGACCGCTAGTTCAGCACTCGACTGTTTCCAGGGCGCAGATAATACACGTTGCACACAGTTTGTAGATCGGGGCCGCCGCTCCAGAAAGAGTTCATTAACGCTGGTGGGCCTTATCAGCGCACACTCACGCATTGCGCCTCGGCTCTTCCCACGAACGAGTGCGTCCTTTGCTCTCGCGGTCACGTAACGCAGAAGAAAGTGAAAACGCGAGCTGCCACGCTCTGCGATGAGAATGTTTCCGCACCAGGAACAGTCTAATGAGTGCCGTGCCCGAGAGCGGTGCAGAACGCGGAAGTCCGTCCGTTTCATTTACATCACCGTCAAGTTACCGGAGACGGCGCGTCGGTGCGAGATTCTTCCGCCACTGCGGAGATCGCTTTGGGGTCTCGGTGTCGGCCTTAGAACGGAAAGAAACGAAACTGACGCTAAAGCCAGATT
Source organism: Schistocerca gregaria (assembly GCF_023897955.1). Classification (NCBI taxonomy): domain Eukaryota; kingdom Metazoa; phylum Arthropoda; class Insecta; order Orthoptera; family Acrididae; genus Schistocerca; species Schistocerca gregaria. The sequence continues at coordinate 137,537,455 of NC_064931.1, read as the reverse complement.
TTAACGTCCTGTCGACGTCTTCTGTCGTAAGTAACGTTCGGAAGCAAAGTAGATGTTGAAACTTCCTGGCACATTAAAACTGTGTGCCGGACCGAGACTCGAACTCGGGACCTTTGCCTTTCGCGGGCAAGTGCTCTACCATGTGAACTACCCAAGCATGACTCACGCCTCGTCCTCACAGCTGTACTTCTGCCAGTACCTCGTCTCCCACCTTCCGAACTTTACAAAAGCTCTCCTGCGAACCTTGCAGAACTAGCCCTTCTGAAAGGAGGGATATTGCGGAAACAAGCTTAGCCACAGCCTGGGGGATGTTTCTAGAATGAGATTTTCACTCTGCAGCGGCGTGTGCGCTGATGAAACTTCCTGGCAGATTAAAACTGTGTGCCAGACCGAGACTCGAACTCGGGACCTTTGCCTTTCGCTGGAAACATCCCCCAGACTGTGGGTAAGCCATGTCTCAGCAATATCATTTCTTTCAGGAGTGCTAGTTCTGCAAGGTTCGCAGGAGAGCTTCTGTAAAGTTTGGAAGGTGGGAGACGAGATACTGACAGAAATAAAGCTGTGAGGACGGGGCGTGAGTTGTGCATGGGTAGCTCAGTTGGACGCCGGCACGGTCACTCAGCGTGCTCCGTCAGAGGGTTAGCTACTTTCTGTAATAAAAAAACTGAGTGAACGGATGAACAAAGAACCTGAACCGCTATCATCGGACGTCCGCCACGAACAAATTCATCGACCAATGTGAGATTTAAAAAAAAAAAAAAAAAAGTAGGTAGAGAACTTGTCCGCGAAAGGCAAAGGTCCCGAGTTCGAGTCTCGGTGGGGCACACAGTTTTAATCTGCCAGGAAGTTTCATATCAGCGCACACACTGCTGCAGAGTGAAAATCTCATTCTGAAAGTAGATGTTCTCTGTCTGGCGCAGACATGTCGCTTACATCAATGTAATCTACATCTACGTCATTAAGGGACGGCGCGTGGCGGAGGGTACTTGTGGTACCACTACGTGATCTCTTCTCTGTTCCCTTCGCAAATGGCGTGTGCTAAGAATGGTTATCGATAAACCTCTGTACTAGCTCAAATTTCTGGAATTTTCTCGTTGTGGCCATTTCGCGTAATTCCGTTTTTGGTACGCAGGTACATGTTACGCAGTTACACAAGTCAAATGGTAACGTAAAGTGCTCAATAGTTTTCAAGGAAAATTTGATAATTTGTAGTAAGATCTTATGAGACCAAACTGCTGAGGTCATCGGTCCCTAAGCTTACACACTATTTAGCCCAACTTAAACTAACGTACGCTAAGGAAAACACACACATCCATGCTCGAGGGAGGACTCTAACCTCCGACGGGGAGAGCCGGGCGAACCGTGACAAGACGCCCAAGACCTCGCGACTACCCCGCTCGGCAGTTTTCAAGGACACACATTCTTTATTCACAAATGTTTTCCCCGCATTTGATGTAAACCGTCCGTCTAAAAGTTCCCAGACTGATTTTATTCCTACAAAATTATATGTCTGGACACTAATGATCGACTTAAGCAGCCTTTATATTCATAACTAACGGGAAATTAGTATGATTAGCTGCTGTGAGTGAATGGGATGACCAATGAGGTCAAGCCGACCGTTCGCGAGAAAAGGAGAAACCGGGTTCGAGTCGCAGTCCGGTCACAGATTTTCAAGTGCAGCTGTTAAATTACATCAACGTCTATATCAGTCACACAAATTTCTCTTTAGATTTTATCCCTGACATATAAGCGACGCCAGAGTACTAATTACGGTGGTAGGCTCAACTAACGAGTGTAAACAACAGATTGGCACTCGAGCTGGTAGACCAGCGACATTGTGTATGGTTTTCCAGGCAACCGCTGATCTGGCCCTCAATCTCTGCCTCATCAAATACGATAAACGACATGTCAAAATATGGTAGCGTACAGAACAATGTTTACACGATTGGCGCACAAGACTTCCAATCCTTACGTTAACTGACGGCTGTGATGACAGGGAGGGCAACGGCCACGAATTAAAATAAAACAAATTTTCCATATCATGAAGGACAGATGCCTCCGTACGACAGGATAAACGGTAAGAAAGAGAGAAGAGAAACTGGAATACCGTGATCTAGTGAAATATTTTGAACGATTTGTCATCAATGGGAATTCAAAGTTCGTTGAGGCTTGTACGGAAAGTGCTGCTTCGTTTTCAGCTGTGTGGAAATGCGAAATAGCGTTGCCTTTGTTATTAAGAAGTACGCTACAATGTTCCTTAATAACGCAGGCGCTGTTGTATCCGCATTTAGCCGCCAATATCAGGTTCTCTACCCTCAATTGATATGTCCTTTCCGGACTGGGATATACGTAACGTACGATTGCAGGTTGTGGCAAATGGACGACGACATATGGAAGTTTGGGTCTGGCCGCGATGCGTGCACGGATAGCCGAAAGGATTAAGGCGAGATATCCGGGTTCGGGTCCCACTCCTGGACAAATTTTCACTGTCATGCTTCCAATACACAGCAGATGGTGGCTCATATTCGCAACTGCGAATGTATTTCCTTTATGGAAACGGTCAGCTGTGTGCAAACGTCGCCGCACGTCTTTTGGGAATGGTCCACCGGAACGATCTCGCAGAACTGCATCCTCTAATGAAGAGACCGAGAAAGTGCACAGTATACTACAGAACGACTAAAACCCCACCAGGTTAGCCGAGAGCGCTAATGCGCTGCTTCCTGGACTCGGGTAGGCCCACCGGCCCCGGATCGAATCCGCCTGGCGGGTTACAGACGTCGGTCGGTTTGCTGGCCAGCCTGGATGTGGTTTTTAGGCGGTTTTCCATATCCCACTAGGTGAATATCGGGCTGGTCCCTACGTTTCGCCTCAGTTCCACGACTCACAGACATCTGAATACGTTCGCACTATTCCATGCATTACACTAGACGCAGACAACAGGGGTACACTATTTCCATCCCGGGGGGAACAGGGTGGCGGCAGGAAGAGCATCCGGCCACCCTTTTACACTAACCTTGCCAAATTCGTTCCTAACAATGCCGACTCTGCGTCAGCACGGGACATGGCACCAGTGAAAGAAAGAATACTAAAGAACGACTAACGGCATATCAAGTAGTTGCTGCCAAAGACACATCAGCGGAAAGAGGGCAGAATATTTTGCTCGTAGAATTAAGTAGTAGGTTGATCAGACTTTAATGCCACGTCAACAACAAAGTCATTAGCGACGAAATAAAAGCTCGGATTACTGAACGATGGAGAAGGAAATCGGCTTTACATTTCACAAAGGAGCCATCACGCGCATTTGCTTAAATCGATTTATGGAAATCACGGAAAACCGTAGTCTTCTTGGCCGGACGGGGATTTGAACCGTCGTCCTTCGGAATGTGAGTCCACACTGCTAACCACTGCGCCACCCCGCTCGGTCGTAGAAATAAGCATGAGAATGTGTTGTGTAAGATGAATCCCAAATCTGTTGACAGCTCAGCGAAAGTAAATTTGGAAAAACGGGGAGAGGACGAACTGTGGCTAAGGCAATAGGGAGAGCAGAGTTTCATTTCCGATCTGGACACCCAGATGTAGGCTCTCGTCGCTTTCTAAAAATAACTTAGCGCGATTGTCGTTGTCGTAGAAATGTTGACGTAAAGTACGAGTCATCACCTGATACCTTCATGAATATTGTGTTCTTTGATCCTGAATGGCGGAGCATACGTCGTCTTCTGTAATAAGTTCTACGGAATAAAATGTCGTACGAAATTTACTGCTGCGCCATGGGGAGTAAAAAGAAAGAAAAATCTAATTGTGCTAACCTGCACCTGATAATGAAGTCAAATGCTACAAAATGTATTACGCGTTATAAACAGAAGTTGAGTGAAGGCAGAAACCTTGATTCCGAGTAGAGTACACTTTATGCTCTTGCCTTTCCATTCTTACTCATTAAGCTCTTAAAAACTTTGAAAGGTAATAAAATATTTGTAGTTGTCTCGAGAGAGTACAATAGCAAAATTTCCAATTGGTATGACATAGAAGACAAAGTAAGCTATAGGTGGAAGACCAAAGTTGGTTGCACCGTCTAAGTGCGGGCCGTAGCGTTTCTTCTGCAAGCTTTATTATAGCTACATAAAAGAATACCCTTCAGAGTGACATAAAACCCGAGACAGCCGATTTGCAAAACTCTTCTCTCGGCCGTAATCCATTATTTTCACAGCAAAAAAGGTACTTATTAGCAGAATGTACATTGAATGACAAACGTCCACATTTGTGTAAAATGACAGTCGTTGGTTGCTCATCTGTAATATGAGATTGTACTGGTCCCAGCTGGAGGTATTTGCTTTGAAAAGAGAGTCACGAGGAACGTTCGCTAAAAAGTTTGCCGGTTTTCTGCAGGAGCGAAGCGTAATAAAATCAGCTGCTATTATTTCTCGTGTTCTGGTTGGCAGAGAAATAACAGGAGCTAGATTAAAAAGTGAGAGATTGAGGGGTTGACTTTCTTAACAGCGACTGACTCTTAAAAACGAAACAAGAAAGTAGTAATTTAATATTCAGTTTGGAGCAATCAGAACAAGCTACACTTTATTTCAGCGTTAATAAAGCAAAGTTTTACATTTTTTGTTCCCAGACCTGTTATAAAAACATCGGCTGCTGTATCAAATACCCCCAGGAAAAGGTAAACAACATTCAGTAGTCCAAATATATGAGTTGTTGTCATTCATTGTATCAGACAAATAATTTTTTGTTGACAGTAAAAGGGAAAAAGAAAAGTACAAGACGAGGAAACACAAATGAATAGCAAAAATCTGTGACTGGGATCACGAAGTCCTTCCGAAGTTGCGAAATTTTCGTAGCTTTCGATTAAAGTTTCTTTATAAGTTCAGTTTTCTCTAGTTTGACCCTCACGGTCGCTATTAGAATACATATTCGAGGTAGTAATATGTTTGCGAATATTTGCGGTCATTCCTGCTCATTTGCTACTACAACTATGTGCATAATTAATATAAGAAAAGTTCTGTCTTTTGCAGCTCCATGGTTTTGTTCCTTACCAAACATGTTTCACCTATTCATGCTAGGTAAGACCCGTGATCCCCAGTGAATACATAGGTGAGAGAGATCTGTCATTTTGCGATTAGTAGTCATGTCACAGATACTGCATTGTACCTGAAGAATATTTTCCCATCAAAGATATTACGTCAAAGTTACTGCCAGAAAAGACAACCGAGTTCTGCCAACTTCTGGATGTGTATTTATTTTTAGACGGACTAAACTCTATGACATACGTCTTGCTGATCTAGTACGCCTGCAAACTGGCAAATCGTTGGTCGCGTAACATTCTCGATATTTCACCTTCCATCTTCACTCTGCTATCTACAGTCATCTTACTGCATCGAAATAAAAAGCTATGTTAACATATTGAAGGGTATACCGAAATACTAAGCAACTAGTTGCATAAAAGAAAGTTTATATCTATACCGGTTTCGGGACTTAGTACCATTATGCAAAAGGCTGTACAGGAAAATACACCGCAAATAAGTAGAAGTCAGATAAGAATATTAAAATTAAGGACAAAAAGTATGAAAATGTAAAGATAAAAAATGGTACATACTTATGCCTATCGCATTATTTGCGAGTATCCATAAGAAGATGCATACAGAAAAATGCCGTGGTCCTAAAAAAAAATACAGCAGCAAGAAGTAATACAATGCTGAATCTGTTAAAATAGTAAGGGCTCGTAGATGCTTACATGTGGTTCATAGTATCTGTACAAAAATCGTATAAAGTGCATGCATCATGCCAGAACAGGAGCTGATCAGTAATGACATACATCTCTTGATGTTGGTCTCAGTGTGGAGGGGAAAGTACGACAGAATAATACGACAAAACTGTACTCACCTATAGTTGTCATAAGTTGACATAAGCAGCATAATAAGGAGTCTAAAAACCTAATGATAAATAAAACAGGTTAATATCGACGACATGTGGCGCTATGGTAGGAAATGTTGGAACTAATCTCCAAAACGGTGCAGTGAGGTCAGTAGCACTCTAGTAGCGAACCTGTCAGCAGAAACCAAGTGCGAAGTGCATCGTGGGGCTGGAAACGGTAACTGGAGTAAGCATAGAGACAATTATCAATCACTGGTAATATTAATTATCGGTCTCAATCATTGGTTAATATTAAGTATCGGAAAGTGACTAGAGAGGAGGAGCAGCATGGGCACAATTATATTATAATGAAACTACTAGTACTGGGATATATGCAGGTCGGAAGTACGTTTTGTGAAAGAATTGTATCGATCGGCTTTTATACCTGTTGTATGGTACTGTAAGTTTTAGAACAAGTCGCTCAATTGATGTAGAGATGCCAATAGCGTGGCTGGAGGAAATACACCCTCGCAAACAGAGCACGAGACGCATCAAAGGGCGAGAAGCGATAACTGGAGTAAATGGAGAAACAATTTCTAATCAGCAGTAAAAACGAAGATTCAAAATTAACTATGGGAGAAAGGAAACGTGGGCATAGTTACATAATTTTGATTCAGTGGAGTAACTAGGTCAGAAATGTATACAAAGTCCTAAATACGCTTCGTGAAGTTAATATAAATAGCGACATTCATGTGAGACGTATGAAACAAGTAAAGTATATTTGACTACCTGATCATTTTTTTAATTTTTATTCTTTTTAGGAACACTTCATTTTGCTATATGCGCCTTATTGTTTACACTCGCAAATAATGCGATAGTTATAAAAATGTACCATTTTTTATCTTTCAGTTTTTAAAATTTTTAACCTTTTCGTCCCTAATTTTAATATTCTCATCTGACTTCTAGTTATTTGTGGTGCATTTTCCTGTACAGCCTTCTGAAGAAGGGCACAAAATGCCCGAGACCCGCTAAGAAATTGAATCTCTTTTATGTAACTGCGATTGCTGATTATTTTGGCATACACAACTGCAGTTGCTGAGAATTGATAAAATACTAAATACTGAAGGATGGCGACAGGATTGATGATGCCCAACACGTATTGGTGAAACATGTTTGGTCTGAAACAAAATAAGCATTCAGTTGCAAAATTAGGATGTTTTATCATCACGATAAACGTATGTAATATGTATTTTTTTTCTTTGTGATGGAATGGGCATTCTCGCAATTTTGAGAGCAAGGTCTCCCGCTTTGTAAAGCTCCTTCCTCGTAGCATATGTTGTTGAAGACTTTTGAGCGTTCCTGTGATGCCTCACTGGTTAAACAGACTCATGACGAGCTGTGCAAATCTCTTTGGATCATCTCAAACCTCTGTTCCAGTTCTACTTAACAGGGGTCCCACATTGACCAGTAGCATTCACGAATGGGTCGAACGTGGCTTTTATAAATCACTATCTCAGTACGTGAATTACGAGTATTCCGTCTTAGGATTATTCCAATGAAACTCAGTCTGGCTGCAGTCTTTCCTGCGACTACCTTTATGTGCAGCTTCCACTTTAAATCGTTTCAGACACATACTGTTAAATAATTAACGGTTTTGAAACTTTGCACTGATTGATCGCCAATCGCATAATGAGATGAAGCTGAGTTTTTCCATACGTTTACCGTCAGCATATTCAAGTCAAATGAGCCCCATACTCGAGGAATGAGCGGAAGGGAGCAGATCCAGGAATCCTCCATCGCTGTTGACGCAAAGGTGCTAGTAGAGATGGTTTACCGTTGCCTACCCCCGACCCGGTATGACGTGCCAAGTGTGTATGTATCGCGTGATGAGTGCTTGTGTGGTGTACTGTGAGTTTGTGTAGTTACGGATGAAGAGATGGGAGAGGTTGAAACTCGGAGCCAGATGTAGCCTACTCGTCTTGAATAGTAGCAAGACCTTAACATCTGCATCCTACAGACGGATCACCATCAACAAGTGCTCACATCATGAGAGACTGCGGAGAGGTCTGGAATTCAACTCCAGGACACGGGCGCAAAGACTGGTGATCAGGAACTCCACGTTACCACCTCTCCTCGCCTTGGCGGTCAAATACTGCTAGTGAATACTTTCCACTACAAGGACTCAAACTGGTTTACCTCCCAGTCATTGCCACCGCACAGGCGTGCTGTACGGAGGCAGGTGCACATAATAATAAATTTGTTTATTTATGATCGAGGTAAGCTGCTGTGTTTGTGCGACGCGCTGATCGTCTGCAAATCCCAAAACTCAACAAACACGTTAATTTGTTAGCGACGAGAATTTTTGTTACCGCACCAACCGAATGTTTTTCGAGGAGGGCTGTCGATCCAGAGGAATGAGGGTTTGTTCGTTCCTGGGCACACTTGCCCTTAGCCTTTGTGACGCCAGGCAAGTGAAAGGCATTTAATGCAGGTTACAGCGGATCGCTCCTGCGTTGTCTTAGAGCACGAACAAATGACTCAAGACCTGAGGCGAACAACGCTTCTCATCCACCTTGGTCGGCCTCGAGGCTGATGACGTCACAGCAGAGCAGTTGCACAGCCGCAGGTCACTCGTACTAAAAAAGAGGTAGTCGGCAGCATTCCAGCTAGATCGCCGGAACTACAGCACGACTACGTACACCCCGTTATCCGTTTAAAATAATGCTGCAGCTATTTTCGTAGCTTATGAAACAGCAAACAAAGAACTGCAGTTTCCATTTATAACGTCACTTTGCCGCAGCTTCCGCTATTTTTTCTGATCTCGTGTCTTACGCCTCCACTCGGTAGAAATCCAGCCTGTGAAGTACGAATGGCTTAACAGAAACGGATTCCAGGATGACATTCCGCCACTGCTCCTGCACGATTCACAAAGAACGTAAAAGAAATATACGAAACAGAAGGACGTTTCGAAATAATACCTCTGGAGCTAATTTTCTTTTTTAAACTTTCTAGAATTTCTACGAGCAGGATTCGAACTTGCTACTTCCCAGTCTTGAGTCAGTGCGCTGCTGCGCCTTACATAATACCACGTCCACGGAGGTGTATCTGCTTTCAGTAGCCATAGTGTAGTGTAGAATGTCTTCCAGTATCTTCGACACATAGGCCGAGGGAAGTAGAAACGACGCAAAGAGAAGACAAGAAAAAGGCAAGGGTGCAGGAGCAATATTAGGAACGTTGTTGTGAGGGTATCCTACGGCGTCCCAAAGATCAATTAAAACACCACGTTTACACAAAAGTCGCGAAATGATCAGAAAATTCTGTTCTACTGCTAATCATGACTAGCCATAAGGGCTCGTTTTTCTTTCATATGTCCTGACAGTAGGAAATATTTTTATTCGTCTCACGTGACTATTAACTATTACTGCTGTACTCTCAAATCGTAGTGATTAATATTTGTAGTTTTTTCTTATATGTGTTGGCTGTTGTGGGGAAATAAGTCAGTACTATTATCTGCCGTATTTATGAAAACACTCAATTTCCTCTCTCCTCTTCTTTTTCATATTGACAGAGGAGAGGGTATTAGAAAAGTAACATCCGGTCGGCATGGGATCATTCGATGAAAGGAAGGAACACGTCCTATCGACATCTGAGTTAGCACAGATGGAGTACCGGCTCAGCTAGGTAGAACGTGAAAGGTATCATTGTTTAAGGGATCGTGGGAGCATTAACCTCAGAGTATTGAAGAACATGCGGCCCTCTCAAAGATGAGACCCATGTCTTAAACACCATTCGCTGGGGACGATTGTAATGGACCATTAATTCCGATGGAGACGGAGGGCGTAAGAAAAAGCCAGTGGTCGTGTCGAGGGAACTATCCCGGTATTCGCAGTTAGCGATTTAGGGACACATTTTAAAAAAAAGATCATAAGGGTTTAACGTCTCACCGACGACATCGTTATGAGAGAAGACGTACTGGCTCGGAATGGAGGATGAAATCGGCTTAGCCTATTCGAGGGACCATCCGAATATTAAGTTGGAGACAATTAGAGACACCAATGAAAATCTATCTTCACATATGTGGAAAGGGATTCAATTTATTTTTGGAATAATACTACACACTGTAACCACTACTCCCTGTGCCATACTTCTTTCATTCGTCTTCACGGCCGGTCTTTCAGATATCGCACAAACATGTAGAATGCCACAAACACGGGATACGACAATGCATTCGTTTTTTTAATTGCTGTGTTAGATGCTTCAATATTTCGATATTTATTATTGCCATTATTGACGGGATAAGAAGTTGGCAGTATGTCAGGCGTTTCTCACTCCCCTCTCCCCCGTCATCTGCACTGTGAATGTTCCGCAGATACCTACGATAATAATAACAATAATAATAATAAAATATGTTAATAGCAGTCAGCGGAATATGGAATCTGTAAAGCATTCGTCCGAAAATTCGGGAATTACGTGCATCATGCAGTCTATTTAAAAACTATAATAGCAACAAACTCTCACAACATAGACAACATAAAAAACTTACACGATATAAAATCCAAGTGTGCGTTCACCATTAGCAGTATTGCACTTGGCACTTCGATTTTGATCATAGTTCTGCATATTAAAGCTATGACAGAGCGTAAATGATAAGAGTGCTATGTTTTAGGCATTTTCGCCTATATTCAGGAAGTCGGCATCTCTGTTATTTTTCATAACTGCAGGGGAGTGGGGTGGAGGGGTAGGGGATCACACCCAGTCCTACCTGTGGAAACTGATGTATCGATATGGAACAATGTAAACTTTTTTACTGGAGTTATTTTTTGGGAGGATTGTGACCCAAATGACCCACACATGGGATTAAGACCTGCGTTACAGTACGGAATCAAACGCTGTCACATCTTTTCTCATTTCATTGTTTGAAGCGTCGAAGGACGGAGTCTACACTAGGGATGGGAAAGACCGACCCGTTAAGACCGATAGCGGCGTTTTAGTTAGGAATAACCGGCATTTTACGGTATTTGTTAGATTTTGGATATAACAGCTGTTTTTTATCAACTGAATAGAAAATCCGAAATATCAGGCAGTCATAGCAATAGTGCTAAAATTTTTCGTTTTTAAATAAGTCTTTAGTCCGCAGCTCGAGGTCGTGCGGTAGCGTTCTCGCTTCCCGCGCCCGGGTTCCCGGGTTTGATTCCCGGCGGGGTCAGCGATTTCCTTTGCCTCGTGATGACGGGGTGTTGTGTGATGTCCTTAGGTTAGTTAGGTTTAAGTAGTTCTAAGTTCTAGGGGACTGATGACCAAAGACATTAAGTCCCGTAGTGCTCCGAGCCATTTGAACCATAAATAAGTCTTTTTTTTTTAAAATGTGTAATTTTTATTCGCAAAATTTCCATTGTTTGGAATATTGCGTTATTTTTGAAACCTGGGAAAGTGATTAGTGCTCTTTTAATAAAACTGCCGACATAAATGATCGACAAACAAATGGCATAAGAATTGGTACAGCGTAGCTGAGACAATATGTCCTTATTGCCTTTTTTCGTGGCTGAAGGTACGTAAGTACGTGCAGTGTGCAAGACCCCCCCCCCCCCCCCCCCCCCACACCTGGTCTCTAGTCTTTCGCTATTGACGCCGGACATTCGTTGTATTGCAGAATAGCACCAAGCCTAACCTGAAAATATTTTCACGCAGTGGGGAAGCAATGAAGTACAATGCTTCATTTGCTTTAAAAGATTAAAGATCTGTCAGCCCCTTCTGTGAAATAATAAAAGAGGAAGGAAATTATGGTTATTAAATTGTGACCTTGACAATTCATTCGTAGTATACAACAAATATAGAAAGTACTAGTCTTGCTGCCTATGTAGTTAACAGGAAAAATGGAGTTCTTCAGCCACAGTTTTCGCTCCTTAACACTGAAAAATGGTTCAAAATGGCTCTGAGCACTATGGGACCTAACATCTCAGGTCGTCAGTCCCCTAGAGTAAGAACTACTTAAACCTAACTAATCTAAGGACATCACACACATCCATGCCCAAGGCAGGATTCGAACCTGCGACCGTAGTGGTCGCGCGGTTCCAGACTGAAGCGCCTAGAACCTCTCGGCCCTTAACACTGACTATTCCGATAATTCCGGTTGTTACATGATTCTTGAGCACAGTTTCAAAAAATTAGAATCAGTACGAGGATATCGGTGATTTTCTGCAGTATTCAATCACTTATCACTTTAAGAAAAAAGCAGAGAACTTTGGACGGACCAAGTTTCCTTTTTTTCGCCTTTTTAATTTAATATTCTGATTCTGTGTATCTTGAGACTGAGTGAGTCAATATGTTGCAGTCTTTGTTCCATTTCTACGTTTATTACAGGAAATAACTGGAGAAAATCGGTTATTTCAGAAACCGGTTATTTTTAGCGTTTATAACAGTCATGTTAAACTGGCGTGGAAGGAAACCGATATAGCCGACAACCAGTTGTTTCAGTACGGGCGTGTGCATGTAGAAACTGTGAACGGGCAGAGGCTAGTGCGTCAGCAAACTCCCTGCAACTCCGAGTCTATATGGCGTACGTCTTGTGGCGCACGTAACTTTAAATAGCGATGGAAGCGAGCGCGGGCGGCGGCAGCGGTAACACGTGCCGGGCGCTCACAGATGTCGCTGGCCACGGTGAGTCACTATCAGAGGCCAACGGCCCCTACGATTGTCACCGTTTTGCTGAATCGGCGCGAACTCATCCGCTGCGCCGGCTGGCGCAACGGGCTTCGCGCACTGTCAAGGTTGCAAAGTGAATTGCTTGCATACCACATTGGCCATTAGACTGTCTACACAGTATGCCTTCTTTCTCACTCCGGCCGTGTACCTCGCAATATCCGCTCTCACCTCTTTGACTCCACTTACATTTCTATTTTAATTTTTCCCCTTCTCGCCATACGTTGCAAGATTTCTTACAGTCATTGTAACAAAAATGAAATAACGTCGAGTCCTTAGTGTAGCGATTATGGTTAGTTGATATTAAGGGGGGAAACCACATTAGGAGGTTAAAAAAATCCGATTTTTTTATTACATAAATCGTTAGCGTAACTGTCCAAGAATAGGCTGTCAAAATTTCAAATCGAAATTCGCATTCCTTTAGATTTTATGAGTATAGAACCGAGTGCACATTTTCCACATATGAAGATCTATCAAGGCATGAATTACTGGAGAGATGTTTAGGTGGCCACACACAAAAGGCGAATGAAAGTTTTAGTTCCACTATTTAGCGATTAGTTCTTAAACACAGGCGGACTAAAAGTAGTTGAATTGGCATCGTATTTAGCAGCGGGCTTATTCAGTGAAGGAAATTCATCCCTTCTGATGGTCTTGAACGAGGCAGGAATTGTAGTAGGCACGTAAAGCTTCAATTATGCCGAACAAATGGATTACCAGCGCGTGAGCCGGCAGAATCAACGTAGTTCATTGGACTCGAAGCAAGGTCGGAAAGCTCGGAAAGCACTGCTGCAAGCACAAAAAATAGCCCATGAGGAAGAAGAAGGATTACTATATGGTACTGGAATCGCAGATTAAGCATTTTATATTAATGTTAACTTCCTTGAATATCTAGTTACAAAGAATTTATTTTTCAAACGCGTTTACCTCGAAATGACTTTTTTTACATTTGCGTGCAGTCTACTTCAAAAAGTATAGAACCGACCATTATGAAAATCGATAGTATGAGTCTTTATAAAATTACTAATTATATGAACCAACTTGTGAGATGATATCATGATTTTATGGGTATATTAGAGACAAAACTCGTAAAAATCGAAGTAAATTGTTCCAACGCCTGCAAAATTTTTAATTTTGATTATTTTCACCTGCATTCAGTTTCATATTCTTAGAAAATATGCTATTAATGTAAAATCAAAACCTTTTTGATTTCAGATGATAATCGGAACGGCTACACAGCACGCAATTGGAGAACTGTACTTACAACCTTCAGCGGACATCACAGCGTAACTTTGTTATTTTTGGCTGAAATTATCCAAAAAAATTCACAAAAACTGTTAGAAATATGAATGTAATGATGTCAAAATTGGATTCAATTCCAACTAATTCTTCACACCCAAAAAAAAAATCCCAAGGAATCAATGTCAAACAGCCTCCTAATGTGGTTTCCCCTCTTAATGCGACTCTTTAGGGTCCGATTTCTACAACCACCTCTGTAATTTTATAACGTGGAAAAGTCTTCATTGGGATCCATTCAGCGACGAGTAAGCCACATTTCTTTTTTTTCATTTTTATTATTTGAACTTCATTTTCCATTTACGACGAGTAAAAGCTAGTCCCACTGACTGTGTCTCAGAATCTGAGGAATTAAGGCAAAAAATTATACATACCTGACATTGTCAGCTGAAGAGAGATTGTGTATTCAATGTAAAGAAAGCGTCAGATATTAAGTTTTTATTGCCTCGGTCGCAACTAGGTGCACTGTATTACTAGTTTCGGCAGAGCTAAGCTGCCCTCTACACAACTGCAAGGTTTCAAAAATTACAAAAATATTAAAGTGCTGTAGTTGTAATAGTAAATTAACGAATTTACCTAAGATCTTTTTACATGCTCTCAGGATACAGGTTATGAAATCATGCTGTGTGATACACTGTTTAAGAAGGTACAAAAACGAACGTGTGGTTTATCGCACAGCATGAATACATAACCTGTACATTGAGGGTATGTCAAAACGAACTTATGTAAAATTGTTAGTTTACGATTACAGTTTCAACGATGTAATATTTTTGTAATTTTTGTAACCTTGCGGATCTGAAGGTGGCAGCTTATCCCTGCCGAAACTAGTAATCCAATGTACATAACTGCGATCAAGACAGTAAATATTTCATATCTGAAGATTTCTTTTTAATGTAGAAAAATATGTATGTACAACAATATTGCTGTTACGGGTATTTGTAACTTTCTTCCGATAGAATCGGACACAAACATCCCGATGATGATGATGATGATGATGATGGTTTGTGGGGCGCTCAACATGGTGGTCATCGTCGCCCGTACAAGTTCAAAATCTTTCCATTTCCAATCTCGCAACAACCCGAATGATGATGAGATGATGAGGTTAACACAAACATCCAGTCCCTGGGCGGAGAAAATACCCGACCTGGCTGGGAATCGAACCCGGGACCCCGTTTCCAGAGGAAAAACAATAAACACTCCGAATTGTCGTCGAAGTGAACTGCGCTTACAGAACAGACAAGGGGTCGCCACGACATTGGGATCACAGATTTACATCAGACTTCGTACGCCTTCACTGGGCCATTACAACAGCGTAATGTGCTAGCAGTAAGGTGCACAACTCTGGCAATTCCGAGAAAATCGCAAGAGAATTTTTACGCGTCCATCATGTAAAAAATAAATAAATAAAGAGAGACAGAGATAGAGATAGAGATGGAGATAGAGATAGAGATGGAGATGGAGATAGAGATGGAGATGGAGATGGAGATGGAGATGGAGATGGAGATGGAGATGGGGAGAGAGAGAGAGAAAGGGGTTAGTGGTTAGCATTCAAACTTCGACAAACGAACGTGTAAGAGGCGACGGTTCGACTCCCGCTCAAACTTAACTTTAAATCCACTTTTTTTCATAATTGGTCGTATTACTAAATTTGTATGACGTTTGAGAGGTAATATAATTGCATGATGCATTAGCATGAAGTTTTAATGAATTTCATGTTATTTGACTACTTACTATTTTTAATGAAATTTATTTATTAGAACAAGCATATTTATACACTATGTGAGCAAAAGTATCCGGACATCTGGCTGAAAATGACTTACAAGTTCGTGGCGCCCTCCATCGGTAATGCTGGAATTCAATACGGTGTTGGCCCACCCCTAGCCTTTATGACAGCTTCCACTCTCGCAGGCATACGTTCAATCAGGTGCTCGAAGGTTTCTTGGGGAATGGCAGCCCATTCTTCACGGAGTGCTTCACTGTGGAGAGCTATCGATGTCGGTCGCTGAGGCCTGGCACGAATTCGACATTCCAAAACATCCCAAAAGTGTTCTATAGGACTCAGGTCAGGACTCTGTGCAGACCAGTCCGTTACAGGGAAGTTATTGTAGTGTAATCACTCCGCCACAGGCCGTGCTTTATGAACAGGTACTCGATCGTGTTGAAAGATGCAATCACCTTCCCCGAATTGCTCTTCAACAGTGGGAAGCAAGAAGGTGCTTAAAACATCGATGTAGGCCTGTGCTGTAATAGTGCCACGCAAAACAACAACAGGTGCAAGCCCCCTCCATGAAAAACACGACCACACTATAACACCACCGCCTCCGAATTTTACTGTTGGCACTACACACGCTGGCAGACGTTCACCGGGCATTCACCATACCCACACTCTGCCATCGGATCGCCACATTGTGCACCGTGATTCGTCACTCCACACAACGTTTTTTCGCTGTTCAATCGTCCAATGTTTACGCGCCTTACTCCAAGCGAGGCATCGTTTGGCATTTATCGGCGTGTGGCTTATGAGCAGCCCTTCGACCATGATATCCAAGTTTTCTCACCTCCCGCCTAACTGTAATAGTACTTGCAGTGGATCCTGATGCAGTTTGGAATCCCTGTGTGATTGGCTGGGTAGGTATCTGCGTATTACACATTACGACCCTCTTCAATTGCCAGTGGTCTCTGTCAGTCATCAGTCGAGGTACGTGCCTCTTCACGTTTCCACTTTACTATCAAATCGGCACAGTGGACCTATGGATGTTTAGGAGTGTGGAAACCTCTCGTACAGACGTATGACATAGGTGACACCCAAACACCTGACCACGTTCGATGCCCGTGAGTTCCGCGGAGCTCCCCATTCTGTTCTCCCACCATGTCCAATGAGTACTGAGGTCGCTGATATGAAGTACCTGGCAGTAGGTGGCAGCCCAATGCACCTAATATGAGGAACTTATGTTTTTGGGGGTGTCCGGATACTTTCGATCACATTGTGTATGTGTTGTGTGAAGCCTACACTGGCAGCAGCACTAAGAATATACGAGAAACCGAAGAAACTGGAGAAGGTTCTGGGTTTTTTCTGGGGTAAGACTGTCGGACAACTTCAAAGCGAGCCCATAGCTCGTCGCTGAAAACTGCCGGAGAACCAGTGCCTGAGCAAGGGAATTCCACCTTAGACTGTGCGTATGATTCCGTGTGTTTGCTTCTCGTAGCACTCAGCTGCTAAATCGGAGAGGAGTGTAACGCCTTATGAGACATAATCGGTGTACGTATTTATTTATTCTCTATTTCGCTTATTGTATTAAAAGATTTATACTTTGGGGCGATAGAAAAAGCCGAACTGTTGATCACTTGTAGTAAAATGTGCCACGAGTCGCTACGTTTGCTGCGACGCTCAGTACAGGTCTTAGATAAATGCTCAGCACACCGAGAGACGGAAATTGCTTTGAACGTATGCCTCATGAAATGCACATTCGCTGAGGAAGTGAATCTAACATACTGGAATCGTAACCCTCGGTTCCTCGTTCTAACTCTTTCGAGCGATGAGAAAGTGCTAGATTCTGCATAATAATCACTGCACTGAGATCGTTTCCATCAATAAACACGATCTTTTCCGAAGAATTTAGCGAGCGTTTCTACAGTTAAATCACCAGTAACTGGTGTGTGCACACTTTCATCTTTTGAGGTTATTTAAAATAAAAGCGCGGATTCCTCATCCGTTTGAAATATCTCCCGTAATTAACTGTAAACAATCCACGGGGTCACCAACGATACCGAACTACTATATGTAGATGCCTCCGCGACAGAGCTAAAGGATTACCTTAGGATGAACGTGGTAATGTAGAAAGAAACGGCGTCTTCTGCCCAAATAGATCTATTATAAACTCTAGTTTCTATTATAGTATCGAGTCAGACATTGTCATGTTGGAATATAGCATCTGGGAAAATCTGCGGGAAGGGCACTGCTTTCGTCAGCGCAATTTTGTCGATGAAATGTTATACTAGAAATTCCATGAGACAGAAATAACATGCCGGCTACTGGAAATTTTGTAGCATCGTTTTTATGGTGGAACGGTGAATTTGGTATTGCAAAGTGCGGAGTCTATTTTAAGTGGATATCCATTGCATAATACACTAATTCTCATGGTAAAAACTGATGCCAAACAAAATCCTGCACGTGTCTTCCATTGCGCAGCTGCTCCTGAAAACTCTCTCTCTCTCTCTCTCTCTCTCTCTCTCTCTCTCTCTCTCTCTCTCTCTCTCTCTCTCTCTCCCATGCACACACACACACACACACACACACACACACACACACACACACGCACGAACACGTACACACTCTACCTCTCTTCTATGCTTTGTCGCTATCTTAATCGTGTACAGGACCCTCCTGGGACTAATGAAACTGCTCGCTTTGCCAGGGCATAGCGCTTCGTAGTACAGGAGGGCTGTGGACTCATTGTCGCAGTAGATTCAGCTCTCATTTCAGGTCTGCAATAGATTTCGGCCAACAGCGCACGTTCTCAGCACTGACAAAGTCGGCTTGCATGACTCCCATCAACCACTCTGAAGTGAATGTAAGAGAGCGAACCATGCGAATATCGAAAGGAAATTGGTGTTGAGTTTAGAGGAACGGTGACAGTATTTCTTACAAATTTCTGTTAATATGTTGATGTCCGGAAATGTATCGTCAGTCGCTAAATGGCATAAACAATGTATATACATCGGAAAACCGCGATCCATTGATGTGTAAGGCGCTAAGGAGACGGCTTTAATTGAACCTGGAGCTACCACAAATGAGTCTCAAACGACAGTTCGGCGAAATTGGCAGCAAATTGGAGTACCTCCGCTAACGAAGATGCAATACATGAATGATGACTGCGTTTCCGCTAACGAAGATTAATCATCGAAAATGCGTAAGTTTTCGCACTTACAGAACTGGAATCTCTGTTGACTGGTGAAGAATTCCCTTCGCATTAGTCCACGGGATGTACCCGGAAACTAAGAGCAAACACACTGCAGTCATTGATAGGAACACGCGCAAGTCGGTAGTGGAAAGTTATCATTTGTGGAAAGTTTAGAGGATTCTTTGGGACCATTTATCTGTGGGAAGAGCATTATGGAATTACTAAGTTACGAACCCAGTGGTGCCGATCAACGATACAGTATGATCCTTTGATCCTGCATTGAACAGAGGATGTTCAAGTGGACCACCGCGGAATGTGTCAAAGCTATAAATATTTAATAGTGAGTGCATGAGCACGACTAAATCTTTCAAACCTTTCCCTGAATCGTTGAGTATTTGTTCAATAAGTCAACTTCAAATGTCTCCCATGAGGCAAACTGTCTGAAATCGGAGCGAAATACGGAAAACAACATGACACCAGGTACCAGAAACATACTGCATTATTCTCAACATCTCTACTTGACGTCTGTTGCATTCGGCTATTATTCTGGGTATCAGCTGCGGTCAGACTGCATATAAGCACTAGGTTCTAAGTGGTATCTATAGTGCTGTTACCTATGTAATGTGGGTACGGAAAGATGCTAGTGGTAATAACAGGAGACGTGCTACTGGCTCTGACAATTTAGTGGAAGTCATTACAATGACTTGCGATGGTCGTGATGGTAGTAATATGTAGGACTCGTCTTCCTAATTTATGTTTTCGGCGAAAACAAATTTACATGTCGAAACATTAAATTTTTCTTTTGGATTCTATGTGATAAGAAACGACGTACCCTTTGGCCTAACAGAATATTGGAACAGAACTTCGTGAAAAAAGGAGGGAAACCGTAGACGTTCAAGACTCAAAATTTTTATTTGTTGGGAAGCCTAAAGGGAGCCCTTTCGGTTTCGATCCCAGTGTACAGTAGGTAAGATTAGGGTTTGACTTCCGAGTGCTTTCTGAGGGTTTATCTCAGTATTATCTGCAAATGATTCAGGGAAATAACGGATAAAATAAATATGGAAGGCCGAATCGAGATTTGAACCCTGCACCTCCTGAATGCGAGTCCAGCGGTTTAAAATTCTGTTGCACTTCGGTCAGTATGTACCTTAACTCCTCAACTCATAATCCTTAATTTCTCACAAAACAGGAAGAAGGCTTAGGGGTTAGTTTCCCGACAATGGCAATGTATTTGTAGCGGAGCACAATATCGGTATCGACAAGAATGGGAAGGCAATGTGCGTACTGGAATTAAATAGGTATACAAGTAAAGGAAGAGGAACTATCGCAGATGAAAAAAAAACTGCGCTATTCCCTAATGTGTGGCACCGCTAAGTTAGATTACATATGGTTATTCCTTCTCTGATGCCTTCCTACCGAATTAAGGAAACGTGTCAGGAAATCCTGCTAATGTAGAAACAGGATGTGCGTCGTCATACAGGCGCTACGATCAGTTGATTCTGAGCACGTCTCTACCTTTTTCAAGATTTTGTCGGTCTTAATGAACTCTTCCGATATGATCTGTGGGAATCTTGAAGGGCCTCTGACGGTTTGAAGTCGAACTCATGACTGTGCCCCTGTAAGTGATGCATCAGTTGACGTTGCAGCACGCCTGTGAATGATGCTTCAACTCGCGCTGCTCTTTTTCGACATTTCGTGATGCAGATTTTTTTATTTTATTCATATGATTATTCACGCCTGTCTTTCCACCATCCTTCCCTGTGAAACAAGCTTAACGTTCGGAACAATAAAAATTACACATTAATGTAAATTCGTACAACACACATGAAACTAGCGCATTTTACCTCATAAACCGTCGAAACCAAATGTTAATGAAAACATCGCAAACGTTTCGCGTTCATAACGTTTTCGTGGCCATTAACCAGTCCTCTGATTCTGGAAATGAAATTGACAAAAAGATAACAAAAGGAAACTTGCTCAGGAAATTGTACATGAGATCTTTGTATCGCACCCGCACTCGTAGCCTGTGTACCTGTCACAACATTCGCATTTTTGAACTATATAATGGGCTAACTTGATTTTGATACATGCATATGATTATTTAAAGTTCACAGGTCAGCTTCTCACACTTCTTCACACTTCCGAAGCATGATGCCAGAAAGTATAGGATGTTAATACAGTCGGCTCATTAGCAAGAATTTTCTAGGAAATATAGTGCCTAATTTCGGGATAAACACACGGGAGAGAAACATAAATACGTGACTATGTAGAATGTTTTAGAGGAAAAATAAACCAATAATTTTGATTATTTGGCTATCAAAAAGAACACTAATAATAGTTACTACACTCTCCCATATGTCTTGAAAACCAAGAAAAGTAATTCCAAGAACGCATCAGCTATAAATAATTAGTTTGAGGAACAGAAATAGCCATGTAGAAGCAAGAGACAGTTGGTGTCATTTACTTTCCGTAATGTGGGAACCTGACATAGTAAAAAGTTTCACCGTCATTAAATAACTCCTTCAATTCTCTCTCATAAACAAGTATCTGCATTTCACGACAAAATCAACATGCCGGTTATTTTAGAATGACTAAATTACTAAGATTTACACGTCTGAAACTAATGCAGATGCGTTGCAACAGCTAAGAAAGCTGTATCTACATCCTTTGTCATTCTGCGAATGTTACAACATTTTAGACTTTAGCGCCTATAGGGCTGCATATTGACTAGAAATGCCCTGCTCTGTCATAAAAGGCGTATGCCCTCCCTAGTCAGGTTTATTTTCTTTTTTTTACGATTTCGCCTTGTTCAGGCATTTAAAACTTGTTTCCAATTAGAGAGCTCATTTGTATCACAAAAAACCTTCTTTATAGAACTAATTGCGTAAAATTTCTTACTGAAGGCTTTGTGGCTAGTGGGCCCTCACTTGGAAACACATGAAATCAAGTCACCCTATTAGTTACGTAATACATTCTTAGATCCACGATACAAACAATGTTCTGTGAAACGTTTTATCCTGGTGTGATGAGAAAGCAGGGAGCTTGTTTCAGAAATACCTCACCTCTGAATATGCAGCTCTGTTCATACGACTGAGGCATAGAATATTGTATACACAGTATTTCAAAAATGAGATTCCATAAAGCCGGAAAGGGTGTAACGGAAGTGGAATCGTTTTGTTTTGAGTGCGTCTAATTAATGGTAGTTGGTGTAAATGGGAATCTCTTATCTAATGTTTTACCTCCGAAATATCGTTTATCACTCAGTTTAAGTGAAGTTTCTTCTCTGCAACATTATACGCCGACGTTGTTCTCAGGTCTGTTACGTTTGGTTAGTCTTCGATTAGAGGTCATTAACCCAGCTTCGACAGCGTAGCAGTCTCGTGGCATGGTGTGGTCGCAAAAACCCCTCTACGAGAATACCATGTGATGATGCGAGAGATATGAACGGGACAAAATATTAAACAGTTGTTAGTGTTATGCTCGAAAGGACAGTAAATCGTAACCAAAACCGGGTGGCAGACTTTGAACGGCTGTAAACACAAAGGGTTGGTATTTGAATTTTGGTGTTTATGCAAAAAAGTAGCAAGAAATACTCAAAATAATACTCTGTTGAAGACCAGATATTGATACTGTGTATACAACATTCATGATTATCATCCTTACACACACACACACACACACACACACACACACACACACACACAAACGTACATACGCACGTATGCATATTCACATAGCCATACATACAAGTTAAGAAACACAGAACTTAAAAATTACATGTTAAATGATTTAACTGTAGTGTGAGAATAAATATTTCGTCTGAGGCTTTCTGGTTACAGAATTGATCCATACTGCTCCCTTTCATATCCGCCTTTAACAAAAATACGGACCATCACGGAACACTTCAATTCGAAATAAGCTGCATTTTCTTGAAGTTACATATTTCTTCAGTCTTTGCAGACTAATTATATTGGAAAAATTATTAATTTGCAATAACCAGCAGCAAAAACACAGTCAAGAATTTTTATTCCAATCAAAAACGGTCTTGAAATAAAAGGTGCAACGAGAAATTTTACTCGTCTTAAGAGACGCCGAGCCGCACAAGAAGTGGGCGTGGTACTCGCATTCGTAGCAATTCACGAGTGCGCCAAAACAGGACGTGTTCTGGTGAACAATATCTTGCAAGATTTCTGCGTTAAGTATTTGATACTAGCTGCCTTCAAACAAGCGGAGTCCTCAGCTTCGGCTAGTGAGAGACGGAAATACTGACGGCGACGCTTAAATTAGCACGAAACTGACGAAATCTGAAGCGCCGTCCGTATCGCAGTTCTCGATATAGAAACAGAATGAAACAGCAATGAATTACTTTTCACTGAGAGACAGTGTGCTGACTGAGGAGACAATGCTTGCTAGAAGTTCGTGTGTGTATGTAACAAGCGCCAAAGTTCACATGAACGCTGTTTCCCAAAGAAGATGACGCACGCTTGACCCACATGCGACTACCAGCTGCCCAGGGTCCAGTACGCACAGAACAGCAAACACACGCGGGGGTACTGCTCACACGCATTCATCAATGGGACACTGCAAATATGTTTCGGGGAAAGTTGCCTACATCATAATAAAGCATCCGGAAACAACTTCGTAATCCACAATGCACAAAAACGCGTATTGTTATTTGCATATATTTAGCAAAACTCGCCTTGCGAAGTAGGAAGTTTATTGACTCTCGAGGCAACGAAAGATTTATTATATACTTGAGCGTCATAATGTACAATTTTCCCGCAAACTTCCGTACAGAAATGCTGGGGCACTTTTCCACAACAAGAAACTTTAACACTGCTCACCTCTTAGCTCACTACAAAGTTATAAAAACGCCCACTTGCATCTTTTAAACGTAAACTTCACCTAGTAAATATATCAGACCAATAATGAACCAAACGCGTATTGCATTCTAGGCGTAATATTATATTTAGTTATGTATTAGTATCTCTATGCAGCGGAACAGGTGCAAAGGCTAGGTTACAAAAAATCTGCAGAATATGCAATCTTTGGCCATTGTTATTTTACTACTGTCACTGCAAATGGACGGGCTACTGTCAACACCCTTGCTACAATAACAATCTAAAAGGAAGTGTCTATAATTTAAATATATGACTCACATTTTTAAAGGTGTCGGCAACACTTGCAGGTGTCCAGAAAATCTCCACATTTCAGTTTCACTCCATTGTTCAGCGGTGTTCCAATCTTCTTGGCACGTTCTGTTCAGCAATTTTTCATATTTTTGTCAACTGTAAACACCAGTCGGCAAAAACGTCCAGTCACTCGATATATTACTTTTTCACGCTTATTTTAAATTTGACGCTGATGCTGTCAGTTGACAAAAACTCTTATTTTCACCAATAGAAATCGCCCAGTGCAACGGACACTGCTGTCAGTAAATTGCAGCGCGAAAAGTTCGCAGTGAATATTTAGAAGACTAAGACACAGTTTCGAAACAAATAAGCGATAACGCAGATTAAAAACTCCTAATTGTCACACTAAATAACTCACATCATCTTGGTCTTTTCGTTTTATCGCTGTTACACGATAAATAACACAAAATTTCGAAAAAAAGTAAATTTCGCTTTTCGCGGCTAAATAAACTGCGAATACACTTTGGTGTCTCGTCGCGAAATGTATCTACAACCAACAATTTTTTCTGCATAAATAACTGTAGTCCGGTGTGTCCTTGGTCACCTAAAGAACCCCGGATCGCGTATGCGGGCTTCACCATGTGCAATGCTTTGAGTTTGGTTTCGTTCGGAGAAGTCGTTGACCTCACTACTACAGACTCTCACTCGAATGCGCTGGAGTTGCTTGGTGGGGAGCAGCAGGAGAAGCAGGGGAGGCGCGGAGGACGGGTTTTCGGCACTTCTATCTACGCCGCGTGCAAAAAAGTGCGACCTTTCGAGACTCATATGAAGCAAATTCTGGCCAGATATACATTCAAAAAAGCGTCAGATCACTAAAAAGATGTTAAAAACGGTGCACAAGTTCTTACTGTCGGTACATTTCGCACGTAGGCTTCGATCAGCTTCCACTGACGTTTACTGTCTGTATTAATGCGCGCTCGTGGCGGTAAAGTTCAAAGTGCGATCTCGTGGTTGCGAGGAAGCCGCCCGTCGCAATGTGTACGCGTAGCTGTGTAATATAGCGGGAAGAGGGGGGGAAGGGGCGGGGAAAGGGCCCGACCCGTTGTGCGCATGCCAGGAAACAACAACGGGACATTCCCCTCCGCTGGCGCTCGGAGGTGCTCGGCAGTACTCGGTGCCGGCAGCCCGAGCTCTGCTCGAACGTATCATTCATGCTGCAGCAGCCGGCAGGCGAGCACGCAGTCAGCTGTTAACCGTTGTACACGCATTGCACGTTTCGTCGGAAATATTGCACAGCATTCTGAAGACGTGACGATGCTGTTTCAGTTGCATTTCACTGATTTTGTAATATTCTGTGTTTTGTTTAGTGGAGTAACAGGTAACAGACAAAATACGGCCACGATCTTGCGAGCACGTTGTCAAGTTGATTCCGTTTGTGGTATACTGCGATTGTTTCTTTATTTTTTGTCTGAAATAGCTTATTTCTGCTCAAGTTCAATATGAAGATGTAAGTCACTTTTTTGTGACTTCGTACAAGGAACGCAATGCGAAAGACAAGTTACTCAGAGTGGCGCTGCCCGTGAAAATGAATACTCTAGTAAATAACTACTGCGAGTAAGTTTACGATAAGCTCACATTATTACAAAGCTGTTATCTTCTTTTTCTTTCACTGATTTAAGAGTTAACTGGTCCATTTCACTGAAAGAAACGTATTTCATTCTCAAGGCCACGTTAAGGTCACACGTAGCGTAGCAGCTGATGCACCTCGTTGCCGGTCGGATCTATTTCTTTTCGGCTTTTCTGTCCCTTTCGGTTCATTCATATTTCGTCAGACTGATAATACTTTGACTGATAATACTTTATATACAGACAGCATAATGATTTTTATTTTAGCTCAAGTTCTGATTGCTGTAGACTATGAAACTAAACCAGTAGATACTCAATTGGAAATGTATCTGAAGTAGAAGTAAAACCACAGGGAAACGAAAATTCAGATTCGGCCAATTTTAATGTGCTTTTTAATTTAAAACAATAACTACCTGAAAATGAGCCCATGTTGCGTATAATCAATAACTCTTTAATGACTTCCTGTTACATATTTTATAATAACAGCTTAAAGTGCGATAGGATTTTAACCTTCCTCCAAAACGTGCAGTAACAAAAGAAGTTACAAGAAGTGTAGTAAAAATACGTTATCGTTACACATGTCTTCCACCATGCTACGTCTGAATTAATTCCATCTTCTCGTTGAAATATAGTAATCCAATACTCTACAACTATGGGAAAGTCGGTATAAAAATTTAAAAAAATAGTATATAGAATTCATTGTGATGTTTCTGTTAAATAATACTAAGACCCAGCTAAGTCAAATGAAAACAAGAAGTGCTGAACACAAGATTTTTACCATTTACGTTCTTACATTTTAAAGAAGTCTGGCACATGGCTGCAGACTGTGGCGAAACTATAACTTAACGGAATCATAAATTTTTAATGTAAACGGAATCCACGTTCCCCCTCATTCTAATTTTGAAATGTACAAATATAACAAAGAGTCTGTGGTCTGTGTATTTCGAGGTATTAGTTTTCTGCTCTCGTCCTGGTGTACTTTTATACTGGCTCCAGTACGCCAGCCAAATTTGTTTTCGTACATTTTTTTGCGTATAGTGTAACCTCCAATTGTTAAGTTTTCTTCCCACCACTTCATTTGCAGTAGAAAATTATAGGTCCTAATCCCGTGCTTCTTTGTCCAGTATTCTTCACCACTAAGATATCTCCACAACTTTCAACAGTAATCTTTGACTCATCAATTTATTATTTATTTAACCTGGAAACAATACGATCATCAGGTCCTCTGTTACATTTAACCAGGTATTCTGCATAGTTTACATTAGATTTGGTACGCTAAGCATATTATGCCAGATTTAGAAATTAAATATTGCAACAATACCGATAAAAACGCTCACAGTTTATATTTGTTCATGATAAATACAAGAATAAACAAATTACAACGAGGTAGATGTTAATTACAAAAGGATAGAAGAGGGAGGGAAAGGGGAACGTGATAACACAATACATATTAGGGAAAAGAAAGTGGCGTCACCCATAGGCAAAGAAACGAGAAAGAAGCGTAACTGGGTTTACCATTTGACAGGGGGAAAATGGGCCATAGTCTGAAGAAAAAAAAGAAGTGTTTCAGTTTCTTCTTCATTTATTCAGTTATCTTCCATCAAAAATTCAGACTCATATTCTTTTTAAAATCTTACTGGCTCTCCAGGAATCACGGGCTGAAACTCTTAAAATTTATGTATTGCAAAATCGTATATTATACCTAATTAAATTAAAAATATATTAATCTATTAAACTTTTGATGCTTAGACTGCAGCACACGGTGACTAGTTTCGCTTGTTTTCTACAACCATCCTCAGATCTATTAACAGATGGAGGAAAAGTAGCCAAAGGAAATATTGTACAGCACAGTGGGAGATTAAACAATGTATAACAGCTGAACAATAATGTAAGGAGAGCCAACGCCAATACCAAAAGTGAACATGTAACAGATCCACTTAACGGTAATGTATAACGAGTAGCAGTGTTATATAGCTAACTGGCAATATGCTCTATGTAAGACACAAATCCTACGTTACTGTCAATAATTCAAGACAAAAATGTAGAAAGTTTGTACCTAGGTCCAAATAATTTTAAAACTATAAAAATAACAATGGAATGAAATTGAAATTATAAAACAGGGAAGTTGACTCAGATAGTTAACTGGCAGCCGGTGTATGGTTTTTCTCTCTCATTTTACGACCTTTTATCACCTACCTTTCTTATAAAATCATTACGTACTGTTTGGTGTATATGTTTATAACTATGGAACAGCTGACAGTTCCTATGCCGTTGCATACACTATTCTCCCTATAATACGTACAGTACAGTTGCAAATCACTGGCATGTGATGCATGTTTTGCTAATGCAACTGTCATTTTTCCTTCGTTAATACCGTCATCTTACGAGATTATGGTATGTTACTCATATTTTTAGCGCTACGCTGTACTCTGATGTTTTTTATCATTTGTCAGTTGCGTAGGATTTGTCTTTTACATATGGTACGTTGTCAGTTAACTACATAAGGCAACTTGCCTGTCTTATTGTTTCAAATGCATTCACTTGTTATTTTTATAGATTTAAAATCACTTGGACCTAGATACAAAATTTCTGTATTTTTGTCTTGAATTACTGACAGTTATGTAGGATTTGTCTTTCACTTACGTCATGTTGCCAGTAAACATATGACACAGCTGTCCTGCCTTGTAATTTAAACTTCATTCCTTCGTTATTTTTACAAATTTTAAAATTTACTTGTATTTAATTATGAGATTTTTAAGAATTTTGGGTTTTAAATTCTTTCCGCTGGTTTACAACCTGGCTGTCGCATGATGGAAGTTTTTAACTACATACTGTCATAGTCTTGTTGACCCAAAATACGAATGTCAATGCGCATTATTGCATGGCTACAGTTAATGATGGGTGTTTTTCAGCGCATGGTTACCGTCTATTAACGATTTCAACGGTATACCATCTAATAATCAGTAACATATTAGTTGTACACTACTGTGAAGTGGATCTGTTTCATGTTCATTTTTACTTTTAAGACTTGGTTTTCCTTATATAATTTTTCAGCTGTAATACATGGCTTTATATCCTACTTTACTATTAACATTTTCTTAGGCTACTTTTCCTCCGTTCGCTTACAGATCTGAAGATGGTTGTAGAAAACAACCGAAACTAGCCATCCTGCTGTAACTGTATAGTGAAAATTGTGGTCCAAGCATGAAAAGTTTTTTTACACTAAAATTTTTTTATTTAATAAATTACACTAAGATCGTCTCCTCCCTGACAATGTCAGGCTTCACGTATATTATAACGCTTGCTAGTGGTAAGTCATGTCATGGAGATCACCTTTCTTCTGCGTTTAAATATTTTTATTGTGGGCCAATCATTCTTGTTTAGTTCGGCATCGGGGAATCGCACAGAGAATAAGAATACAGACGAACAATTATTAAACTCCAAAATATTTCAGTTCAAACTACAAGTTACTGTTACCAAACATAATACTTTATGTTCGTGTATGTATATAAATTCTATGTGGTGTAAATGCGACACGAATAGGATCCGATGGTGGAGGTTTAGCCCTCCAAGACGCGTAATGGAAATAAAATCAGACTGTGACTGGTTACAGAAACAGTTAGCTTCACCTGGTTTTTCATAATAGTCACAGCAAAGCCTACCCTAATATAATCGAATAGAAAACGTTTGTCAACAATACTGATCTAAACCATGTTAAAACAGCCATAGAAAAGTGTATGATAGGGGAAAAAGGCTTGTTAGCAACCTCTTGCAGTAAGCATTTGTTTCTTCGACATCAGTTGCCTAAATCATTGTCAGAGATGTTATCGTACGTATATAAACAACGAAAAACATGTACTATCATCGAAAAAATTAACCACTATTGCTAGGTGTACAACATAATAATATATTCACGATCATAAAACACCAAAATAACCTACTGGCAAATGCATTTCTGGTGGCGAATAAGTTAACACCAATTGATTAGACAATCTGTCACGATTATCAGTATCAAGGAGTGGAGAGTATGACTGTATGTTCGGTCTTCATTACATCTTCAAGAAGGTTCTTGTGGCGTCTCTGAAACCACTATTTCTTAGAGAAACAGTTAATATCCAAGGTGACTAGAGCGCATTATTTCTATAACTGCTACATAACTATGCATGGGCTTCGGCAGAAATTTTTCCATGAAGGGGTAACATTCCAAACTAGCCAGTTTTATACAACTAATTCGGAATGTTTGAAAATATGTCATACCCTAAGAACTAAATTTGACAAGGAGTACACGAAACGTACTGTATTACAGAAGATCAGTTGTCATCTACTAGACCTATTTTAAGTAGATTACTTGGGTATGTAAACAGCATTTCAGTCGCGTATGCAAAGTACATATTTTTATGTTATTAATATTAATATGCATGCGACCATTTTGAGACAACGATCTGAACCTACAACCTCATATGTTCGATATAAAAACAGTTATTAAATTGACGACTAGTTTCGTGTTAACTGAAACCACTTTCAAATTATCCAGGCACATAAAAATGTATTTCCCAAAGTAACATATGAATCATATCAAGATCATTCATATACGAATAACAAAGTCAAGTTTAACTTCGAACAGTGACAGAACAAATAGAGAGTTTTATGTTATGTGTTTGATGTTACTGTTCATGGTTAAACTGGATCTTGTTATACGTACGTATATGTTTAATCCTGACATGTTTTATATGCTGTTTCGGAAAATAATGTTTCTTTGGTCTGGATGGTTTGCACTTGGGTTCAGGTAATCCGAAACTAGTTATTAGTTAAGTTAAAAAGTTAATCTTGGAGGTTTGGCTGTTTCTGTAACGAAATGGTTAAAACAAGTTGCTATCCGGAGTTAATCCAGTGTGCTGGAAATCTAACATTCTCTTATGAGTAATTCCAGGGTGTCCATAGAGTTGTGAAATAATGGTAGAAAATATTCATATAAATGATTTATTCCTATTCTCGTAATATTAGGTTGAGACTGAAAATCAAAAATCCGAAATAGAAAAAGATTGAGAAGGACTTAGAAATTAGAGCTCGATATCAACAAAAAGCCACATTAATAGTTTAGGCTTCGTAGTTAAAAACGCAAAATAAACTTAAAGAAAGGGTCATTTGCCTCTGATGCCATCTACAACACTTTGCTGAAGAAACTTCACAGCTCTTTATGTTAATGCATTTATTGCATTTCTTTCATGATTTGTATTTTTTAGTGCCGATAGCAACTGAACAAAATCTGTTTCGAAAGCTACCTTTTTTAGAGCTGGTTAGGTACAGTGTAGCCGAAGGACAATATGCGACTAGATGACTGTGGGAATCCTTCCAAAACCATCCTCAAACTGGCCGGTAAAATCAACTTCTAGCAGTTTAGGGCTCCACCAAAGTAATTCTCTTCTCTTGAGTTCGTCACAGTATTGTGCAGCATGCCAACTAGAGTGCAGAATTCGTGGCTCTGTGATTGCATGTGGTACTGTGTTACACCCACAGACTTTGAGAATGACCCAATCCTAGAAAGTATGTTTTCTTGAACTTGAAATTTCATAATTCTGCCCTCTCTTCTAGTGCGGAAAATGGCACAAGGCCACGTTCTTCGGAATGTTCTACATGTTACGAGTAAGTTATGTATTAAGGGGAGAGGACGTGCTAATGGAAGCTGGGGACGAATGACTGGCATTTGTACTGCTGATGTTTATGTGTAGGGAATCGGCGACGGAATCCGTGCACCAGGGTTTTAGATCGGCTGCTTTCGGCAGCAGGGTAGGGGCTGAACAAGAAGGCGAAAGAAAAAAACTGAATACATCGTTTCGGCTTGGCTGTGTAAAGATTCGTATCCATCTTGACTGCAGATTAGCGCCGAAAGCGCAACAACACCAAGGAATAAGCATAATTTTCCGTGAACAGAATGACAACTAAGAAAACCCCACATGAGCTGGGTACTCAGAAACAGTCTTGAAAAGCTTGTGAGGGTGCTGCAGTGTAGGCTGCTCTGAGACATAACCGTAAGGAAAAAATTTGATACCTTACGCCCTTTTGGAGTTAATTAGTATTGAATTTAGCCAAACAGGCGGTTGCGGGTGCAAATTCAAGAGAGATGGTGTTGCCAAACAGTTTCCTGAAACTGAGCAAGAGAATGATAAACAATTTGGACATTGGATGATAGTGTGGATCAAACCCTAGCCAAAGGCTGAGCAGTCTCGTGCTGCTCTATGACAGCAACTGACACTAAAGTCTTGTTTACACGACAAAACTAGGTTGCAGGCAACTTTGCTACCGGCCACTGCGCTTGCGCGCCGCCCGTTTGGGCAACTCGTTGGTGAAACTAAACACTTTCGGCGTGTTCCATCTTTGGCGACACTAACTGGATGAGTTTTGAGGTTATGTGTGTTCGTAGAGTGTAGACAAACTGAAATATGAAATGAGGAACAGAGAATAATGTTCGCTTTTTGGATATCTACGTTTTGCATAGGTGTTTGTGGGATTTCAGTGATGCTGATTACAAAAATAAGCAACATATTGCTGCCACCGAGACCGTCATGTGCGATCATAACATAGATGGTTTTACAATATCTGAGCAGCAGGGCAAAATTTATTGAGTTAGGAGCACATATACAACTGAATTAAGAAAAATACAAGCAACTGTAATTCTAGCTGTGGCAATGCTCTCGTCTACAAGACTAAAATCCCATCGTTCGAGTTGGCCAACTCTTTGTTAAGGAATATTGTTGACAGGAGGGAAGGCTATACAAATTCAGGAAGCTGCAATCTTTATTCAATATTCATCTATTTAAAACGTCGCTGCAATGCTCCCCATTCACCTATGTTAGAATTTTGAAATATTGCCACTGTAAAGATCTCCCTTCAAGGGAGTAGTTTGCAAACCATTCTCTTCTTAATGCGGCCTGCTTCGAGTAATTATTGTTGCTAATGTTAATTTAATAATTATTATTGTTAATGTTAATAATTATTGGTATTTATGAAATAGCGTCATCACCAACTAAAACTGTATCATATAGCGTGCCGAGTGTTCTCGATTGTAATGCACGCAATATGATACTTAATTTCAGTTCTGGCGACAGTGCTTCATGCATTACAGTACCTTTATACCTTATCTTATAATTAACTCTATCCAGAAGAAACGTGAACAGTTCTGGTGACATTCTAAGACAATTAAAATAACTTCTTGGATCTTCCGTTATGAATTATTTCAGCAAGGATGCTGAGCAACCGAGATGACGTGTATTCTTCATCCAGTCACTAATCGAAACACGTTTATTTTTTCCTTATGCAGCAATTCCACGCAACAAGCTTTAACTCCATCACAACTCTTGCGACGTGCAGCTGCCAAAACTTTCATTTCAGATACGACTCGGGGACCCACAAAACGACGAAACTGAAGTGTATACTGGTGTCTCCGTGTCTGCAGTCATATATGAAACCACTTGCGTGCAACTCATTCCACGCAACCAGTGGCGCAACTTAATGTCGTCGTGTAAGGCTATGGCCACACCAGCGTGTTTTCACTTGCGTTTGTTCGGGAACGCAAACCGACATAGACCACTGTTGTTGAATGGGGCTGGCCACACGACGCTTTTTCGCACGCTGCTCGCACGTGTTCTTCGGCTTTCACTCGGAGCTAAGGCGCTGGGGTGCATTCGATCTGCGTGTTTTTCACGCAGGGCACTTGCCACACGTGCGGGAAACGCGCTGCGTTTGTGTTTGTCTAAGGGAAGAACGGCTGTACCGGGTGACTCAGAATCCGTTACTTATATAGCAGCACAGTGCAGCGACCGGTGATTTAAATTCTGTTCGTGTGCATTTCTTGTGTTATTTACATTAGTTACTAATTACTGTATTTCATACAGTGCAACACGTTCAGTGTACCGGTAACATTCTCGAGACATGTCTGCGCAATCTGTCGCAACCCACTTCACAAGCACGTCTACGATGTTTACTTGAGAATATCAGTCTTCATTCTGCGAATTTATGAACATGAACATGTACAATCAGTGCAATATGTAAGTTGTTTTATGCAATAGTTATCTTATGCTTGACTTGCTGATATACTTTTGTTCTCATGTTCATGAAATATCGTTATGTGATATGATACAATAAAATATGAATTGGATCAAGATTAAGTGACATGTACTGCAGAAAGTATGTTATATTCCATGGTATAGTTCTTGTTTATGTAAAACTGTATTGCAACCTTTTACATCTGATCCCAGATAGCGATCTTGGCTGTTCGAACTTCTGTTGTTACATTAATCTAGATCGCCCCGTTACTTGATAATCTCAAGCATATACGATGTCGTATGTACCAATATTCTTGTATCTTGTAATGTGTCAAAACGCAGTGTATGAACAGCGAAGTAATGTTTCTGGAAAATCAGAAACACCCAAGGCTGTCCAATAAGCGACACAAAGAGTACAAAAACAGAGATAAAAAAGATAACCGTGGCTGGCAGCTACAGCGGCCCTTTGGAGGAGAAGTGTGATGGAATAGACGACAAGCAGAAATCATATCTTGGTGAGCACTGTCAGTAAATATTTCATTAATATACACATCAAAAAAAGTTTTGTATCACCTCGGTTCCGAGAGTTCCGGAAACTGTACAGAAAATTGGAATAAAGATCAACATAAACATCATTTCCGCCCTTTTCATTGCTCATGAAAACCACGCATTGCATGTTGTATCACCATACAGCGAGACCTTCAGATGTGGTGGCCCAGATTGCTGTACACACCGGTACCTCTAATACCCAGTAGCACGTCCTCTTGCGTTGATGTATGCCTGTATTCGTTGTGGCATACTATCCACAAGTTCAGGGAGACACTCTTGGTCCAGACTGTCCCACTCCTCGATCGCCATTCGGGGTAGCTCCCTCAGAGTGGTTGGTGGGTCACGTCGTCCATAAACAGCCCTTTTCAATCTATCCCAGGCATGTTCGATAGGATTCATGTCTGGAGAACATGGTGGACACTCTAGTCGAGCGATGTCGTTATCCTGAAGGAAGTCATTTACAACATGTGCACGATGGGAGAGTGCATTGCCGTGTACGAAAGCGAATGCCTCGCCAATAAGCTGCTGATATAGTTGCACTATCGGTCGGAGGATGGCGTTCACGTATCGTACAACCTTTACGGCTCCTTCCATGATCACCAGCGACGTACGTCGGCCCCACATAATGCCACCCCAAAAACAGTAGGGAACCTCCAACTTGCTACACTCGCTGGTCAGTGTGTCTAAGGCGTCCAGCCTGACCGGTTTGCCTCTAACCACGTCTCCGACGATTGTCTGGTTGAAGGTATCTGTGACACTCATCGGTGGAGAGAACGCGTGACGCCAGTCCTGAGCGGTCCGTTCGGCATGTTGTTGGGCCCATCTGTACCGCGCTGCATGGTGTGGTTGCGAAGATGGACCTCGCTATGGTCGTCGGGAGTGAGTGGCGCTTCATGCAGCTTATTGCGCACAATTTGAGTCGTAACACGACTTGCTGTGGCTGCACAAAAAGCATTATTCAACACGCTGCCGTTGCTGTCAGGGTTCCTCCGAGCCATAATTCGTAGGCAGCGGTCATCCACTGCAGCAGTGGCCTGAGGGAGGCATGTCATCGATAGTTCCTGTCTCTCTATATCTCCTCCATTTCCCAACAACATTGCCTTGGTTCACTCCGAGACGCCTGGACACTTCCCTTGTTGAGAGCAGCTCCTGGCACAAAGTAACAATGCGGATGCGCTCAAACCGCGGTACTGACCGCCTAGGCATGGTTGAACTACAGACAACACCTCCTTCCTGGTGGAATGACTGGAAGTGATCGGCTGTTGGACCCCCTTCGTCTAGTAGGGGCTGCTCATAAATGGTTGTTTACATCTTTTGGCGGGTTTAGTGACGTCTCTTAACAGTCAAAGGGAGTCTGCCCGTGATGCAATATTCACAGTCAACGACTATCTTCAGTAGTTCTGGGAAATGGGGTGCTGCAAAACTTTTTTGATGTGTGTATTTGTAAATAGAACACTGAACTGTATTCACGAATCAAATGTCAACAAAACAGTTTTTAGATGAAAAAACTAGCAATTGTTCGAGGATGTTAGCGTTACGACCTCAACAGTGTACAGATCCCTGAGAAGAACAAAAGTTGGGTTGGGTTTGGTTTGTTTTGAGGGAGGAGACCAGACGGCGATGTGATCGGTCTCAACGGATTAGGGAAGGGCGGGGAAGGACGTCGGCCGTGCCCTTTCAAAGGAGCCATCCCGGCATTTACCTGGAGCTATCTAGGGAAATCGGGATGGCCGGACGAGGGATTGAACCTTCGTCCTCCCGAATGCGAGACCAGTATGCTAACCACTGCGCCAGCTAGCTCGGTGGAACCGAAGGAATCAGCAGAATGATTCCGGTACTATTGCCGCTATTAGTTAATTCTGTCCCCTGTGCAGGTATTCTTTCCAGTATGGGTATCGTCAAAATTGTAGCCGTCGTGCTGTTTCAAAAAATTGTGAAGTGCACAATATGCTTGTGTAGATAGCACTCTGCCACGTCCGCATGCCATCGATTGGAGGATGGAAAATTTTCAGTTGATTAGATAAAACGCCAAATGCTCATTATACATAACTTAGTGCTTGGGATAGCCTGTAGTTACAGAACTACTTAAACCTAACTAACCCCGAGGCAGGATTCGAACCTGCGACCGTAGCAGTCGCATGGTTCCGGACTGCGCGCCTAGAACCGCGAGACCACCGCGGCCGGCCGTTTTTTGGTGGATATGGTCTCATTAAGTTGCAAAAACCACATCAGCCACAAACATTTCATGGCTTTTCAGTTCTCAACAATGCACCTGGCAAATTCAAAGTTTAATTATAATTTTTTTACGTAATTCAGTTCATAGTATTCGCTGCCTGATTTCCATGGTTTAACAAATCTCACGTGGTTTCTATCTGTGGATCGCACACAGTGAGGGAAGTTTGCTGTCTACTCATACTGGTCACTGGTATTCATCCACTCTCCTGTTTTAGTATCTGTCATATGTACTTGCACGCGTCTGTCACAATGCAAGCAACTGTAAATCGGTCGAGAAGGAACTCATAGTGTAGAGAACGCATCGAACTCCCATTCCCTAGACAACTGTTAAATTTAGTTTGATCTATTATGAGTCGTTGGTGAAAGCCTATATTTATATAGTTTGCACGTCGCTTACAGGAAAATTCTTCCCATTTTCAAGCCGGCCGAGTTGGCCGAGTGGTTCTAGGCGCTTCAGTCTGGAACCGCGTGACCGCTGCGGTCGCAGGTTCGAATCCTGCCTCGGGCATGGATGTGTGTGATGTCCTTAGGTTAGTTAGGTTTAAGTAGTTCTAAGTTCTAGGGGACTTATAACCTCCGATGTTAAGTCCCGTAGCGCTCAGAGCCATTTGAACCCATTTTCAAATGCGTTTTCTGTGTGCTATGCTATTTATTCGTGATGTTTTCCATGTGTGAGGTGCTGCATTCTTTTGTTGTCTTTAGTATAATGTATAACAACGCGTGCATATTTTAATTAACTATCGATATTTATATAGAGTTATAAGCTAAGCTCTATACAAATATCGATCATTAATTAAATATTGCACGTATTTTTACAGATTAACTGACGCCTATGGACAGTCATCGCACCACATAATGCAAGGACGGCATTCTTATTCAATGAAATTCCGCTCGTAGCTGATGCTAACAATAAGCGCGCAGAATAAATGTTACCGCAGTTTGCACCAACGCTCTCCTGGTAGGATTTCCCTGGCTTCCACACTGCGTGAGACAAGCACCCGTGTGAACAGCACTACCAGATCTGGGTGTGTTGTGTGAATTTCGGCATAAACGCGAGTGAAATACCCTCTCGTGTGGCCGCAGCCTAATTGTATCTGGCGGGCCGCTTGAATGGTTGGTTAGTTGATCTGGGGGACCGGACCAAACAGTGAGGTCATCGGTACCATCGGATTAGGATGCGGAAGGAAGTCGGCCGTGCCTTTCAATCTAACCATCCCGGCATTTGCCTAAAGTGATTCAAGGAAAATCACGGAAAACCTAAAACAGGATGGCCGGACGCGGGTTTGAACCGTCGTCCTCCCGAATGCGAGTCCAGTGTACTAACCACTGTGCCATATCGCTCGGTAGGCGCCTTAAATTTGGGGCACAACGGCCTGATTGGCTAACTTCAATGCCAACTAACTCTGAAACGGTGCAAATTAACAATGTTAATCGAAAGATATTCGGATGAGCAGCCCTGTTACCTCAGGTCTTACAGGTTGGTCGAGAAGCAAACCACAGAAGGATATTGAAAGAAAGATTTTAGTAAATTTTAGTAAATAATCATTGCCTGGAAAGACAAGTCCACCACTTTACAGCTGCTCTTTTGCGAATAACTACACGTAAATTATTGACAATGCTATTCATGAATGCTGTTGGATAAAGTATCTCACTAAGGAATCAGTAAAATCAGAATTTTAGGCTACTTATCTTGTAAATAGGTGCAAATACACTCCTGGAAATTGAAATAAGAACACCGTGAATTCATTGTCCCAGGAAGGGGAAACTTTATTGACATATTCCTGGGGTCAGATACATCACATGATCACACTGACAGAACCACAGGCACATAGCACAGGCAACAGAGCATGCACAATGTCGGCACAAGTACAGTGTATATCCACCTTTCGCAGCAATGCAGGCTGCTATTCTCCCATGGAGACGATCGTAGAGATGCTGGATGTAGTCCTGTGAAACGGCTTGCCATGCCATTTCCACCTGGTGCCGCAGTTGGACCAGCGTTCGTGCTGGACGTGCAGACCGCGTGAGACGACGCTTCATCCTGTCCTAAACATGCTCGATAGGGGACAGATCCGGAGATCTTGCTGGCCAGGGTAGTTGGGTGGCACGGGATACATGCGGACGTGCATTGTCCTGTTGGAACAGCAAGTAGCCCAGCTTCATGGAGACGGTTGCGAATGGTCCTCGCCGATACCCCAGGAGCAACAGTGTCCCTAATTTGCTGGGAAGTGGCGGTGCGGTCCCCTACGGCACTGCGTAGGATCCTACGGTCTTGGCAAGCATCCGTGCGTCGCTGCGGTCCGGTCCCAGGTCGACGGGACCGTGCACCTTCCGCCGACCACTGGCGACAACATCGATGTACTGTGGAGACCTCACGCCCTACGTGTTGAGCAATTCGGCGGTACGTCCACCCGGCCTCCCGCATGCCCACTATACGCCCTCGCTCAAAGTCCGTCAACTGCACATACGGTTCACGTCCACGCTGTCGCGGCATGCTACGAGTGTTAAAGACTGCGATGGAGCTCCGTATGCCACGGCAAACTGGCTGAAACTGACGGCGGCGGTGCACTAATGCTGCGCAGCTAGCGCCATTCGACGGCCAACACCGCGTTTCCTGGTGTGTCCGCTGTGCCGTGCGTGTGATCATTGCTTGTACAGCCCTCTCGCAGTGTCCGGAGCAAGTATGGTGGGTCTGACACACCGGTGTCAATGTGTTCTTTTTTATATTTCCAGGAGTGTATTAATCCTTTCTAGCAGTTAAATTCCGAAATTTTTAATAATTGTTTTTAACCACACATGTTTCACTCGCTCGTTTTAAATATAATCACAGGTGCCTATTTCAAAACAAAATATTTATACTTAAGCAATTCAGATTTCGAGGTAGAATGGGATAGGAATGATGACGGAAATAGGATCACACTTGAGGAAGTGGAGAAAATGGTCAATAGATTGCAGTGCAATAAAGCAGCTGGGGTGGATGAAATTCAGTCGGAACTCATCAAATACAGTGGAATATCAGGTCTTAAATGGCTACACAGGATAATTGAAATGGCCTGGGAGTCGGGACAGGTTCCATCAGACTGGACAAAAGCAGTAATCACACCAATCGTTAAACATGGAAACAGAAAAGTTTGTAACAACTACAGAGGTATCTCTTTAATCAGCGTTGTGGGTAAAATCTTCTCAAGTATTGTTGAAAGGAAAGTGCGAGTATTAGTTGAGGACCAATTGGATGAAAATCAGTGTGGGTTTAGGCCTCTTAGAGGTTGTCAGGTCCAGATCTTTAGCTTACGGCAAATTATGGAAAAGTGTTGTGAGTGGAACAGGGAATTGTATCTATGCTTTATAGATCTAGAAAAGGCATATGACCGGGTTCCTAGGAGGAAGTTATTGTCTGTTCTACGAGATTATGGAATAGGAGGCAAACTTTTGCAAGCAATTAAAGGTCTTTACATGGATAGTCAGGCAGCAGTTAGAGTTGACGGTAAATTGAGTTCATGGTTCAGAGTAGTTTCAGGGGTAAGACAAGGCTGCAACCTGTCTCCACTGTTTTTCATATTATTTATGGATCATATGTTGAAAACAATAGACTGGCTGGGTGAGATTAAGACATGTGAACACAAAATAAGCAGTCTCGCATATGCGGATGACTTAGTTGTGATGGTAGATGGTAGATTCGATTGAAAGTTTGCAAAGTAATATATCAGAACTAGATCAGAAATGTAGGGACTATGGTATGAAGATTAGCATCTCCAAAACGAAAGTAACGTCAGTGGGAAAGAAATATAAACGGATTGAGTGCCAAATAGGAGGAACAAATTTAGAACAGGTGGACGGTTTCAAGTACTTAGGATGCATATTCTCACAGGATAGCAACACAGTGAAAGAACTGGATGCAAGGTGTAGCAAAGCTAATGCAGTGACCGCTCAGCCACGATCTATTCTCTTCTGCAAGAAGGAAGTCAGTACCAAGACTAAGTTATCTGTGAACCGTTCAATCTTTCGACCAACTTTGTTGTATGGGAGCGAAAGCTGGGTGGATTCAGGTTACCTTATCAACAAGGTTGAGGTTCCGGATATGAAAGTAGTTAGGATGATTGCAGGTACTAGTAGATGGGAACAATGGCCGGAGGGTGTCCACAATGAGGAAATCAAAGAAAAACTGGGAATGAATGTAGCAGTCAGGGCGAACAGGCTTAGATGGTGGGGTCATGTTACACGCATGGGAGAAGCAAGGTTACCCAAGAGACTCATGGGTTCAGCAGTAGAGGATAGGAGGAGTCGGGGCAGATCAAGGAGAAGGTACCTGGATTCGGTTAAGAATGATTTTGAAGTAATAGGTTTAACATCAGAAGAGGCACTAATGTTAGCACTGAATAGGGGAACATGGAGGAATTTTATAAGGGGGCTATGCTCCAGACTGAACGCTGAAGGGCATAACCAGTCTTAAATGATGATGATGATGATGATTTGCCGGCCGGAGTTGCCGAGCGGTTCTAGGCGTTACAGTCAGGAACCGCGCGACCGCTACGGTCGCAGGTTCGAATCCTGCCTCGGGCATGGATGTGTGTGATGTCCATAGGTTAGTTAGGTTTAAGTAGTTCTAAGTTCTAGCGGACTGATGACCTCAGAAGTTAAGTCCCATAGTGCTCAGAGCCATTTTACTTAAGCAAACAGTTATTTCTTTGTAGACTACTGAAAACGTCTAAATCAGTTACGTAAAACATGTTTATTGAAAACAGATGGAAATTTTTAAATTTTATGCGTGATTGGCCAGTTTCAACCTGTAAGAAATTGTGGTTGCTTGGTTGATATGGGGGAGGGGACCGAGCAGCAATGTCATCGGTTCCATCGGATTAGTGAAGGATATGGAAGGAAGTCAGCCGTATCCTTTCAACGGAACCATCCTGGCATTTGCCTAAAGCGATTTAGGGAAATCACGGAAAACCTGAATCAGGATGGCCGGGTTTGAACTATCATCCTTCCGAATGCGAGTTCAGTGTGCGAACCATTGCGCCACCTCGCTCCCTGTGTAAAAAATTGTGAAACGAATATTGTACTTAGCTCCAACAAATCGTGTAAAACCACATTGAGCAATTACCAAACCACAGATGGCACCCTGGTAACTATTCAGCTTCTGCAACGGACAAAACTTCGCTTAAAATAACATAATCCCAGGAATCGAAATACATGTATGTACAATCAGAGACAGACGCAGACAAGACTGAAATTCCAAACTCACTGTCTAAGGAGCATTACTGGGTCCCTTATCGTGCTGCACGGGTGACAGTAACTTGAGATGAATGTGAAATACCGGACAAACTTCAGGTAAAACTGGACGGCCATGCGGGGATATGAACACTGCTACCGAGTGCGATGGGCAAGCGGCAAGACACTACAGTCGCATTTGAGAGTACGACCAACCAGATTTATGTTTTTCCTTTTTCTCCTAAATGTTTGAAGGTATTAAGGATCTTTTCCTAAGGTGCAGCTGATTTCGCCATCGACGGGACATTAAACCCTAAGCTTCCTTGCATGGACGCTGCTTCTCCAAAATGCCAGTCCAGTGTCTTAGTTGCTAACCACCTCACTCGGTTTCACCACCAAAAGGGTTTGATATAGATATTCTACAGGTAGAGGGGAATGATCTGAAGGCAAAAGAATTTCATTTGGTCGGAACTCAGTTGAATTACTCGGCCTACGGAAGTTTGTTCCTTTTTATGTATTTGAAACGCTGCATTAATGTCTTCAGGCCTCACGCATTTACAGTCAAAAGCTTTTACTGATATACATGAAAGCTTCACTCTATATCGAATTCCTGAGGTCAAAGATCATATATACACTCCTGGAAATGGAAAAAAGAACACATTGACACTGGTGTGTCAGACCCACCATACTTGCTCCGGACACTGCGAGAGGGCTGTACAAGCAATGATCACACGCACGGCACAGCGGACACACCAGGAACCGCGGTGTTGGCCGTCGAATGGCGCTAGCTGCGCAGCATTTGTGCACCGCCGCCGTCAGTGTCAGCCAGTTTGCCGTGGCATACGGAGTTCCATCGCAGTCTTTAACACTGGTAGCATGCCGCGACAGCGTGGACGTGAACCGTATGTGCAGTTGACGGACTTTGAGCGAGGGCGTATAGTGGACATGCGGGAGGCCGGGTGGACGTACCGCCGAATTGCTCAACACGTGGGGCGTGAGGTCTCCACAGTACATCGATGTTGCCGCCAGTGGTCGGCGGAAGGTGCACGTGCCTGTCGACCTGAGACCGAACCGCAGCGACGCACGGATGCACGCCAAGACCGTAGGATCCTACGCAGTGCCGTAGGGGACCGCACCGCCACTTCCCAGCAAATTAGGGACACTGTTGCTCCTGGGGTATCGGCGAGGACCATTCGCAACCGTCTCCATGAAGCTGGGCTACGGTCCAGGCCGTCTTCCGCTCACGCCCCAACATCGTGCAGCCCGCCTCTAGTGGTGTCGCGACAGGCGTGAATGGAGGGACGAATGGAGACGTGTCGTCTTCAGCGATGAGAGTCGCTTCTGCCTTGGTGCCAATGATGGTCGTATGCGTGTTTGGCGCCGTGCAGGTGAGCGCCACAATCAGGACTGCATACAACCGAGGTCCACAGGACCAACACCCAGCATCATGGTGTGGGGAGCGATCTCCTACACTGGCCGTACACCTCTGGTGATCGTCGAGGGGACACTGAATAGTGCATGGTACATCCAAACCGTCATCGAACCCATCGTTCTACCACTCCTAGACCGGCAAGGGAACTTGCTGTTCCAACAGGACAATGCACGTCCGCATGTATCCCGTGCCACCCAACGTGCTCTAGAAGGTGTAAGTCAACTACCCTGGCCAGCAAGATCTCCGGATCTGTCCCCCATTGAGCATGTTTGGGACTGGATGAAGCGTCATCTCACGCGGTCTGCGCGTCCAGCACGAACGCTGGTCCAACTGAGGCGCCAGGTGGAAATGGCATGGCAAGCCGTTCCACAGGACTACATCCAGCATCTCTACGATCGTCTCCATGGGAGAATAGCAGCCTGCATTGCTGCAAAAGGTGGATATACACTGTACTAGTGCCGACATTGTGCATGCTCTGTTGCCTGTGTCTATGTGCCTGTGGTTCTGTCAGTGTGATCATGTGATGTATCTGACCCCAGGAATGTGTTAATAAAGTTTCCCCTTCCTGGGACAATGAATTCACGGTGTTCTTATTTCAATTTCCAGGAGTGTACTTCTGTAATGTTAAATACACAGTCAAGACGCAGGTGGCAGCACTAACAGTGGAGCGTATACAGGGTGTTTTCGTAAGAGCGTGCAAAAATATGACGGGACATAGAGAATGCTCCACTGAACAATTTGAGGTAGGGAGTCTGTATTCGGAGAAGCCAGCTTAAGGAGATATCGAAGTAAACCTGTCTACCGCTTTATCTAGCATTACTGTTTTCCAGCTTATTTACAACTAACATGCGTACAAGTTTACAAGTACTGTGCTGTTTATTTTTGCATGCACATTCTTTATTTCCTGTAAGGAAACAAGGACGACGAACCTGATTACCAGAAGTCATGATGCAGGTTTTGTTCACTTTACCTGTCCGTAAGGTGGCTCTGTTGTATTTACATTGTCCCACGACAGAAGGTGCTATGAATCAACGACAGACTCAGCGCTACTCAGAGATGTACAGTAAAATACGCTGAAGCAGTGCCGGTACATTTTCGCAGAACACACTGACATGCACGTTGTCTATGGGGAAGTACCTCGCAATGCTCTCGCCGCTGAAATGCTGTGCGGGAAACGATTTCCTAAGAGACATCATCCGCCACGACGCGTGTTTATTTCT
Source organism: Schistocerca gregaria (assembly GCF_023897955.1). Classification (NCBI taxonomy): domain Eukaryota; kingdom Metazoa; phylum Arthropoda; class Insecta; order Orthoptera; family Acrididae; genus Schistocerca; species Schistocerca gregaria. The sequence continues at coordinate 137,493,265 of NC_064931.1, read as the reverse complement.
CTAGATCGACGAATGCGGGAGACTGGTTCATTGGGGAGAAAAATCGAGGGACCTGGCAACACGAGGACCACTCGCAGACCCGATTTTGAAGAGGAGTTTCTGGAACGTGTTGCAGCGGGCCCCACTACAAGTACTCGTCGTATTGCACGTGATATGGGCACTGCACATACTACCGTGTGGTGAGTACTCCACGAACAACAATTACACCCCTCCCCCCACAACGACTCCACGCATTGTTCATGACCGACTTTGCACCAAGGGTCGCACTGAGTGAGTGGTTGCTCCAACAATGGATTGATCGACTAGATTTCCTCCAGACCGTACTGTTTACTGACGAGACCTCATTTGATCGTGATGGTATTTCGAACAGCAGGAACAGCCATGTGTGGAATGAGGAAAACCCTCACGCTGCAGTAGAGTCACACCATCAAGTAAGCTTCGCTGTGAATATCTGGGCCGCAATTGTAGGCAACAATCTCACCTTGCCATATCTTCTTCCTGGCTGTTTGAATGGCCACCTGTAACAGAGGTTCATGCCAAGAGTTCTACCTGAGTTGTTGAAGAACGAACCCTTGGTTGTACGTGAGAGTATGTTGACACAACATGAGGTGCACCCCCTCACTTCATTGTGGATGTCTGCAACCATCTCAGTTCTATATATGTCCTGGTGGCTGGATTGGAAGGGGGTAGGGGGGTCGTATTCCATCGCCTGCGAGGTCATCTGAGCTGACTCCCCTTGATTATTTCCTGTGAGGATACCTGAAATCACTTGTGTATGAGACCCCATTGGATACGGATGTGGAATTAGGTGCCAGGAATTGAAGCTGCCTGTGATGTGATTCGAAACACACCAGGGATATTTTCAGGGTGCATCAGAACCTTATTCAACGATGTCATGTTTGCATTGAAGTTGATGGCCGTCACTTATAGCATTTGCAGTTAACTGTAACTGATGTAAATAAAAAAGTACACAGTAATATGATTTTATTCCTATAATCTTCTTAAGCTGACTTCCCCAGGTTCCTGCCTCAAATTGTTCAGTAGAGCATCCTCTACGGCGTGCTAAATTTTTGCACGCTCTTACGGAAACGCCCTGTATAAAGTGTGTTGGGGGAGCAGCGGGAAATAGTACGGTTGCTGTCGTTATGCGGAAACATACCGATTTATCTGACGTCCGAAAGGGCGTTATCACTGACTCGCGGGTCAAGGGTGGACACATTTCCGAAGCGAATAAATTTATAGACTTTTCACGTGCCACTGTGGTTAAAGTACACTAGTGGCCATTAAAATTGCTACACCACTAAGATGACGTCCTACAAACGTTAAGTTCCATAAGATTTCACACATTTTTTTTTTTTTGCTACAGACGCGAAATTTAACCGAGAGGAAAAAGATGCTGTGTTATGCAAATGATTAGCTTTTCAGAGCATTCACACAAGGTTGGCGCCGGTGGCGACACCTACAACGTCCGGACATGAGGAAAGTTTCCAACCAATTTCTCATACACAAACAACAGTTGACCGGCGTTGCCTGGCGAAACGTTGTTGTGATGCCTCGTGTAAGGAGGAGAAATGCGTACCATCTCGTTTCCGACTTTGATAAAAGTCGGATTGTAGCCTATCGCGATTGCGGTTTATCGTATCGCGACATTGCTGCTCGCGTTGGTCGAGATGCAATGACTGTTAGCAGAATATGGAATCGGTGGATTCAGGAGGGTAATACGGAACGCCATGTTGCATCCCAGTGGCCTCGTATCGCTAACAGTCGAGATGACAGGCATTTATCCGCATGGCCGTAACGGATCGTTCAGCCACGTCTCGATCCCTGAGCAACAGATGGGGACGTTTGCAAGACAACAACTATCTGCACGAACAGTTCGACGACGTTTGCAGCAGCATGAACTATCAGCTCGGAGACGATGGCTGCGGTTAACCTTGGCGCTGTATCACAGACAGGAGCGCCTGCGATGGTGTGCTCAACGAGGAACCTAGGTGCACGAATGGCAAAAAGTCATTTTTTCGGATGAATCCAGGTTCTGTTTACAGCATCATGATGGTCGCATCCGTGTTTCGCTACATCGCGGTGAACGCACATTGGAAGCGTGTTTTCGTCATCGGCATACTGGCGTATCACCTGGCGTCACGTTATAGTGTGCCATTGGTTACACGTCTCGGTCACCTCTTGTTCGCATTGAAGAAACTTTGAACAGTGGACGTTATATTTCATATGTGTTACGACTCGTGGCTCTACCCTTCATTCGATCCCTGAGAAACATTTCAGCAGGATAATGCACGACCGCATGTTGCAGGTCCTGTACGGGCCTTACTGGATACAGAAAACGTTCGAGTGCTACCCTTGCCAGCACATTCTCCAGATCTTTCACCATTTGAAAACGTCTGGTCAATGGTGGCCGAGCAACTGGCTTGTCACAATACACCAGTCACTACTCTTGATGAACTGTGGTATCGTGTTGAAGCTGCATGGCCAGCTGTAACTGTATATGCCATCCAATCTCTGTTTGACTCAATGCCCAGGCGGATCAAGGTCGTTATTACGGCCAGAGGTGGTTGTTCTGGGTACTGATTTCTCAGGATCTATGCAACCAAATTGCGTGATAATGTAATCACATGTCAGTTCTAGTATAATATATTTGGCCAATGAATACCCGTTTATCATCTGCATTTCTCCTTGGTGTAGCAATTTGAATGGCCACTAGTGTGTATCGTTAATAGCAAAATTTTGCTATCCGACTGTAGTGTGCCGCGGGCCATAAATGTCAGGCGTGAACGACAGCTACGTGCGAACAGACGTGCAACTATTCAGCAACTGACGCCCATATGAACCAAGGGCCTACCAGCAGCGTCTCCTCAACGACCGTTCAGCGTATGTTGCTGCGTATAGGGTTCCACAGCACACCGCGTTGTCTGGAGAATGTTCTGGCGGCATTCTCTGGGTGATCTCACCAATCTGGAAGGCACAGTGAGTCCATACAAGTATGTGCCTATCCTTGGGGATCATGTCCACCCCTACATGCAGTTTGTTTTCCCTTGGCACGACGGCATCTACCACCAAGACAATGCAACGTGTCACATCGTACTCCCCTGGCCACCAAACTTCCCAGATTTAAACACATGCTGTACTCGCCATCTATCCACAACTGAAAATCCTACAGCAGTTGGCCACGGCATTGGAGTCGGCATGGCTTCACATACCTGTAGACACCTCTTCCTGCGCTTCTAAAGATGGTTATTCAGCCTTATGGTCGCATTAACGTGAGTGGACAGTGTATTTATGTACTGTCACGTACGCGTATGTAACTTGTGAAATAAAGCTCATTGCAATCACGTACATGCTTCTTTCTGACGCAGTTTTCACAGACATTGGCTAACATTAATGACTGACGGAGTAGTGTTAGTAACACTCTCTGAAGTTTCACGGAATGAGGTTGACATGAATGAATAAATGATATGTGATAAAATCTGTTGCAATAATTCACAAATCTTGACGAACAATCAGTCTGATTGCAAACTACCACGTGTATGTAAGGGAATCGTGTAGCATCCGTGTCTTTCCCACGTGCGTGCGGTAAATACGGAAACGTGAAGTATTGTGACGCTATTACCAAATGCGTCGAAATAGGACCAATGTGCTGTTATTCTCTTCCCTGCTGTCGAAGGACAAACACCGGTAGACATCCATCGGAGAATGTACGATGCGTATGGGGCAGCTTGTCTGTCGAAAATCATCCCTGTGGAATGGTGCGCGACAAGGATTGGTGCTGCTTCGATGTAACGAACGACCATATATATCAAATGTCTTGTCGTGGAAGTTACGCCCAGCATCCATGCGATTATATCGTCTTCGGTCCCTTAAATAAGACCTTGAATGGTCGACGTTTCCAGTCGGACGAGGATATACAACAGGCAAGTATGGACATCTTCACGCAGCAGGATACAGTGTTTTACCAATTGGGTATCTTCAGCATGGTGCCTCAGTGAGATGATTGCCTCTGCTCACGGCGATTTGACATTCTCTACCGTACGGACTTCGAACGGAAACTTTTTGATCACCCCTTGTATTTGTAGATGGGAGCCATAAATAAACAACAACAAACTTTGTGTAACACGAATGATTCACAGGATTTTATTTTGGAACCATGTTTACTTACTCTCCTTTATTTTGAGTGTTACTGAATTTTAAACTTGTTAGACGGCGAGTTGGTTTGGTTTGGATTCCGCCACAGAGGAGCTGAACCATAACAAAGTGGATGGATGTACTAACAATCCTGATGAGAGAACTCTGATCTGTATGATGACAATAGAAAATGAAGAACACTGGTGACCTCGGCAACAAGTTAACCCAGATAGTGGAATTGAGGGAAGCATCCATAGTGGAACGGCCACTATCCGGTCGGCCGCACCTTCAAATGAGTGTTTGCCAGTTCAATAACATACACAGACTTTCACAGTTGCCAGAACTCGGCATCTTCTGAATAGACATCGTATTGAAGAATGACAGATTTTGCACCTGTATGTATTTCTACGTCCAACTTTACTGTTAGCAGCTGACGTTGCAACCTCAGCGACAAGGTTTATATATTATTTTTACTATCCGATATTACATGTAGAATAAATTAATATCTGAATTCTCTATTCATGAACGGCATCTGTTCCTCACTCCGGTACCCACTAAAGGGTCACAAAGTGTGCAACGGAAGTCGCAACAGGGTTTAACATGTCATCAGAGACGAAGCACACACTCGGATTAGGGGAAGGTAGGGAAGGAAATCGTTCGGGTCCTTTAAACAGGATCCATTACTGGCATTTTCTTGAAGCAATTTGAGGAAATCCCGAAAGAGGCGAAATCCCAGAATGATCATGGAGATTTAGATTTTCTTGCCGTTTACCTAGACCACTTAAGGCAAATTCTCTTTGTGAGCTCGTGCTCCATCTCCAATGATCTCGTTGTCGGCGGAACATTAAACCCTGGCGTTCCTTCCTGCCTTCGCAGTGTTTCATTGGATCAGTGCCCGATACCCATCTGTTGGTGACTAGTCTGTCGATACGGGAAGTTTGTCTCGGTGGACTTCATGGTGTTGTTTGAGAGCAGTACAGAAATGTACATCTGTTGGTGACTAGTCTGTCGAGACGGGAAGTTTGTCTCGGTGGACTTCATGGTGTTGTTTGAGAGCAGTACAAAAATGTACGAAAAAATTGGCGAGATGGCGCCTATGAAGAGAATACTGCCGATTTCCTTCCACAAACAGAATGTGTCCTCAGTCTCTAATGATCTCAAAGTCAATAGAGCGTTAATCTCTATTCTCCCTTCTTCATTTTCCAGAATTAGTGAGTGCCAAGTGTTTCTTATAGAATACGTTCTAACTGCATTAGTTGAAAGGAACTGAATGGTGGAACTCAGACTGTCAGGAACATGCTGGAAATGGGAAAGAAAGGAATACTACAGATTAATGTTCTGACGACAACAACGTCGTTTTGTGATGGAGCACAAGCTCGCACTGGCCTAAGAAATTAGCTGTGCCCTCTTCCAATGTACCACCCTGACTTTTACTTTGAAATATTGAGAGAAACCACGTGAGATCTAAATATAAAAGTCTGAATGGAAAAACATGGGTATGTGATGCGAGCGTTCGTATTTCAGGTTGCATGCATTGTATGTTGCCTCATGAAATTTAGTGGTTAAACGACAGTGATCTAAATGTGGTGTTTTGTTGATATCTGCTAACGACAGCCCATAAATATGGCATTTAATAGATTTATCATATTTAGATTGAACTCAGAGTTCATCAACGTGCCCTGCAAGCTTTTGAAGCTCGGAGAACAATCATTTTGCAGGATCTTCCACATCATAGTATTTAAAATAATTACAGTTTGACTCGTGTGAACATACAACCTGATACGCTGCAACAAATAGTAATCAACATTCTCTGAGAGTTGTATGCAAAGCGGGGGCATCACCTTCATATCCTGCCACATGATTGAAAAAACATTACGAATGGTAATCACTACTTGTGGGTGAATTTCTTAATCTTTAAGAACTTTTTTGCATCAGTAGCCATCTCTACACATACCGGATCGTGGGTGGAGCTATACCTCTTCAGCTCTGTCAGTTAAACATTTATAAAAACGGTATTCAGGCACCGAGAACAAATATATCATGCTCAAGCATGTACATTGAGTTGGGTAGACATAAGGTGGTGTATGTTTTTGCAGTGATGCTGCTTAGCACCATCAGTGATGATAAACAATTCATCACGTTCTTTGTGTTAATTTGCGAGTGGGATTAATGGGAACGTCCGATAACCTTATGCTGGATTTTCTTTTTCTTCTTGTGCACATCGTGCGTATCAGACTGTTGACCATACAAATGAGTCGGTATGCTGTATCTGCCTCTCAAATTTTACAACGTTCTGGAATTCAGTTCTATGATGTTTATGATATCCATTAGCATCATGCAAGTAGCATTTACGGATAGGTTCTGCATGTTTCACAATTTTTTTAACAAGTCGGAAGAGACGAAGTAAAGCAAGCGTTATCAGAATTTTTCACATTAATAGTAGCTGCTTTATTAGCTATAACTCTCTGAAGGAACGTAAAGTAAGAACACCCACGTAAAGGATCATAAGTATACAACATATGATTAGAGAGTGTGAACAGTTCACATTTCTAGGTGTTCAGATAGAACTGTCATAGAAGATCATGTTCAAGATCTTGTTCAAAAATTGAATGCTGCTATATTTGCCATCAGAACAGTGTATGCAATAAGAGAGGGTCCAATTCGAAAATTAGTATATTTTACTTAATTTCATTCGCTTATGACATAAGGCATTATATTTTGAGGTAACCCTTCCCATTCACTAAGGGGATTTTTGGTTCTGAAATGGGCATTTCGAGCAATATGCGACGTAAGTTTTCGATCCTCTTGTCGACCATTGTTAAGGAGTCTGGGAATTCTGGCATTGGCCTCTCAATATATATTTACTTTTACGTCGTTTGTTGTTAACAAGATGAGCTTATTCCCAAGAACTAATAGCTTTCACTCAGTTGATACTAGGAAGAAATCCAGTATGCATTTGGATCGCACTTCCTTGATTCTTGTGCAGAAAGGCGTGCAGTATTCTGCAGCATCATTTTCAGTAAACTATGACAAGAACTTTAAGATTTTAGCAACAGTCCTCGCACATTCAAGTCAAAACTGAAAAACTTTTTTGCGGATCACTCCTTCTATTCTGTCTGTGAGTTCCTGGAAAAAACTGACCTAATTCCTGTGTTATATTGTTGGTTATGGTAATATATACCTGCAGGTTGTAATTTGCATACGACTCATCTACATTTTACGTTGTCTATGTTAATTTCATGTACTGAATCGTTCCACGATCAAAGATATTTGCTCCTCAATTTGGTTCTACGGTACTTGACATGTAAAATAAAAAAGAATAAAAATGCACCAATGTCTAACCATTGAACACTTTTCAGAGATTTAACTGGCTCTTGTTCTTCAACTTCAGAGAATCTGATCGTTATCTTGGGTTTGGAGTGCCCCTCAATATCACACATCCTGTCCTCACAAATGTATGGGTGCTGTAACGAGAACAGCAGTATTCGTCATTTCAGAGTTGGAACATAATGTGGCACTGTAGTTTACGGCAGGGTATCTAGGTCATCAAGGATATTGAGAATCTCCCATTCTCAAACACGTTTATATCTTATTTTATATTATATTTTATTGAGAAACAGAACTGGATCTTGATAAGCAGCCGAGTTTGCTATCTGGGCATAGAAGATGCTGTCGTTGTTGTTGTGGTCTTCAGTCCTGAAGCTGGTTTGATGCAGCTCTCCATGCTACTCTATCCTGTGCAAGCTTCTTCATCTCCCAGTACCTACTGCAACCTACATCCTTCTGAATCTCCTTAGTGTAGTCATCTCTAGGTCTCCCTCTACGATTTTTACCCTCCACACTGCCCTCCAATACTAAATTGGTGATCCCTTGATGCCTCAGAACATGTCCTACCAACCGATCCCTTCTTCTGGTCAAGTTGTGCCACAAACTTCTCTTCTCCCCAATCCGATTCAATACTTCCTCATTAGTTATGTGATCTACCCACCTAATCTTCAGCATTCTTCTGTAGCACCACATTTCGAAAGCTTCTATTCTCTTCTTGTCCAAACTATTTATCGTCCATGATTCACTTCCATACATGGATACACTCCACACAAATACTTTCAGAAATGACTTCCTAACACTTAAATCTATACCCTATGTTAACAAACTTCTCTTCTTCAGAAACGCTTTCCTTGCCATTGCCGGTCTACATTTTATATCCTCTCTACTTCGACCATCATCAGTTATTTTGCTCCCCAAATAGCAAAACTCATTTACTACTTTAAGTGTCTCACTTCCTAATTCCCTCGGCATCACCCGACTTAATTCGACTACATTCCATTATCCTCGTTTTGCTTTTGTTGATGTTCATCTTATATACTCCTCTCAAGACACAGTCCATTCCATTCAACTGCTCTTCCAAGTCCTTTGCTGTCTCTGACAGAATTACGATGTCATCGGCGAACCTCAAAGTTTTTATTTCTTCTCCATGGACTTTAATACCTACTCCGAATGTTTCTTTTGTTTCCTTCACTGTTTGCTCAATATACGGATTGAATAACATCGGGGATAGACTAAAGCCCTGTCTCACTCCCTTCCCAACCACTGCTTCCCTTTCATGTCCCTCGACTCTTATAACTGCCATCTTGTTTCTGTACAAATTGTAAATAGCCTTTCGCTCCCTGTATTTTACCCCTGCCACCTTCAGAATTTGAAAGAGAGTATTCCAGTCAACATTGTCAAAAGCTTTCTCTAAGTCTACAAATGCTAGAAACGTAGGTTTGCCGTTCCTTAATCTAGCTTCTAAGATAAGTCGTAGGGTCAGTATTGCCTCACGTGTTCCAACATTTCTACGGAATCCAAACTCATCTTCCCCGAGGTCGGCTTCTACTAGTTTTTCCATTCGTCTGTAAAGAACTCGCGTTAGTATTTTGCAGCTGTGACTTATTAAACTGATAGTTCGGTAATTTTCACATGTGTCAACACCTGCTTTGTTTGGGATTGGAATTATTATATTCTTCTTGAAGTCTGAGGGTATTTCGCCTGTCTCATACATCTTGCTCACCAGATGGTAGAGTTTTGTCAGGACTGGCTCTCCCAAGGCCGTCAGTAGTTCCAATGGAATGTTGTCTACTCCAGGGGCCTTGTATCGACTCAGGTCTTTCAGTGCTCTGTCAAACTCTTCACGCAGTATCGTATCTCCCATTTCATCTTCATCTACATCCTCTTCCATTTCCATAATATTGTCCTTAAGTACATCGCTCTTGTATAGACCCTCTATATACTCCTTCCACCAAGATGCTATTAGATGCTATTTTCAAGTGCATCCCTAATCAGTTTAAATGATAGTCCTATGGCATCACATACCTGGTGCACCTCATTGCTTTTGCTGTCGTGGGAGGCTGAAGAGCTGCTGCTGATTGCTATTATAATTAGCTCTTCTGGAGCTGCTTCGTGACAGTTGTGATGGTCATGACAGTCTGGATACAGGCTCAGGTGCATGTAATGGCTCGGGTATGGGCGCTGATTCTGGACTCCAGAGCAGCAACTCATCATCTAATATACATAGATAACGACCAGCATCGTCTGAGTAAAATTTTCCTTTGTATGTATACTTGTAATGAGAGATGCATCTGAATTTTTACTCACGGTAGCACTCCTTCAGAGTCGGCCAACAGTCTAAAGATTTCCTGGGTGGGAATGGACAATCCCCCCTCACCTGTTTCTACAGCCTCAGCTGGCCCTAGTGTTAGTTCTGGAGCTCACGATGGTATGGATACAGGCACTGGTTCTAGAGTCCACTCATCTAATTTCCTGAAAGTCAGATAAGTGTTATGTAGTGCAATTCTCAACAACAGCAGATACGAGGAACATTTCATAAATAATGCACAGACTGGTATTACTGTGGATTGTCTGATGCAAAAACAATGAAAATTGCGTCAGATGTAGGTGGGAGCATGAGGAAGAAACACATGTTTCGGTTTTTTCGCTGTGTAATCTAACTTAAAATTGGCGAGAGGTAGACATCGACTTTGTAAGTGAGGTTTGTGATGAGTTTACAGTGGACGTTAGTGCAGTTTCACGTTGAGTTAATCGTTTTCGTGGTGGTCGTATGAGCGTACACGATCATCTAAGAACCGGAAGGTCAAAAACGGTCACAGATGAACGAAGTGTGAAACTTGTGGGGGATGCTCTAGAAGAAAATCGCAGGGCTGCTTGTGAGGAACTCTGTGAAGCCACGATAATTTTCTCAACATTAGTATTCTATATTATGACAATTGATTTGAACGAGAAAAATGTCTGCGAGATGGGTCCCACACTGTGTGACTACTGAAGCAAAGCAGATACGCCTGGACGTTACGACCTTGTTCAAACAACGATTACCAAGCGAGGTGGCGCGGTGGTTCGCACACTGGACTCGCATTCTGGAGGACGACGGTTCAAATCCGCGTCCGGCCATCCTGATTTAGGTTTTCCGTGATTTTCCTAATTCACATCAGTAAAACGCCAGGATGGTTCCTTTGAAAGATCACGGCCGACGTCCTTCCCCATCCTTCCCTAATTCTAAGGGACCGATGACCTCGCTGTTTTGTCCCCTCCCTCAAATCAACCAACCAACCAACCAACCAAACAACGATTCGACCTTGAAGTTCAAGGATCCTAGTGTCGAATTGTCGCTGCTCGTGAAACACGGATTAGCGACTTTGAACCGCTGTCGTATCATAGTCCAGTGAGTGGAGAACTTCAGATTCTCCACGTACAAAATAATTTCGACCGTCTCTTGCTCAAGCAAGTGATGATTTTTGCTTATGATCACCAAGAACTCATCATGACAGATAGTCCCATGTGGAACGATTGTCACAGCAGTGAATTGTCGTAACTTCTTTCACTCATTCTCCACGACAGTGTTCGCCCACATAACAGCAATGTTGTAGGTCAAAAACTGCGCGAATGCCACATCCTCAGTACAGTCAGTACATGAGTCTACCAGACTTACGCTTGTTCCCGAAGTTGAAAAAAAAGTGCGTGAACGTCGTTATCTTTCTCTGGAAGGGCTTTCTACCACCGTTACGTAAGTAATTCAACTGATGGACAAGTGTTGTCCTGGATAGAATAATACAGCTTCCGAGACGTTGGGTTGCACTTACAGAGGAGCAGAGGAGCTATATTGAAGGACTGTAAGGGGATACTGAAAACAACATATAAGTAAAAAAAAGTTAGTATGCATTATTTATGAAATGTCCCTCGTGTATGGAATATGGACTGATACTTACCGGCATATTCTTCCATGATCAGTCATGGTGGCTTTACAGCCTCATCCACCCCTCCTGGCTATGTGGTCATGATTTGCTCCATCTATAAGGCCTCATAAGGTTCATCCAGGAGTGGGAGCAGCTCGCTGTCATCACCATCTGTAACATATGGAACGAACTCTCACACATAAAATCTATAACATTTCCGATAATTAAAACACACATAGATACTGACGCGAAGCCACACGCACACACACACACGAGTCCAAAATATTTCAGTTCACAGATCCTGCTTCAGCAGTTGCATCATTTTGTGCACGCCGATTACTGCTGTAACCAGCTTCTTCTCCCTCATTACTAATGCAATTTACTCGCTTCATTGCAAGGAAACTAATGATGATATATGTGGCTATGAAACCCACCCATCATACGCACCTTACCAGGGGCTGTGTAGTGGGAGGTGACGGCTATGGTAGGTGTGGGTGAGCACACAGCTGTTGTACTGGAACTGCCTCTGGACACAAGGGCACACGTAGCACTGCACAGGGCGACCGTTACGCTCCTCAATGGTATATTATGTTGGAATGTCACATGTGAATAGAATGCTAGAAATTTATAGCAGAGACTTCTGAAGTTTTCTGATGAGTGAGCTCTATAAGGGTTTTCCAGAAATTCCATAAACTCTCTACATGTAAGGATATCATACATTGGATGGTTTTGCTTTCATGTGTCAGGTTTCTGAAACTGTGTTCACTGCATGGTATTCCCATTGTTGATGTATATTTTCATTATTCTTTGATGGTTCTTACACACCGTAATCCAGTAACACTATTAGCACTCCAGAATCGAACATTGCAGTTATTTGTGCTGAATTCTGATATCAGTCATAATCTGAAAGAAGTACTTTCATGACAGTAAGCCATGTATCTTCGTGAACTCTCGATCTGCTGACTATCCTATAACAGCACATTTAACGTTGTTGAGCGTAACACTACATTCATTGCTGCATTATGTGATTGTGTCAGTAATGGATATAGAGGAAAATCAAAGTCTGAAAACAGTTGTGTGTATCATGCAGCTTGTCACGTTAAAGTTCTGTGTGCATTTCCAATATATTCTTGGTAAAGAGTAAGCCTGGACGCTATGGGTGAATGGTGGATACAAATCAGCCGGAAATGTTAGATGTTCTATGTACAATGTAAAACAGTTACAGTTTGTGTGAATAATTACTTAAAAATGCGGTGGTAGCCAGGACATTAGATCACATTTTGTTTATAGGAAGGATGGTACGAGTTCAGCGTTTCGCCTACATCGATATCGTATTTCCATCACACCAAGGCATACGTGCAGCAAAAATCGGTGTTACTTAAAAAATAATACTGTCATCAATGAAAATAATGTGTGGATCACTGTGGCACAGCTGATTTTGAATCCTAGAACAAGTTGGGAATATACTGCAATCTGAATTCGCCATGAGACCAACTTTTTAAAAACACACATCAAAAAAAGTTTTGCATCACTCCAGTTCCCAGAACTACTGACTGTGGATATTGTATCACAGACACAGTTCCTTTGACTGTTCAGACATGTCACTAAATCCGCCCAAAGATGTAAAAAACCATGCATGAGCAGCGCCTATTAGACGGAGAGGGTCCGACAACCGATAAGTTCCAGTCATTCCACCAGGAAGGAGGTGCACGGTTCGTGTTGTCTGTAATTCAACCGTGCCTAGACGTTCAATACCGCTGTTCGATCGCGTCCGCATTGCTACTTTGTGCCAGGAAGTGCTCTCTACAAGGGAAGTGTCCAGGCGTCTCGGGGTGAACCAAAGTGATGATGTTCGGACATGGAGGAGATACAGAGAGACAGAAACTGTCGATGACATGCCTCGCTCAGGCCACCCAAGGGCTACTACTGCAGTGGATGTCTACTGCCTACGGATTATGGCTCGGAGGAACTCTGACAGCAACGCCTCCATGTTGAATAATGCTTTTCGTGCAGCCACAGAACGTCGCCTTTGACTCAAACTGTACGCAACAGGCTGCATGATGCGCAACTTCACTGCTGACATCCATGGCGAGGCCCATCTTTACAACCACACCATGCAGCGCGGTACATACGGGCCCAAGAGCGTGGCGAATGGATCGCTCAGGATTGCCATCACGTTCTCTTCACTGATGAGTGTCACATATGCCTTCAACTAGACAATCGTCAGAAAGGTGTTTGGAGGCAACCCGGTCAGGCTGAACGCCTTAGACACACTGTCCAGCGAGTGTAGCAAGGTGGAGGTTCCCTTCTGTTTTGGGGTGGCATTATGTGGGGACGAAGTACGCCGCTGGTGGTCATGGAAGGAGCCGTAACGGCTGTACGATGCGTGAATGCCATCCTCGACCGATAGTGCAACTATATCAGCAGCATATTGGCGAGGCATTCGTCTTCATGCACGACAATACGCGCCCCCATCGTGCACATGACTTCCTTCAGGATAACGACCTCGTTCGACTAGAGTGGCCAGCATGTTCTCCCGACATGAATCCTATCGAACATGCCTGGGATAGATTGAAAAGGGCTGTTTATGGACGACGTGGCCCACTAACCACTCTGAGTGATCTTCGCCAAATCGCCGTTGAGGAGTGGGACAATGTAGACCAACAGTCTCTTAATGAACTTGTGGGTAGTATGCCACAACGAATACATGCATCAATGCAAGAGGACGTGCTACTGGGTATTAGAAGTACCGGTGTGTACAGCAATCTGATCCACCACCTCGGAAGGCCTCGCTGTATGGTGGTACAACATGCAATGTGTGGTTTTCATGAACAATAAAATGGGTAGATATGATTTTTATGTTGATCCCTATTCCAATTTTCTGTACAGGTTTCGGAACCGAGCTAATGCAAAACTTTTTTTGATATGTGTACATTGAATCTACTCCTACAATAGCTAGTACTATACCAACTGAGCTACAGCGACCAACAAGTCTGTATGGACTATTATAGCACATTTTCCTGTACTGGAGGAGTGACGGAAGGTTTGTGTGTCCTACTGATCAATTGAATACTGCTCTATTGATTATCTGTGTGTGAGAGAGATTGTTGTGATCCAGTGTTCTTTTCTTGTTCATAACGTTAGTGCAGCATACTGTCTAAGTTGTGACATAAAATGCCGATACTTTCAGAGAATGGGTAGGAGTATCACCAGCTAGATATGTCAATGTTATGTGCTTGAGTGATGTAGCATCTTTAGACATGTGAAATTGCGTGAAACATATCTAACGGTTACGATTATGATGATGAAAATCTTTCACAGTTAGAGTTGAGTCATTCTTTGGCTTCGTAAAGAACAGGAGAAGCGGATGGAAGAATTACATTTCTTGGAAACATTAACAAGCCGTTATATCACCGACACCAGTATTCGTCAAAAATGTGTCTGCAGCTCCGCTTCCTTGTTGTTGTTTTGGATCATTAGCAAAAATGTGGACACCTTAATGTGATTATTCAGTGGATAGTACTGCCACATGTTATTCGACTCCGTTCAACGATTTTCTGTAAGCACGTCAGCTATCTCCATTAAAAATCTAGTGGAGATATCTGATGTCATGTGCGCAGTGTGGATGGTGTGGTGTCTACCCTTGGATATGAAATTCAGTTACATAGTTGCTGTCATGGTTCTTTGCTGAGTGGGTAACTACAATCGTTTCTTCGACATATCCTGAATGTCCAACGGTGCAATGGGTTGATTTGACGCCAAAATCTATGATTTATGTGGAAAACTAGACACACAAGTGCAGTACTTTTCTATTAATTTTACTTTAACATAATGACCCAAGGACTGCTGGGTGGCATTAAATCATCATCAGCAAGTTATCATTGAGTGTTCCGCACTCTCAACGTGTGTGCACACATCTGATTCAGTAAGAAGCGTTTTCATCTGAATGTACATTGACGGAAAAATAAATCGCAACACCAAAAAAGAGTAATGTAGAGTAATGAAATTTGGGAGTTTGTCCAGGTAACATATTTGAGTGATTGACATTGCCAGATCACAGGCTATTCTAAATGCAAGATAAGCCATTGTTGTTGCGTTAAAAACAAGTGTAACTGCTGGAATGTTGAATGAAATCATGCAAACTTTCGTGCATTGAGCTGTATAGGTGCTGGAAATCAGTTTGTGGGGTGGAGATCCATGCGTGTTGTTGGACAGTCAATACAGGGACGGTTAATGCTGTTTGAGGTTGACGCTGGAGATGTTGTTTGATTATGACCCATATGGGCTCGATTGGACACAGATCTTGTGACCGAGCAGGTCGAGGCAACATGTCGACACGCTGTTGGGTTACAAAAGCGGTATTTGGGTGAGCGTTAGCCTGTTGGAAAACACCCTCTGCTGTGCCATTCATGACTGACAGCATAACAGGTCGAATCACCAGACTAACATACATATTCGCAGTGTGGGTACGTGGAATAACCAAGAGAATGCTCCTGCTGTGACACGAAATCACACCCCAGAACAAACTCCAGGTGTAGGCCACCTATATCTAGGCTCGGGACAGGTCAGTTGCAGGTTCTCAACTGGCCTCCTACTAACCAACACACGGCCATCACTGCCACAGAGGCAGAACCACCTTTTATCAGAAAACAGACCTCCATCCTGCCCTCCAATGAACTCTCACTTGACACCACCGACGAAGCAAATGGCGATGTTTTGGGATCAGTGCAACGCACGCTACACGGCTTCTGGCTCGGAGCTGTCCTTGAAGTGAGAGATTTGCAACAGTTCGTTGTGTTACGGTGCGCCCAGCTGCTGCTCAAATTGCTCTTGTAGATGCAGTATGATGAGACAGAGCCATACGCCGAACACGATGGAGTTACCTCTCTGTAGTGCCACGTGTCCGTCCGGAGCCCGGTCTCCTTGCAACGGGAGATTTTCGCGACCGCCGCTGCCAGCAATCATGGACAGTGGCTAAATTTCTGCCAAGCCTTTCTGCAATATCGCAGAAGAAACATCTAGCTTCTCGTAGCCCTATCTCACGACCTCGTTCAAAATCGATGAGATGACGATAATGGCGTGTTTGCCGCTTTAACGTCATCCTTGACCAACATCATCTCACTATGTCTAGACTCGCCGTTATAGTGTGTATTTTAAGCAAACCTGACTTGCATCCTCATAGTGGTGCTACTAGTTCCACTCTTGCAGAACTGTCACGAAATCTGGATAGACATCATCTTTCAGCTGTGTAAACACTCCTGCCAACTTTCTTTTATGACTCACAACTCCTTCTTGGTGCTGCGAATTTTTGTTTCCGCTGTCAGTGTATTTCAGTCACGAAACATGATAAATGGTTTACTAACTCAAATACAAGCATGCATGTCGGAAGGAACACTGCATCGTAATTCCGAGTAACACAAGCACTGCAGTATCATATTTATCGGCAGACACCGGACAAGCAACTTTCATGTAAAATGTCTCCCCTGTACTGAAACATACATAATGGATGTACGTCTACGGCCTGTAGACACGTGGTTAGCGATGTATGGTAGTTTGGGCCTGCCCCTTATTCGTGCTCGTCTAGTCAAATGGTAAGGCGACCTTTCGCGATAAGCGGGAAATTTGGCTTGGAGTCCCAGTCGGGCACAGATTCAATTGTCGTCATTCCATTATAAAGCTGACAGTTGTTCATATTGGCAACTGCGAATACATTTATGTACTACACTACTGGCATTAAAATTGCTACACCACGAAGATGACGTGCTACAGACGCAAAATTTAATCGACAGGAAGAAGATGCTGTGATATGCAAATGATAAGTTTTTCAGAGCATTCATACAAGGTTGGCGCCGGTGGCGACACCTACAACGTGCTGACATGAGCAAAGTTTCCAACCGATTTCTCATACACAAACAGCAGTGGACCGGCGTTGCCTGGTGAAACGTTGTTGTGATGCCTCGTGTGAGGTGGAGAAATGCGTACCATAAAGTTTCAGAACTTTCATAAAAGTCGGATTGTAGCCTATCGCGGTTGCGGTTAATCGTATCGCGACATTGCTGCTCGCGTTGGTCGAGATCCAATGACTGTTACCAGAATATGGAATCGGTGGGTTCAGGAGGGTAATACGGAACGCCGTGCTGGATCCCAACGGCCTCTTATCACTAGCAGTCGAGATGACAGGCATCTTATGGCTCTAACGGATCGTTCACCCACGTCGCATTCCCTCAGTCAACAGATGGGGACATTTGCAAGACAGAAACCATCTGCACGAACAGTTCGACGACGTTTGCAGCAGCATGGACTATCAGCTCGGAGACCATGGCTGCGGTTACCCTTGACGCTGCATCACAGACAGAAGCGCCTGCGATGATATACTCAACGACGAACGTGGGTGCACGAATGGCAAAACATCATTTTTTCGGATGAATCCAGGCTCTTTTTACAGCATCATGATGGTCGCATCCGTTTTTGGCGACATCGCGGTGAACGCACATTGGAAGCGTGTAATCGTCGTCGCCATACTGGCGTATCACCCGGCGTGATGGTATGGGGTACCATTGTTTACACGTCTCGGTCACCTCTTGTTCGCATTGACGGCACTTTGAACAGTGGACGTTACATTTCAGATGTGTTACGACCCGTGACTCTACCCTTCATTCGATCCCTGCGAAACCCTACATTTCAGCAGGATAATGCATGACCTCATGTTGGAGGTCCTGTACGGGCCTTACTGGATACAGAAAATGCTCGACTGCTGCCCTGGCCAGCACATTCTCCAGATCTCTCACCAACTGAAAGCGTCTGGTCAATGGTGGCCGAGCAACTGGCTCGTCACAATACGCCATTCACTACTCTTGATGAACTGCGATATCGTGTTGAAGCTGCATGGGCAGCTGTACCCATACAGGCCATTCAAGGTTTATCTGACTTAATGCCTAGGCATATCAAGGCCGTTATTACGGCCAGAGATGGTTGTTCTGGGTACTGATTTCTCAGGATCTATGCACCCAAATTGCTGAAAATATAATCACATGTGTGTTCTAGAATAATATAATTGTCCAATGAATACTAGTTTATCATCTGCATTTCTTCTTGGTGTAGCAATTTTAATGGCCAGTAGTGTATAAAGCGTTTGTGCAGTCCGTATAACACATAATCGTGACACTGTAATGGATGCAATAAAGATCTGGATCAACACACCAGTAAGCAGGGACTCTTGTTTTTCAAGATCTGTCATGCACGTAAGTAAAGTTCTATGACAATAGTGCTAGTCGGCTGTCCAATTCTGGAACATGTAGTATTCTGTTTCTGGGGACAGAATAACAAAATGCATTCCACAAACACTGACTGTGTGTAGAACTCAGCTCTCTCTATTCGTCAGCGAGACCCAGAATGCTACATATACTATTTCTCTAACTTTTAATCGAAATTTTTTGGGGCTATTACGTATTCTTTCTGAATGACTGAAGAAATCTGGGTAAAACTTAACGTGTTAAGTCAATGGATGTTCACTGTTTTCAACGCAAAATTGAGTGTTGTCGGTACAGTATTCGTTTCAAAAGCATAAGCCTACATCTGGAAAGGGGTCAACACTTCTTTAGGTAAAAATTTAATTAATTTCAATACGCTATTCGTTGATTTCACCAAAACATTTACGTGAAAATACAGTGACTGGCTGTATGTGCATGGGGCGTTCAATCTGTAATGGAACACATTTTTTTGTCGGCCAGTTTCAGTTGAAAAATGTAGATTTTGTTGTGCGACATCGTGAAGTATTCCCGCTTCAGCCACTATAGTTTCCTGAAGTTTCGTTCGGTGGTGGCATTATACGTTACATTCAAAATGGCGTCTGTAATGGAAGTGCATTTCAGGCAGAGGGCTGTCATTGAGTTTTTCTTGGTGGAATATCAGAGTATTGCAGATATTCATAATAGTGTGCAAAATGTCTACGGAGACCTGACAGTGAACAAAAGCACGGTGAGCCTTTGGGCGAGGCATCTGTCATCATCGCAACAAGATCCCGGAACCTGTCCGAACTCCTGCATGATAGGCGGCTGCGCACAGCCTGTATGACTCCTGCCATGTTGGACCGTGCGGACAGCGTGTTCGTCGCCACAAAAATGAGAACGAATTTGTCCATCAAAACGCACGGCCTCACACACGTCTGCGCACCTGAGAGGAGCTCACGAAACTTCATTGGACTGTTCTTTCTGTTCCACCCTTCAGCCCAGATTTCGCACCTTCCGAAATCCATTTGTTTGACCCACTGAAGGATGTACTGCATGGGAGGTAGTACGTGGATGATGGGAAGGTTACTATTGCAGCAAGACGTCCACCAGCAGAGTGGTACCATGTGAGCGTACAGGCCCTCCCAATAACGTGACAAAAGGCCGTCGCATTGAATGAAGATTGTGTTGAAAACTGGGGTTTCATGGCCAAAAGAGTGGGGAATACTACTGTATATGGGAATCCTGAATAAAACTAACCTGCTTTTAGAAAAAAAATACGTTGCATTACTTACAGAATGTCCCTCGTATATCGCCTGTCACCGTTCAGAAATCCTATGGAGGCGTCTGATGCGAATTATGCACTGTAAAAGGATTTGACGTGGAAATTGTTCAATTTACTTGGAACGTTGATTATTTTGTTATATATGCATTGATCTCAAAGCAAGAATCAATATTGTCGGTACAATATATGTCGTAGGAAGTATAACAATACATCTGGAGAGTAACTTCACCTACCTTTAGCTCCAAATTACATTCATTTCGGTACAATATTCGCTATCTCAGCGAAAACTGGCTATGAAGCATCGATAGTGGGGGTTTAAATCAATGTCTTTCTAACTGACGTGAATTAGGGTGCAGTTGTGTACTGTAAAAAGAATAGCATGGAAGACGCTAGTATGATCGGCGTTGCATGTAAATTCTACAATGCCAATAGAAGTACCACTCTATGCCAATCCCTTCAAAGCATGATTCATATCCGTGGCCGGCTGCAGCTGGCTAGGACATGAGTTATCAATGGTTGCAGGTGGCAGCGAGCAATGTGAATCATGCACTGATGAGTCAAAACACTATGGCCACTGCCAACTGGGGGCATGTGACGTAGTAAGGAAAGAATGTAATCGGGAGAGAGGCGAATGGGCAGTCACTATAGCGAAGATACAGGCCGCCAATGCGGGAATCCACTGATATAAGCGATTTTGACAGAGGGTCCTGCGGCTGGATGGGAGAATCTCTGAAACGGCAAAGCTGGCCGTCTGTTGGAGTACTACTGTCGTGAGTACCCATGAAAAGTGGTTTGAGGATTGTGAAATAAAGAGCACACAATCACGTCTCACGTCCTCCGGGATCTCCTGCTGTGTAATCCCGGATAGGGAGCGATCTGTGGCAGAACTGAAGACAGAGTACAATGCTGGTGCAGGCACAAGCTTTTCGGAGCACACCGTTCAAAGGCCATTGTTGAATATGGAGCTCCATATTACACGACCCCTGCATGTTCCTGTGTTGACCCAACGACATTATCAATTATGATTGCAATGGGCACATCGTCGCTGAGTTTTTACAGTAGACCAATAGAAACGTGTCGTCTCTCGAATGAAACGCATTTCTTACTACACCATGCCGATGGCTGGGTTCATACACGCCGTTATCAAGGCAAATAGTTGCACAAAACATTTACCGTGCCACGGATGCAGGCCGGTGAGGGCAGAATTATGCTACGGGGTACATAGAGTTCGGCTTCCATGGAATCTGTGGTGGTAGGCATCATGACAGCAGTGAACTGCGTAAACATTATTGCCGATCTCCTGCATCGCTTCATGCTTGCAATCTCCCCTACAGCGATGACACCTTCCAGCAGGATAACGGTCCATGTTGGAAGGTCAGAATCGTGCTACAGTAGTTTGACGGGTATTTTGGTGAACTCACATTGATGTCTTGGCCATCATATTTGCCTGATATGTGCCCATTCCAACACATATTGGGCGCGAGCTGCATGCCCATTAACCACCATTCCCTAATTTGCGGGAATTGTTTGACCTATGCGCAGACATCTGGTGCCACATACTTTCTGAATCCTGTGAAGGTCTTTTAGAATCCGTGCCAACCAGACTCTCTATTTTACCGTACACATGAGAAGGGGAAAATAATTGGAGTTAAAATATAGAAAAAGAGGGTGGTTTGAAGAGACACATTTACATATTTACATAAAATCCACATATAATTAAAATGACACTCCATGAAGACGTATCACATAAACACAGGTGGCATGAAGAGCACAGTAAAAAAAGGTGTTCATAGTATGGGGTGACAACACTAAATACACACTGCACTTATGTAACACACACGGCGAGCACCGAAACATGACAAAGTAACTGGATTAAAACTGAATGTGTCTGCCAAGGGAGGGGAGGTCGGAGAGGAGGGAGAGAAGAGAGAGAGAAGTGGTGTCAGCGGAGGAGTAGTGGTGGAAGGGAGGAGCCAGCAGCACATCAAGTGGCAGGAGACAGGGAGGATGGGGAACGGAGCAACCCAGGAAGGAGCACAATGACTGGGAAAGGAGGAGTGTGAAGGACTGGGGGGGTAGGGATAGGAAGGAGGAAACAGCAGAGGGTGAGGGAAACGATAGGGGGCCCTAGGGAGCAGGAGACAGGAAGAGTAGGGTCAGGGGTGAAAGGAAGGGTAAATATTGGGGCAAAGCACATCATCTAGGATGGGGAGACTCTGGAAGTTTCTTTGTGAGAGGAGGTGCAGGGTGTGGAGAGGGATAGAGGGCGAGATGCATTGGTAGAAGTGTGGCAGCAGGCGAGGAGTGGAGAGGAAAGAAGACATCAGGGGGTGAGAGGGATCGAGGCTGCAGTTGTTGGAGAGAATATGGATGTGTTCAAGGAAAAGGAGGAGAGGTGGGAAAGGGATAAGGTCATAGAGGATCCTTGTGGGGAACAGGAGATGAATACAGAAAGTGAATTGGAGTGCATTGTGTTCAAGGATTTGGAGGGCTTTACAGAATTTAGGAGGAGCAGAGATCCAGGTGACACTAATGTAACAAAGGATGGGATGGGTCAAGGATTTGTAGGCATGAAGAATGGTGGAAGGATGCAATCCCCATGTCTGGCCATACAGGAGTTTCAGGAGGCGGAGTCCATTATGAGCTTTGTGTTTAATGGTAAGGAGATGGTAAGTCCAGGTGAGGTGACGGTCAAGGGTGATGCCTAGGTATTTTAAGGTGGGATTAAGTTGGATAGGATGGCCATAGATGGTGAGGTAAAAAACATGCAACTGGTTGCACCAACCAGTAAACTGATCTAGATGGGTTTGGAGGGAACGCTGGGACACTTGAATGGTGGGATAGAGGGTAAGGTAGGAGGTGGCATCAGCATATTGAAGGGGATAGGTGGATGGCAGTGGTTTGAGCATATCAGCAGTGTACAGGAGATAAAGGAGAGGAAAAACGACAGAGCACTGAGGCATACCTGCAGTAGGTTAGAAGGTACGGGAATTTGTATTGTGAATGGTAACATAGGAAAGACGGTGGGAGAGGAAGAAGGCAATGGGACGGATGAATCTGATAGGAAGGGCGTAGGTCTGGAGCTTGAAAAGGATCCTGGGATGCCATAACGGTCATAGGAGTTCTGGAGTTCGAAGGAAACATCGAACTATAGCTACATTTCCAATAGAAATACCACTCAACGCCAATCCATTACGAGCACGACGAGCACGATTCATAACCGCAGCCAGTTATGGCTGGCGGGGACATGAGTTAACGGAGGTTGCAGGTTGCCGCGAGCCACATGAAACGTACATTGAAGCGCCAAACGAAGTGGTATAGGTGTGCGTATTCAAATAAAGAGATATACACTCCTGGAAATTGAAATAAGAACACCGTGAATTCATTGTCGCAGGAAGGGGAAACTTTATTGACACATTCCTGGGGTCAGATACATCACATGATCACACTGACAGAACCACAGGCACATAGACACAGGCAACAGAGCATGCACAATGTCGGCACTAGTACAGTGTATATCCACCTTTCGCAGCAATTCAGACTGCTATTCTCCCATGGAGACGATCGTAGAGATGCTGGATGTAGTCCTGTGGAACGGCTTGCCATGCCATTTCCACCTGGCGCCTCAGTTGGACCAACGTTCGTGCTGGACGTGCAGACCGCGTGAGACGACGCTTCATCCAGTCCCAAACATGCTCAATGGGGGACAGATCCGGAGATCTTGCTGGCCAGGGTAGTTGACTTACACCTTCTAGAGCACGTTGGGTGGCACGGGATACATGCGGACGTGCATTGTCTTGTTGGAACAGCAAGTTCCCTTGCCGGTCTAGGAATGGTAGAACGATGGGTTCGATGACGGTTTGGATGTACCGTGCACTATTCAGTGTCCCCTCGACGATCACCAGAGGTGTACGGCCAGTGTAGGAGATCGCTCCCCACACCATGATGCTGGGTGTTGGCCCTGTGTGCCTCGGTCGTATGCAGTCCTGATTGTGGCGCTCACCTGCACGGCGTCAAACACGCATACGACTATCATTGGCACCAAGGCAGAAGCGACTCTCATCGCTGAAAACGACACGCCTCCATTCGTCCCTCCATTCACGCCTGTCGCGACACCACTGGAGGCGGGCTGCACGATGTTGGGGCGTGAGCGGAAGACGGCCTAACGGTGTGCGGGACCGTAGCCCAGCTTCATGGAGACGGTTGCGAATGGTCCTCGCCGATACCCCAGGAGCAACAGTGTCCCTAATTTGCTGGGAAGTGGCGGTGCGGTCCCCTACGGCACTGCGTAGGATCCTACGGTCTTGGCGTGCAACCGTGCGTCGCTGCGGTCCGGTCCCAGGTCGACGGGACCGTGCACCTTCCGCCGACCACTGGCGACAACATCGATGTACTGTGGAGACCTCACGCCCCACGTGTTGAGCAATTCGGCGGTACGTCCACCCGGCCTCCCGCATGCCCACTATACGCCCTCGCTCAAAGTCCGTCAACTGCACATACGTTCACGTCCACGCTGTCGCGGCATGCCACCAGTGTTAAAGACTGCGATGGAGCTCCGTATGCCACGGCAAACTGGCTGACACTGACGGCGGCGGTGCACAAATGCTGCGCAGCTAGCGCCATTCGACGGCCAACACCGCGGTTCCTGGTGTGTCGACTGTGCCGTGCGTGTGATCATTGCTTGTACAGCCCTCTCGCAGTGTCCGGAGCAAGTATGGTGGGTCTGACACACCGGTGTCAATGTGTTCTTTTTTCCATTTCCAGGAGTGTATAAACAGACAGAATACGGCGCTGCGGTTGACAACTCCTATATAAGGCAACAAGTGTCTGGAGTAGTCGTTAGGTTCGTCACTGCTGCTCCAGTGGCGGGTTATCAAGATTTAAGTGAGTTTGAACGTGGTGTTATAGTAGGCGCATGAGCGATGGGACACAACATCCCTGAAGTAGTGATGAAATGCGGATTTTTCCCTACGACCATTTCACGGTTGTATTGTGAATATCAGGAATTCGGTAAAACATCAAATCTCCGACATCGCTGCGGAAGGAAAACGGTTCTGCAAGAATGGGACCAACGACGACTGAAGATAATCGTTCAACGTGATAGAAGTACAACCCTTCCACAAGTTGCTGCAGACTTCAATGCTGGGCCATCAGCAAGTGTTGGCGTGCGGACCATTCAACTAAACATCACCGATATGGGCTTTCGGAGCCGAAGGCCTGCTCGTGTGCCCTTGATGACTGCACGACACAAAGCTTTACGCCTTGCCTGGGCCCGTCAACTCCGACATTGGACTGTTGACGAGTGGAAACATGTTGCCTGGTCTGACGAGTCTCGTTTCAAATTGTACCACTGTTTCTTAACTCTTCCTCTTTTTCAGCAATATTACTTTTGTCGTGTTCTTCTTTTTATTACTGTAGTAGCTTTTATACGTTATTAGCTTATTACAGACTTCAACTATTGAATTTCCATTTATTTTCGCTGTTTCAATTAATTTTCGAAAACGAGTGTATGCCGACATTAGCGACATCTGGTGAACTTAATACACAAACATCTTGTGGCTACTGTACGGCAGCTTGTTTTAGACAGTAGTAATACTGACAACATGACTCCTGCATGTAATGTTATTTATATGTATTTGACGATGCTGGTGCTGTTTCCGCATTTAACATTTAACGATGCCACTATGGCTGCAGTACATTAGGACATTGTTTTTATGAAACAGATATGCCTCTTCATATTTAAAGCTCACGAAATGTAAATTTTGTCAGTACTACTTTTCATTATGGTCTGTGTATTGGTATTAAACTGTATAAAGTTTACGAGTGTATTTATGTTATTCCCATTTTTGCTGCAGCTCTCATGATGGTTATTAAAGACCGAAACCGGTAATCTGTAAACAAAACGTTTGTGACCATAGACGTAAATTAAAGGCAACTTATTGTTATTACTGTTACTGCATGCTCAACCTATTGCAACTTAAGAAGTGCACCAGAGCGTTTCAGTGCGGTATATGGCCAGGACATCCCATCACTAAGTTCCTCAGTCACAGCGCCAACCAGACGCTTCAGGGTCTGCCTCTTTATTAAGCAGACCCCTGCAACACATGTATCATCCCCCCGATTGATGTCTTTCTTCTTCAATTGGCTTCATAGGAAAAAATGCAGTTGTGCGGCTCAGTTAGCTTCGCGGAAAAAAAATGGAGGTGTGTTCTGGGTCTTTCCAGTTTATGTAGATCTGAAACACAATCACAGACCATCCAAAAACATATTGTACCAGGTCCCAGGCGATGAGTGATGATGTCGAGAGGATGTGACTAATTCGAAATACGCAGGTGGTTTCATGGTAAAAATGCAGATGTATTCCAGGTCTTTTCAGCTCACCCAGGTGTGTGGCACCCAGTCATACACTACCGGCCATTAAAATTGCTACACCAAGAAGAAATGCAGATGATAAACTGGTATTCACTGGACAAATATATTATACTAGAACTGACACGTGATTACATTTTTAAGCAATTTGGGTGCATAGATCCTGAGAAATCAGTATCCAGAACAACCACCTCTGACCCTAACAACGGCGTCGATCCACCTGGGCATTGAGTCAAACACAGCTTGAATGACGTGTACAGGAACAGCTGCCCATGCAGCTTCAACACGATATCACAGTTCATCAAGAGTAGCGACTGGCTTGTTGTGACGAGCCAGTTGCTCGGCCACCATTGACCAAACGTTTTCAATTGGTGAGAGATCTGGGGAATGTGCTGGCCAGGGAAGCAGTCGAACATTATCTGTATCCAGAAAGGACCGTACAGGACCTGCAACATGCGGTCGCGCATTATCCTCCTGAAATGTAGGGTTTCGCAGGGATCGAGTGAAGGGTAGAGCCACGGGTCGTAACACATCTGAAATGTAACGACCACTGTTCAAAGTGCCATCAATGCAAACAAGAGGTGGCCGAGACGTGTAACCATTGTCATCCCATACCATCATGCCAGGTGATACACCAGTATGGCGATGATGAATACACGCTTCCAATGTGCATTCACTGTGATGTCGCCAAACATGGATGCTACCATCATGATGCTGTAAACAGAACCTGGATTCATCCGAAAAAATGACTTTTGTGATTCGTGCACCCAGGTACGTCGTTGATGCTCCTGTCTGTGATGCAGCGTCAAGGGTAACCGCATCCACGGTATCCGAGCTAATAGTCCATGCTGCTGCAAACGTCGTCGAACTGTTCGTGCAGATGGTTGTTGTCTTGCAAACGTCCCCAGCTGTTGACTCAGGGATCGAGACGTGGCTGCACGATCCGTTACAGCCATGGTGATAAGATGGCTGTCATCTCGACTGCTAGTGATACGAGGTCGTTGGGTTCCAGCACGGCGTTCCGTATTACCCTCCTGAACCCACCGATTCCATATTCTGCTAACAGTCATTGGATCTCGACCAACGCGAGCAGCAGTGTCGCGATACGATAAACCTCCATCGCGATAGGCTACAATCCGACCCTTATCAAAGTCGGAAACGTGATGGTACACATTTCTCCTCCTTACACGGGGCATCACAACAACGTTTCACCAGGCAACGCCGGTCAACTGCTGTTTGTGTATGAGAAATCGGTCGGAAACTTTCCGCATGTCAACACGTTGTGGGTGTCGCCACCGGCACCAACCTTGTGTGAATGCTCTGAAAGCTAATCATTTGCATGTCACAGCATCTTCTTCCTGTTTGTTAAATTTCGCATCTGTAGCACGTCATCTTCGTGGTGTAGCAATTTTAATGGCCAGTAGTGTAAATCATGGAAAGAAACTGTCCTGGAGCACAGCCGCGGAGTGGGAAGGGTTCCGACGGCAGCACAGGGCGAGCTACAGCTGCTCACACAGCCAGCAACCAGCCTGCGCCGGTAAGGAGCAGCCGCACAGTCGACCGGGGGCTCCACAGCCACGTGCTTCGAGGTTGCCGATGCCGCCTACTCCACCGCTCACGACGCTACCTGTTCCAACTTAATCGTTTATCAATAACTAATAAGACGCTGACTGAGGCATTTTATCCGACTTGTTCTTTACACCCACAATCTCCAGCCCTTTTTAAACTAACACAGATTTTTTTTTTTTTTTACTACAAGCAGGCTCTCTCTACTAGAAGTATGATGACACTGAATGGGTGGGAGAAAGAAGGAGGGGGTGGAGAGGAGAGGGGAAGGGAGGGGGAGGGGGTGAACTTGTGGGTGAAGCACGACGGTTGGGGAAGATTTGGACCATTATGGTAGTAACGTAGTGGGATCCTTATTCTTGTTCTGAAACAGGCAATACAGCACTGTTCTTGCAAAGTATTGTTGTTAATTCATCACGAGGGAGGGCGACAGAAGGAGCTTGTTACTGATGATAATTAGTCAAGGTGTTTGAGTAATATAACGTTAACTGAAAACGTTTTCCCCATCCTTCGCGTGCGCAAGCACCATTCCTTTGCGAGGTGTGTAAACCGTGTGCGTAAGTATCGCTGTTAAGTACAGTATAGTTGCCAGAATGAGATTTTCACTCTGCAGCGGAGTGTGCGCAGATATGAAACTTCCTGGCACATTAAAACTGTGTGCCGGACCGAGACTCGAACTCGGGACCTTTGAGGGCAACTGCTCTACCAACTGAGCTACCCAAGCAGGACTCACGCCCCGTCCTGACAGCTTTACTTCTGCCAGTATCTCGTCTCCTCCCTTCCAAACTTAACAGAAGCTTTCCTGTATAGTTACAGTATAGTTGACTGTAATGGTATATATATATATATATATATATATATATATATATATATATATATATATATGTGTGTGTGTGTGTGTGTGTGTGTGTCTGTGTGTGTGTTGGAGACGATAAGAGAAGGGAGACGGTGAAATCCAGTGCCGGCACATAGCCTACTCCCAAAAAAGCACAAAGGGGGTCGCCGAGTTTAACGTCCCTACCCGGATGGACGGATCACCATCAGCAGTGTCATACGCCCTCACTTCCAGAGACGCCGCGGAGGGGCTTGGAATTCAATTCGTGACATTGACGCCAGGTTGGCTGATCAGAAACTTGACGCCACCACCTCTCCTCCCCTTGTTGGCCAAATACACTATGTTATCAAAAGTATCCGAACACCTGGCTGAAAACGACTTACAAGTTCGTGGCGCCCTTGCTGGAATTCGGTATGGTGTTGGCCCACCTTTAGCCTTGATGACAGCTTCCACTTTCACAGGCATACGTTAAATCAGGTGCTGGTAGGTATCTTGGGGAATTGCAGCCCATTCTTCACGGAGTGTTGCACTAAGTAGAGGTATCGATGTCGGTCGGTGAGGCCTGCTACGAAGTCGGCGTTCCAGCCCATCCCATTACAGGGATGTTACTGTCGTGTAATCTCTCCGCCACAGGTCGTGCATTATGAGCAGGTGCTCCACCATGTTGAAAGATGTTATTTCCATCCTTGAACTGCTCTTCAACAATGGGAAGCAAGAAAGTTCTTATAATATCAATGTAGGCCTGTGTTGTGATAGTGCCACGCAAAACAACAAGCGGTGAAAGCCCCCTCCATGAAAAACACGACCACACCATAACACAACCGCCTCCGATTTTTACTGTTGACACTACACGCACTGGTAGATGACGTTCACCGGGCATTCACCATACCCCCACCATGCCATCGGATCGCCACACTGTGTGCCGTGATTTGTCACTCCACACAACGTTTTTCCACTGTTCAATCGTCCAATGTTTACGCTCTTTACACCAAGCATTTACCGGCGTGATGTGTGGCTTATGAGCAGCTGCTCGACCGTGAAATCCAAGTTTTCTCACCTCCCGCCTAACTGTCATAGAACTTGCAGTGGATCCTGATGCAGTTTGGAATTCCTGTGTGATGGTCTGGATAGATGTCTGCCTACTACACATTACGACCCTCTTCAACTGTCGGCGGTCTCTGTCAGTCAACAGACGAGGTCGGCCTGTACGCTTTTGTGCTGTGCGTGTCCCTTGACGTTTCTACTTCACTATCACATCGGGAACAGTGGCCCTAGGGATGTTTAGGCGTGAGTAAATCTCGCGTACAGACATATGACACAAGTGACGCGCAGTCACCTGACCACGTTCAAAGTCCGTGAGTTCCACGGTGCGCCCCATTCTGCTCCTTCACGATGTCTAATGACTACTGTGGTTGTTGATATGGAGTACATGGCCGTTGGTTGCAGCACAATGCACCAAATATAAAAAACGTATGTTTTTGGGTGTGTCCGGATACGTTTGATTATATAGTGTACTGACAGCGAAAATTCGATTGACCAGCAGGATTCGAAACTGCTTACCTCCTAGTCGCGCACCATCGTACAGGCGTGCGTTAGCGATCACGGTGACGGAGGCGGGTTTTTTAAGTAATGAGAAGGTTAACGTTCCTGCTTATTCTTCTTCACTTGCAATGTATAATGTACACAAGAAGCTAAATTCAATATAGTAAACAATATTGAGCATTGGCGGCAGTGTTGTAGTAGAAGTGGTTCACCAGTGGCATTCCTCCGACTTTGTATGAAGTGCAAAGAATGTATCTTTAATGTGTGAATGAGTGTTATTAATGATTGTTGTTGTTCTTGTGGTCTTCAGTCCGAAGACTGGTTTGATGCAGCTCTCCAAGCTTCTCTATCCTCTGCAAGTCTCTTCATATCCGAGTATCCATTGCAACTTACACCCTGCTCAATCTGCTTGCTGTATAAAGCTCTTGGTCTCTATCTAGGATTTTTAACCCCCCCCCCCCCCCACACACACACACACTCCCCCCCCCCCCCCTCCCAGTACTAAATTGGTATCTCAGAGTATGTCCTGCCAACCGATCCCTTCTTCTAGTCAGGTTGTGCCACAGTACTTCCTCATTAGTTTCGCGATCTACCCACCTAATCTTCAGCATTCTTCTGAAGCACCAAATTTTAAAAGTTTCTATTCCTTTCTGGTTCAAAAATGGCTCTGAGCACTCTGGGACTTAACATCTGTGGTCATCAGTCCCCTAGAACTTAGAACTACTTAAACCTAACTAACCTAATGACATCACACACATCCATGCCCGAGGCAGGATTCGAACCTGCGAACGTAGCAGTCGCGCGGTTGCGGACTGCGCGCCTAGAACCGCTAGACCACCGCGGCCGGCTTCCTTTCTGGTCTAAATTGTTTATCGTCAGTGTTTCATTTCCATACATGGCTACACTTCATACAAAGTGTACTTTCAGAAAAGACTTCCTAATGCTTAAATCTGCACTCAGTGTTAACAAATTTCTCTTCTTCAGAAATGTTATTCTTGCCATTACGAGTCTATATATTATATCCTCTCTACTTCTGCCATCATCAGTTATTTTCCTCCTCAGATAGAAAAACTCATATACTACTTTGATTTCTCGTTTCCTAATTTCACAACATCACCTGACTGTATTCGACAACATGCCATTATTCTCGTTTTGCTTTTGTTCATGTTCATCTTATATCCTACTTTCAAGATCCTGTCCAATCCGTCCCACTGCTCTTCGAAGTCCTTTGATGTCTCTGAGAGAATTATAATGACATCGGCAAACCTCAAAGTTTTTCTTTATTTATATTGTGCAGTATCATGTTTTAGTGGCGTTAGAAATAAATATGGAATGATAGGAACGGTGATGGTTAAACTTAGTGCAGTGCATAGGCTACTCTCCAATAGCACCATGCAGGCTGCAGACTATAACATCCCATGGAGGAGGGAGAATCATGCCATCACTCCATGGCATTGAGCACCGTTGTTCTAATCAAGACACTGGCACACAGTCCTGCAATAAGAACTTTACACCACCATCTCTCTTCTCTTCTCGGCAGTCAAATACTAGCAACCCAAAAGTCTTTCACTACGAGGTCTTGTATAGCCCCACTGCTCTAGTAAGAGGCGTGAGTTCACAGTCTACACTGCATCTCACACTCACGTACTGGCACTAATGGAAGAACAGGATGTATCCGTGATGATGTTACAAACTATCATGGATGATGGAGAAGGGTAATGCTACATTTGAGGTAAGGGCTAGTCTGGAAACGTCTGACTCGAAAGGTATAACCGAAAATATACTCAAGTTTCGCCTTAGCCCTATGCAGCGCTCAACCTAAGGGCCCCAACTTCCAAACCCGGATCATGACTTACAGGTTTCCCACTGAGTGCTCCCCGATACCCTAAGATAATTCCCCTTGGTGATGGAACAGTAACGTCGCAAGTACCCTGATGTCAGAGAGACCAGAAATTCGAAATCTATGGTACAGTAACAATAAATTTCATTTACACTACTGGTCATTAAAATTGCTACACCAAGAAGAAATGCAGGTGATAAATGGCTATTCATTGGACGTATATATTATACTAGAACTGACATGTAATTACATTTTCACGCAATTTGGGTGCATAATTCCTGAGATATCAGTATGAAGAACAACCACTTATGGCCGTAATAACGGCCTTGATACGCCTGGACATTGAGTCGAGCAGATCTTGGATGGTGTGTACAAGTACAGCTGCCCAAGCAGCTTCAACACGATACCACAGTTTATCAAGAGTAGTGACTGGCGTATTGTGACGAGCCAGTTGCTCGGCCACCATTAACCAGACGTTTTCAATTGGTGAGAGATCTGGCCAGAGCAGCAGTCGAACATTTTCTGTATCCAGAAAGGCCCGTACAGGTCCTACAACATGCGGTCGTGCATTATCCTGCTGAAATGTAGGGTTTCACAGGCATCGAATGAAGGGTAGAGCCACGAGTCGTAACACATATGAAATGTAACGTCCGCTGTTCAAAGTGCCGTCAATGCGAACAAGAGGTGACCGAGACGTGTAACCAATGGCACCCTATAACATGACGCCGGTTGATACGCCAGTATGACGATGACGAATACACGCTTCCGATGTGCGCTCACCGCGATGTCGCGAAACACGCATGCGACCATCATGATGCTGTTAACAGAACCTGGATTCACCCGTAAAAATGACGTTTTGCTATTCGTGCACCCAGGTTCGTCGTTGAGTACACAATCGCAGGCGCTCCTGTCAGTGGTGCAGCGTCAAGGGTAACCGCAGCCGTGGTCTCCGAGCTGATAGTCTATGCTGCTTCAAACGTCGTCGAACTGTTCGTGCAGATGGTTGTTGTCTTGTAAACGTCCCTATCTGTTGACTCAAGGACCGAGATGTGGCTGCACGATCCGTTACAGCCATGCTGATAAGATGCCTGTCAACTCGACTGCTACTGATACGAGGCCGTTGTGATCCAGTACGGCATTCCATATTACCGTCCTGAACCCACCGATTCCATATTCTGCTAACAGTCATTGGAACACGACCAACGCGAACAGCAATGTCGCGTTACGATAAACCATAGTCGCGACAGGCTACAATCCGACCTTTATCAAGGTCGGAAACGAGATGGTACGCCTTTCTCCTCCTTACACGAGGCATCATAACATCGTTTCACCAAGCAACGACGGTCGACTGCTGTTTGTGTATGAGAAATCGGTTGGAAACGTTCCTCATGTCAGCACGTTGTAGGTGTCGCCACCGGCGCCAACCTTGTGTGATTGCTCTGAAAAGCTTATCATTTGCATATCACAGCATCTTCTTCCTGTCGGTTAGATTTCGCGTCTGTAGCATGTCATCTTCGTGGTGTAGCAATTTTAATGGCCAGTAGTGTATATTTCGCGTAAGGATCAGAAAGATATGATACTATAAATTATGTCTCATACCGAGGCATATAGATAGTCTTTTTCCCGTTGCTCTGTCTGGGAGAGGAACAGGAAAGGAAACGACTAGCAGTGGTACAAAATACCCTCCGCTACGCACCGTACGGTGGCTTGCCGAGTATGTTTGTAGATGTAGATTCTGGTCCATTCGAGCAAGCACTGCGTCGTTTTAGTGGGGTGTCCTCATAGTTCGTCGTCCTCCTCGGTCGTTGTACTGTCGCACCAGTTGCCTGGATTCATTTAATCATTAGAATGGTCTTGGAAACATCGTGTGACCCGGATGACTTCTGCGCGAATATTTGGTCCTGTACAACATTTCCGCTTGTCTGCTGCTTCAATTTGGTTCTCATACATGAATGTTATGTTTACAAGTTCCGTCATCGGTCACACCACCATCTGGTAGTAAACACAGACTGCTGTCTACTATTTATTTATTCGTGGCAGAAGCATTTACGATGTAAATAATAATGTACATATTTACATGTCGTGTGTATATATATTTACAAGACAGTTATTTACACTTTTGCCTCCCAGAAGTTAATGACCTCTATTGCATTTGGGGTTGCATGTAGCATGTGTTCTGTCGTGCGCCGGCCGGAGTGGCCGAGCGGTTCTAGGAGGTACAGTCTGGAAACGCGCGACAGCTACGGTCACAGGGTCGAATCCTGTCTTGGGCATGGATGTGTGTGATATCTTTAGGTTAGTTAAGTTTAAGTAGTTGTAAGTTCTAGGGGACTGATGACCTCAGAAGTTAAGTCCCATAGTGCTGCTCAGAGCCATTTGAACCAGTCTGTTGTGGATGTTGCTGGACGTTGGGTACACTGGAGCAGGTGGAAGGTCGTCTGCGTTGCTCCACACTCACAGAGTGGCGGCTCCTCTAGGAAACCCCATTTGGTCAGATTGTTCTTACATCTGGTGACACCCGAGCGTAATCTGTGGAGGGATCTCCATCTACTCCAATTCTCTGTGTAGCCGGGTGGTAGTCTTACGCTTGGTGTAACCCTCCCACAGTACTGGTAAGCCTTGCACGCCATAGTTCGATTCGTCATTGCTGTGGTGCCCCAACTAGAGCCTCAGTGGATCTGAGGAAGCTCTTTCTGGATTTTAGTCGTGCGTTTGCTGGTTGATAGCCATATAGGGGGTTGGGCTTCAGAAGTTTCTGATTTGTTCTTCTCACTTTTGCTGCTAACTCTCGGCGGATGTCGGGGAGTGCAATTCCCGAGAGGCTGTACAGTTTATCCAGAAGAGTAGGCTTCAGGCACAGGGTGATGATACGACAAGTATCATTAAGAGTGAGATCTACTGTTTTGGCATGGCAAGAACTGAACCACACTGGGCTTGCGTATTCTCCGGCAGAGTAACACAATGCAAGGGAAGAGGATATTGTTCCTGGCTGCCACTTTTCGTCTGGAATTTAGGCAGTGCCTCTTATATGTTAATGCACGGTCAAGGGTGACACCTAGGTATTTGGGATACGTACAGTGTTCCAGTGATGTTTCTTCCCAGGTGATTTTGAAGGCTCTAGCCGCCTACCGGTTTTTGAAATGGAAAGCTTTAGTCTGTGTTTTTCCAGTATTTGGTGTCAACTGGTTTTCAGTGTAGTAAGCTGACAGTTCTCTCAATGCTTTGGACAGATTCTCTTCAATTGTTTCAAAGCAGCGGACTTAGGCGGTGATAGCACAATCATCTGCATAGATGAAGCTCTGTGTTCCTTCAGGTAGTGGTTGATCACTTGTGTAGATGTTATACAAAGCTGGAGCAAGCACATTTCCCTGGGGTAATCCGTTTTTCTGTGATCTCCATCTGCTTATCTATCTGGAATTCAACAAAAATCTCCTATTTTCAAGGAGATTCCTTGTGAAACAGGTTACCTGGTAGTCTCTAGTGGCATTGTACAGCTTCATAAGCTGCTGTTAGACCCATAAATACAGCTCCTGTGATCTCTTCCCTTTCAAAACTATCTTCGATGTGCTGTGTTAGTTTCAGCACTTGAGATGTGCAGCTCTTTCCCTGTCTGAATACAGCCTGCTGTGGAATGTACACTCCTGGAAATTGAAATAAGAACACCGTGAATTCATTGTCCCAGGAAGGGGAAACGTTATTGACACATTCCTGGGGTCAGATACATCACATGATCACACTGACAGAACCACAGGCAAATACAAACAGGCAACAGAGCATGCACAATGTCGGCACTAGTACAGTGTATATCAACCTTTCGCAGCAATTCAGGCTGCTATTCTCCCATGCAGACGATCGTAGAGATGCTGGATGTAGTCCTGTGGAACGGCTTGCCATGCCATTTCCACCTGGCGCCTCAGTTGGACCAGCGTTCGTGCTGGACGTGCAGACCGCATGAGACGACGCTTCATCCAGTCCCAAACATGCTCAATGGGGGACAGATCCGGAGATCTTGCTGGCCAGGGTAGTTGACTTACACCTTCTAGAGCACGTTGGGTAGCACGGGATACATGCAGACGTGCATTGTCCTGTTGGAACAGCAAGTTCCCTTGCCGGTCTAGGAATGGTAGAACGATGGGTTCGATGACGGTTTGGATGTACCGTGCACTATTCAGTGTCCCCTCGACGATCACCAGAGGTGTACAGCTAGTGTAGGAGATCGCTCCCCACACCATGATGCTGGGTGTTGGCCCTGTGTGCCTCGGTCGTATGCAGTCCTGATTGTGGCGCTCACCTGCACGGCGTCAAACACGCATACGACCATCATTGGCACCAAGGCAGAAGCGACTCTCATCGCTGAAAACGACACGTCTCCATTCGTCCCTCCATTCACTCCTGTCGCGACTCCACTGGAGGCGGGCTGCACGATGTTGGGGCGTGAGCGGAAGACGGCCTAACGGTGTGCGGGACCGTAGCCCAGCTTCATGGAGACGGTTGCGAATGGTCCTCGCCGATACCACAGGAGCAACAGTGTCCCTAATTTGCTGGGAAGTGGCGGTGCGGTCCCCTACGGCATTGCGTAGGATCCTACGGTCTTGGCGTGCATCCGTGCGTCGCTGCGGTCCGGTCCCACGTCGACGGGCACGTGCACCTTCCGCCGACCACTGGCGACAACATCGATGTACTGTGGAGACCTCACGCCCCACGTGTTGAGCAATTCGACGGTACGTCCACCCGGCCTCCCGCATGCCCACTATACGCCCTCGCTCAAAGTCCGTCAACTGCACATACGGTTCACGTCCACGCTGTCGCGGCATGCTACGAGTGTCAAAGACTGCGATGGAGCTCCATATGCCACGGCAAACTGGCTGACACTGACGGCGGCGGTGCACAAATGCTGCGCAGCTAGCGCCATTCGACGGCCAACACCGCGGTTCCTGGTGTGTCCGCTGTGCCGTGCGTGTGATCATTGCTTGTACAGCCCTCTCGCAGTGTTCGGAGCAAGTATGGTGGGTCTGACACACCGGTGTCAATGTGTTCTTTTTTCCATTTCCAGGAGTGTATATTGTCTCTAGCTTCTCCGTTAGTCGGTGTAGGATGTGTCTTTCAAGAAGTTTACACAGATGAAATAGGAGAGATATCGGGCGGTCGCTTTTAGGATCATTTTGGTCCTTACCTGGCTTGTGGATAGCTATAACTTTGGCTTTCCACCAGAGTTTAGGAATCTTGCAGGATTGGAAACAGTTGTTCATTAGGTCTCTCAGCCATGCTTTTGTTATCTTCCCAAAGTTCTTTACTGCTCAACTCTTATATCATCAAGGCCTGCCGGTTTCCCATTTTTGCACTTACTCAGAGCGTGATCCAACTCACTCTGGGTAAGTGGTTGAAGCAGAGTATTGGTTTCTTGGTCACTTATGAGTGCAGCCTACTACAGTACAGATATTGTACACCAGGATTGGTCCTGTCAGTGACCAGTACATCAGCACTTGATTAACTGTGTTATTATCCCAACCTCTACACCTAAGTGCTCGTGGGGATTTCCTACCCTCCAGTCTTAATAACAACAGTATCAATACATTTATTCTACCGTCAAAGGTATGAGAACGACTTTTGTTTAAAACGTTCGACTCTGTGTTTTGCGGACAAGGGTCCCTTATCTCAAATTGATATATTTACATTTTTCCCTCACCCCTACATACAACAATGCACATCGTCCACACAGAAGAATGCACAGACAATTTCCTTATACACATTCTCAACTTAGAAATATGTTATGCCATCGAGAGGCCGAACTTGGTATCCTTAAAATGTTAGAGGAGTTTATCAAGGTTGTATTATAATTAAAAGCGAACTGACACTGGTGAAAAAGTACAACAATACGAGCAAAAACGTTCACATAAACAGGGATCTGCAAACGAGTCATGGGTCACTCCTTCTATTCTGTTGAGGAGTTCCTAGAAAAATTAAGCCGATTCTTATGTTATATTGTTGACTGAGTTTACTGAAACTTATGGCTTGACTTTTTTTGGGGTTCATAAACATTTCATTTCCATCTGTTATTGCTTTTATGTTGTAATATCATTAGTGCACGTTCCATGACCTCGGAGATTTGCTCCTCAATTTGGGCCTACGGAACTTGACGTGTAGATAAATAAATAGTAAGGTGCACTACTCTGGTAAATCCGAGAAAATCGCAAGAGCAGTCTGACGCGTGTATTATGTAACTGATGTATCTGTTCGTAGGTGCCGTATGTTATAATTCATGATGATCAGGTGGTTAGCGTTCGAGCTTTGTAAGACGAACGTGTATGAGGTGACCGTTCGACTGCCGCTCAAACTTCCGTTTTTGTAGTACAAGTGTAAATTCTGTGATTGTCAAAAAATTTGCACTTACACTTTTCCTTCTTCCTACATTAGAGATATCTCATTCTTCATTTAATTGTCGATGGTTAGAAATATGTTTGTTCTAATAATTAAATTTGATTAATAGTAAGTGGTCAAACAACACGAAATTCAGTAAAACTTCATGAAAATACACGTGGTTTTTAAAAATTATATTACGTTTCAAAAGTCATATAAATTAAATAATATGACCAGTGATGAAAAAATATAGATTAAAAATTAAGTGTGAGTCGAACCGTCGTCTCATACACGTTCGACTTACGAGACTCGAACGCTGACGACCTGACCACCATGAAATCTCAAACCCAGCAGCCGGCCGGAATGACCGAGCGGTTCTAGGCGCTTCAGTCCGGCACCGCACTGCTGCTAAGGTCGCAGGTTCGAATCCTGTCTCGGGCGTGGATGTGTGTGATATCCTTAGGTTAGTTAGGTTTAAGTAGTTCTAAGTCTAGGGAACTGATGATCTCAGATGTTAAGTCCCCTAGTGTTTAGAGCCATTTGACCATTTTGAACACCCAGCACCTACGCACAGATACATCCGTTACGCAACAGACGCGTCAAACTTATCTTGCGATTTTCTCGGAATTGTCAGAGTAGACCACCTTATTACTTGCACATTATGTTGTTTTAATGGCCTACTAAAGGTATACAAAGTATTGAAGTAAATCTGTAACCCGATGTCGTGACCTCGCCTTGTAAGAAGAACGATGCGTTGTACTCCTTAGTAACACAGGCACTGCTATTTCGTATATATTTCCCAATACCAGGCCCTCAACTATCAATAAATGTGTCCTTCGTGGACAGGTATACAGGGTGAGTCACTGACTATTGCGAACTAGAATAACTCTGAAAGTATAACAGTAGCTGAAAAGTTTGTGGGACAAATGTTGCATGGGACAACGGGGGCCATAATATTACGGTGGTTCTTTGTTGTTACTTGAGGTCGCGTCAGAGATATGAAGGTGAAATTTATTTTTAAAAATGGGACGCTATAGATTAGTACTCATTTTCTGATTGCGGCTATCGAGACGAATCCAGTGATGTGTAGAGTCTTTGAAGGTCAACGAAGGTCAAAAATGTGGCATGAACGTCCATTTGCAGAAGGTGTTCGAAGTGATGACCATTGGTATCAATGCAGTGCTTATCATGGATTGAGTAGCATTCCTTATCACTTCGGCACTTATCGAAGCACATGCTCTGACAATCCTCTCTCGTATATCGTGCAAACATCGTTCTAACGTGCCATTGGCATGTAAACACCATTCGACGGTTTCGCAATACAACACTAATAGGAACGGCAAGACTAACATCGCCGAACTAAGTGCATGTGAATGATGTATTCCTTCGAAGAACGAGTGGCCGAGCGGTTCTAGCCGCGGTTCTGGAACCGCGCTGCTGCTACGGTCCCAGGTTCGAATCCTGTCTCGGGCATGGATGTGTGTGATGTCCTTAGGTTAGTTAGGTTTAAGTACCTCTAAGTTCTAGGGGACTGATGACCACAGCAGTTAAGTCCCATAGTGCTCAGAGCCATTTTTTGAACCTTCGAAGAACAAGTCCATATCTTTCTAATTTACGGAGAATGCCAACGAAATTCAGTGAGAGCGAGACTTATACGCTGAAAGACATCGTCAACGTATTCATCCAACACGTCGTGCATTTAAATATGTGTATGATAAATTGAGAACAACTGGATCTCTAACGCATCGGATACATATCCGGCAAAGGAGAGTTACTAACGAGAAAACGCAACTTGGTACTCTTGCCGCTGTTCGAGATCGCGTCAAATCGCAAGGGAATCTGGCATGAGCCGGGGTAGTGTTGTTCGTGTTCTGAATCGCCATAAATATCATCCTTACCATATCGGTCTCCACGAAGAATTAAATGGTACGGATTGTATGCATCGCATTGAATTCTGCCGATGGGCTCAACTTCAGATTCAGAGGGACGACGCATTTATTAATTTGATTTTATTTACTGACGAGGCTACATTCACGAACCATGGAAATGTTAATTTGTATAACATGCATTATTGGGCAACTGAAAACCTATACTGGCTGGGGAAAGTTGCACACCAAAAACCATCGGCAGTGAATGTGTGGTGTGGGATTCTGGAGAACAGAATTACAGGCCCCTATTTTATCGAAGTAAATCTTAATGGTTGGAAGTACACCACATGCCTGCAAGAAATATTAGGTCTGTTATTGGAAGAAATACCTTTAGGGACAAGGAACCGAATGTGGTATCAACACGATGGGTGCCCAGCATATGTTCCGCTGATGGCTAGAAATGAATTGTCAAAAATGTCAAATGTGTGTGAATTCCTATGGGACCAAGCTGCTGAGGTCATCAGTCCCTAGACTTACACACTACTTAAACTAACTTATGCTAAGAACAACACACACACACACACACACACACACACACACACACACACACACACACATGCCTCGAGGGAGGACCCGAACCTCCAGCGGGAGGGGCGGCGCAGTTAGTTGCATGGCGCCTCTAGCCGCGCGGCGACTCCGCGGAGCTAGAAATGAGTGGCAGAGACAATTCCCAAACCGTTGGATTGGACGCGGAGGAGATGTGTCGTGGCCGGCTCATTCGCCAGATTTGACGCCTCAGAATTTTTTCTTGTGGGGATTCGTAAAAGACGTTGTTTATAAATGCGTTCCGACTACACCTGAAGATATGTGAGAGAGAACTCTCAGAGCATGTGCTTCGATAAGTGCCGATGTGATAAAGAATACCACTCAATCCATGATAAGAAGATTGCAGCACTGCATTGATACCAGTGGTCATCACTTCGAACA
This sequence comes from Schistocerca gregaria, assembly GCF_023897955.1. Classification (NCBI taxonomy): domain Eukaryota; kingdom Metazoa; phylum Arthropoda; class Insecta; order Orthoptera; family Acrididae; genus Schistocerca; species Schistocerca gregaria. Next base: position 137,452,030 of record NC_064931.1, on the reverse strand, counting down.
CCTTCTGTAAATTGACGTACATGCCACCTTTGTGACCTTCGTTGACCTTCAAAGACCTTACTGTTACACATCATTAGATTCGACTCGATAGCCAATAGCAGAAAATAAGTACCTAACCCCATTTAAAAAAATAATGTTGACCTTCATAGCTCTGACGCTACTCTACCTAGCAACAAAAAACCAACGTCATATTATGGCCCCCGTTGTCCCATGCAATTTTTGTCCTACAAACTTTTCAGCTGCTATCATACTTTCGATGTTATTCTTGGTGGCAATACTTAGTGACCCACCCTTGCATACGTATCGTACAAGTGCACCCTTCTGGCACAAATGTTCACTGTCGTTATTCCAATCTACAACCGATGGTAGTCCATATTCGCAATTGCGTATACGTTTCTGCAGCGGCTGTTCCTAGCATTGTACTTCTTAATAACACCGGCACTGCAATATCGCATTCATCCGCCGGTACCAGTGAAATGTCCTCCCCTGTACTGGAATTTCGGTCGGGCGGTGTGGCAAGCGGTTCTAGGCGCTACAGTCTGGGACCGCGAGACCGCTGCTGTCGCAGGTTCGAATCCTTTCTCGGGCATGGATGTGTGTGATGTCCTTAGGTTAGTTAGGTTTAAGTAGTTCTAGGGGACTGATGACCTCAGAAGTTAAGTCCCATAGTGCTCAGAGCCATTTGAACCATTTTTGTACGGGAATTTCACGTGCGTACGAGTAGAGGTTGTGACGTAGGAAAGACGACTCTGGAAGTTTAGGTCTGGCCGTGAGGCTTTCACGGATAGCTAAGGCGATTAAGGCGACCGCTCTAGTAAAGTGGGAAATCCAGGTTTGAGTCCCTTTCCGGTACATACTGGGTGATCAAAAAGTCAGTATAAATTTGAAAACTGAATAAATTACGGAATAACGTAGATAGAGAGGTACAAATTGACACACATGCTTGGAATGACATGGGTTTTTATTAGAACAAAAAAAAAAAAAAAAATACAGACGTTCAAAAATGTCAGACGGATGGCGCTTCATCTGATCAGAATAGCAATAATTAGCTTAACAAAGTAAGACAAAGTAAAGATGATGTTCTTTACAGGAAATGCTAAATATGTCCACCATCATTCCTCAACAATAGCTGTAGTCGAGGACTAATGTTGTGAACACCACTGTAAAGCATGTCTGGAGTTATGGTGAGGCATTGGCGTCGGATGTTGTCTTTCAGCACCCCTAGAGATTTTGGTCGATCATGATACACTTGCGACTTCAGGTAACCCCAAAGCCAATAATCGCACGCACTGATGTCTGGGGACCTGGGAGGCCAAGCATGACGAAAGTGGCGGCAGAGCAGACGATCATCACCAAACGACGGGCGCAAGAGATGTTTCACGCGTCTAGCAATACTTTGTTTTTTTTTTTGGTTCTAATATAACCCCATGTCGTCCAAGCATGTGTGTCAATTTTTACCTCTCTATCTGCATTATTCCGTGGTTAATTAAGTTTTCAAATTTATACTGACTTTTTGATCTTCCGGTACTTTCATTGTCAGCACTCCCTTATATAGCTGATGGGTCTCGTATTCGCAGCTCCGAAAACATTTAATGTATTTCATAACGGCTGTAATTGCCACAGTAACTCTTCCTCTGGGCAGTCGTGTCCAGAGTTCTTCTTAACAGCTCAGGCGCTGCTATATCGTTACTATTATACACCCAGACTGTGTAGCCTAAAATTGTAGAGATGTAGATGTGTTTCGAAGGGGTAGCTAGGTCTGCCAGTTTGTCTCGTGTCGATATTCCCATTTACCGGATGCAGGTATGAGAGAAGCCAAAAGCACTCCCTCTTTGCACGGCAGTCCCCAGACACAAGCCGGTCCTCCCAGTCTTTGTAGCAAAGCAGCTGGTTTCCGGCAGCTGGCGCGTTCACCTGTGTCACGTCGCCAGTCGTACTTCCTGCAATTAATGAATCCTCTAGCGCAGCTGGCCACTTTCATATTTTTAAGCAAATACAATTGACTGCCACGTCCGAAGGCAACCCGTATGTACTGGAGATTCCATAAAACAAGTAAAATAAGTAAATATTGCTGTGATCACTTTTCCTGAATGTGTGAAACGCTTTTTCTTATCTTTCTAATTTCGCACGACATCCAAGCAGAATAATCTGTCATCAGTTGTTTACCTGAGCAATTGTTTACGTGGTATTGTACAACTTGTGGTGTAAAAACAGACTGAAACTTTTACTTAAATGGTTTTATGTGACAAACTTAAACTGAGTTTCGGGCTGGTGGCACAGCAGTTGGCACACCTGGACTCGCGTATGGGAGGACCACGGTTCAAATCCCCGTCCGGCCATCGATATTTAGGTTTTCCGTGCTTTACCTAAATCTACTGAGCATAATCTACGTGTCCAATGACAACGTTGTTGTCAGGACATTAAACACTAATCTTACCTCCATTTTCTTTTAATTGCGAGAGTTAAGTTAGATGGCACCTCAGTGCTGTTTGAGACTAATAGAATACTTATGATGAAACTGTCACAGAATTTTTTTCTCAATTTATTGGAATTTAGGGCCATGGCCACTCAGCCACCTTAATAGTGTGCCAATTATGGCGATACGAAAGTAGGGATAACACAATCCCTACTTCCTGGGCGGAGAAAATTTCCGACCCGGCAGGGAATCGAACCCGGGCCTCCTCGCTTAGCAATCAACTGTCATAGTAAGAAAACCGTACCGCTAATCAGACAGCGTGCAGAGACTTGCTGTGAACCGGAAGGCTCAAGAACTGTGGAACTTCGCGACCAACTGATTACATCGGCTGTGGGAAGCAATCATTGCGTGCAAGGAGTGTCAACCAGACTTAGAAAAAGGGATGATTTGCGTCTTTCTTGTGGGAGAGAAGAGTGGAAATCACACGTGCGCAAAGCCCGTTATGTCGACTGTGGAGACCTGAGCGCAAATGCAGCGTACTTTAAGGTAACGTCATCACAGATTGCCAGGGAGGCAAACCGTGAAGCAAGATCTACTTCACCTATTGCTGTGTGTCAAGATGGCAAACTGACATATGAGCTGTTACGTACACCTTGATGTCAACGTCCGGGACCCCGCACGAACTGACAATACCTTTACGTGATTATGCAGCGATTGATGTCACATAGTAGCAGTAACAGGAACAGCAGTGGCATAGCAGCAGCACCATTGTACACCGGTAAAGGCGAAGTCCCAGGAAATAGCCGACCTCAGTCGTTTGCGAATTGGATGATGTACATCGAAGAATTACGAGGTACTTCAGTCTGCTGGAAAATACACAGCGGACATAAAAATAGAAGTCTGTAGTATGTAGGAGAAAATGTGATGCGCCAGTTCTCTTGTTTAATAACATAACGTAACTTCCTTTATACTGACTGTGACCCATCTTTCCTTCCCTCAGCCCACCACAAAAGTCATACAACTTTCGTCCACTAATCAACAGCCGTAAAGGACACTGGCTATTCGTTTGTTCCCTGGCAGGAAGTGAAAGCTTGTTCCTTGTAGCTATTCGTTATAAAGGGAGCTGGACACCGTTTTCTCCCACCAGGTCCCAGCCACCTCCTCGTAGTCTCGGAGACTAGCAGGCGGATGCTTTTGTACAGGTTACAGTTCAAAGTGATATTTCGTCTTCCAGCAAGACGAAACTTCCAGTGTCTACCGGCAGCCGTTCGTATCCGCCGCAACGTTAATAGTGACTCTGGGAAGAGGATTGTCGAAATACCACAAATAGTATTATAAAGAGATGAGTAAATATTGAAACGTCCCATTAGAAAAATTGATGAATAACTGTGCTGATAAACCTGTACGTTATTTGATTTTCAAACAGCTGAGCAAAACTGAACGTACTCAGACATTTCTCTCTTTACTTATTCTGATCAACACTAAACTGACACACAATATTTTTAATGCAACGCAGTCTGACTTTCAAAAATCCCTACTAAAGAATGGCCCTGACTAACAATAACCCATAACTTTCATGAATCACTTACCTCAGAAAAATATTCGTTACTCGATCTACTGCAATACAGCGAGCGCCAATACTGCCAGCTAAATGAAAAATTCTAACTACTGAAGGCACTAATTACTGATAGGCATAGTTAGCAAATGGAAGATTTTGATAGAGAACAAACAATGTATTTACCTTAATAATGTTCAAAAGTCATCATATATGTATATCAGTTCGTGATATCCAGTATTACAAATTTACTCTTTCTGATGGACACACGCACAGATCGTCCGCTTTCAAAATTCTGCTATATCTCCTCTCACATCCACCACTGCTGGCGGCTCACCTCCAACCGCGCAACACCACGCGCTGTTAGCAGCCAACTGCTCAACACGACAATAGCGACTATTTCAACAATGCCCACTAACCACAGACTGCACACAGCACCGCCAGTGATTTTCATATAGAGCGCTACGTGGCGTTACCAACATCAAAACCTAAACAGCCTACTTACATAGCCCCCATCTCTTTACTTATTCTGATCAATACTAAACTGACACACAATAGTTTTAGCGCAACGCAATCTGACTTTCAAAAATCAATACAAAAGAATGACCCTGACTAACAATAACCTATAACTTTCATGAATCACTTACCTCACAAAAATCTTCGTTACTCGAACTACTACAATACACCGAGCGCCAATACTGCCAGCAAAATGAAAGATTCTAACTACTGATAGGCATAGTTAGCAAATGAAAGATTTTAATAGAGAACAAACAATGTATTTACCTTAATAATGTTCAAAAGTCATCATATATGTATATCAGTTCATGGTATTCCGTATTACAAATTTACTCTTTCTGATGGACACACGTCCAGATCGTCCGCTCTCAAAATTCTGCCATCTCTCTCCGCACATCTACCACTGCTGGCGGCTCACCTGCAACTGCGCAACGCTACATGCTGTTCACATCCAACTGCCCAACACTACAATAGCGACTATTTCAACACTGCCAACCAGCCACAGACTTCACACAGTACAGTCAGTGATTTTCATTAAGAGCGCTACGTGACGTTACCAACATAAAAACCTAAACAGCCTACATACAATATGTGCAGAGACAAGCACTCAATTTGGAGAAGCTACTGTGTCATGCCAAAAGAGACAGTTTCACGAGGGTGTGCTGAAAAGTAACGTCTCCTAATGTTTTATAGGAAAACTCTTAATACTTTTTAAATAAAAGAAACGTCATTAACATTCTACATCTTCATTATTCGTGTCTACATATTTATTTCTCGACATAATCACCCTGTCGACGAACACATTTCTCCCAACGAGAGATCAGTTTGTTGGTATCGTCACTGTAGAATGTTTGACTTTGTTGACGGAGCCACAACCTCAGCTCTGCTTGCGCCGCTTCAACACTATCAAAAATGGCTCTGAGCACTATGGGACTTAACTGCTGTGGTCATCAGTCCCCTAGAACTTAGAGCTACTTAAACCTAACTAACCTAAGGACATCACACACATCCATGCCCGAGGCAGGATTCGAACCTGCGACCGTAGCGATCGCGCGTTTCCAGACTGTAGCGCCTATATCCGCTAGGCCACACCGGACGGCCCAACAGTATCAAAGTGAGTCCTCCAAGGTGTTCGTTAAGCTTTGGAAGCAGATCAAAATTGGATGAGGTCAAGTCGGAATTACATGAAGGATGTCGATGACTGTGAACGCAGTCGTCGGAATGTTGCAGACATCGCAGCATTCGTGTGTGGTCCTGGATTGTCATGCTGAAAGAGAGGCTCAATATGCGAACGAACTCTTGGAATTCGAAACACGACTACAGAACTCTGTACCTCATCCACCGATGTAGTTACGCTACACACAACCGTTTTACACACTACAAATCGGAGCCCTGTAGCGCCTGAGAGTTAAAAATATGTAGACATGACGAATGAAGATGTTGATTGTTAATATTTATTTATTATTATTTTGAACTTTTCTTCATTAGAGAGGCTTATATTCAACATAATAATTTACTTGGAAATTACAATACAAACATTAAACGTTCTTAAACTATATTTTCAAAATATTCCTCCAGGTGTTTAGATTTTGTGTGTCCTCTTCTTCTGCGCCCATTCTCCTCATTGTTCAAATGGTTCAAATGGCTCTGAGCACTATGGGACTCAACTGCTGTGGTCATCAGTCCCCTAGAACTTAGAACTACTTAAACCTAACTAACCTAAGGACATCACACACATCCATGCCCGAGGCAGGATTCGAACCTGCGACCGTAGCAGTCGCACGGTTCCGGACTGCGCGCCTAGAACCGCGAGACCACCGCGGCCGGCTTCTCCTCATTGTATGCTGTACAATTTGGACCCAGGTGGTAATAGGTCGTCCTCTTCTTCTTCTCCCCTCTGGTTCCCACTCCAATATCAATTTTGGTATTCTGGTTTTCTCCATTCGTCGTACATCCCCGTACCACTGTAATTTCTTCCTATCCATTACGTCATATATCTTTCTTTTATTTCTATTCTCCTTATTATTTCGGTGTTCCTTATCTTTTCTTTCCTGGAGATTCTTGCCGATCTTCTCCAGAAGTCCATCTCTAGAGCTTGTAATTTTTTAATGTGCTTCATGTTAACTGTCCAGGTCTCCGTTCCATACAGAACCACACTCTCTAATATGGATTTGTATATTAATTTTTTAGTTCTGCTCATTACATTCCTGCTCCATAAGACTGAGTTAAGCATCCCAATGACCCTCCGTCCGCTACTAATTCTTTTATTGATTTCTGACTCTGATTTTCCCTCGATTTCTAAAATGGATCCCAAATAACAGAAAGTGTTTATCTTTTTGATTTTCTTTCCTTCAATGTATAGCTCATCTGAATCATTAGTCAAGTATTCTGTTTTTTTGGTAATTAATCTTCAAACCCCAAGTTTTGTATGCTACTGCTAGTTGATTGCACATATAGTTAGCATCCTCCCCATCTTGTGCTACGACTACTTGATCATCAGCGAACAATAAATGATGCAGGTAAACTCCATCTCTTACTTCTAATCCCATACTATTACATTTACGAGACCATGTTCTAAGGCTAATATCTATATAGATTTTAAATAATGATGGTGACATGGGACAGCCCTGTAAAAGGCCTTTGATTGTTCTAAATTTCTGTGAAAGTTTATTACCAACTTTCACTTGGCAAATGTTATCTTTATACATCTGTTGTATTATTTTAATCAAGGAAGGATTTATGTTTGCCATATGTAGTGCTCTCCAAAGTAATTTTCTTGGAACAGTATCATACGCTTTTTCTAGATCTATGAAAATTAATCCTATATCTTTTGATTTTTCCCTATGTTTCTCCAAAATCTGTCGTAATGTGAAAATATGGTCTACAGATGACTTCCCAGCCGTGAATCCACATTGTTCTTCTTGGGTTCTAAAATTTTTTTCCAGTTTATTTTTAATTACTTTCGCAAAAATTCTCATTAAGTCCATCTCTAGAACTTTTAATTTGATTGTTAATCAAGTTTGTTTTATTTCAAAAGTTTTAAGAGTTTTAACAAAAAAATTGTAGTCGTTACTTTTCATCTCGCTCTCGTACACAGTTAGGATTTGTTGTTGTTGTAGTGAAGGGACAGTCACTAACTCACGCAAGGAAACTGTATATGCAAGCTTGACATCTACGGTAAAAGTTTCCATTATGCAAAAGTCTTCTTACGGAATTCCCGGTTTTCTGCACAACGATCTGCTTTGATTAATCAGTCTACTTGCGGGCAAGCTTGTATTCGTTGTATTCTCTTGCTCTACGGGTTACTCGTAATTCAGAACCAATAGTTTTCGTGTCGCTCTTTGGAATAGTTTATCTCAGTTTTTTTTTAGATATTTACGTTCCCAAAGCACTATTGAAACAAATACAGAAGAAAGAGTGACGACTTTTCCACGAGGCAAAAATGTTCAGTGTGGCTGGCGATAACGCTTAATGTGAAACGCTCTATTGCAAAAGACTGTTTCTCGCAGGTGTAGCCTAATGATATACAGAATTCACGGAATAAATCAGCCACTTATTCAGCACTTAAGAGTTCACAGGGGCATAGTAAAGCAGGGAAGAAGATTGCTTTACATTTCTAAACAGTTACGCAACTGTACAAGATTACGCAATGAACAGTATTGTGTAAGATGGTGCAGGATATTGCCGTATGTCGCTAACAAAACAATTCAGCTTTGCAATAGTCATTGTTGTAAATAAAAGGAAAAAAATAAAATGTTTGCGGGCAGGTGCAATGGGCAACATATTCTTATGAGAAAAGCAGCTATTCGCAAGTTTAAAATGCGTCTTGCAAAAGAGAAACTTGTATGTTCTAATAAACAGAAGCCAAATTTTTATCACGATAACCAGTTTTACGTAAATTATTGTATATTGTGAAAGTTTAAGGTTTAAACCAGTGTATCGGTTTCGGACTGAAAGAAAGCAAGCAAAAATCTCATTGTTGTGTGTTGAAAGTGTTCATGTACTTCTCCTGACTGCATGTGTGTGTGTGTGTGTGTGTGTGTGTGTGTGTGTGTGTGTGTTAGAGGAGGGAGAGAGGGACACACAGAGAGAGAGACAGAGAGAGAGAGAAAGAGAGAGAGAGAGAGAGAGAGAGAGAGAGAGAGGGAGAGAGAGATTGATTGTGCAAACTAACTACACCGAATTTTTCGTTAGGAGATACGAGTAACTAACAATTTGCAACTGAGAAGTATATTTTTGTGTTGGCTAGTTAACATGAAATTTCTCTAAAGATTGTACATGTCTGCAGGCAAATACATACGCTATAGGTATACTCAAATCTAATACGAGTACTTATCACGAATATATGTATCCGTTAACTTATAAATATTTTTACTAGTTACGAACTACATAAATTAACAATCAGTTTGCACGTAAAGCTTTATGCCATTATTTCCAAAACTTACAATGTTCAGTGCAAACAGACGCTCAATTTGTGAACTTAATGACGAGTGGAAAAGTGTATAAGTTAACGGATACATTATACAAGTGTCATCTACATCTGCATCTACATAGATACACCGCCAGCCGCGGTCTGGTGCGCGGCCGAGGGTACCCTGTACCACCACTACTCATTTCCTTTCCGGTTACACCTGAAAATAGAGTTAGGTAGGGGAAAACGACTGCCTATATGTCTCCGTATGAGCCCTAATTTCTCGTACCTTATCTCCTTGGTCCTTGTGCGCAGTGTTTGTTAGCTGCAGTAGAATCGTTCGGGAGTCAGCTTCAGATGTCGGTTCTCTAAATTTTCTCAGTTTTGTTTCTCGAAAAGAACGTAGCCTTCCCTCCAGGGATTCTCATTTGAGTTCCCGAAGCATCTCCGTAACAAGTGCTGTTCGAACCTACCTTTAACAAATCTAGCAGCCCGCCTCTGAATTGCTTCGATGTCTTCCTTCAATCCGACCAGATACGGACCCCAAACATTCGACCTGTACTCAGCAACTGGTCTCACCAGTGTCCTATACGCGGTCTCCTCATTAACTTACCTTTTTACCCTTTTTTCTACATTTAGAGGTAGCTGCTGTCATTCATCACACCAACTAGAAATTTCGTCTAAGTCATCTTGTATCTCCTTACAGCCAACCAACTTCAACACCTTACCGTACACCACAGCATCATCAGCAAACAACCGCAGATTGCTGCCCACCCTTTCCGCCAAATCATTAATGTATATAGAAAACAACAGCAGTCCTATCACACTTCCCTGGGGCATTACTGACGATGCCCTTGTCCCTGATGAACACTCGCAGTCGTGGACAACATACTGGGTTCTATTACTTAAGAAGTCTTCTTGACACTCACATATCTGTGAACTTATTTCATATGCTCGTACCTTCGTTAACAGCCTGCACTGAAGCACCCTGTCAAACAGCTTCTGGAAATCTAGAAATACGTCATCTGCCTGTTTCCGTTCATCCATAGTACGTAGTGTGTCATGTGATGAAAGGGCAAGCTGATTTTCACACAAGCGATGCTTTCTAAAACCTTGCTGATTCGTGGACAGATACTTATGTTAGATGTGTGTATATTTTTAGCGTCTGTATACACGTATACATTTTATCTAATGTATTTATGCATATTTTATTTTTAAATATTTCATTTAGATGCTAAAACTGGTAATAATTATGTACCTGACGTCACGGAACCTTCCTTTAACCTGATGTAATGGTATCCGTGTGCACAGTTCACCTGAAGCAGTTTGACATTTACTATATCTTATACATTTTTATCAATTTGTGCGTGACTTGGGAATGAACGCTTGTTAATAAAATCAAATTTCACTATAACAGGACTTCAGAGGAAAATGCTAGCAGTGGGACCGAAACGTAGTTTTGGAGAAGTAGCCTGAGGAGGAATAAAATGCGGCCTCATCTCCCAGAAATTTTTACATTCAATGAAAAAAATTCATTTCGAAGGATAATCTACACATCTATTTGAAAGGATTTTCATATACTGAAGACACCACTACAGCTTTATGTCGCTATTTCCAAATATTGCCACGTTTATTCGTTTTTGTAGCACTATAATAGTTGTTTAAATTTCTTCATTGGCTATCTATTATTGTTCGACTTTTATTCATCCGGGTTTTCTTTATGAGTTAATATACAGAGTGTATCATAATTACTGGCGTAAACGCGTACAGTTGAAAGTACGCGATACTAAATGTAGAAAAGTCTCAGTAAAAATGAGTTCTAAAACGCATACCTTAAGAACTATGAGCAGTTCTTCATCTTCGCTAGTGTGAAACACATCTCTTCCACTGAACACGTGCTCATTGCTCTTAAATTATGTTCTGCAGAGTCCATGTTTACGGAACATATTTTCTTGTTATGGTCGGTACTACCTCCTCCCAAAATATGGAAAGCAAAGAGCTTGTAGGAGAAGAGATATGTTTCATATTATCCAAGAGGAAGATGTGCTCTTAGCTCTTAAGGTATGCGTTATAGAGCCTATGTTTACTAAGGTTTTTGTTCCTCTTTAATTGTGTACTTTCAACTATATGCGTTTAAGCCACTACTTATGGCACACACGGTATGATGCGAATTACAGGCTAACACAGTGCAATGATTAGACAACAATTGATAAGGTGTTTTAAAAGAAACAATAGCATAGATGCTTAGGTCTCCGGTTTCAGTCGGAAGATAAACGACGTACTATAATCTACAATTATACGAATAGATGAAGGCATGAGTGCTCTATTTTGTTGGTAAAAAAGTTATCTGTGAGATGTGCCTCTGACATACCTCCAAATATTTTGATTCTGACGACTGCTATCAGTAAATTTTTCCTCCATTGACCCCCTTCACATTTATTATCCTAATTCTTGTCACCTTCTCCCGTCGTACGTATGCCCTTATGTCTCCATTACATTCGAATCTTCGCTTTCTACGTCTTGTACAATCAAAACTCGGATGTCGTTGTACTGGTTTGCAGTCCGATTAGATGCAGCTCTCCACGCTATCCTATTCCTTCATCTCTGCAAAAATACTGCAAACGACGTGTTTTTGTAGTGGCTTACTACAGCGAGGTGAAAAAAGGCATGGGATACCTCCTAATATCGTGCCGAACCTCCTTTTCTCCCCTTACTACACCATGAAGTAAGGGGAGTAGCTTACAATTGGTTCGCCTCTTAGTTTAAGAACAGAAAGCAGAAGATAATTCTCCGCAATATTGAGAGTGGCAGTGATGTTCAGTCCCAATGGGGCACTGTTAAGTGGGGCGTTCCTCAAGGGATGGTGCTGGGACCACTGCTGCTTCTTATTTATATAAATGATATGCCTTCTAGTATTACAGGTGATTCAAAAATATTTCTGTTTGCTGATGACACCAGCTTGGTAGTGAAGGATCTTGTGTGTAATATTGAAACATTATCAAATAATGTTGTTAATGAAATAAGTTCGTGGCTTATGGAAAATAATTTGATGCTAAATAACAGTAAGACTCAGTTTTTACTGTTTGTGACTCACAATTCAACAAGAACTGATATTCTGATCAGACAGAATGGGCATATTATAAGCGAGACGGAACAGTTCAAGTTCCTAGGCGTTCGGATAGACAGTAAACTGTTGTGGAAAGCCCATGTTCAGGATCTTGTTCAGAAACTAAATGCTACTTTATTTACCATTAGAACAGTATCTGAAATAAGCGACATTTCAACACGAAAAGTTGTCTACTTCACATATTTTCATACGCTTATGTCATATGGAATTATTTTTTGGGGTCATTCTTCTGATACAAAAAGGGTATTTTTGGCTCAAAAACGGGCTGTTCGAGCTATGTGTGGTGTAAGTTCGAGAACCTGTTGTCGACCCCTATTCAATAGTCTGCGAATTTTGACATTGCCCTCACAGTATATATTTTCTTTAATGTCGTTTGTTGTTAGCAATATCAGCTTATTCCCAAGAGTTAGCAGCTTTTACTCAGTTAATACTAGGCAGAAACCAAATCTGCATGTGGAATGCACTTCCTCGACTCTTGTGCAGAAAGGAGTGCAGTATTCTGCTGCATCCATTTTCAATAAGCTACCACAAGAACTCAAAAATCTTAGCAGTAGCCCAAACACTTTTAAGTCTAAACTGAAGAGTTTCCTCATGGCTCACTCCTTCTACTATGTCGAGGAGCTCATGGAATAGCTAAAAAATTAAGCAAATTCCAGTGTTACATTGTTGATTTTCTTTATTTAAACTTACGACTTGTCGTCTGAATATGTTTCTTATATTTCATTGTATCTGTTTCTACAATCGTGTTATAATTTCATGTATTGACTCGTTCCATGACCATGGAGACTTCTTCTTACGTGGTCCCACGGAACAATAAATAAGTAAATAAATAAATACAACTCGACGTGAAATTGGTCAAAAAGTTGCTGGAAGTCCCTTGTAGAAGTACTGAACCATGCTGCCTCTATAGCCTTCAGTGCGGGATTTTGTGCACGAACTGACCTCTCGAATCCAGAATGAGATTTTCGCTCTGCAGCTGAGTGTGCGCTGATATGAAACTTCCTGGAAGATTAAAACTGTGTGCCGGACCGAGACTCGAACTCGGGACCTTTGCCTTTCGCGGGCAAGTGCTCTACCAACTGAGCTACCCAAGCACAACTCACGCCCCGTCCTCACACCTTTACTTCTGCCAGTACCTCGTCTCCTACCTTCCAAACTTTGACCTCTCGATTATTTGCCAGAAATGTTCGTTGGGATTCATGTTGGGCGATCCGGATGTCCCTAAGCTTACACATTACTTAACCTAAAATACCCTAAGGACAAACACACACATCCATGCCCGAGGGAGGACTCGAACCTCCGCCGGGACCAGTCGCACAGTCCATGACTGCAGCGTCTTAGACAGCTCGGCTAATGGCCATTTCATTCGCTCGAAACGTCCAGGGTGTTCTTCAAACAAATCGCTAACGATTGTGGTGCATTGTAATCGTATAAATTCTATCGTGATTTGGATACCTGAGGTACATGAATGATTGCAGATGCTCTCCAAGTAACCAAATATAACCATTTCCAGTCAATGATCTGTTCAGTTGGCCTAGAGGACTCAGTCTACTCCATGTTAACACAAACCTACACCATTATGGAGCCACCACCAGCTTGCAATTTGCGTTGTTGAGAACTTGGGTTCATGGATTCGTGAGGTCAGCGCCACACTCGAATTCTACCATCAGCTCTGTTGTTTCCAGAATAAGATTTTCACTCTGCAGCGGAGTGTGCGCTGACATGAAACCTCCTGGCAGATTAAAACTGTGTGCCGGACCGAGACTCAAACTCGGGACCTTTGCCTTTCGCAGACAAGTGCTCTTCCAATAGAGCTACCCAAGCACGACTCACGCCCCGTCCTCACAGCTTCACTTTCTTCCAGGAGTGGTAGTTCTGCAAGGTTCGCAGAAGGGCTTCTGTGAAGTTTGGAATGTAGGAGACGATATACCGGCAGAAGTAAGGCTGTGAGGCCGGGGCGTGAGTCACGGTTGGGTAACTCAGATGGTAGAGTAGTTGCCCTTGAAAGGCAAAGGTCCCGAGTTCGAGTGTCGGTCCGGCACAAGGTTTTAATCTGCCAGGAAGTTTCAGTTCTGTTGTTGTTATGGGGTCTTCATTCCAGAGACTGCTTTGATGCACGTCTCCATGCTACTCTATCCTGTGCAAGCTTCTTCATCTCCCAGTACCTAGTGCAACCTAAATCCTTATGAATCTGTTTACTGTATTCATCTCTTGGTCTTCCTCTACGATTTTCACCCTCCACGCTCCCCTACAATACCAAATTGGCGATCCCTTGATGCCTCAGAATATGCCCTACCAACCGATCCCTTCTTCTAGTCACGTTGTTCCACAAATTGCTCTACTCTCCAATTCTATTCAATTCCTCCTCATTAGTTGTGTGATCTACCCATCTAATCTTCAGCAGTCTTCTGTAGCACTACATTTCGAATGCTTCTATTCTCTTCTTGTCTAAACTACACTCCTGGAAATTGAAATATGAACACCGTGAATTCATTGTTCCAGGAAGGGGAAACTTTATTGACACATTCCTGGGGTCAGATACATCACATGATCACACTGACAGAACCACAGGCACATAGACACAGGCAACACAGCATGCATAATGTCGGCACTAGTACAGTGTATATCCACCTTTCGCAGCAATGCAGGCTGCTATTCTCCCATGGAGACGATCGTAGAGATGCTGGATGTAGTCCTGTGGAACGGCTTGCCATGCCATTTCCACCTGGCGCCTCAGTTGGACCAGCGTTCGTGCTGGACGTGCAGACCGCGTGAGACGACGCTTCATCCAGTCCCAAACATGCTCAATGGGGGACAGATCCGGAGATCTTGCTGGCCAGGGTAGTTGACTTACACCTTCTAGAGCACGTTGGGTGGCACGGGATACATGCGGACGTGCATTGTCCTGTTGGAACAACAAGTTCCCTTGCCGGTCTAGGAATGGTAGAACGATGGGTTCGATGACGGTTTGGATGTACCGTGCACTATTCAGCGCCCCCTCGACGATCACTAGAGGTGTACGGCCAGTGTAGGAGATCGCTCCCCACACCATGATGCCGGGTGTTGGCCCTGTGTGCCTCGGTCGTTTGCAGTCCTGATTGTGGCGCTCACCTGCACGACGCCAAACACGCATACGACCACCATTGGCACCAAGGCAGAAGCGACTCTCATCGCTGAAGACGACACGTCCCCATTCGTCCCTCCATTCACGCCTGTCGCGACACCACTAGAGGCGGGCTGCACGATGTTGGGGCGTGAGCGGAAGACGGCGTAACGGTGTGCGGGACCGTAGCCCAGCTTCATGGAGACGGTTGCGAATGGTCCTCGCCGATACCCCAGGAGCAACAGTGTCCCTAATTTGCTGGGAAGTGGCGGTGCGTTCCCCTACGGCACTGCGTAGGATCCTACGGTCTTGGCGCGCATCCGTGCGTCGCTGCGGTCCGGTCCCAGGTCGATGGGCACGTGCACCTTCCGCCGACCACTGGCGACAACATCGATGTACTGTGGAGACCTCACGCCCCACGTGTTGAGTAATTTGGCGGTACGTCCACCAGGCCTCCCGCATGCCCACTATAAGCCCTCGCTCAAAGTCCGTCAACTGCACATACGGTTCACGTCCACGCTGTCGCGGCATGCTACCAGTGTTAAAGGCTGCGATGGAGCTCCGTATGCCACGGCAAACTGGCTGACTCTGACGGCGGCGGTGCACAAATGCTGCGCAGCTAGCGCCATTCGACGGCCAACACCGCGGTTCCTGGTGTGTCCGCTGTGCCGTGCGTGTGATCATTGCTTGTACAGCCCTCTCGCAGTGTCCGGAGCATGTATGGTGGGTCTGACACACCGGTGTCAATGTGTTCTTTTTTCCATTTCCAGGAGTGTATTTATCGTCCACGTTTCACTTCCATACATGGCTACACTCCATACAAATACTTTCATTAACCACTTCCTTATACTTAGATCTATATTCGATGTTAACAAATTTCTCTTCTTCAGAAACGCTTTCCTTGCCATGGCCAGTCTACATTTTATATCCTCTCTACTTCAACCATCATCAGTTATTTTGCTCCTCAAATAGCAAAACTCATTTACTACTTCAAGTGTCTCATTTCATAATCTAATTCCCTCACCATCACCCGACTTAACTCGACTACATTCCATTATCCTCGTTTTGCTTTTGTTGATGTTCAGCTTATATCATTCTTTCAAGACCATGTCCATTCCATTCAGTTGCTCTTCCACGTCCTTTGCTGCCTCTGACAGAATTAAAATGTCATCGGCGAACCTCAAAGTTTTTGTTTCTTCTCCCTGGATTTTAATACCTACTCCAAATTTTTCTTTTGTTTTCTTTACTGCTTCCTCAATATACAGATTGAATAACATCAGGGAGAGGGTACAACCCTGTCTCACTCCCTTCCCAACCACTGCTTCCCTTTCATGCCCCTCGACTCTTATATAGCTGCCTTTTGGTTTCTGTACAAATTGTAAATAGCCTTTTGCTCCCTGTATTTAACCCCTGTCACCTTTAGAATTTGAAAAGAGTATTCCAGTCAACATTGTCGAAAGCTTTCTCTACGTCTACAAATGCTAGAAATGTAGGTTTGCCTTTCCTTAATCTATTTTCTAAGATAAGATGTAGGATCAGTATAAGCTCACGTGTTCCAACATTTCTACGGAATCCAAACTGATCTTCCTTGAGGTCGGCTTCTACCAATTTTTCCATTCGTCTGTAAAGAATTCGTGTTAGTTTTTTGCAGCCGTGGCTTATTAAACTGATAGTTCGGTAATTTTCACATCTGTCTTTTCTTTGGGATTGGAATTATTATATTCTTCTTTAAGTCTGAGGGTATTTCGCCTGTCTCATACATAATGCTCACTAGATGGTAGAGTTTTGTTAGTCCTGGCTCTCCCAAGGCTGTCAGTAGTTCTAATGGGATGTTGTCTACTCCCGGGGCCTTGTTTCGACTTAAGTCTTTCAGTGCTCTGTCAAACTCTTCACGCAGTATCTTATCTCCTATTTCATCTTCATCTACATTCTCTTCCATTTCCATAATATTGTCCTCAAGGACATCGCCCTTGTATAGAGCCTCTATATACTCTTTTCACCTTTCTGCTTTCCTTTCTTTGCTCAGAACTGGGTTTCCATCTGAGCTCTTGATATTCATGCAAGTGGTTCCCTTTTCTCCAAAGGTTTCTTTAATTTTACTGTAGGCAGTATCTATCTTACCCATAGTGATATGCGCCTCTACATCCTTACATTTGTCCTCTAGCAATCCCTGCTTAGCCATTTTGCACTTCCTGTCGATCTCATTTTTGAGACGTTTGTATTCCTTTTTGCCTGATTCATTTACTGCATTTTTATATTTTCTACTTTCATCAATTAAATTCAATATCTCTTCTGTTACCCAATGATTTCTATTAGCCCTCGTCTTTTTACCTACGTGATCCTCTTCTGCCTTCACTATTTCATCTCTACCCATTCTTCTTCTACTGTATTTCTTTCCCCCATTCTTGTCAATCGTTCCCTAATGCTCTCCCTGAAACTCTCAACAACCTCTGGTTCTTTCAGTTTATCCGAGTCCTGTCTCCTTAAATTCCCACCTTTTTGCATTTTCTTTAGTTTTAATCTACAGTTCCTAACCAATAGATTGTGACCAGAGTCCACATCTGCCCCTGTCTTACAATTTAAAACCTGGTTCCTGAATCTCTGTATTACCATTATGTAATCTGTCTGAAACTTTCTGGTATCTCCAGGCTTCTTCCATGTATACAACCTTCAAAAATGGTTCAAATGGCTCTGAGCACTATGGGACTTAACTTCTGAGGTCATCAGTCCCCTAGAACGTAGAACTACTTAAACCTAACTAACCTAAGGACATCACACACACCTACGCCCGAGGCAGGATTCGAACCTGCGACCGTAGTGGTCGCGCGGTTCCAGACTGTAGCGCCTAGAACCGCTCGGCCACCCCGGCAGGCTATACAACCTTCTTTCATGATTCTTGATCCAATTGTTAACTATGATTAAGTTATACCCTGTGCAACATTCTGCCAGGCGGCTTCCTCTTTCATTCCTTACTCCCATTCCGTCTTTACCTACTACATTTCCTTCTCTTCTTTTTCCTACTATCGAGTTCCAATCACCGATGATTATTAAAATTTCGTGTCCCTTCACTATCTGAATAATTTCTTTTGTCTCATCATACATTTCATCTTCGTCATCTGCGGAGATAGTTGGTATATAAGCTTGTATTACGGTGGTAGGCGTGGGCTTGGTATCTATCTTGGCCACACTAACATGTTCACTATGCTGTTTGTAGTAGCTTGCCCGCATTCCTGTTTCATCTGTGAAATATTTGTGTGAAGCGAAATTTAATTCAATGACTAGTGCGAACATGTTTTAAAAAAACTGAGCGACAATACACGCAAGCAGTAAATCTCTTACGACGACGAAATAGATGAAACTGTAAGTTCAGGTGACGTAGATACTGACAGTAAAAGTGACAACGGTGATTTTCACATTGCCCGCATCTCGTGGTCACGCGGTAGCGTTCTCGCTTCCCGCTCCCGGGTTCCCGGGTTCGATTCCCGGCGGGGTGAGGGATTTTCTCTGCCTCTTGATGGCTGGGTGTTGTGTGTTGTCCTTAGGTTAGTTAGGTTTAAGTAGTTCTAAGTTCTAGGGGACTGATGACCATAGCGCTTAGAGCCATTTAAACCATTTTTTTTATTCTCACTGTGAAGAAGATGGATAACTGGTAGGAGTAACTGAGTTGCCTCATAGTGTGTGAAGGTCAACGTTTTCTGCTCAGCGCGCAAGCGCACGTGCTGATCTCCGAGGGAGTTGACGTCACACATGTTTTCAGATATTTGGAGTGGAGTGTAATGGTGATCACTGACTACTTGATATCACGAAAAATTTGTTTTTAGTTTTTGTTGTTATGGACTGATACATTGCTTCCTCCTAATAGCACTGTTGTTTTGACAAATATAATTGATATTCTTTTATGACAGTCATTTTCTTCTAGTTTCGCTCAGTAAGTTTCTTAAGGTTGTAATTCTTATTAACTATTACGTTTGATAAGGAACATTTATTTATGTATAAAAGAATTTATGGCGGCGTCGAAATGAAATTTCATTTAAAATTTCGAGGAAAGCATTGATCCCCTTTGCAAGAAGAGACTCTTACACTAAATCATCAGAAGTATCCTGACACCTGGCTGTAAATTACTCACAAATTCGTGGTGTCCTCCATCGGTAATCCTGGAATTCAGTATGGTATTGGCTCACCCTTAGCCTTGGTGACGGCTTCCGCTCTAGAAAGCGTACGTCCAATCAGGTGCTGGAAGGTTTCTTGGGGAATGGCAGCCCATTCTTCACGGAGGATTCAGGTCAACACTCTGTGCAATCCAGTCCATTACACGGATGTTATTGTCGTGTAACCACTCCGCCTCAGGCCATGAATTATGAATAAGTGCGCGATCGTGTTGAAAGATGCAATCGCTATCCCCGAATTGCTCTTCAACAGTGGGAAGCAAGAATGTCCTTAAAACATCAATGTAGGCCTGTACTGTGATGGTGCCATGCAAAATGACAAGGCGTGTAAGCGCCCACCATGAAAAACAAACCACACCATGGTACCACCGCCTCCAAATTGTACTGTTGGCACTACACACGCTGGCAGATTACGGCCACCGGGCATTCGCCATACCTACACCCTGCCATCGGATCGCCACATCATGTCCCGTGATTTGTCACTCCACACAACCTTTTTCCACTGTTCAATGTTTACGCTTCTTACCCCAAGCGAGGCGTCGTGTGGCATTTACCGGCGTGATGTGGGGCTTATAAGCAGCTGGTCGACCATAAAATCCAAGTTTACTCATCTCCCACCCAACTGACATAGTGCGTGCAGTGAATCCTGATGCAGTTTGGAATTCCTGTGTGACAGTCTGGGTAGACGTCTGCCTCTTACACATTACGACCCCCTTCAACTGTCGCATGTCTCTGACAGTCAACAGACGCGGTCGGCCTGAACGTTTTTGTGCTGTACGTGTCCCTTCACGTTTCCATTTCACTATTACATCGGAAACAGTGGACCTAGGGATGTTTAGGAGTATGGAAATCTAGCGTACAGACGTATGACACAAGTGACACAGATCACCTGACCACATTCGAAGTCCGAGAGTTCCCCGGAGCGCCCATTCTGCTTTCTCACGATTTCTGATTACTGAGGTGGCTTATATGGAGTACCTGGCAGTAGGTGGCAGTACAATGCACCTAATATGAGGAACCTATGTTTTTGAGGGTGTCCGGATACTTTTGATCAATTAATGTACCTACTGTTTTACAATCGGCCGTTATTTCTGTCTACAATTATAAACTGTTTGACAGAAAAGTTAAGAACAATAAAAACATGGTCAGATGTCAATGTAACTATCTACACGTACACGCCATCGGCGGGTATTTAAAACATTAGAGTTGCAATTCTTTCTTGTGTGCTGGACTGGAACATAGTGTTACTGTCAGTGATTGTTATGTTCTACGCCGTCCATCAACACTTTTATGCTGCAGCCATACTTGTCTCCGTTTTACAGTGGACCCCTTTTCTGTCTGTTCTCTTCCATTATGTTCCCCCTTTTTTATATTTTAGTCCACCATATTTTCTCCTTTGTCATTTTAAATGTCTTCTGTTGTATCCTTATTGTCTTTTGGCTGAAGAGCAGCGCATATGCTGCTGCCAGCCCGCCCCGATGGGGAATTGAAATTCAAAAGAAAAAAAAAAAGCAATTCTCTCTGAAAGGCAGAACGGCCATCAGTGTGCATTAGGGTTATTCGTTTTTAGTTTTGTTGCCAGGCATGGTATGGTATGTAAGAGGCATGAACAACGCCCGAAGTTGAGTGATGACCGTGAAAGACACGGAGGTGCTGCGCACTCGTGTGATACGGCGTTATCAGCACCTGTCTAAGTTAAGACGCTGCCTCATTGTGGGTCGTTTGGCAGGTTTGTCGAATCGTGCATTTCCCAGATTTGATGGGCGTTCGGATGTGACAATAGACTGACGATTGAATGCATGGGAACGCGATGGTAGGCGTACTCATTGCCAAGATTCTGGTTACTGAGTCTGGCCACCGTAGGGGATGATCGCCGCATTGGGCACCAGGCACATCCGAACCCCTTCAAATCTGCGCCTGCCCTCTGAGAACATGTTACGAAATCTCTGCAAAGTTCTGTGTGATTGGCCGCACGGCATTAGCCGAGCGGTCTGAGGCGCTGCAGTCATGGACTGTGCGGCTGGTCCCTGCGGAGGTTCGAGTCCTCCCTCGGGCATGAGTGTGTGTGTGTGTGTGTGTGTGTGTGTGTGTGTGTGTTTGTCCTTAGGATAATTTAGGTTATGTTGTGTGTAAGCTTAGGGACTGATGACCTTAGAAGTTAAGTCCCATAAGATTTCACACACATTTTTAACATTTTTTTCTGTGTGATTCCACCACATCGACTGGAGATTAGCAGCAGCCGGACAAGGGAATTACTGTCCCAAGCGAAGGCTGCCGTTAACACCATAACAGAAACGACCGCTTATGCAGTGGTGTGGCCGGGAAGCATGGACTGTTGATAAATTCTATTCAGCGATAGATCTTGGTCTTGCACTTGCCCGGATGACTATCGCCGGTGTGTTATGGCGACAACCTGGAGAGAGGATCCGTTCTACCAATGCTTTGGAGAGACTCAGCAGTGTTACTTCTGGCGTCACGGTTTGGGGAGGCATTTTGCGTGACTTTAGGACGCAGCTGACTATGATTGTGGTTAACAACGGTACGTCACGGACAGCCTGCTGTGTTAGCTCCCATTCAACAGTATCGTGGTGTCATTTTTTAACAGGACAACACTCGTACACACACGGCACGTTTCTTTATGAATTGCCTGCGTGATGCTGAGGTACTTCCGTGGCCAGTAAGAGCCTCAGATCTGTCCGCGAAAGAACATGTGTCGACCAGCTCGGACGTCGACTCCGTCCCAGAGCCAGTATCCAGGACAACAAGGACCAGTCACAACAGTTGTCAGCCTGCTTGCCTCAATACAGGATACATCGGCTGTATGACGCCCTTCCCAAGCGAATCTGTGCATGCGACCAGACCAGGAGGGGTGCCCAGTTCTTTGTAAATTTGATTCGAGTTTTTAATCCCTGAAATACCATCAAATACCCTGGTAACTCGTAAGGTTCATTTCAATTCCTCTCCTATTCTGAATCCTTTTTGTCAGGCGGTGTATTTTTACAATAACTTGAGGATCAGGTTAGATAATACACTATTGGACATTAAAATTGCTTCACCAAGAAGAAATGCAGATGATAAACGTGTATTTATTGGACAAATATATTATTCTAGAACTGACATGTGATTCCCGTTTCACGCAATTTGGGTGTATAGATCCTGAGAAATCTGTACCCAGAACAACCACGGGCTTGATACGCCTGGACATTGAGTCAAACAGAGCTTGGATGGCGTGTACAGGTACAGCTGCCCATGCAGCTTCAACACGATACCACAGTTCATCAGGAGTAGTGACTGGCGTATTGTGACGAGCCAGTTGCTCGGCCACCACTGACCAGACGTTTTCAATTGGTGAGAGATCTGAGGAATGTGCTGGCCAGGGCAGCAGTCGAACATTTTCTGTATCCAGAAAGGCCCGTACAGGACCTGCAACATGCGGTCGTGCAATATCCTGCTGAAATGTAGGGTTACGCAGGGATCGAATGAAG
Source organism: Schistocerca gregaria (assembly GCF_023897955.1). Lineage (NCBI taxonomy): Eukaryota > Metazoa > Arthropoda > Insecta > Orthoptera > Acrididae > Schistocerca > Schistocerca gregaria. The sequence continues at coordinate 137,429,251 of NC_064931.1, read as the reverse complement.
GGTAGATCCACGGGTCGTAACACATCTGAAATGTAACGTCCACTGTCCAAAGTGCCATCAATGCGAACAAGAGGTGACTAAGGCGTGTAACCAATGGCACCCCATACCATCACGACGGGTGATACACCAGTATGGCGATGACGAATACACGCTTCCAATGTGCGTTCACCGCGATGCCACCAAACACGGATGCGACCATCATGATGCTGTAAACAGAACCTGGATTCATCCGAAAAAATGACGTTTTGTCATTCGTGCACCAAAGTTCGTCATTGAGTACACCATCGCAGACGCTCCTGTCTTTGATACAGCGTCAAGTGTAACCGCAGCCATTATCTCCGTGCTGATAGTCTATGCTGCTGCAAACGACGTCGAACTGTTCGTGCAGATGGTTGTTGTCTCTGAAACGTCCCCATCTGTTGACTCAGGGATCGAGACGTGGCTGCACGATCCGTTACAGCCATGCGGATAATGTTTCTGTCATCTCGACTGCACGGCGTACCGTATTACGCTCCTGAACCCACCGATTCCATATTCTGCTAAGAGTCATTGGATCTCGACCAGCGCGTGCAGCAATGTCGCGATACGTTAAACCCCAATCGGGATAGGCTACAATCCGACGTTTATCAAAGTCGGAAACATGATGGTACACCTTTCTCCTCCTTAGAAGAGGCGTCACAACAACGTTGCACCAGGCAACGCCGGTCAACTGCTGTTTGTGTGTGAGAAATCGGTTAGAAACTTTCCTCATGTGAGCACGTTGTAGGTGTCGCCACCGGCGCCAACCTTGTGTGAATGCTTTGAAAAGCTAACCATTTGCGTATCACATTATCTTCTTCCTGTCGGTAGCACGTCATCTTCGTGGAGTAGCAATTTTAATGGCCAGTAGTGTACCTTTGTGGCTGTAGGGTCTGTTAAAAAGTCTTAAGCGTAATTACATTTAAAAGGATATAAAATTTGTCACCAAATATTAAATGTTCAGTATATTTAGGTGCGTGTGATAATTCTTAGGCTTTTGTAGCCATGCATCATCAAAGAAAAAAATCAAAAATAAAAATTTTACAGCACTTATTTGCAATGATAGCATTACTGCAGAAAATTTGCGCAGAAGTCAGATTGTGCGCAGTATTCATATTATGTTTTATTATTAATAGCATACACGCATCACTCGGTTCAGCTAAGAAATTCATCGGTGTGATAGAAGTAGCTTGCCACCAATAAATCCTTTACACTCTTCTCAAAGTGAACTTTATTGTTACGCTAGTCATTCAGTAATTAAAGAGACAAATTGGTCTTGAGAAAAAAGTGTTCATCTGTTCATCTTTACAAAAATACTTTTTCTACTTTTCATCACAATCCCCTTGAACATATATGCACTTGTTCCAACGGCCTACAAGGTTTCTTCTTCCGGCTACAAAAAACTCTTTATCTTGATGCTTGAACCAATTTCCCACCAACTTTTTCACGTGCTTATTGTCCTGGAACCTCTTCCCACGTAATGCCTCCTTCAGTGCACCAAACAAACGGAAATCACTAGGTGCTAAATCAGGACCGTAAGGGGTTGTTGAGGCAGTACTTCCTAGCCCATTTTGTCGATAGTTTCAGGGGTCAGCTGAGCAATATCATTACCTGCGTTGTCTTGCTGGAGAATCACACCTCTCCTCTGAGATCCATGACATCTGTCTCTCATGGCTGGCTTCACCTTGTTTAAACGCAAATCCGAGTAGTATTGGCTGTCCATTGATGGCTGCTCTTCGAGATAATCACAAAAAACTGGACCTTCAGCATCCCAAAACACGGTCAACATGACTTTTCCTGCTGATGCTTGAGTTCTGAATTTTTTCTTGACAGATGAGTTAGTGTGCTTCCACTCCATGCTTTGTCTTTTTGATTCTGGCTCATAATGGTGAAACCAAGTTCATCACAAGTTAAAATTTTGTGGATGAAGTGCTCACCTTCTCTTTAATAACGTTCCTTTAGCTCTGTGTACGGTCGTTTCCTTGTGTATCAACTCCTTTCAGACCCATCTTGCACATGTTTTGCGGTACTTCACCTTTTTACAGATAATGTTATGAACTGTACCAGTACTAATTTGAACCTTATCAACTATCATTTCCACAGTCACACGGCGGTTGGCACGAATAATGTCATCAATTCGACTTTCAAGTGAGGGAGTAGAAATTGCAACTGCTCGGCCAGAACGGTGTTCGTCAGTCACTGAGTCGCGATCATTTCTGAACTGGTCTACCCGCTTATTAATTTTGGAACGTTTCATAAAACTTTCACTATAAACTTCAGACATTCTACAGTATATATTCATTGGTTTCTCGCCCTTCAGCAAGTAGAAAACGAATAACAGAACGTTGCTCAACTAATGTGGACGTTTCAAGGGGACTCCTCATTTTGAAGTGTATTTGTGAGGTTGTAAACAAAAAAATGTTGATACATCAGCTGATGAGGGCTCATCCCAGTGATGCCAACTTATACCCATAAATATACCAAACTTTCCCTGTTAACAGTTTTCTCCCCAGACCAATTTGTCTGTTTAATTATTGAATGACCCTCGTAGTTTAATTTTTTATGGTTGATAACATGTTATTGGAAATGTGTATTGCTGAATAGTGGACACCTTTCTGAGCCAAAGTAAGTAACTTTAAAATTTGGTATTCCTGTATCGCTTTGGCCCTTCGCACAAAATCTGTCAGTATCATACCAGAGCAACTCTAAGAAACAGAATCACCTAGCCCAACGATGGATGGGTCTTCAGCCTTTTCGGCGTTTGTAAATTCACGCGATTCCACTGATTGCTTTGCTCCTTAGTCTCAGGATCACAATAACACAGCCATCACTTGTCCATGATATTTAGGGGGCTAAAGAAATTACCTGGTTTGTGCTGACACAGCTGCAACATTTCCGCTGCTATCTCCGTCAGAGAGTGAAAAGTCACGAAACACAGCGGTTGACGACGACTGTTAAGTTCGAACTGTCGTGAAAGATAATGAAAACTGATCGCCTAGATGGTGATATACCGGTCAACGAGCACCAGGACCTCCACTTTCTAAATTCCCTGACATATAATAAGAGCTCGCAGGGGAACCCAGGACGTATCTTTATCATTTACACTGCATGTCCGAAATTGACTTTAACGTTACTACGAAAAAAAATTTCCAAAATATTGTGTTTTTTACTCTCACTTGTCTTCTGCGTAAAAGAGTGATAGTGTTTAAATGTCTACACTGAGGTGACGAAAGCCATGGGATAGATAGTGGTAGTATTGCGTACACAAGGCATAAAAAGGCCAGTGCATTTGCGGAGCTGCCATTTCTACTCAAAAAATAGTTCAAATGGCTCTGAGCACTATGGGACTCAACTGCTGAGGTCATAAGTCCCCTAGAACTTAGAACTACTTAAACCTAACTAACCTAAGGACGTCACACACATCCATGCCCGAGGCAGGATTCGAACCTGCGACCGTAGCAGTCGCGCGGCTCCGGACTGAACGCCTAGAACCGCACGGCCACTCCGACCGGCTCAGGTGCCTCATGTGAAAACGTTTACGACGTGATTATGGCCACAAGACGGGAATTAACACACTCTGAAGACGGAATGGTAGTTGGAGCTACACATATGACGCATTCAATTTCGGAAATCGTTAGGGAATTCAATATTTCGAGATGAGCATTATCAAGAGTGAGCCAAGAGCACCAAATGTCAAGCATTACCTCTCACCAGAGACAATTCAACGGCCTACGGCCTTCACTTAACCACCGAGACGTTTGCGTACAGTTGTCAGTGCTAACAGATGAGCAGCACTGCGTGAAATAACCGCAGGAATCAATGTGGCACATACGACGAACGTATCCATTAGGGCAGTATGGCGAAATACTGCCTTTGCTAGCAACATGACATCGACTGCCCCGCCTCTCCTGGGCATATCGGTTGGACCCCAGACGACTGGAAAACAGTGGTCTAATAAGATGAGTCATGATTTCAGTTTGTAAGAGCTGGTGGTAGGGTTCGAGACTGGCGCAGACCTCACGATTCCATAGACCAAAGTTGTCAACAAAGCACTGTGCAAGCTTGTAGTGGCTCCTAATGGTGCGGGTTTGTGTTTACATGGAATGGAGTGGGTCCTCTCGTAAAACTGCACCGATCATTGACAGGAAATGGTTATGTTCGAGTACTTGGAGACCATTTGCAGCCATTCATGGAGTGTTGCCAAACAACGATGGAATTTTTATGTAAACAATGCGCCATGTCACTGGACCACAATTGTTCGAGATTAGTTTGAAGAATATTGTGGACAATTCTGGAGAACGATTTTGCCATCTATATCCCTGGACAAGAATCCCACCGAACATTTATGGGAAATAATCGAGAGGTTCCAACCAGTGTGGCCGAGCGGTTCTAGGCGCTTCAGTCTGGAACCGCGCGACCGCTACGGTCGCAGGTTCGAATCCTGCGTAGGGCATGGATGTGTGTGATGTCCTTAGGTTAGTTAGGTTTAAGTAGTTCTAAGTTCTAGGGGACTGATGACCTCAGATGTTAAGTCCCATAGTGTTCAGAGCCTTTTGAACCATTTGAATCGAGAGGTCAGCTCGTGTACAAAATCCTGCAGCAGCAACACTTTGGCAATTATGGATGGCTATAGAGGCCACATGGCTTAATATTTCTGCGGGGAATTCCAACGACTTTTTGAGTGCATGGCATGTTGAATTGCTGCACTACGCCCGAAAAAAGGAGGTGAGACACGGTTCAAAAATGTGTGAAATCTTATGGGACTTAACTGCTAAGGTCATCAGTCCCTAAGCTTACACACTAATTAACCTAAATTATCCTAAGGACAAACACGCACACCCATGCCCGAGGGAGGACTCAAACCTCCGCCGGTACCAGCCGCACAGTCCATGACTGCAGCGTATAAGACCGCTCGGCTAATCCCGCCCGGCTGAGACACGGTATTAGGTGGCATCCCATGTCTTCTGTAACCCCTGTGTGTACGGGAATTGTTAGAATTGTAATTATAAGTTTCCGTTCGAAGTCTGTGCAGTCCGGAATTGATATGCCAATCACACAAAATCGCTGCGAGCATTGCGGCAATCATCCCACTTACGCACCAAGTTCAAGACTCCCATTTGATAAAACATCGTGTCCTGCGGCGTGAAGAAGCTCGTAACTGCCTGCTTCACATCCTCGTTCCACACGAATCTTCGACACTTCAAGTCCTTTTTGAAGAGACCAAAGGAGTGATATCGCGTGGGGAGAGGTTATTTTTGAAGATGGGTACTCGAGTACCTCCCAATAGAGTTGGAGTTTCTTCTTCTCTGCGATATTTGCAATATGGGGACGTTAGTTATGACGAAGCAGCTGCACCCCTTGTCGCTCAACATTCCATAACGGCGGTTTTCGACAGACATACAGCCCCATACGCATCCTACATTCTCAGTTGGTTGTAAGCAAGCCAAGAAAATAGCAATTGGGCGCATTTAGCAGTAACATCGCCATCATATGCTTTACCGTATTTATCTTACGCACGTTGGGAAGACACGAATGCTACAATAATCGCTTGCGTACATGTTAGTTCTTATATACATGCATAGGAGTCGCGCTACGTGGCACATACGCTGCAGCAACGCTCTCAAACGGAAACTTTTTGATCGCCCCCTATAGCTAACTAGTGTAATAGCAACGCCGATCACCAAACGAAGCGCACAATATCCAGGTGTCACATTTGACATTTAGACCTCTTCTTCCACTACTGGTCCGTATCTCGCCACACAACAGCAACAGCGGTTTGCATAAAAATTGTTACAAGTCAATAATTTGGCTGCAAATGTAATAATTACAAGAGTTAGAACGAATTGCTATAGCTTTTGCCCTAGTACGCGTAGAAGAGTGGCATTGCTTTTGCAATGAAACGCTGAGTTTCTTTTCAAAATAATACCTACTATGTCAACACTACAAGCTTTCAAGTTGTGTAATGAGAGTTCAGAAATGTTCTGTATGCAAATACAAATATGTGTGAAATATTATTTGTCGCAAATGTTGACTAACAATAATGTTTAGAATTTATTACGTGAGCGAATGCTGTAACTCGTAATAAACTGAAAGCCCCTTTGTCTACATTCGTGCTGACCACATATGGTAAAGAAATACTGCAGAGGGGCTTTAAGAGAGATAGGAAAACCTTGGGTGTAGCGACCAGACCGTGAAATGTCAGTCGTTCCATTGGCCGCTTGCTCTGGAGGGCAGTTTTCGAAAGGATGTCACAGCTAACAGAGACACAGCTGGTTTGAATCATAATTACGAACAGAATGCAAAAAGTTGTACTGAAGAATTCAGACAACGTCGGAAAGGTAGAATATTTTAGTGACTGACGAAAAAGAATTATTAGAAGGGGAGTCCCACAGGGCTCAGTTATGGGTCCGCTTCTATTCCATATATATGGGAATAACATTCAACAAGCGAAATTAGTAGTTTTGCAGACGTTACAAGTGATTGTTGTAATAAATGCCATTAGAGAGAAAGCAATATAAGAATTGGTAAATGATATTTTCCAAAGAATTACTGAGTCGTTTTCTAAAAGTTGACGCTCCCTAAATTTTGGAAAATGACATTACATTCAGTTCTGTATAACAAATATAGTCAGATTAACAGGAGTTGTAGCACATCGGCAGGAGTCGTAAATAGGGTATAATGCTTCAGATTTTTGTATGTACATATTCATGAAAACTTGACTCGGGAAAGCAGATTACTGAGCCTCTCAAACAATTAAGTTTAGGTGCTTTTGATCTTCGTATAATCGCATTAACCTCCTGACATATTTTGTATATTTCCACTCAATAATGTCGTACGAATAATTTTCTTGGGTTACTCATCACTCACACAGAGAATATTGATTGCACACAAGCGAGTAGTAAGAATAGTATGTGCTGTTCACCAATAGACGTTATGTAGGTACCTGTTCAAGGAGCTAGGCATTTTAACTGCATCGTCAGAATACATTTAATCGCTAGTGAAATTTTTCATAAATTGTTTATTACAATTCGAGTAGAACAGAAATGTACGTACCTACAACACTAAAGGGAAAAATGACCTTCGTTGATCATTGCTAAAGCTGTAAGTGGTTCAGAAAGGAGTTCATAATATAAGCAACAAAATTTTTGATCATTTGTCCAATATCATAAAAAGACAGGTAGCGAAGCAAGTTTTAAATCTCATTTAAAATCATTTCTCCTAGACAACTTCTTGTATTTCACGGACGAATTTTTGCTTAAAAACTGGTAGCCAGTAAAAACAGTGTAGTTGCTTGAAAATGACTAAAACTAAACCGAAACGCCAAAGAAACTGGTATTGGTATGTGGAAATTTGTGGTAAGTTCTAATGGGACCAAACTGCTGAGGTCATTGGTATCTACCACTACACAGCACTTAAGACAAACTTAAACTAACTTACGCTATGGACATCACACACACACACACACACACACATGCCCGAGGGAGGACTCGAACCTCCGATGGGGGGAGCCACACGGGGCGTCTCAAGGCACCCAAGACCGCGCGACTACACCGCGCGGCTTTATAGGTACGCGTATTCAAATACAGAGATACGAAAACAGGCAGAATACAGCGCTGCGGTCAGCAAGGCCTGTATAAGGCAACAAGTATCCGGTGCAGTTTTGAGATCGGTTACTGTTGCTACAATGACAGGTTATCATGATTTAAGCGAGATTGAACGTGGTGTTATAGTCGGCGCACGAGCGATGGCACACAGCATCTCCGAGGTAGCGATGCATTGGGTACGACCATTTCACGAGTGTACCGTGAATATCATGAATCCGCTAAAACATCAAATCTCCGACATCGGTGCTGTCGGAAAAAGGTCCTGCAAGAACGGGACCATCGACGACTGAAGAGAGTCATTCAACCCTTCCGCAAATTGCTACACTTTTCAGTGCTGGGCCATCAAAAAGTGTCAGCTTTCGAACCATTCAGCGAGATATCACCGATATGGGCTTTCGGAGCCGAAGACCCACTTGTGTACCCTTGATGATTGCATGACACAAAGCTGTACGCCTCGCCTGGGCCCGTCAACACCAACATTGGACTGTTGATGATCGGAAACATGTTGCCTGGTCGGACGAGTCTCGTTTCAAATTGTATCGAGCGGATGGACGTGTACGGGTATGGAGACATCATCATGAATCCATGTACCCTGCATGTCAGGAGGGGACTGTTCAAGAGGCTGGAGGCTCTGTAATGGTGTGGGGCGTGTGCAGCTGGACTGATATGTGACCGCCGGCAGCGGTGACCGAGGGGCTCTAGGCGCGTCAGTCTGGAACCGCGCTGCTGCTACAGTCGCAGATTCGAATGCTGCCTCGGGCATGGATGTGTGTGATGTCCTTAGGTTAGTTAGGTTTAAGTAGTTCTAAGTGTAGGGGACTGATGACCTCAGATGTTAAGTCCCATAGTGTTCAGAACCATTTGATTCCATTTGATATGTGACCCCTGTTATGTCTAGATAGGGCTCTGACAGGTGACACGTACGTAAGCATTCTGTCTGATCACTTGCATCCATTCATGTCCATTGTGACTCCGACGGACTTGCGGGGACGATGTGGGGACGAGAAGTGGAAGGCTAGGACTCTCTGTAGGAAGCCATCCCAGTATTCACAGCGACCGATGCTGTGAAGCCTCGGAGACACACACGAGGACTACGCACTTGGAATCAAACTGATTTTCTCCTAGTTGAAAGTACAGCAATCTTTTGAGGTGCACTTTGCATTATGGGGAATAAGAAGATTTCCAAGAATGGACAAATGCGAAAAAAATTGCCTTTTGGTGGATGAAACTCGGTCTGCAGAGAAACTAAGCGATGTTGTTGGCGAACAGTTTCTCTCCCGTGGGATTGCGAAGTGATTAACAGCCGTGACAAGTACACTGATTCGCCAGCTCGAGAGACTACATAATATCAAAGAATGTAATGTAGATAATTTATCCATCAGAGGACAACTAATGCTTCACATTTTCTGCTGCCAGATAACTCAGGCGCGGTGTCATTGACTGCATATCTATAATTCAATTACGACTTTGATTCTTATCTCTTTCTCGAACTCCTGAAAGAGAAACATGAGCTGCTTGTGTAATTACTGAAAACATAGTCTGTAGCACAAAATTAAAAATAAAGCGCTGTAGGTATTTTAACAAGATTATTATGTTGATGCGATGGCACCTCCGTAGCGTTCCGAGGCAACCAGTCAAGGGACTCGTCACAATTGAGGTGAGCCGTCATCCACCACTCATGGAAAAGTATACAAGACACTCTTCAGGAAAGTGCCGTGTCGCAGTATGCAGGACATTTCCATAAAACGTAACGGATGTAACGCGTTTTTCGTAGCAGAAGAGCGAACGGAAAATCATGGTTGTCAAATTTACTAGAGCAGGAAACTTGCAGATCATATAGCAAGAGATTCACATATGCCACGAAGCATCTAGGTCACGAAGCTGTAACTACTTTAAAATTTTATGCCGTATCAATATTCGATCTTCCGCGATCCATGCCGGCTGTATAAGGTAGGGCAACTATTCAGCCGCTTAACGGTTGGACAATTCTCCGAAATGATCCAGACTATAGGCTGTCTAAGAAAAACCAACAGACACCATGTAAAGCAGCGGAGGGAGATTACTTGGCACAGAGAATAGGATAGTACAGGCATAGGCCGGCGAGCATACTCTTAGCTCCCGAAAATATGAAAGAGGCTAAAAACGCTTTCTCTTGAACCAGTCGGGACATGATGCGTACAGTCCCATTACACACACCTGTACAGTATCTAATTCTGTGAGTGCATGCCAGTTCCGAGTATATCCAGAACACGCAGTTTTGTAATGGACGCTTGTTAAGAGCGGCCCCACTGCGGATCACTGATTTTTATTCGACTCCAAAATATGAACTAAAGTCTTCCGAGTACGCTACATGGACTTTTTTTAAGGTGTTAATAGTCAGTAAAGAAATGTGCCCCAATGCACCACTAAGGTAATCGTCTAACGACATTAGAGAAAAGGTAACGAGCAGAGTGCATGAATGAGAACCCTCTTTCAACTGATTTTTTTAGCGTTGTTTTACGCTTCCGTTTCTTTAATATGGAACAACGCCTTCAGGAGATCTTCATCAGCTTCAGCGTCAAACGCTTCAAGGGGGGTTTGCTATTAAAATTCTGTGGGCGTACGTTCTAATTAGACACGCAACGTATTACTTTCTCCCACATTCATCTCGCGGAGTGATCGTGACGGGAAAATCAGAGATATTCGAATTCTCACACGCAGGCTTACTGACAGTTGCTCTTCCCACACAGCGCTTGCGAATAGAATAGGAAATAAGTGAATCGAAGGTGGTAACAAAAGTACCCTCCACCTCGCACCATAAATTGGCTTCCGGAGTGTAAATGTAAATGAAGCGAGTGACTAGCAACGAACGTGTGATGAGTGGATAATGTGAGTTAAGACCACGTCTACGACCACAGGAAGTAAATAACTCGCCGACACGACGACCTACAACGAACTACCTCCGCTGCAACAAGTGTCAGGTAGTAATGCATTAATGCGAAAACTTATCATTCGTGGACACAGTAGACTTAGGATACTATTAATACACAATTAAAACTACACGCTTTTTTTGGAAAGAAAAACAAACACAAAATCCAAATTAAAAAGTAATGAACTTTGAATCATTGACTGACACGTCACTTTGTTAGAATTGGAAGAAACTCGAGCCAGTTAATGCAGCCACGTCCTATTGTAACCTATGTTGGACCAAAGGTGCGTGACCATGTAGCTTTGCATTAGCACACATTAGGTCTACATCTACATCTACATCTACATCTACATCTACATGTACATCCATACTCCGCAAGCCACCTGACGGTGTGTGGCGGAGGGTACCCTGAGTACCTCTATCGGTTCTCCCTTCTATTCCAGTCTCGTATTGTTTGTGGAAAGAAGGATTGTCGGTATGCTTCTGTGTGGGCTCTAATCTCTCTGATTTTATACTCATGGTCTCTTCGCGAGATATACGTAGGAGGGAGCAATATACCTTCGGTGAAGGTATGTTCTCGAAACTTTAACAAACGGCCGTACCGAGCTACTGAGCGTCTCTCCTGCAGACTCTTCCACTGGAGTTTATCTATCATCTCCGTAACGCTTTCGCGATTACTAAATGATCCTGTAACGAAGCGCGCTGCTCTCCGTTGGATCTTCTCTATGTCTTCTATCAACCGTATCTGGTACGGATCCCACACTGCTGAGCAGTATTCAAGCAGTGGGCGAACAAGCGTTCTGTAACCTACTTCCTTTGTTTTCGGACTGCATTTCCTTAGGATTGTTCCAATGAATCTTAGTCTGGCATCTGATTTGCCGACGATCAACTTTACACGATCATTCCATTTTAAATCACTCCTAATGCGTACTCCCAGATAATTTATGGAATTAACTGCTACCAACTGCTGACCTGCTATTTTGTAGCTAAATGATAAGGGATCTATCTTTCTATGTATTCGCAGCACATTACAGTTGTCTACATTGAGATTCAATTACCATTCCCTGTACCATGCGTCAATTCGCTGCAGATCTTCCTGCATTTCAGTACAATTTTCCATTGTTACAACCTCTCGATACACCACAGCATCATCTGCAAAAAGCCTCAGTGACCTTCCGATGTCATCCACAAAGTCATTTATGTATATTGTGAATAGCAACGGTTGTATGACACTTCCCTGCGGCACATCTGAAATCACTCTCACTTCGGAAGACTTCTCTCCATTGAGAATGACATGCTGCGTTCTGTCATCTAGGAACTCTTCAATCCAATCACACAATTGGTAAATTGTATCGAGCGGATGGACGTGTACGGGTATGAAGACATCATCATGAATCCATGTACCCTGCATGTCAGGAGGGGACTGTTCAAGAGGCTGCAGGCTCTGTAATGGTGTGGGGCGTGTGCAGCTGGACTGATATGTGACCGCCGGCGGCGGTGACCGAGGGCGTATAGTGGGCATGCGGGAGGCCAGGTGGACGTACCGCCGAATTGCTCAACACGTGGGGCGTGAGGTCTCCACTGTACATCGATGTTGTCGCCAGTGGTCGGCGGAAGGTGCACGTGCCCGTCGACGTGGGACCGGACCGCAGCGACGCACGGATGCACGCCAAGACCATAGGATCTTACGCAGTGCCGTAGGGGACCGCACCGCCACTTCCCAGCAAATTAGGGACACTGTTGCTCCTGGGGTATCGGCGAGGACCATTCGCAACCGTCTCCATGAAGCTGGGCTACGGTCCCGCACACCGTTAGGCCGTCTTCCGCTCACGCCCCAACATCGTGCAGCCCGCCTCCAGTGGTGTCGCGACAGGCGTGAATGGAGGGACGAATGGAGACGTGTCGTCTTCAGCGATGAGAGTCGCTTCTGCCTTGGTGCCAATGATGGTCGTATGCGTGTTTGGCGCCGTGCAGGTGAGCGCCACAATCAGGACTGCATACGACCGAGGCACACAGGGCCAACACCCGGCATCATGGTGTGGGGAGCGATCTCCTACACTGGCCGTACACCTCTGGTGATCGTCGAGGGGACACTGAATAGTGCACGGTACATCCAAACCGTCATCGAACCCATCGTTCTACCATTCCTAGAGCGGCAAGGGAACTTGCTGTTCCAACAGGACAATGCACGTCCGCATGTATCCCGTGCCACCCAACGTGCTCTAGAAGGTGTAAGTCAACTACCCTGGCCAGCAAGATCTCCGGATCTGTCCCCCATTGAGCATGTTTGGGACTGGATGAAGCGTCGTCTCACGCGGTCTGCACGTCCAGCACGAACGCTGGTCCAACTGAGGCGCCAGGTGGAAATGGCATGGCAAGCCGTTCCACAGGACTACATCCAGCATCTCTACGATTGTCTCCATGGGAGAATAGCAGCCTGCATTGCTGCGAAAGGTGGATATACACTGTGCTAGTGCCGACAATGTGCATGCTCTGTTGCCTGTGTCTATGTGCCTGTGGTTCTGTCAGTGTGATCATGTGATGTATCTGACCCCAGGAATGTGGCCGGCCGCGGTGGTCTCGCGGTTCTAGGCGCGCAGTCCGGAGTCGTGGGACTGCTACGGTCGCAGGTTCGAATCCTGCCTCGGGCATGGATGTGTGTGATGTCCTTAGGTTAGTTAGGTTTAAGTAGTTCTAAGTTCTAGGGGACTAATGACCACAGCAGTTGAGTCCCATAGTGCTCAGAGCCATTTGAACCATTTGAACCAGGAATGTGTCAATAAAGTTTCCCCTTCCTGGGACAATGAATTCACGGTGTTCTTATTTCAATTTCCAGGAGTGTATATTATGTTGCGGCGCTACAAGGCAGTCATGTTGATTTCCTTTCTAATGCAACCTTCCTTGTATTTTCCTCATCCATAACAGCTATAACCTTTGATTCATAGTGTATTTTAAACGAAACGTTAACTAACATTTTATCATTAGTTGAAAAATCCTGCAGGTGTGTAAGTGAACTTAACTAAACGATATTTAGTAATGAGACGGAGTGCTGAATTAATGTGCATAAAAGGATTGATTGACGCTATGAAATATTGTGGCCCTAGCAATGAGTCTTAAGGTTGGGAATTTTCAGATTACCATTAAAAAAATATGAAATGTGACAATAAAAACAGGATTTCAACGAAGTCTTTAGTTTATTGCAAAATAAAGCAGTAAAACTGAAACACATCTGAATCAGTCTTGAAATCACCAACGTTAGAACATGGAGCTAACTATGAGATTAAGAAAAAAATGGATCTATTGGTTGGAAAATTTACTCAAAAGGTCCTGAATTGCTAATAATCATGCACCTGACTTTATCAAATTTATGCCAACCTCCCTACACATCGATTACAACGACTTCTTAAATAGAAACCGAAGAAACCCATGCATGTGATGATGCACTGACGGACATGGGATAAAAATCATATCAGTAATCTGAACTATGAACTTGGGATTGTCATATCATGCTGAAGCTGCCACCTACGCTCACTGTAATCTTCGGTATCAAACAAGCAGAGCATTGTCACTGTGTGTGGCTGCCATGACGTACGATGCTAGGATCATTCTCCCGAGGACTCGAACGTCGCACGCCCGTTGGCTGTTTCAATTGAGGGTGTAGCCTGCGGAGAGTCGATGAGTTCTGCGCCAACCCCGTGACACATGCCTAATTTCTAACTCAGTAAGGAACAAATTAGGCCTTTTAGTGAACTGAATTTCCTCGCCGGCCGCTGTGGCCGGCGCTTCAGTCCGGAACTGCGCTGCTCCTACGGTCGCAGGTTCGAACCCTGCCTCGGACATGGATGTGTGTGATGTCCTTAGGTTAGTTAGATTTAAGTAGTTTTAAGTCTAGGGGACTGAAGACCTCAGCTGTTAAGTCCCATAGTGTTTGGAGCCATTTGAAGTTTTGAATTTCCTTCCACCTATTCTAAAAAAACTTTCCTCTGTGTGTTACGTCTTCATGACTTCACACCAATTTCACCAGGCGATGTCCTCTATCCCATCAGCTGGCCTCACACACAGGCCATGGAAAAAGTGAAAGAACGGAGCTTGAGGCTAGCTACCAATTCTGTGGCATTTTCTAAGTCTCTGGTGTCTCAGAGATGTTATTTCATGTTTTTTGGAAGCCTGGGAAATGTTTTACTCCTAAATGGACTTTTGTTTAAATGGTCCATGCACTAACCTCCTGTTGGCAGACTTCAGCCATCAAGAACGAATGCTTTCAGCTCGTCCGTCTAGAGTGGAGACTTGCCACAGGCAAAAAAAATAGGTGGGGCGCCAGCATGGCGCTCGCTGAGGCGACTTTCTCCCCGACAACGCAAGACCCACTAGACCTGAAGCTTCCCCTGTCTGTGTTTCTGCGAAAGGCTGTGATCCCTCGGCTCACCAGTAGACGTTCTTGCTGTTCCTGGGACTTCTATCCTACACTGAAGAGCCAAAAAAATTTGGTATACCTGCCTAATATCGTGTAGGGTCCTCGCGAGCACGCAGAAGTGCCTCAGCTCGACGTGGCTTGGACTCGACTTGTGTCTGAAGTAGTGCTGGGAGAATTGACACCATGAATCCTGCAGGGCTGTCGACAAATCCGTAAGAGTACGAGGGGGTGGAGATCTCTTCTGATCAGCACGTTGCAAGGCATCCCAGATATGCTCAATGATGTTAATGTCTGGGGAGTTTGGTGACCAACGAAAGTATGTAAACTCAGAAGAGTGTTCCTGGAGTCACTACGTAGCAATTCTGGATGTGTGGGGGATTGCATTGTCGTGCTGGAATTGCCCAAGTCCGTCGGAATGCACAATGGACATGAATGGGTGCAGGTGATCAGAGGGGATGCTTACGTGCGTGTCACCTGTTAGAGTCGTATCTAGGCGTATCTGGGGCCCCATATGACTCCAACTGCACACGCCCCACACTATTACAGAGCCTCCACCAGTTTGAACAGTCCCCTGCTGACATGCAGGGTCCATCCGCTCGGTACAATTTGAAACGTGACTCGTCCGACAAGGCAAAATATTTTCACTCATTAACACTACAATGTGGGTGTTAACGGGCCCAGACGATGCGTGAAGCTTTGTGTCGTGAGTCATTAAGGATACACGAGTGTGCCTTCGGCCCCGAAAGCTTATATCGATGATGTTTCATTGAATAGTTCGCACGCTGACTCTTGTTGACTGCTCAGCAATGAAATCTGTAGCAATTTGTGGAAGGGTTGCACTTCTGTCACGTTGAAGGATTCTCTTCAGTCGGCGTTGGTCCCGTTCTTGCAGGATCTTTCTCCGGCCGCAGCGACGTCGGAGATGTGATGTTCTACCGGATTCCTCATATTCACGGTACACCCATGAAATGGTTGTACGGGAAAATCCCCACTTCATCGCTACCTCGGAGATGCTGTGTCCCGTCGCTCGTGCCAGGCTGTAACACGACGTTCGAACTCATTTAAATCTTGATAACCTTCCATTGTAGCAGCACTAACGGATATAACAACTGCGCAAAAGACTTGTTATAATATATAGGCATTGCAGTTCGCAGCGCCGTATTCTGCCTGTTTACATGTCTGTATTTGAATACGCATGTCTATACCAGTTTCTCTGGAGCTTCAGTGTATATCTACGGTGCTTAACGATCCTAAAGCTCACCGAGAAAATCAATAAATATAGCAAGCACCAGCTTAAATTAGAGAATGTTAAAAGAAATGAAGTTAGTGCATAGAATCACTGTAACCTCATTAATCCATCAAAATTTTATATTGTAAGAATCTGCCCAAATCAACTCCCCTCCAGTCGAATTATTTATCACAAAATTACGTGAAAAGAGACGAGCCAAATGATTTGCCACAGTTGCCAGTTATCTTGGTTTGAAATACTTGAACAATTTAACACTACCCAACCGCACCCCCTGCCTTAGCCACTACATCATAGGCAGCACATGCAAGTAAGCAAATAATAGGAAATAAAGATCCATGCCACTCAATCTGATTCAAGTGAGCCGGCCGCGGTGGCCGAGCGGAACTAGGCGTTACAGTCCGGAACCGCGCGACTGCTACGGTCGCAGGTTCGAATCCTGCCTCGGGCATGGATGTGTGTAATTTCCTTAGGTTAGTTATGTTTAAGTAGTTCTAAGTTCTAGGGGACTGATGACCTCAGATGTTAAGTCCCATAGTGCTCAGAGCCATTTGAACCATTTGAGTCATGTGACGCAACCTCACGGCTTGACTGGGAGCTTTCAGCTGTCCTTGCTACCGTCTTGTATTCTGAACGCACGTACGATTCTTCTTCTTCTTTTGTTCCACCTCCTTCTCCTAATCGGTAATCGTGTTCTTTATGAATACCGCAGTAGGACTGGCGTCTTGTCCCTCTGTAACCAGGCAGCGTGCCGGATGTGTTGGAAATCGTCCCACGTGTGCGGTGACCTGAACTGGAGCCAGTGTGTGCGTTAGACAGGGAATGACGTCTGAGCTATCTGCGAACTGTTTTATCTGAGTTACGTGTTTATCTCATTTTATCAGCCAGTGGATCGCGCTTGATAAAGTAGTACTGGCCTAGCAAGTCACCCAAATGACTGCTAGCAAACGCTACGGAAACATATCCCATATTTTCTGGTACGCCACCGATATAAGCGTGTCTTGCGTCGGTTTTCTGGGAGCCATAAACAGTGACGATAAATCGATAGCAGAATTTACTGTAAGAACATGGTTTAGATACAGCGAAATGAAAACTGGGCGTACGAAATGTATTGAACAAATGAATATATCAAACAACAGGTTTCGGAGACACGAAATTCCACCCTCACAGTGGTCAGTACCGACGTTCAACGAAATGGCTGCAATGATGTTCTGTAAAAAAAAGATAGATTATTCTGGTTAGCAATACTAATATTGTGATGACACTGTATACAATAAAATAAAGTCATGAATAAGCTCGATTACACCTGCGTATATACCTCTACTCCGCAAACCACCTTACGAGCCGGCCGGTGTGGCTGAGCGGTTCTAGGCGCTTCAGTCCGGAACCGCGCGACCGCTACGGTCGCAGGTTCGAATCCTGCCTCGGGCGTGGATGTGTGTGATGTCCTTAGGTTAGTTAGGTTTAAGTAGTTCTAAGTTCTAGGGGACTTATGACCTCAGGAGTTAAGTCCCATAGTGCTCAGAGCCATTTTTGAACCACCTTACGATGTGTGACGGTGGCATCTCTGGTTCAAAAATGGTTCAAATGGCTCTGAGCACTATGGGACTTAACTTCTGAGGTCATCAGTCCCCTAGAACTTAGAACTACTTAAACCTAACTAACCTAAGGACATCACACACATCCAAGCCCGAGGCAAGGTTCGAACCCGCGACCGTAGCGGTCGCGCGGTTCCAGACTTTAGCGCCTAGAACCGCTCGGCCACTCTAGCCGGCGGCATCTCTGGTATTACTAACGTTTTCCCCCTCTCTAATACATTCGTAAAGGGTACGTGAGTAGGAAGACTGACTATAAATTTCCATTCCAGCTTTACTTTGTCTGGTTTCCTTGTCGTGGTCATTTCGCGAGGCATATGTGGGAGGACGTAATCAGTGACCTAGCGTGGGCGGTGCTGGGGACATGGCCGCGGCTGGCGGAAGTGAGTAGGAGGCAGTTTGCGGCCAAGCTGGATAATCCTGTCGGCATGGTTATTAGGTCAGTTAATGCATTGTCGTCATGGCTATATAGCTATCTACGCTTAATCTGAAGGCAATTAGACAAATGGAAGTGGTCCAAAATTAAGTTGTAAGATTTTACGTAATTAATTATACCGTAAACTAAGGTTACCTGAGCGCTCAGTGTTATCTTGTGTCGAAAGAAGAAAAGAGTTTCGGTCTGTTGTCAGAGGCAACAGTTACTGATAGTAGTGTTAGAACTATGATTTTCCAATAGGTAGGAGCAGTGTCTTTAGTGCAGATACATTTGTTAGTATACTGGCCACTGAGGCTTCGTTCTGGCTCTTTTGTCCCAGTAAAATATTATTGTTTCCATTACTCCTCGACACTTATACTTCCAGTGATTGCTTACAGCGTTGTCATCCTGCAAACTCTTTTTCAGGAAATCTCACGGCGCTGGGAACTGGTTATCATGCCTGTGTTCGTTATATCTGTAATGTTCGAGTCTTTGGTTGTATTTCACGGTCACATGCACAGCTATCGTGGCTGAGTGCGGATAAACACAGAGATTTCCATACTCTCTATCTACTCTACAGTCTTATCAACGAACACTGTCCCTCATTTCTCTCTTCGGCCTTATCACTCTTATATGAACAACATGGTAGAAACACCCTTTCCCATCACAGCAAAATCCTTTCTGTTCCACTGCATTGTTCAGCCACTTGCTCGAAATCCTTCTTAGCAATAAAGAACTCGACTCTCGAATACCCCCCCCCCCTCCCCCCCCCCCCCTCCCCGCATTGTATTAGAGAACTGAATAATAAATGTTTCAAATGGCTCTAAGCGCTATGGGACTTAACACATGAGGTCACCTAGACTTAGTGCTACTTAAATCTAACTAACCTAAGGACATCAGACACATCCATGTCCGAGGCAGGATTCGAATCTGCGACCGTAGCAGCAGTGCGGTTCCGGACTGGAGCGCCTAGAACCGCTTCGTCCACAGCGGTCGGCACTGAATAACATCTCCACCTTCAAAAGACAGTTAATGACATACCTACTAAAGCAACAATAAGGATTACCATTGTCCCTATTCTTAGCTGGTCCAGTCTCCTTAAATTTCCTTTCCCCAGAACTCGATATATTAGAAGCATCTACAGGGTGATTCACGAAGATATGCAAATATTTTAATATGTTATTCTACAAGTAAAACTAAAGAAAAAAGTTCAGGTAAACATAGGTACGCAAATGTTTAATTACGATGTTACGGGTAATAACAGATTTTGTGTGAAATTTAGCAATTTAGCTAATATGAGGCTATCGCGAAACTGTAAGAGGTTTAAGTAAAGCACAATTTCCATTTACACTCCTGGAAATGGAAAAAAGAACACATTGACACTGGTGTTTCAGACCCACCATACTTGCTCCGGACACTGCGAGAGGGCTATACAAGCAATGATCACACGCACGGCACAGCGGACACACCAGGAACCGCGGTGTTGGCCGTCGAAAGGCGCTAGCTGCGCAGCATTTGTGCACCGCCGCCGTCAGTGTCAGCCAGTTTGCCGTGGCATACGGAGCTCCATCGCAGTCTTTAACACTGGTAGCATGCCGCGACAGCGTGGCCTTGAACCGTATGTGCAGTTGACGGACTTTGAGCGAGGGCGTATAGTGGGCATGCAGAAGGCCGGGTGGACGTACCGCCGAATTGCTCAACACGTGGGGCGTGAGGTCTCCACAGTACATCGATGTTGTCGCCAGTGGTTGGAGGAAGGTGCACGTGCCCGTCGACCTGGGACCGGACCGCAGCGACGCACGGATGCACGCCAAGACCGTAGGATCCTACGCAGTGTCGTAGGGGACCGCACCGCCACTTCCCAGCAAATTAGGGACACTGTTGCTCCTGGGGTATCGGCGAGGACCATTCGCAACCGTCTCCATGAAGCTGGGATACGGTCCCACACACCGTTAAGCCGTCTTCCGCTCACGCCCCAACATCGTACAGCCCGCCTCCAGTGGTGTCGCGACAGGCGTGAATGGAGGGACGAATGGAGACGTGTCGTCTTCAGGGATGAGAGTCGCTTCTGCCTTGGTGCCAATGATGGTCGTATGCGTGTATGGCGCCGTGCAGGTGAGCGCCACAATCAGGACTGCATACGACCGAGGCACACAGGGCCAACACCCGGCATCATGGTGTGAGGAGCGATCTCCTACACTGGCCGTACACCTCTGGTAATCGTCGAGGGGACACTGAATAGTGCACGGTACATCCAGACCGTCATCGAACCCATCGTTCTACCATTCCTAGACCGGCATGGGAACTTGCTGTTCCAACAGGATAAAGCACGTCCACATGTATCCCGTGCCACCCAACGTGCTCTAGAAGGTGTAAGTCAACTACCCTGGCCAGCAAGATCTCCGGATCTGTCCCCCATTGAGCATGTTTGGGACTGGATGAATCGTCGTCTCACGCGGTCTGCACGTCCAGCACGAACGCTGGTCCAACTGAGGCGCCAGGTGGAAATGGCATGGCAAGCCGTTCCACAGGACTACATCCAGCATCTCTA
This sequence comes from Schistocerca gregaria, assembly GCF_023897955.1. NCBI lineage: Eukaryota > Metazoa > Arthropoda > Insecta > Orthoptera > Acrididae > Schistocerca > Schistocerca gregaria. The sequence goes on along the minus strand of NC_064931.1, from coordinate 137,408,500 downwards.
CGATCGTCTCCATGGGAGAATAGCAGCCTGCATTGCTGCGAAAGGTGGATATACACTGTACTAGTGCCGACATTGTGCATGCTCTGTTGCCTGTGTCTATGTGCCTGTGGTTCTGTCAGTGTGATCATGTGATGTATCTGACCCCAGGAATGTGTCAATAAAGTTTCCCCTTCCTGGGACAATGAGTTCACGGTGTTCTTATTTCAATTTCCAGGAGTGTATTTTGTTGTTATTGGTCTGGTGAATCTAATAAAAATGTCCCAGACGTGTATCTCCAGTAGTTTGCCAGAACATCCAGAGAAGATCAGATTGTTTACTTTCCATTAAGAATGTAGAAACGTTTATTTCGTTGTTGGCAACCGTTATCGAGTTGTTTCAGTCGTTTCCCAAGCTTGAAACGAGTTAGTTTTCTGTATTGTTCACTGCAAGAACATGATAACAATAGTGTATTTAAGTGAAACCACATAGCAACTGTTGTAGTCTGTAGATTGTTTATGAAATAGGGATGCCTTTCAAATTTGAGGCAGAGGAATACGCCGATATGATGTTTATTTATGGCAAATGTGATGGTAATGCTACGGCTGCAGTTAACGAATAACGCGTACGTTGTCCAACTCGGAGGAACCATTAGTGAAGTATTTCGAATGTTACAGGAGACAGGTTCTCTAAGTACCGTTCATAATGGGCACGAACGTTCGATACGTGAAGACGATGATGAGGATGTTATGGATGCTGTTCAACGTACCCCGGGTGTACGACGTATCTCTCAACGATTAGGCATTTCACAATGTAAGGTATGGAGTAAACTGAAGTACAATAATCTGTATCCTTACCATAAACAAAGAGTGCTTCTTTTACATCCTGGAGATCCTGCCCTTCGCTTGGAGTTGTGCAACTGGTTAAATACTAATCAGCAGTTACACAAATGCAATTTATTTACTGCTGAGGTACAGTTTACTCGAGATGGTATAAACAATTTACATAACGAGCATCTATGGTCTGAAGCAAATCCACATGCAACAGTGAAACGCAATTTCCAGCAGCGACTTGCCATAAATGTGTGGTGTGGCATAATCAACACACACTTTATTGGACCATTCGTTTTCAAAGGACGTCTAATTGACGAGACGTACTTACAATTCCTTCAAAAAGAAATACCCCGCTTGCTCGAAGATGTTCCACTTACTACGCGATTGAAAATGTATTTTCCACGTGACGGCGCGCATCAATATTTTACCGTTACTACACATTTAAATGAACATTTTCCCAGAAATAGAATGTCGTGGTGCTACACGTCTGTGGCCACCCATACCGCTCCATTTAACGTAAATGGATTTTTGTAAATGGGGACAGGTGAAAGACATGGTTTATGAGGACAAAATCAATACACGTGAGGCAATACTTATGAATGCAACAGACGAAATTAGGAACAACCCTGTGAAACTGAAACGAGTAACAAAATCTGCACATACACATGCAGCTTAATGCATTGAACTCGGTAGAGACATTTTTGAACATTTATTGTGAATGTATTTGGAAATTGTATGTACTCTGTATTACTTCCTTAAGTTTTCTTTTACCCGCTTTAACATGAATTCGCATGTGCTATGGTATTAATAAAAGCATCATCTGACACATTCATACAGTTTCAGTTAACGTTATTACCATAATTTTCCCAAAATTAAATTCTCTACAACTTCTGTTGAAAACATTGTGCAATTGTCATGAATTTAAAGAACAAATCTGGCCAAGTAGTTAATAAATAAAAAGCCTTAGGAAATTACTACTTTTCTTCTCTGGATGTTCTGGAAAAGTACTGCAGATACACGTCTAGAACATGTTTCTTAGATTCACCAGATCAATAACAACAAAATAAACGGAAATCGTGCTTTACTTTAACCTCGTACAGTTTTGCGATTGTTCCATAGTAGCCAAGTTGCTAAATTTCGGACAAAGTCTTACTAGCCGTAACCCCGTAACTAAACATTTGCGGACCTATGTTTAAATGAATTTTTTTTCTTTAGTTTTGCTTGTGGAATAACATATTAAAATATTTGCATATCTTCATGAATCACCCCGTATCTTGTACACCTATAAATTCTTTTCACCTTTGTCACTATTATTATTATTATTATTATTATTATTATTACTCTTAACAACATTAGTGTCAGCAGCTGCTGTAGAACAAGTACTGCCGTTTTAGTTCGTAGTCAATACTATCGACTCACATTGCAACTCCAGACACTCAAATAATTTTAATACTATTTATTATATTAAAATTATTATTTTTTAGGAAACTATGGTGTAAACAAGGAACTGTATTTGTGAAACCGTGGTCCGATGTAAGAGAGAGTCTCATAGCCCAAATGAGATCACGTCAAATAAATAAATTAATAAAGAATTTCGTCTCTACAGGCACCATCAAAGGATACATAATTGTTCGTAAGTGTTTCCTTCCCAAATTTCCTGCCTTTTACATCTTTATCCGTAACTATTTTAATGCATTTATAATGAAAACCATATGAACGCGTTCATTTAAAAACTTGTCAACATAACGTGCAAAAGTGGGCTACTTTAGTCCTTATTTTCATATTAGTTGGGCTCAAGTGACACGGAAATACGTTTCTAGCCATCGAAAGCAATATTCTTGTGAGCTCAAGTTGCCCATAAAATACATCAGTTTGCAAAACTTGACTGCTTTTTGTCAAAAGCAGTTTACTGAACGAGTTTTACGTAATTACCAAATAAACGACGAGTGTGCTCTAATCGGATGCATGAAGCCTACTAAAAAGGTTTGAAATAGACAAAATCTAAGGATATTTTGCTATACAAATGGGAAGACATTGTTAGAAAAATAACAGGTGAAGAACGTTCTTTTTGCAGTCATTTTGAAGCACAACATATCACGCCCGGTGGTTCATGTTTTGCGTGAGTGGGCAGTTGTCCAGAAAAGGGGCTCTCGTTGTAAATACTATTCAGAATGGTTCATATAATATTATTCACTTTTTAAAATGCTTTTCGATACAAAAAGTCGCTTGCATATTGTAAAAACTGTGCCGCACCTTGCGTATCACGAAACAAACGTAGTTAACAAATCATCTAAATCCATTTCATCGGTAACACCGCAGTGAATATGTAAAATAAAAATATGATTGACTCCATCTTGGAACACTGCTAATCTTAAATAAGATTTGAATGGACATAAAAACAACAAAACTTAGTTCTTTAGAACAGGACAGTGGAATTGTAATAAGCAAGCGAACAAAGAGCACAAACTCTAGGAATTCCTCATCTTGTCCATTCATGTTTTTGTAAGAACTGCACAATTTCACTCACGTTCTTTTCTTGCTCGTTTTGTCACTTCAAAAGCTACAAAAACCTGTCTGTATTGCTTATCAGTTTAATCTCCATCAAAACCATTTTTGTAAAATTTTTGCAATTTTGTCGACGCCTATAGGATATCGAAGAGTAAATTTTGCCAATGGTTTAAAAAAATTTTGCTGAATGATTGTCGAATATACTTCTTGAGTGACACAGTCAACTGGTAGAAAACTTCAAAATATGATTTCCTGAAAACTTCTTCAGGCGTTTTGAATTAGATGTATTCGTTATTACCTTGATCGAGGCATTTTGGAGTTTTGTGCTGACGCAGAAGTTTAGGATTGTCAAGACCAAGATCAACAACGCATTGGTCACTTTAGCGCCAAATTTCCTCAGATTTAAGTTTATACGTAATCACTCCCACTCGAAAGTCAAAGCTGCTAAAAAAATTTAAAAAGCGTTTCATATTAGATCCCCTAAATCTCTTGTCTGGTGGACATTCATTTTAGATTAAATGTTTCCAACCAGTAAGTGCTATGGCAATAGAGTGACTGGCTTCTGCCCAAAGGCTGAAGAGGATTCAAGTCACACGTTGGTGGGCATGAGGCGATGCAGTAAATATTTCACACAATGATTATAAAAAAAAATTGATAACCTTAGAAAAGCTAACAGAAATAAACGGATGCTTGAACACACATAAGAACGCAGAAAATTTGTTAGTCGGGATGTAGTCATTTTCCTTTCTATGTTTCCCGGGTCCCTGGGAACAGGTGCCGCATGAAGTTAATGATGCCAAAAATTATCTACAGTCGGAGACTTCACCTAGATCAGTGTGCTCAGAAAAAAATCGCCTTAAAGGTGGTGTTGGAAGAGAAGCAATTGGAATTCGTAGAAAAGGCTGTAAGTTATGCTAAAAGCTTGTGTGAAGAATTTAGCATTTCTGTTGAACCTTAAAGACGAGTTACTAGGAGGCATATTCCTAGTGAACGAAGTATAGAGCCAGCTTATCGCATGAAGACATTTTAAAACAAAAAATGTTACCTTCATTAGATAGAGAAGCTGCTTGAATTCGAGAAAGGTCCCAGCAACTCCAGAATTTGGCCGACAAATATGCCTTCCTTAAGGCCTGCATTAATACCGGGAATTAAAGATGAGGAATGCAACCTCGACCAAGTTTCTCGAGATGTTGACAGAGAAAAGTTTAAGCTTGAGTGCGTGCATGTAAGTTCTTTTATAGCTACAACAGACTGTAAGAAAAAATTGTTCAAATGGCTCTGAACTTAACATCGGAGGTCATCAGTCCCCTAGAACTTAGAACTAGTTAAACCTAAGTAACCTAAGGACATCACACACATCCATGCCCGAGGTAGGATTCGAACCTGCGACCGTAGCGGTCTCGCGGTTCCAGACTGGAGCGCTTAGAACTGCACGGCCACTCTGGCCGGCAGACTGTGAGAAAGAACTTATTGATTCCAGCCCATTGGGTTAATTGAAGTTTATTTTCAGTCCAAATTCGAAGAAAGGTTACGTAATGTAGTTATAACGCTGAGAGTATTCCTTACAACTGCCATAAATAATTCTACTTGTGAAAGAAGCTTCCCTAAAATGAAACTGATTAAAAATTACACTGATAGAAAAAAATTACAACACCAAGAAGTAGTTGTGCGACATGAACGAAAGTTGGTAGGCGTATTTCTACATCTGAAAGATGATGTCTATTCAGATTTTGTGCGTGTCCCATAAGAGTGGAGCTAGTAACGCCACTATGACGATGCAAATCAGGTGTGCTTTAAAACAGACTGTAACGATCACAAGCGTTAGTCACCTTTGAGACTGGACGTGGCAAGTTGGTGTTAGTCAAGAGCCGGCCAGAGTGGCCGAGCGGTTCTAGGCGCTACAGTCTGGAGCAGCGCAACCGCTACGGTCGCAGGTTCGAATCCTGCCTCGGGCATGGATGTGTGTGATGTCCTTAGGTTAGTTAGGTTTAAATAGATCTAAGTTCTAGGGGACTGATGACGTCACACGTTAAGTCCCATAGTTCTCAGAGCCATTTTGTTAGTCAAGAATGCGTTTAGGGTGACAAAGACAACACTTTCAACACCTCACTGAGTTTGAATGAGGTCTTGTAATAGGGCTATGAGAAACTGGATTTTCCTTCTGCGATACTGCAGAAAGACTTGGCTGGAATTTAACCACTATACATGATTACTGGCAGCAACGGGAACGAAAATAAACACCCACAAGAGGACCAGGTTCCAGACGGCCACGCGGCAGTACCGAGAGAGAAGACCATCGTGTTCGGCTTATGGCTCTGGTGCATCATACTGCATCTGCAGCCGCAATTTGAGCAGCAGTTGGCACCACATAGACACAAAGAAAATCTTACCAATCGGTTACTTCAAAGACACTTCCGAGCTAGAAGCCCTGTCGCGTGCATTCCACTCACCCCAAAACACCGCCATTTTCAGTAATGTCAAGCGAGAGCTCATTGGAGGTCAGGGTGGAGGTCTGTTGTGTTTTCTGATGAAAGCTTAGAAGGCGGCCAGTTGAGGACCTGCAATTAACTTGTGTGCATCCTAGGCACACATGACCTACACCTGGAGATTGGCCTGGGGTGTGATTTCGTATGACAACAGGAGCACTCTCGTGGGTATTGCACGTACCCACACTGCAAATATGTATGTTAGTCTAATGATTGGACCTGTTATGCTGCCAGTCATGAATGGCACAGCAGGGGGTGTTTCCCAACAGGCTAACGCTCACCCAAATACCGCTGTTGTAATCCAATGTACTCTATAGAATATCGACATATTGCCATGGCCTGCTCGATCACCAGATCTGTCTCCAATGGCGGACATACCAGTCATCATCGGACGGTAACTCCAGTGCCATTTACAAACAGCATAAACCGCCCTGTACTAACTGGCCAAGCGCAACAGGCATGGAACTGTATCCCACAAACTAACATTCGGCACCAGTAAAACACAATATACGCAAGGCCTGCATGCTTGCATCCAACATTCTGGCGGTTAAAAAAATTGTTCAAATGGCTCTGAGCACTATGAGACTTAACTTCTGAGGTCATCAGTCCCCTAGAACTTAGAACTACTTAAACCTAACTGACATAAGGACATCACACACATCCATGCCCGAGGCAGGATTCGAACCTGCAACCGTAGCTGTCGTACGGTTCCAGACTGTAGCGCCTAGAACCGCTCGGCCACTCCGGCCGGCTCTGGCGGTTACAACGGTTGCTAATGTACCGGCGTTTCACATTTTCAATGCCTTATATCGTTCTTATATTAACCTGTGATCTTGCAATGTTAATAACGTAAATACGCTATGTGATCAAAAGTATCCGAACACCCCCAAAACACATATGTTTGTCACATTAGGTGCATTGTGCTGCCTCCTTCTGCCAGGTACTCCATATCAGCGACCTAAGTAGTCACTAAACACCATGACAGAGCAGAATGGGGCGCTCCGCGGAACTCAGGAACTTCGAACGTGGTCAGGTGATTGGGTGTCACTTGTGTCATACGTCTGTACTCGTGATTTCCACACTCCTATACATCCCTAGGTCCACTGTTTCCGATATGATACAGCACAAAAGCGTACAGGCCGACCTCGCCTGTTGACTGACAGAGACCGCCGACAGTTGAAGAGGTTCGTAATGTGTAAGAGGTAGACATCTATCCAGATCAACACACAGGAATTCCCAGCTGAATCAGGAACCACTGCAATTACAATGACAATTAGGCGGGAGGTGAGAAAACTTGGTATTCATTGTCGAGCCGCTGCTCATAAGCCACACATCACGCCGGTAAATGCCAAACGACGCCTCGCTTGGTGTAAGGAGCGTAAACATTGGACGATTGAATAGTGGAAAAAAACGTTGTGTGGAGTCACGAATCACGGGACATAATGCGGCAATCCGCTGGCAGGGTGTGAGTATGGCGAATACCCGGTGAACGTCATCTGCCAGCGTGTGTTTTCCATGCAAGGGGCACTATCAGAACACGGGCCTACATTGATGTTTTAAGCACCTTCTTGTTTCCCACTGTTGAAAAACAATTCGGGGACGGCGATTGCATATTTCAACACGATTGACCATATGTTCATAATGCACGGCCTGTGGTGGAGTGGTTACACGACAATAACATCCATGTAATGGACTGGCCTGCACAGAGTCCTGACCTGAATCCTTGAACACCTTTGGGATGTATTGGAAGGCCGACTACGTGCCAGGCCTCACCGACCGACATCCATACCTCTCTTCAGTGTAGCACTCCGTGCCGAATGGGCTGCCATTCCCAAGAAACCTTCCAGCACCTGATTAAACGTATGCCTTCGAGAGCGGAAGCTGTCATCAAGTCTAAGGGTTGGCCAACACCATACTGAATTCCAGCACTACCGATTGAGGGCGCCACGAACTTGTGAGTCATTTTCAAAATCAAATGACTCTGAGCACTGTGGGACTTAACATCTAAGGTCATCAGTTCCCTAGAACTTAGAACCTCTTAAACAAAAAATGGTTCAAATGGCTCTGAGCACTATGGAACTCAACATCTTAGGTCATAAGTCCCCTAGAACTACTTAAACCTAACTAACCTAAGGACATTACACACATCCATGCCCGAGGCAGGATTCGAACCTGCGATCGTAGCGGTCGCGCGGTTCCAGACAGAAGCGGCTAGAACCGTTCGGCCACACCGGCCGGCTGACTCATTTTCAGCCACGTGTCAGGATACTTTTGATCACGTTGTGTATGTTACCTAGACAAATGTATTTCCAAAAATTCATTACCATACATTATGGATGTTTTGGTGTTGTAGTTCTTTTTTCGTCACTGTATTTAAGATCTACAACACCCGCAATGAGATTAACAAATCAAGATATTTTGGAAATCAAATACGAAGTACAAATTGACACCGACGAATGTATTAGGGGGTTTGCACTGCAAAAGAAGACTTAGAATAACATTTTGATCTAAGAAAGACGTTTTATTTGAAACTCTTTTGAAATACTGACAGGGTATCACAGATTTTTTTCGATTTCCAATTATTTGCATGTATTTTACAGTCAGCATAAGGTACTTAAACACTTACATGAACTGCAAGACTTCTTGCTGATACTGAATATGTTTGGAGTGATTGCTATATTTCAGTTTAATTTATGAATTTGTTCTAGGGTTTACAAAAAGAGGTCTTACATCCTCGTGTAATGTGGCCTTTCTATAACTGAGAACACAAAGGCACTTGTAGATCTGCCACGAAATTAACAGGTCTGATTACATTGGCGCATTCTGTGAAATATATGTTCAAGCTCCCATTATATGTTTCTTTGTTTTAGGAAAACACTTCTTACTTCTGCATATATCAATCAGATGGAAGTCAGATCGCATAATATTCATTCATGGGTCAAAATCTGGCATTAAAAGGGGAAACATTTTCAGGGCATTTCGACTGAGGTCATGTAAGTTACGAACACAGTTTTGTTAAAAAAGGAGAGCAAGGTTCTCCGACATTATAATATATTTGCGAAATACAGACTGGAAAAAATGTATACAACATACTTGGTGTCAAATCAAATTGTAATGTGTTTTGTATGAGAGACTACAGTTCTGTCTAAAGAGTTCCAAAACACGTTTAGTAAATTTCGTTGCTTTTGTTGTTATTTGTTTCGAGTCTTATTTAGCACACGCAGATCAGTGCCACTATTTCTAAACACGACAATTTATTTTCCATCACAATACTTACACACACTGAGATGTCGGAAATAATGGTTCCAATTGCTTGTTCAACCGCTCGTGTGTGATAGGGTTCAAGGAAAGCTACCGATTGCAGGAAATATCGCTAGTGTGTGTGTGAGCGGTCACAACAGATTATTTCTATAAAGCAGAAGAATGCTATAAATAATAAAATAACGGCATTAGCTACTTAAGCATAGCCACGTGGAGTGGCCGCGCGGTTAGAGGCGCCTTATCACGGACTGCGCGGACGTTCCCGCCGGAGGTTCGAGTCCTCCCTCGTTCATGGGTGTGTGTGTTGTTCTTAGCATAAGTTAGTTTAAGTTAGTTTACGTAGTGTGTAAGTCCAGGGACCGATGACCTAAGCAGTTTGGTCTCTTAGGAATTCACCCACATTTCAACATTTTCTACTTAAGTATACCATGATCAGCCAAAACATTATGACCATTGCCCACCGCGACGTTAGGTACCTGGTGTCTTTGCAGGCACGTTACGCGGTAACGAAAGTATGTAAGTGGAGCAGACTTCGATGGGCAATCAACACAGCGACGAACTGGGCTGAAATTGGGGGATCCCATTGAGGAAAGCGACTTTGACCAAGGGCATATTGTTATTACGCAGAGCCCGTGAGCAGGTATCTCGAAAACGGCGAAGCTGGTCGAATGTTCACGTGCTATTGTCGTGAGCATTTACGGAAAGAGGTAGAAGATCAGTGAAACTACCACTAGGCGCTAAATGGTTGGACGTCCACGACTCTTCACAGAACGTGGGGTTCGGATGCTTGTCTGCTCTGTAAAGCAAGACAGATGTGATCTGTGGTATCTCTGTTGAAAAAGCAGAAGTGTTTCGGAGCACACCGTTCATCGTACATTGTTGAACATGTTGATCCAACGACATCGTCAATTACGATTCCTGTGGGCATGGGAGCATCGGGATTCGACCGTCGATCACTGGAAACGTGTCGGCTCTTCGGGTACATCACATTTTTGCTACACAACTTCGATGGTCGTCTCAACAAATGCCGTCATCGAGGTGAATGACGGCTCGAAACGTGCAGCGCGCTACGGAGACAGGCTGGTGGGAGCAGTATTATGCCGTGGGAGGAATTCTCTTGGCCTGGCATGAGACCCGTGGTAGTAATCGAGGACACACTGACAGGTAAAAACCACCTGCATCCTGGTATGATTGGTGTCTTCCCTGACGGCGATGTCATCTTTCAGCAGTATAATTATCCGTGTCTCGGAGCCAGAACCGCGCTACAGTGGTTTGAAGATCATTATAATGATGTAAATCCTATGGAAAGCCCTTAGCTGCTATCGGGCGCCATCACCGCGCATGCAAATCAGGGGTCATTTTTAACGCGAATTACATGACCTGTGATGAGACATCTAATGCCGCGTACCTCCACAATCCTACCAACAAACTGTCGGATCCCTGACACGCAGTCTCAGTGATATATTTCGTTCTAAGGACGGACAAGCAAACTACACTAGTGCCCATTAAAATTGCTACACCACGAAGATGACGTGCTACAGGCGCGAAATTTAACCGACAGCAAGAAGATGCTGTGATATGCAAATGATTAGTTTTTCCGAGCATTGACCAAGGTTGGCGTAGGTGGCGACACCTACAACGTGCTGACATTAGGAAACTTTTCAACTGATTTCTCGTACACAAACAGCAGTTGACCAGCGTTGCCTGGTGAAACGTTGTTGTGATGCCCCGTGTAAGGAGGAGAAATGCGTACCATCACGTTTCCGACTTTGATAAAGGTCGGATTGTAGCCTATCGCGATTGCGGTTTATCGTATCGCGACATTGCTGCTCGCGTTGGTCGTGATTCAATGGCTGTTAGCAGAATATGGAATCGGTGGGTTCGGGAGGGTAATACGGAACGCCGTGCTGGATCCCAACAGCGTCGTATCAGTAGCAGTCGAGATGACAGGCATCTTATTCGCATGGCTGTAACGCATAGTGCAGCCACGTCTCGATATCTGAGTCAACAGATGGGGACGTTTGCAAGAGCCGGCCGCGGTGGTCTCGCGGTTCTAGGCGCGCAGTTCGGAACCGTGAGACTGCTACGGTCACAGGTTCGAATCCTGCCTCGGGCATGGATGTGTGTGATGTCCTTAGGTTAGTTAGGTTTAAGTAGTTCTAAGTTCTAGGGGACTGATGACCACAGCAGTTGAGTCCCATAGTGCTCAGAGCCATTTAAACCATTTTAATGTTTGCAAGACAACAACCATCTGCACGAACAGTTCGACGACGTTTGCAGCAGCATGGACTATCAGCTCGGAGATCATGGCTGCGGTTCCCCTTGACGCTGCATCACTGACAGGAGCGCCTGCGATGGTGTACTCAACGACGAACCTGGGTGCACGAATGGCAAAACGTCATTTTTTTCGGATGAATACAGGTTCTGTTTACAGCATTATGATGGCCGCATCCGTGTTTGGCGACATTTTGGTGAACGTAAATTGGAAGCGTGTATCCGTATCGCCATTCTGGCGTATCACTCTGCGTGATGCTATGGGGTGCCATTGGTTACACGTTTCGGTCACCTCTTGTTCGCATTGACGGAACTTTGAACAGTGGACGTTACATTTGAGATGTGTTACGACCCGTGGCCCTAGCCTTCATTCTATCCCTGCGCAACCTTACATTTCAGTAGGTCAGCAGGATAATGCACGACCGCATATTGCAGGTCCTGTACGGGCCTTTCTGGATACAGAAAATGTTCGACTGCTGCCCTGGCCAGCACATTCTCCAGATGTCTCACCAACTGAAAACGCCTGGTCAATGGTGGCCGAGTAACTGGCTCGTCACAATACGCCAGTCACTACTGTTGATGAACTGTGGTATCGTGTTGAAGCTGCATGGGCAGCTGTACCTGTACACGCCATCCAAGCTCTGTCTGACTCAATGCCCAGGCGTATCAAGGCCGTTATTACGACCTGGGGTGGTTGTTCTGGGTACTGATTTGTCTGGATCTATGCACGCAAATTACGTGAAAATGTAATCACATGTCAGTTATGGTATACTATATTTGTCCAATGAATACCCGTTTATCATCTGCATTTCTTATTGGTGTAGCAATTTTAATGGCCAGTAGTGTACATTTTTCGTAGACAACTTGAGATATTTCATTAATAATAGAGCGCATAGTCGCACATCTGGGGTCGACTCTAACTTATTCGTGGGACGACGTTGTTTTAATTTTCGAAAGAACCATCCGATTTTACCAGGGCATATATTTTACAATGCATGTACTTACAGTTTTTCTGGGGGACTGATGACCTTAGCTGCTTAGTCCCCCTTAAACATCACAACAACCAACCAACTAACTTACAATCTTGCGCCGCCCGTAGTGGTCGCAGGTTCGAATCCTGCCTCGGGCATGGATGTGTGTGATGTCCTTAGGTTGGCTAGGTTTCAGTAGTTCTATGTTCTAGGGGACTGATGACCTCAGATGTTAAGTCCCATTGTGCTCAGAGCCATTTTTGAACAATCTTGCGTTGCTTTTTATAATTACATTTAGCTTAAAAGTTTTCATTTGCCTGTCTCTAATGTGTAGTGTGCTCTCCACCGGTCACAGGACAAGCATCTAGACGATATTCAAACTAGATCTATACTTTCGCGAAAATCCCTGTAGTTAAGGCAGTCATCGCTGTTGCTCTGGAGTGGCGCGGTTCATCTGAACTTGTTGGAAGGGAGGCACGTAGGGAGAGTCTTCCACGAACCTCCACGAAGAAAATGACTTGGTGGGCAATAATGCATCTCTACTTCCAAAATAAACAAACAAAATTTTACACGTTTTTGTTTGTCGCCATCATGAAGGATTTGTAGCGACTGAATGCTGCATGATTTGAAACACAGTTGTCAAAATATGCCAGACAGACGCATGAGGAAGGCTAACACTCGGCTAGCACGATGAATAGATTTCTGTGGAATACATACTAAACTCTTTGTGTGCGCTCTACGTGAACGAATACATAGGTATGACCAGAGGATGTCCCTTTATATAAACAATCAATGTCTTGAAAGTACGGGAGTCATCAGAAGATGCTGTGTGCTGTAGGAAGCGCAGTGCAGAGCTTTAACCGAAAATCACGCAGCCAAATTGTAAATGAATTGCACCTGTTGAAGCGGAGACCGTAAAACACCTTTTATTGCTGTTAAGCGCCACCTCGAGTCGACCCACACTGAGTAATGAATGAGCGAGAGAGAGAAAAAGCTAGCTGCGTCGGGGACACCCCTACCACCAACCACTTGAACTTACAACCGACGTCAAGGTAAACTTTCAGTTTCGATACGTAATGTAAAATGCACAAGAAGCTCCCATCTTCTTTCGTGTATAGTATTGTGTAATCCGCCAGATCTTTTTGAAGCACCCTGCAGTATCTTGTTTGTGAATAGGTTGCAGTTATCGTGGAGAGTGATTCTTGCTCTTCGTTCATCTGAGAGGCTGTGGAAGCATTACAGACCAGCCAATGTTGTCGAATGCGACCGATATGGCACCTCTAGCTCTCTGTTCTAGGATGACAGCACGTCAGGAAATCCACTACTAACTACACTGACAGGTCGCCGTTGTAGCTGAGCGGTTCTAGGCGCTTCAGTCTGGAACCGCGCTGCTGCTACGGTCCCAGGTTCGAAGCCTGCCTCGGGCATGGATGTGTGTAATGTCCTTAGGTTTGTTAGGTTTAAGTTGTTTCTAAGTCTAGGGGACTGATGAACTCAGATGTTAAGTTCCATAGTACTTAGAGCCATTTGAACCGTTTTAACTACACTGACGGAAAAAAATCTCAAACCAAGAAGAGGTTGTGCAATATATACGAAAGTTGGTAGGCATGTTTATACATCTTAAAGATGATGTCTATTAAAATTTCGCGCCAGTCGCATAAGAACGGTGCTAGAGCTTCACTGCAAATTTAAACGCAGCCCAAACCTCTCAGACAAACAGAAGCTAAACGATGTCAAAGTTAGCTTAAGGAGGGCTATGCGTGAAGCGTTCAGTGAATTCGAAAGTAAAATTCTATCTTCCGACTTGACAGAAAATCCTAGAAAGTTATGGTCTTACGTTAATTCAGTAAGTGGATCATAAAAGCATATCCAGACACTCTGGGATGATAATTTCATTGAAACAGAGGATGACACACGTAAAGCTGAAATACTAAGCACCTTTTTCCAAAGCTGTTTCCCAGAGGAAGACCGCACTGCAGTTCCTTCTCTAAATCCTCACACGAACGAAAAAATGGCTGACATCGAAAAAAGTGTCCTAGGAATAGAAAAGCAACTAAGCTCACTCTACAGAGGAACGTCCACTGGACCTGACGGGATACCAATTCGATTCTACACAGAGTACGCCAAAGAACTTGCTCCTCTTCTAAAGGCCGTGTACCGCAAGTTGGCTCTGAGCACTATGGGACTTAACATCTGACGTCATCAGTCCCCTAGAACTTAGAACTAGTTAAACCTAACTAACCTAAGGACATTACACACATCCATGCCCGCGGCAGGACTCGAACCTGCGACCGTACGGTCGCTCGGTTGCAGACTAAAGCGCCTAGAACCACTCGGCCACACCGGCCGGCTCGCAAGTCTCTAGAGGAACGGAAGGTTCCAGATGATTGGCAAAGAGCACAGGTAGTTCCAGTTTTCAAGAAGGGTCGTCGAGCAGATGCGCAAAACTATAGACCTATATATCTGACGTCGATCTGTTGTAGAATTTTAGAACATGTTTTTTTCTCGAGTATCATGTCGTTTTTGGAAACCCAGAATCTACTCTGTAGGAATCAACATGGATTCCGGAAACAGCGATGGTGTGAGACTCTACTCGCTTATTTGTTCATGAGACCCAGAAAATATTAGATACAGGCCCTTGACTTCCGGAAGGCGTTCGATACATTTCCGCACTGTCGCCTGATAAACAAAGTAAGAGCGTACGGAATATCAGACCAGCTGTGTGGCTGGATTGAAGAGTTTTTAGCAAACAGAACACAGCATGTTGTTCTCAATGGAGAGACGTCTACAGACGTTAAAGTAAACTCTGGCGTGCCACAGGGTAATGTTATGGGAGCATTGCTTTTCACAATATATATAAATGACCTAGTAGACAGTGTCGGAAGTTCCATGCGGCTTTTCGCGGATGATGCTGTAGTATATAGAGAAGTTGCAGCAATGGGAAATTGCAACGAAATCCAGGAAGATCTGCAGCGGATATGCACTTGGTGCAGGGAGTGGCAACTGACCCTTAACACAGACAAGTGTAATGTATTGCGAATACATAGAAAGAAGGTTCCTTTATTGTATGATTATATGATAGCGGGACAAACACTGGTAGCAGTCACTTCTGTGAAATATCTGGCAGTATGCGTGCGGACCGATTTGAAGTGGAATGATCATATAAAATTAATTGTTTGTAAGGCGGGTACCAGGTTGAGATTCATAGGGAGAGTCCTTAGAAAATGTAGTCCATCAACAAAGGAGGTGGCTTACAAAACACTCGTTCGACCTATACTTGAGTATTGCTCATCAGTGTGGGATCCGTACCAGGTCTGGTTACAGATGAGATAGAGAAGATCCAAAGAAGAGCGGCGCGTTTCGTCACAGGGTTATATGGTAAGCATGATAGCGTTAGGGAGAAGTTTAGCAAACTCAAGTGGCAGACTCTGCAAGAGAGGCGCTCTGCAGCGCGGTGTAGCTTGCTGTCCAGGTTTCGAGAGGGTGCGTTTCTGGATGAGGTATCGAATATATTGCTTCCCTCTACTTATACCTCCTGAGGAGATCACGAATATAAAATTAGAGCACGCACGGAGGCTTTCAGACAGTCGTTTTTCCCACGAACCATGCGCGACTGGAACAGGAAGTGAGGTAATGACAGTGGCACGTAAAGTGCCCTCCGCCACACACCGTTGGGTGGCTTGCGGAGTATAAATGTAGATGTAGATGTAGTAGCCTCACTATCAGGATACAAGTCAGGTTCGTTTTAAATACGCGCTGTAACGGTCGTGAGCGTTAGTTACCTTTGAGATTGGACGTGGTGAGTTTATGTTAGTCAAGAATGTCTTTAAGGCGACAAAGACTCCATTTTCAACACCTCACTGAGTTTGATCGAGATACTATATTAGGGCTGGCAAAGCTGGAAGTTCCTCCTGCAATACTGCAGAAAGGCTTGGCAGGAATGTAACCATTGTTCACGATTGCTGGAAGCGGTGGTTACGAGAATCTACCGTCGCAAGGAGAGAGAGCTCCGGACGCCCACCGCGGCCAACCGAGAAGGAAGAGCATCGTGTTCGGTGTATGGCTCTGGCGCATCGTACTGCATCTGCAGCAGCAATTTCGGCAGGAGCTGGGTATACAGGGACACAACGAACTGTTGTAAATCGGTTACTTCAAGGAAAGGTAGAGCTGTAGAAAGAGAAGTGAGCACTGCCTGATGAAGTATACAGGGACTATGTAGACAGTGGCAAGACAAAGCGGCAAGGTGCTGTGGCAGGGGGCTGTCGGGACGGGGAGGGGGGGGGGGGAGAAAGGAGCAAAGAAGGGGGGTAAAAACCGTTGAGTGCATTTGCAGAGAGTGTCACACAGTGAGAGTGAGGGTATCTGAATTGGGAAGAGGCGACATGACAGAGGGGGAAGAAAATTATAGATTGAGGCAGAAGTGCTTTCTATGACAGAGAATGTGTTGCAAGGATAACTCCCTCTTATGTAGTTCAGATAAGCTGGTGGTGGAGAAAAAGATCAAGATGGTTCGGGTTTTGAAGCAGCCGTTGAAATCAAATATGATATGTTCAGCTGCATATTGCATCACAGGATGGTCCAATTTGTTCTGGACCACAGTTGGCAGTGGCCATTCACCGTGGTGGATAGCTGGTTGTTGTCGTACCAATATGAAATATAATAAACTTTATGGAACCAAGGTCCCACACATACAAACTTTTGACATTGTCAGCAGGGGGGTAGGGGGGGGGGAATCTGTAGTATTACGAACACTGAATAGATTTTCAACTGCCAAGATCGCTAAAACATTTATTCATATACATGACCAGATATGGCAATTCTCTGTTGTCATATTCAGATCCATGTTTACATCATCACACAATCTTCTCCTTCAGTCCAGAAAGGGCTGCTATACATTATATGTGCTCGCGCTATTCGTCCACGAGACTCAGAGGGCCATAGACACGGGTTCCCATGTAGATGCCGTGTTTCTTGACTTCCATAAGGTGTTTGACACAGTTCCCCACAGTCTTTTAATGAACAAAGTAAGAGCTTATGGACTATCAGACCAATTGTGTGATTGGATTGAAGAGTTCCTAGATAACAGAACGCAGCATGTTATTCTCAATGGAGAGAAGTCTCCCGAAGTAAGAGTGATTTCAGGTGTGCCGCAGGTGAGTGTCGTAGGACTGTCGCTACTCACAGCATATGTAAATGACCTTGTGGATAACATCGGAAGTTAACTGCGAATTTTTGCGGATGATACCGCAGTACATCGAGAGGTAGTAACAATGGAAATTTGTACTGAAATGCAGGAGGATCTGCAAAGAATTGACTCATGGTGCAGCGAATGACAATTGAATATCAATGTAGATAAGTGTAATGTGCTGCGAATACACAGAAAGAAAGATCCTTGATCATTTAGCTACAATATAGCAGGTCAGCAACTGGAAGCAGTTAATTCCATAAATTATCTGGGAGTACGCATTAGGAAAGATTTAAAATAGAATGACCATATAAAATTAATCGTCGGTTAAGCAGATGCCAGACTGAGATTCATTGGAAGAATACTAAGGAAATGCTGTCCGAAAACAAAGGAACTAGGTTACAGTACACTTGTTCACCCACTGCTTGAATACTGCTGACCGGTGTGGGATCCGTACCACATAGGGTTGATAGAAGAGATAGAGAAGATCCAACGGAGAGCAGCGCGCTTCGCTGCAGGATCATTTAGTAATCGCGAAAGGGTTACGGAGATGATAGATAAACTCCAGTGGAAGACTCTGCAAGAGAGACGCTCAGTAGCTCGGTACGGACTGTTGTTGAAGTTTCGAGAACATACTTTCACCAAAGAGTCAAGAAAAATATTAAATCCCTCCTACGTAAATCACGTGAAGAGACCATGAGGACAAAATCCGACAGATTAGAGCCCACACAGCGGCATACCGTCAATCTTTCATTCCACAAACAATACGAGACTGGAATAGAAGGGAGAACCGATAGAGGTAGTCAAGGTACCCCCCGCCACACATCGTCAGGTGGATTGTGGACTATAGATGTAGAGAGATCGGAGCCAGAAGCCCTGTAGCGTGCGTTCCACTGATCCCAGACCACCGCCATTTGTTACTTTGGTGGTGTCAAGCGAGAGCACGGCGGAGGTCTGTTGTATTTTCTGATGAAATATGGTCTTGCCTCGGTGCCAGTGGTGACGGTGTATTGGTTAGATGGAGACCAGTTGAGGCCTGCAACCATCCTGTGTGTGGCCTAGACACACCTGGAATTTGGTCTCGGGTGTGATTTCGTATGACAGCAGGGGCTCTCTCATGGCTTAGCTCTGAGCACTATGGGACTTAACATCTATGGTCATCAGTCGCAACTTTCGTGGTTGTCCCACGTACACTGAAGCAAATCTGAACGTCAGTCTGGTGATTTGATCTGCTGTGCTGCCATTCATGAACAGCATTCGAGGAAGTATTTTCCAACAGTATAAGGCTGCCCTCATACCGCTGTTGCATCGCAACATACTCTACAGTGTGTCGATATGTTGCCTTGGCCTGTCTCCAACGGAGCACACATGGGACATCATCGGACGACAGCTCCAGCATTATCCACAGACAGCTTTAACTGTAGCTTGTATTGACTGACCAGTTGCTACAGGCGTGGAAATCCATCCACACACTGACATCACACACCTGTGCAACACAACACATGCACGTCCGGATATTTTCATTCACCATTCTGCCGGCTACATCGGTTATTGAAGCGGCAGTATTTCAGATTTTCTATGGATTATATCTGTCTTATACTAACATATGATCTTATAATGTTAATCACTTAAATATGTTACCTAGACAAATGTATTCTCGAAATTTCATTGTTGTTGCTGTGGTCTTCCTGACATTTAAATCTATACTCGATGTTAACAAATTTTTCTTCTTTAGAAACGCTTTCCTTGCTATTGCCAGTCTACATTTTATATCCTCTCTACTTCGACCATCATCAGTTATTTTGCTCCCTAAATAGCAGAGCTCCTTTACTACTTTAAGTGTCTCATCTCGTAACCTAATTCCCTCAGCATCGCCCGACTTAATTCGACTACGTTCCACTATCCTCGTTTTGCTTTTGTTGACGTTCATCTTATACCCTCCTTTCAAGACACTGTCCATTCCGTTCAATTGCTCTTCCAAGGCCTTTGCTGTCTCTGACAGAATTACAATGTCATCGGCGAACCTCATAGTTTTTATTTCTTCTCCATGGATTTTAATACCTACTCCGAATTTTTCTTTTGTTTCCTTTACTGCTTGCTCAATATACAGATTGTATAGCATCGGGGAGAGGCTGCAACCCTGTCTCACTCTCTTCCCAACCACTGCTTCCCTTACATGCCCATCGAATCTTTTAACTGCAATCTGGTTTCGGTACAAATTGTAAATAGCGTTTCGCTCCCTGTATTTTATTGCTGCCACCTTCAGAATTTGAAAGACAGCATTCCAGTCAACATTGTCAAGAGCTTTCGCTAAGTCTACAAATGCTAGAAACGTAGGTTTGCCTTTCCATAATCTTTCTTCTAAGATAAGTCGTATAGTCAGTATTGCCTGACGTGTTCCAATATTTCTACGGAATCCAAACTGATCTTCCCCGAGGTCGGCTTCTACCAATTTTTCCATTCGTCTGTAAAGATTTAGTGTTAGTATTTTGCAGCTGTGGCTTACTAAACTGATGGTTCGGTAATTTTCACATCTGTCAACACTTGCTTTCTTCAGGATTGTAATTATTATATTCTTCTTGAAGTCTGAGGGTATTTCGCCTGTCTCATACATCTTGCTCACCAGATGGTAGAGTTTTCTCAGGACTGTCTTTCCCAACGCCGTCAGTAGTTCTAATGGAATGTTGTCTACTCCCGGGGCCTTGTTTCGACTGAGGTCTTTCAGTGCTCTGTCAAACTCTTCACGCTGTATCGTATTTCCCATTTCATCTTCATCTACATCCTCTTCCATTTCCATAATATTGTCCTCAAGTACATCGCCCTTGTTAGACCTTCTATGTACTCCTTCCACCTTTCTGCTTTCCCTTCTTCGCTTAGAACAGGGTTACCATCTGAGCTCTTGATATTCATACAAGTGGTTCTCTTCTCTCCAAAGGTGTCTTTAATTTTCCTGTAGGCAGTATCTATCTTAGTGAGATAAGCCTCTGCATCCTTAAATTTGTCCTCTACCCATCCCTGCTTAGCCATTTTGCACTTCCTGTCGATCTAATTTTTGAAACGTTTGTATTCCTTTTGCCTGGTTCATTTACGGCATTTTTCTATTTTCTCCTTTTATCAATTCAATTCAATAGTTCTTCTGTTACCCAAGGATTTCTACTAGCTCTAGTCTTTTTACCTACTTGTTCCTCTGCTGCCTTTACTACTTCATCCCTGAGAGCTACTCATTCTTCTCCTACTGTACTTCTTTCCCCCATTTCTGTTAATTGCTCCCTTATGCTCTCCCTGAAACTCTGTACAACCTCTGGTTTAGTCAGTTTATCCAGGTCCCATCTCCTTAAATTCCCACCTTTTTGTAGTTTCTTCAGTTTTAATCTACAGTTCATAACCAATAGATTGAGGTTAGAGTTCACATCTGCCCCTGGAAATGTCTTACAATTTAAAACCCGGTTCCTAAATCTCTGTCTTACCATTATATAATCTATCTGAAACCTGTCAGTATCTCCAGGCCTCTTCCATGTATACAACCTTCTTTTATGATTCTTGAAACAAGTGTTAGCTATGATTAAGTCATGCTCTGTGCAAAATTCTACCAGGCGGTTTCCTCTGTCACCCATGGCTATTAAAATTTCGTCTCCCTTCATTATCTGAACATTTTGTTTTATCTCATCATACATTTCGTCAATTTCATCATCATCTGCAGAGCATGTGTAGTACTGTAGTAGTCGTGGGCTTCGTGTCTATCTTGGCCACAATAATCCGTTCACTATGTTGTTTGTAGTAGCTTACCCGCATTCCTATTTTCCTATTCATTATTAAACCTACTCCTGCATTCCCCCTATTTGCTTTTATACTTACAACCCTGTATTCACCTGACCAGAAGTCTTGTTCCTCCTGCCAACGAACTTCATTAGTTCCTACTATATCTAACTTTAACCTATCCATTTCCGTTTTTAAATTTTCTAACCTACCTGCCCGATTAAGGGATCTGACATTCCACCCTCCGATCCGTAGAACGCCAGTTTTCTTTCTCCTGATAACGACGTCCTCCTGAGTAGTCCCCGCCCGGAGATCCGAATGGGGGACTATTTTACCTCCGGAATATTTTACCCAAGAGGACACCATCATCATTTAACCATACAGTAAAGCTGCATGCCCTCGGGAAAAATTACGGCCGTAGTTTCCCCTTGCTTTCAGCCGTTCGCAGTACCAGCACAGCAAGGCCGGTTTGGTTAGTGTTAAAAGGCTAGATCAGTCAATCATCAAGACTGTTGCCCCTGCAACTACTGAAAAGGCTGCTGCCCCTCTTCAGCAACCACACGTTTGGCTGGCCTCTCAACAGATACCTCTCCGTTGTGGTTGAACCTACGGTACGGCCTTCTGTATCGCTGAAGCACGCAAGCCTCCTCACCAACGGCAAGGTCCATGGTTCATGGGGGAGGGGGGGGGGGGGGGAAATTTCATTACTCTGCATTAATTATGTTTTGCTGTTGCGATTTTTTTTCTGTCGTTGTATTTCCTTGTGGTTTAGCGATGGCTGTGGGCTATAGGAATGCTATCTTGTAAAAGTAACTGCGCCTTTTTTATAGTGCAAGTGCATCTGGGTTCCGTCTAATGTATAATGACGACACAGGGCTGATCTAATGGAGGAGCACCTGTAACATGAGGACATGAGGTATCTGAAGAATACCGAACTTAAAAGTTTGTGGGGCGCCTCATGCCAAGGGACTGCAGAGCTGACACGGCCAGAATAGAACAGAGCTGACCTGCAAACGCAGCTTGTCCAGTAATGGAATGCATTACCACAAGCAATGCTGGTCGGCGTGATCTGCAGAGCGGGTAGCCAGTGTCTAGCGTTTATTGTCACGAGAAGAAATTACATCCTGTATTGGTGTTCTGTGAGCCACTGCGGGAGCGACAACATACGGGAAGAATCAACTAGGCCTCATGAGCCGTTTTCTGTTTGCCACAATGATGCCTCGCCACCATTTTATGTTCGTACTATCCATGTGCCTCATTCTGTTTCTTGGAAGTTGTAAATTGCTTTATTTACTGATTCTATGAAAAAGGAACTGCTATGCAAGATATGACCATTGCTGCTGAATATAGTATCCAGAAAACTAGCCACAGTGAACAAAGGAGGATAAAAATTTAGTGGGGATGGAATGTAATCGAGAGGGTACGTTGCTACGGGATAAGACGTCTGTACAAGAAGACATACATGACAGATGAGAACCATCCTATTGTTATTCTTAAAATGTTGTGGTGATAACGTATGAAGAGCTGTACAGAGAAGAGAGGTCCGGAAGAACTGAGCCTGGACTTTCCTTCCCAATCCTTCCCTAACACGAGCCTGCGCTCCGTCTCTAATGACCTCGTTGTCGACGGGACGTTAAACACTAACCACCACCACCACCACATGAGCCTGGACTCTAGTGCGCACGAAAGAAGGAGCCACAGAATAATTTAAAAGAAGGCCAAAACCACTATCCAACTTGGAAAAGAAATAGTTGTAAAATCTCAAACCATGTGATAATTTATGGGATTGTTGATCGAATGTTCTAGATAAAGGAAAAAGAGTAAGTCTAGAAGTACTGGATGAGCCAGAAGCAACTGGAACTACAGAGCTAGTAATACAGGATGATTATAATTAAAATTTCAAACCACTGTAGAAATAAAACCACTGGTCAGAATGACGTCAAATTACAACGGAATATTATCGGAGAAGGGGAAAAACGTATGGCAGAAGAAAAATAAATAGTTACTAAATGTAGCAATAGATGGTGCTGTAAGCATCACATTTTAATAGTGGTCGACTACAAGTGACAAATGAATCATACAACAAAGCCTAAGGTGTACGTTTGATGTTAAACAAAGTGTGCTACTCAGTGTGTATGGGTGTACAGGTGTGATACTGTTAGTTAAGTAAGTCCATCTACCTCAGCAAGGTCAAATCATATCGGATGGGAAAAATCGGGTTTTAATTGTCCTGAGGCCAAAACCACATAAAAAGCGTCAATCACATAGGTTTTTAATTGTCCTGAGGCCAAAAACCGCATAAAAAGCATCATTCAGAATCAAACTGGATTATTAATTTCCGTGTGACTGCCACAAAACATGTTCGATACGCTGTCCACAGTTTTCTGCAACAAGTTGAAATCGAGAAACAGCATGTTTCACAACTGATCGAAGTGTTTCCGGGGTCACGTTCAGAATGTCTTGCGCAATGCGTGCCTTCAGTGCAGATAAGATTGCAATCGCAACACTGAACACAACATCTTTCAGATAGCCCTACAGCCAGAAGTCACAGAGAATAATCAGGTGATCGGGTCGGCCAGGGTGTAGTGAAATAGCGGCTGATAATTCGAGCATTTACAAAATGGCGCTTCGGCAGCTGCTTAACTGGATTTGCGATGTGCAGAAGGGTGCCATCTTGCATAAAAATTATACCATCCACGCTGTTGGAGAGCTGGAATGACGTGGTTGCGCAAAAGACGCTCATAGCGCTTACCATTGACAATACAGGTAACAGGACCGCAAGCACCTGTCTCTTCGAATAAATATGGCCCTCTGATAAATGATGCCGTAAACCCGCACCACACAGTGACATATTTTGGATGAAGTGGTACTGGTTGATTTGTGTGTGGATTTTCCGTTGCCCATATTCGACAATTCTGTGTATTGACATATCCTGTCAGATGGAAGTGGGCTTCGTCTGTCCACAAACTCTTCCACGGCCAGACATTGTCCACTTCCATGCGAGCAAGAAATTCTAAAGCAAAGGTCTCTCTTGCTCGCAGTTCAACAAGAATCAACGCTTGCCCATGGGTAATTTTCAATGGATACCAAAGAAGAATGTTTCGTAAGATTTGACGCACCTTGCTCACGGGTATGTCCATTGTTCGGGTAATTCTCCGTGCACTACACGTTTGCATATCACCACTCGTCTCTCCCTGCATTGCTGTGGCCACTGCTTCCACTGACGATAGAACCAAATTGTTTCCTCTCTCTACCAGGTTGCACACCAAAAGAACCCGTCTTTTCGATTGTCCGAATCATTTTCTCCACACCCACAGCAGTCATAGGACCAAAGCCTTTTCTCCAACACTTCAGTGTGCAGAACTTCTGCAGAGCGACATGTGCTGGCTCTGAGCACTATGGGACTCAACTGCTGTGGTCATTAGTCCCCTAGAACTTACAACTACTTAAACCTAACTAACCTAAGGACATCACACACATCCATGCCCGAGGCAGGATTCGAACCTGTGACCGTAGCAGTCGCATGGTTCCGGACTGCGCGCCTAGAACCGCGAGACCACCAAGGCCGGCAGCGACATGTGCACAATCATCATTCTTGTCATACAGATTTACAAGCAGAGCGCGATCCTGCATTGAGACAGTCATGGCGAACGTCGCAGACGCGAAAGCAGGAAAAGCCGTGCACCCGGCGTGTTTATACCAACTTCAAAAATGATTCAAATGGCTCTGAGCTCTATGGGACTTAACATCTGAGGTAATCAGTCCCCTATAACTTAGAACTACTTAAACCCAACTAACCTAAGGACATCACACATATCCGTGCCTGAGACAGGAATCGAACCTGCGACCGCAGCGGTAGCGCGGTTCCAGACTGAAGCGCCTAGAACCGATCGGCCAGCCAGGTGTTTTCATTTACGTATTTTGACACGTACAACGCCATCTATTGATCAATTTTTACACTATTTTTTTTACTTCTGCCATACGTTTCCCCCCTCCTCCGATAACATTCCATTGCGATCTGACGTCATTCCGACCAGTGGTGGTATTTCTATGTGTTTTGAAAGTTTAATTTTAATTATAATCGCCTTGTATATTAATTCGATTGTAAGAAAAGGAAACACCTACAGCAGTCCTCATTTTGTCATTTTCTGTGTAAGTACCAGTTTCGGCGCCAGCCGGAGTGGCCGAGCGGTTCTAGACGCTACAGTCTGGAACCACGCATTCGCGACGGTCGCAAGTTCGAATCCTGCCTCGGGCATGGATGTGTGTGATGTCCTTAGGTTAGTTAGGTGAAAGTAGTTGTAAGGTCTAGGGGACTGATGACCTCAGAAGTTAAGTCCCATAGTGCTCAGAGCCATTTTGAACCACTTTCGGCGACCGAACCCAGTTCCCTCTGAGCAGCCATAGCGTACGGATCTCCGCGCCGGCACATTCACAGGAGCTCAGTCCGTCAGTTCACCTGATGATGGCAACATGTATGATTGCCGAAATATTGTGCCCGTTGGACGCTGTAGACCGGCAGTACATGCGTGGATATTTTGATTATCAAATATGCCGGGAGAAACTCAAGAATCATAACAAATCGATGTCTAAATACAATTATGTGGTGGCATACGCATGTAACCCAATGACGCTAAAGAAGAACAGACTGCGAAAATTCACTTACGTTCGAAGTAAGAAACCAGTTATTTATCAGTAAGGAAAGGGCATGGGAAGAAAAGGTATAAAAATATGGACCGAAAACAAAAATTTATAAAAATGTAACGTAGGGAAAAAGAAGGAAATAACTATACATGGGGATAAGGGATAAGTACCAACCTTTGAAAGCAAAAACGGAAAATTTCATTTGGTAATAGTTCATTAGTCCGACGTTAGAGATGGCTGTGAGAATTAGCAGTACGGTTGAAATTGTTAAGATTACTTACGTACAAGATCTAAGCTAGACACTTGAGAGAATGTACGACAAAAGATACAAATGAAATTATAATTAAGTTATTAGCAAACGTAGAGGAAAACATAATCAATGAACATTATTTGCCAATAATGCGAATGCGAATCGATCTGCTTATCGACTCAGGCAAATCGTAAGAATGATTTCAGAACAAAAAAATTTGAATATATTCGGGATAGAAAAAAAACCTACATTTCTAGTATTTATTAGTAGGATAGGCGCAAGATGAAAATAATGTTTCAAAAGAAGCAGCTGAAGCCGAAGTAAGTCAGATAAGTGGACAAGGATTGCGGAAAGTCAGTAAAGAAAATCGTTTTATAAAGGAAAGGACGCTACTTAACAGCTGCCAGGTTTGGTAAAAGATGAATAGATGGCATATTTGTCAGGGTTCTGAATGAAGAAGTATTGTAATGTATGTTGTGGACTAAAGAAGAAATAAAACATCTACCTTTATACCTAGTTTTTAAAGCCGGCCGGAGTGGCCGAGCGGTTCTAGGCGCTACAGTCTGGAACCGCGCGACTGCTACGGTCGCAGATTCAAATCCTGCCTCGGGCATGGATGTGTGTGATGTCCTTAGGTTAGTTAGGTTTAAGAAGTTCTAAGTTCTACGGGACTGATGACCTCAACAGTTAAGACCCATAGTGCTTAGAGCCATTTGAACAGTTTTTTAAAAAAGCCTTCTGGATTTACTCATTTTAAGAGGGCCACTTGTGGATACATATATGTTAGGGGTGGATACAAACTTGTTGATGTTGTATAGTTAAGGAATAAGCTACGTTGTGATGTGATGAATCTCCAAGGGGTTGTTAATTACTAATGTCTGCTATTTTAACAGAAACACGAGACGCGTCGAACGCTGATGTTCGAGAACTTTCCTTTCTGTTTTTCATTATTAGCTTTTTAAATCGTTTGTTCCGTAAACCCGTGAGACTGGTCTGTTGGACCAAGTGGGGCAGAGTGGAGGAAAATGAGCAGCTGGAGGCTTAACAAGCGGCAGTATACACGACAGGTACAATGAGTGAACATCAATGATTCAAATGGCTCTGAGCACTATGCGACTTAACTTCTGAGGTCATCAGTCGCCTAGAACTTAGAACTAATTAAACCTAACTAACCTAAGGACATCACACACATCCATGCCAGAGGCAGAATTCGAACCTGCGACCACTGCGGTCTCTCGTTTCCAGACTGTAGCGCCTAGAACCGCACGGCCACTCCGTCCGGCAGTTAACATCACGGAAGGGCTTTCATCCGAAGAACTGACTTTGAGTGGGGGTATGTTTGTAGGGCTCCACGAGATTAGGTATTCCTTCAGACTGATTTTACAGACGTGAGACGTGCCCAGATTCACTGCTGGCGATAATCTTAGAAAGCTGCTGAACTATCTTTTATCTAGTAGGCCGAAGAAACTAACTGAGAGTAACAACCAAACGCTAACGCGGGCTACCTTCAGTTTTCCTTGACAGCTGCTAGCAGAGGAACTACGAGTATAATGCAGCTTAGGTACGGAGGTCAACGACATAACGATCCGACGAGGATCGATAGAGCTCGATTTTCATGGTCGTCTTGCTACCCAGCGATTCCCAGAACGAATGCGCGTCGTCGCTTAGACTAATACAAACAATACAGTTATTGTTCTGTGCAGCAGTGGAAGAAGGTTTAAGAGTGGCGGATCACGAAACGTGATTTGGCGTTATGGGCCCCGTTGGTGCGTAGTGTATGGTGTTACATACAGGGTGAAAAGTATTTAAACCGACAAACTCTGGGAGGTTGTAGGGCACATCAAAACAAATATTTTCCCTAATGTCATTTTTTTCCTATGAGGATTACTTAAACCGGTGGGGGCCGTATTACGCTCTTCAGTTGTAGGCAACTGCTGTCCACCAGTGTAGTAGTGCATTGTCTCTGTTTACACATGGAGTGAGTACACTGATATGGTTGGTGCGTACTATGTAGCGCACCACAACGGACGAGCTGCACAGCGCGTTTATCAACAATATCCTAATCGCCGTTTCCCACATCATACGACCTTTGGTGCTGTGTACCAACGTCTGCATGAGACCGGGTCATTTAGCAGATTACCCGGACAGGGACGCCGTCGCACGGTAAGAACGCTGTAATTTGAGGAAGTTGTCTTGCAGCATGTGGAGCGAGATCCTTCAATCAGCACTCGTGCAATTGCACGTAACATGGGGATGAATCAGACGCATGTAAAGACAGTCCTTCGAGAGCAATTGTTATGTGCATTTCATTAACAGCGTGTCCACAACCTAGAACCAGTTGATTATCCAACCAGAGCACAGTTTTCGCAGTGGTACCTGGAACAGCGTGAAATGCATCCTACATTCCCATCCTCTGTGCTCTTTACCGATGAAGCAACGTTCAAGCGTGATGGACTCCTCAACATGCACAATTCGCATGTTTGGAGTGAGGATAACCCACATGCCACAGTTACTAGCGCTCATCAAGAGCGGTTCTTCGTTAATGTGTGGGTCGGTGTTGTTGGGGACTGGCTAACTGGGCCGTATCTGCTACCTAGGCCATTAAATGGCAGGCACCATTACAATTTTCTTGCCAGAGCATTGCCAGAATTTCTGGAAGACGTCCCGCTCCCTACAAGACAACGCATGTGGTTCCAACATGACGGGGCGCCGGCACATTTCAGTCGTCGTGTGCGTCGATTCCTGTACCGACGGTTCACAGAAACTTGGATTGGCAGAGGTGGTCCTGTACCATGGCCTGCTCGATCCCCAGATGGCCGGCAGCGGTGGTCTAGCGGTTCTAGGCGCTCAGTCAGGAACCGCGCGACTGCTGCGGTCGCAGGTTCGAATCCTGCCTCGGGCATGTATGTGTGTGATGTCCTTAGTTTACTTAGGTTTAAGTAGTTCTAAGTTCTAGGGGACTTATGACCACAGATGTTGAGTCCCATAGTGCTCAGTGCCATTTGAACCATTTGATCCCCACATATGTCCCCTCTGGTCTTTTTTGTGTGGGGAGAGTTGCGCAACCTTGTTTACGCAACTCCTGTTGCATCTGAGGATCTGGTTGCCCGCATAGTAGCAGCAGCAGGAACAATTCAGGATACTCCTGAGGTTTTTGCCCGTGTCATACAGAACATGGTTCGACGGTGTAACCGCTGTTTACGTGTTAATGGAGGCATTTTTTAAAATCTACTGTAATTGCAATTGGGTTGTGTTAACGTGTTGTCTCTTGGTCGTAAAAAAATGGAAAAGTGTTTGTCGCCAGAGAAATCTTCCTCTACCGGTTTAAATACTCCTCATAGAAAAAAATGACATTAGGGAAAAGTATTTGTTTTGATGTCCCCTACAACCTCCCAGAGTTTGTCGGTTTAAATACTTTTCACCCTGTATTGTGACAACGGTACAAATAGTGAATATGATGCTCTAGCCTAGACCTATTTCCTTCGTGCGGTATCTAGCAGTTTTGTTTTTTGGATAAATAAACTCAGATGCTTACAAAATCGGTTTGAGGAACACGCCCTGGAAACACTATTGTCCACAGAGCAAGGATAATTGATCATCTCTCGAAGAAAATCGGGCGAGTTTGCTGGATTAGCCTATAGAAATGTCCCCTCAATCACATCATTCGTCTTTGGAATGAGTTGCAGTTTCGAGTATCCACGATGTATCAGAAAGAATGGAAACAAATTTCACCTTAAAGTACTGGAACGTACACGCTAGCAACAAAATTCCCTACACACTATGAGTTCCGTGGCTGGCATTCTTGGAACGAATAATAACGGATTTCCAGGGACTATTGGCCGTGCAGTGTTGTTATGAACGAGATTCCTCATAAACATTAAATTGCACCCTCGTCCACAGGAACATCCTGCCAACTCCAAGAACACTACAGACGATATTTTGAGAATTCTATTACGGTTGTCGTTCTTTTCTACTCTGGAAACCAGAATCATGTAAGTAGCAGTCTTAAGCTGCATTTTAAATACGTTTTCTGTGGCGGACATGCCCCTGGTCGAGGGCGCTTCATCGTAGCTGCTATGAACGGTTTACCCTTGAAGACACGCAACATCCATGTTCCTTGACATCCTTGAGAGCCTGCACCATTACTTCCATAGGTATGTCACTCAGATGTTACATAAGCTTCCCTTATAGTTACCTGGAGATCACCTGTGACTTCTGTAGATATCTTCAAGTAGCGCATTTCTATGTAATTGTTGAAATTTTCCCGGCGTAAAGAGTATTCAATTATGTTTCGGAATTGCAGCCGGAGGACGTTGACTTCTTGCCGTGATATTTCGGCTGACAACCATTCAGCCATCTTCACGTGAGTGTCTTGTGCTGGGGTTGGCAGGAGAGATGGAATCCATAGAATACCTTGCCGCTGTGGCAAAGCCTACTTTGCTCAGACAACGCACACATGCGTGAAAGGTGCGATGAATGTGATCACCATTTTCGCCTTTCCCAGCCGAGTAATTCAGCCACAGCCAAGCATTGTGTCTCTGCGGGACATTCCATGGATTATCCTGCCACTGAAATATTGGCCTCGACGAGATACTTCAGGGATTCATCAGTCGAAATACGTTCGGCGCAAGGTCTCATTAATAGTGACGGCGGCTTTCAACCGAATAAGGCGTGGGACTTGGTGATTTCCCAAATATCTTTAGAAAGAAAACATTTTATGACCAATGACAAGTCATGCCACAGCGAATTTTATTAATTGGACATCTAAATTTTAGATCCACAAGCTCAAATTCTGACAGAGAGCGCGCATGTGGTATCGTCGTTACAAATGCACCTGCACGCCATAGATGGAGCAACATTCGACGAGAGTGCGAAACTCGACAGAGGTCGCTCATGTGCGAGCTGCCTCTGTGCATGCGTCTCCGCGCTAATTTTTGGTGCATAGTTGGCAATGTAGAAGTTGGCGATGTGAACAAGCAGTCTTCATATTACACTCAATGCCGCCAAAACTACGGCCGTCTAGTTTACCAACGGCTCCCTACGCTCCCCACAACATCACTACTAGAGGCATCTGCGTCCCATAGGTCCCTATACCACATATCTAGGAGTCAGGATGATCCCTCCAAGACCCAGGCGATCATCATAGGCCACACCACCCACTCCTTCCACCTCCATGATTTCTACCTCACCATTTATGGCCGTCCTATCTACCTCACTCCTACCCTCAGATACCTTGGCCTCACACTCGACCGCCACCTCACCTGGACTCCCGATCTCCTTACCATTCAAAACAAAGCTCACAACCGCCTCCACACCCTATAAACTCCTGTCCAGCTGGACGTGTGGTCTGCATCCTTTTCACCATCCTCCACACCTACAAATCCTTCATCCGCCCCATCCTCTGTTACACCAGCGAAGCTTGGATTTCCGCCCATCCCCGGTTCTGTAAAGCCCTCCAAATCCTCGAACGCCATACGCTCTGCCTCGCCTTCCGCATGCGCCTTCCATCCCCTACGTGCATCCTCTACAACCTCATCCCCTTCCCCCACCTTATCCTTTTCCTTGAACACATCCGCACACTATATATTGTCCGCCGCTTTGGTCCCCCTCACCCCCTGGGGTCTCCTTTCCTCTCCACCCCCAACCAGTTGCTGCGCCTTTACCATTGTGTCCCACCCTCTCTCCATCTCCACACCCTCCATCTCCTTTCCCAACGCAACTTCCACCGTCTACCCCTCCCGGATGATGAGCTTTGCCCTGACGTCTACCCTTCCTACCATCTCTAACCCCATCTCCCTGCCTCCTCCTCTGGGCTCCCTCTCCTCCTTCTCCCTCCTCCTGAGCGGATTCCCCCTCCTACTCCTCCTCCCTCTGCTTGTGTCCCCTTTCAGTGTCTCTGCACTCCCTCCTGCCCTGCCTTCCCTCTTTATCTCCCGCCCCACATGTCTCCTGCCTCTTCGCCTCTTCGTGTACCTGCTGACGCCCCTACTCTCTTCATCCCGCATCTTCCCCTGCTGCCCCTTGCTCTCCCCTCCTTTTCCATCGTTTCTAACCTTTCCCTCGGCAGGTCCCACCTGGCAGTTTTATTCTTCGCTGTGTGTGCTACAAGTGGGTTTTAAGTGTGTTGTTCTGGAGTATTTTTAATACAGTGGCTGACTTTTAACCTGTGCATGTCTATTCAGTGTCTTCTATGTGTTTTAAGAATCTACAACTGTGTTTCTTAACTTTCTGATGACTTTTTTAACTGTCCTCTATGAACGTCTCCATGTCAGTCTATTTTTACCTCCATTTTCTCCCATTACACTGTTTTCTGTCCCCCTTTTTTATCGCCTTATGTATGTAACTTTTTATTCTTATTTTAGTTGTCATGTCACTCGGCTGAAGAGCGGCGGATTGTGCCGCTGACAGCCCTCCCCTGCCCATATGGGGCAGGGGAATGAAATCACAAAAAGAAAAGAAAAAAAAGAGTCAGGTTGGATAACAAACTGCTCTTCCATCGACATGCAGAGTATGGCACCCAAAATGGCCTGAAGATGACACAAACATTTTACCTGCTCTTCAATAACAGGGACCTGAACTCCGATACCAGGCTCCGACTGTGCTCTAAGGTTGTCCACCATGCCCTCACCTATAGTTCAAAGGCGTGGGGCACGATCAGTGCCTCCAGGAAGTAGGCCCTCCAGCGCCTGCAGAATAAGGTGCTCCGGTGAAGCCTGCACGCCCCTCCACTCACAGGGATTGTTGAACTGCACGAGGAGACAACCATGGTATGTCTAACGACGACTATTTGAGAAGAGGCGAAGTGCCTGTACGACAATGTGGACGCCCTCGGCGACATGGTCAATGGCTTGCAACACACTGCACCGCGACTCCCAGTCGCTAATACCGCCATTCTGTTCCTCTTACCATCCGTGAGAACTCGGATTCGGACCATGGCTAATGGCAGCGCTGGTGCAGTGCAGTTACAGGATCATTTAGTAATCGCGAAAGCGTTGCGGAGATGATAGATAAACTCCAGTGGAAGACTCTGCAGGAGAGACGCTCAGTAGCTCGGTACGGGCTTTTGTTGAAGTTTCGAGAACATACCTTCACCGAGGAGTCAAGCAGTATATTGCTCCCTCCTACATATATCTCGCGAAGAGACCATGAGGATAAAATCAGAGAGATTAGAGCCCACACAGAGGCATACCGACAATCCTTCTTTCCACGAACAAAAAAAATGGTTCAAATGGCTCTGAGCACTATGGGACTCAACTGCTGTGGTCATTAGTCCCCTAGAACTTAGAACTACTTAAACCTAACTAACCTAAGGACATCACACACATCCATGCCCGAGGCAGGATTCGAACCTGCGACCGTAGCAGTCGTACGGTTCCGGACTGCGCGCCTTTTTTTTTTTTTTTTTTTTTTTTCTGGAGAACAAAGTTTATTTACCACAACATAACAGTATCACAGTGGTACCAACACATGTATTCAGACAACAAAAACAAGTTCCTAGGCAATAGCCTTGATTTAAATAAAATTAAACAGTAAAATGAACTAGAATAGTACAATGAATTTATAGATTGGAGCGACTGGTGATTACCCTGTGAAATTTTGTCAATAAAGCATTTTTATAAGTTTTTTTTAAATGTTTAAAGGGAATTATAGGAATTAAAGAAAACGCCCTCCTGGTAGAACAGACAAAGCAGCATCCGCGTCCCGCCAACTTGTGGGTAGACGCACACCGAATCCCAAGGCAGTCAAGCATGTTCCAGGCACGTCTTCACGAAGAATATTGCATTTTCCGGTACATGGGACTGAGTCCTGGTATTACACACTCTCATTGAAGTCATCTTCTCATACCTGGGACACCCCAGCTGCAGGGGGGATCGAAGAAGGCACTACCCAAAAAGTTGGCATAGTACTGACGGTATCGCGGATGGTGCATGAGAAAAGTAAAGCGATCTTGCAGGAATGTCCAAAAATCAAGAACACTCTTATCATCTTCATGGAACAAATAAGAGATCGAGAGACCTTTTATCCAGATCACAGCGTTGGTCTTCGTACTTGGGAAGTATGTCTCATCTGGGAACAGAAGAGATTTCGGTGTAATGGCATGGGGAGCCGTACGTAGAAGAAAGGCAAGCATCTTCTGAATCAGCTGCCACACCTCTGCAGAAGATCCACACATCAGTCGATGTTCGTCCGTATCAAGCGTTTGACAGCGAGGACACAGCGGCGAATCTGTCATTTTTATGGCATGTAGACGAAGTTGTGTCATGTATTTTCCATTAACGACCAAATACCAGGTCGCACGTGCGCTCGTGTCTAGGTATATATGGTGTACAGAACGCCATACCACGGGCCATGCGATCGTAGGATATCGCCTTTCCACAACATTCCGAGTGTGATTTCTCATCATGATTCGGTAAACATCACGTGCCATAGGGGGTCTGGTACTAGGCAAGTCGGCATGGACATAACTGTATTCGATGAAAAAGGTCCGGATATGTGAGAGAGGGGAAGAAATATGGGCTACTGCAACGGGTGCCACTCGAGAGGGAGGGGCCACTTCATCAATCAGGCTTCCCGATAATCCGTTTCGGCGGCGGATCCACGATTTAACCATCGTACTTACATAAAGGGCAGCTGCTCTCGCTCGGACGTTGACAAGGCCGAGGCCGCCATCTCGAGGAGGAAGTGTCAGCGTGTCGTAGCGGACTTTGAAGATAAGACCCGCGCTAACAAAGTAGCCGAACGCCGCCTGAAGTCTGTGTGCCATTGCCTTTGGCATCGGTAAAATCTGTGCTAAATGGGGTAGTCGCGAGACTAGATAAGTGTTAACAAAATCCACCCTTTGTAACATGTCCAATGCTCTCAGGAGGTTGCCACGAACGTTTGTGCGGATAGCTTGAAGCAGTCGTTTGTAGTTAAATGAGATCGTGCGCTGTATATCACGCGTGAAGGTGATCCCCAAACATTTGAGCTTGTCCACTAATGGCAATGGTGCCACACTCTCAGCTGGAAGGCCTCTACCGACGGACATAGCACTAGATTTCGTCAGGTTCACACGGCTGCCCGCAGCAGCCCCGGACTGGTTGATCCACGCCAGTGCCTCTCGCACTTCATCCTCCGATAGAACCAAGAACACCAAGTCATCTGCATAGGCGCGGCAGATGAAAGAAGTCCCCCTCATTGTTACGCCTGTCAACCGGCTCCTCAAACCGTGTAATAGTGGCTCAAGGGCAATGGCGAAAAGCAGCATCGACAGCGGACATCCTTGACGGACCGACCGCATGACGTTAATAGGGCCCGTCACACGGCCATTGACCAGCACCCGCGACGTGGCACCTCGGAGAAGCCGCAAGACGAGGTGTATAAACCTGTGGGGAAAGGCCATCCGTCGAAGTACGTTTTCGAGAAAGTCATGACTCACTCTATCAAAGGCGTGGTCGAAGTCCACTGTCACTAAGGCACCACGACTGCGACAGGTCATGGTCAGGGCTATAACGTCACGGTAATCGCTGAGTGCCGTCTGAATGTTACTATCACCTCCAAAGCACGTTTGATCCAGAGAGATAACTTGAGGGACGACGCGCCTAATGCGAGCGCCAAGAATCCGGGTAAAAATCTTGAAGTCACAATTTAACATGGTCAGCGGCCGATAATGTTCCACTCCTCGACCTCCCGATGGCTTGGGGATCGGGATAAGCAAGCCTTCTACGAATTCGGGTGGGAGAGGAAAGTCAGGGTTCATCAGTTCTTCATACATCGCAGTCCAGCGTGAGCCCATGATGTCATGAAATGTGCGGTAAAACTCCAGCGGGAACCCATCTGGACCTGGGGCTTTGTTTGCCGCACCCTTATGAAGAGCATCGGCGACGTCATCAGCCGTAATTGTCGCCGTGAGAATCTCCGCAGCAGACTCGTCCAGGGTATCTGTCAAGGAACGGAGGACATCAGACATTACCGCCACGTTCCGGTCCTCTGCTGCATAGAACTCGCTGTAGTGATCCACAAAGGCTCTTACGATATCATTCTGGGACGTCAATCGACGACCATCTGGCATGTCGAGGGCGTTGATCAACTTTCTACGACACCGCTGCTTCTCTCGGATAACATGATGCATGGACGGGAGCTCTCCTGGTACACATTCGTGACATCTTGCGCGTACTACTGTGCCTTCAAGGCGGTGACGCATAAGAGAAATTATCTTCGCCTTAATACGTTGAATTTCAACCTGTCGTTGAACTGAGGGAGCAAGGTTTGAGAGTTCCCGGAGAATTGTGAAATAGTATTCCATGGTATGTCGGTGCCATAATATTTTATCGCGACCGTAATTCATCATAGAACGACGTAAAGCAGGCTTGGCGCAGTCGATCCACCACCGAAGTGTTGAAGGATACGCTGGAAGGCGTCTCACACAGTTGTTCCACGTCGTCTCTACGACCTGCCTACATTCCGGATCCTTGAGATGGGCCACATTCAGCTTCCACAGGCCTCGACCGCGCCACACCTTCTGCCTCTGGAGCGAAACAGTGCAAATGTAGGCGATATGGTCGGAAAAGGCGGTAGGCCATAACTCAGCGTCAAGCGTGGCAGTTACGAGTCCTGGGGACACGTAGACACGGTCAAGACGACTTGCTGAATGGCTGGTGACGTACGTATATCCAGGCCGATCGCCATGCACGCGGTCCCAAGTATCGGTGAGTTTCAGTTCATGCACAAGCAGCTTGAGTTCCTGGCATGTGGTGAAATGGGGATGTTGGTCCTTTTGGGATAACACACAATTGAAGTCGCCGCCAAGAACAATATGGTCGTAGCGTCCGACAAACAAAGGAGCGATCTGTTCTGAATAGAATCGCGACCGCTCCCGTCGCTTGGCCGTGCCCGAGGGAGCGTAAACATTGATGACTCGAACACCGTGGAAAGTCACAGCAAGACCCCTAGCCGATGGTAGGTAAATCACGTCATCTACATCAATGCCTTCCTTTAAAAGAATAGCTGTCCCACTGCCACCGTCGGCACACGGCGTGAGGTAGGAAACATAGCCATAGACATTAGGAAACGTCGCCAGGCGAACTTCCTGCAAAAGGGCAACATCTAGGTCCGACGCCCTCAACATATCACGGAGCAATTGTAGTTTGACAGGGGTGCCAATGGTGTTGACATTGATGGAGCCAATCCTGTAAGCTTGTCGTAGAATTGGGACTACAGGGACGCTCATGGAGGCACGAAGAGCAGCAGCGAACAAGAATGTTGTCCCAGTAGGCTGCACATCCCCATCCTGTAACCCTGTCGATTAGGAGTCGTGGGCTGGAGCAGCGGCATTCGCGGCTGTCTCACTAGTTGGTGTTTCGTCGGCTACATCGTCAGACCACGCAAGGGTGCGTGGATGGTGTGCGTCCAGTGGAGTACCAGCAGAGTCCGAAGGCAGTGTCACGTCGGTGGTGGAAGAGTTGTCCTGGCTCAGCTGTTGTTCAACGTCCATAGGTACAGCGCCTGGTGCATGCAAGGATGGTTGTACGTCCGACGGAGTGCAAGTTGGTGCTTCCACCATAGATTCGTCCTTCGGAGGAACAACTTGATAATTTTGATCTTCATCGTCTTGAGACTGCGTCCTGCAGGTGTCAGACGGGGCGATCCGCCGTTTCCGACGTCTCTTCGGCGACCGTTGCTTGCGCACGTGATCTTCAGTGTCCGAAGACGCCTGGGGATCCGGATGTTCAGACACAAAAGCATCGGTAGGCACAATCATGGAGTCAAGGGCCATCCCCTGTCCTTGAGATTGCTCACCACTGCACACGTCGGGAGGAGGAGGCAAGGGCGTCGGTCCGTCCGCAACAGCCTGAGGCAGTACCGGAGACGACGATGTACCAGTAGTAGGAGCCAGTGGTGTTCGCGGTCGGGGGTCGCTATGGAGAGCTTCGACAAACGTCAGCGGTAGCGACGTCGGAGCGGTCGTGGCCGGCAGGTCCCCAGGCGGTAACTGTGTGATTCTGCGCTGCAGACAGCTGGAACGGAGGTGTCCTTCTTTGCCACATCCCGAGCATGTCTTCGGCTGTCCATCATAAATAATAATTGCACGGCAGCCACCAATATATAAGTAGGACGGCACATGTTTGGTTAGTTCTATGCGGATCTGCCGTACTCCATTGAGAACCGGGTATGTAGTGAACTGAACCCACTTCTCAGCTGTGTGGCTAATCACTTTTCCATATGGATGGAATGCAGATACCACTACCTCGGAAGGCACCTCGAAAGGGAGTTCAAAAACACGTATCGTGCGCAGTCCAAGTCCCGCATGTTCCACAGTTACGTCACCGATGTGTCCATCAGAGTGACGGAACTTAAGACCACTTCGAGTTGCATCTAGAATTTTTTCACATATGTCTTCGTTGACCAATTTCACGTATACCACACTGCTCACTATAGAAAGGTGGATGCCAACAAGATCGTTGCAGTCAATCTTGACTTCATCTCTGATAAACTGTTCGATTTCCAGTGCTTTTGGTCGGGCATACTCAGGTGCAAAGCTAATCTTCAGTGTCGATTTTCGGTGGGCATAAGCCATTCTCTGTCGAATGAAATATAGCGCGCTAAGACGGCAGAATCACGTAAACAACTCCGCGAGCGAGCTGCGCGGCGAGGACGTAAACAAGACGTCCGTGCCGCTAGCGTGCCGAAAGGCGACTGCGCCTAGAACCGCGAGACCACAGCGGCCGGCTTTCCACGAACAATACGAGACTGGAATAGAAGGGAGAAACGATAGAGGTACTCAAGGTACCCTCCGCCACATACCGTCAGGTGGCTTACGGAGTATGGATGCAGATGTAGATCCATCCTGCTCTAGTTACCATTGCTGCCTCAGAGAGGTTCCGCGTAGCGTCCTGGGCGCTCGCGATTTATGCGGAGTGTTCAAACGGCGCACGAGGTGGGAATGCTACGGCCGTGTCTGACAAGGGGACCCTCCATTCTGTAAATCACGGGTATTGATGCGCTTCGAATATGTTGTACAGGCATTTACCCTGAGTACCAGGCTATCCGGTTTTTTAGCGAAGGGACTTGGTTTTGGAAAAAATCGATTTTGAAGATCATTGCGAGATTTGTATATTGGTAACATTTCACATGTTTTGAGCAAGTCAGCGTAGCACAGGGGTGAAGATACCATGTTCTAATCCTGCTAGTGTACTTTTTTTTTCAAAATCGACCGAATTTTTCAATTTTATTTGAAAGAACATCAACAAACAGTGTAAGGTGTGCGAAATTATAAAGATATATTCAGTTATTATTTTTTTCAAATATTCATTCCGTTTGTGACTGGCGTCATATTCTCCCAATTAATCTTCTTCGTTGACATCCATTAATTCATCATCAATGATGGTTTACATTGAGATATCTTGTAGTGTATCATGTGTCTGCTTTAGTTAAACTTTTGTACAACTTCCAATGTGAAAATTTTCCTTGTTGTAGTTTGATAGAGGGTTAAATAAATTGTTTAGTACATGCTCAGTGGGCTATCACTCAGATGTTGAATATCCGAGCCCAAGTTGCTCAAATGTTTTCCCATTCGCTGTCCTCAAATACTGTAACAATATCCTTTCATAGCGATTGTATTCGAGATTTACATTTCGTACAGCTGAATGTCGTGTGGAATCGTAATTTATTCCGCGAAGTAATTACATCGCTTGGGAATACCGTAATTTACTTTAACTGAACTTTAGGTTGTACTGGTGACAGACAGGATGCGTGTTCACTCAGCAGGCTTCAAGTGAGACTCTGTGAATCATTTCTACGCAGAGAGGCTTAGTTTCCAGCCATCGCCGCACGAACTTTATTGAATAAGGATTAGCTTGATTGAAACTTAATTTGCTACTTCGGAATTACATGATCACTCAACAATGATTCTTAATTATTTGTGGGGCGTTGTAAGGAATGTGTAGCTACATTTAGAGAGCATACGAGGATGTCTTTACTCATTTACTCGTATTTACCTCTGCGCCTGGAAGTCACGTTGCAGTGTAGCTGTTTTTCCCTCAATGTTTGCAGTCAGGACTTATCGTCACCAACAGCAGAAGAGTCGCAACGTGCCATTTTGTTCCGCTAGTACTACAGGAAACTACACATTTACGAATGGAGTATCAAACTAATGCTACTAGTACCACACATCATAACGTTCTAGTTGCTCAGTGTAGTATAGAATTATTTAAGTGAAATCTATGGACTATTAGCATTGAGTGACGGGGTGAAGCTCGAAAACCATCAGTCCTGCAGTGGATGAAATTTATACACACTTTTTTTTACGCTTGGCTGAAAGCAGGTTTTATTCACGATTCCAATACACCATATTATGCTTCACTCTTGGCTACAAACTATTATTTTTCAATATAATCGCCGATCAATGCGACAAATAGTCTTACGTCACCTTATTAGTTGGAGGACCTGTATGCACGCATGACATCATTCTACTTTCCCGAGGAGCGCATCATCCTTTGGGCAAAAAACATGAAAGTTTGAAGACGCAAGATCCAGGCTATAGAGTGGATGAGGAAGAACATTCCAGTGAAGTTTTGTGAGCTCCTCTTGGGTGCACAGACTTGTGAGGTCTTGCGTTGTCATGGAGAGGGAGAAATTTGTCTGCATTTTTGTGGCGACGAAAACATTGGAGTCACAGCTATGTGCAGCCGGTCGCACATGAAAGATAGGACAGAAAAATGGTTCAAATGGCTCTGAGCACTATGGGACTCAACTTCTGAGGTCATTAGTCCCCTAGAACTTAGAACTAGTTAAACCTAACTAACCTAAAGACATCACACACACCCATGCCCGAGGCAGGAATCGAACCTGCGACCGTAGCGGTCTCGCGGCTCCAGACTGCAGCGCCAGAACCGCACGGCCAGTTCGGCCGGCGAAAGATAGGACAGATGGGCGCGACATAGGGCTTCGTTGCGATGATGACAGACGCCTCGCCTAACGACACACCGTGCTTTTGTTCACTGCTACGTCTCCCTAGACGTTCTGCAAGCACTTATGAAAATCTGCCAAAAGAAAGGCAATAAAAAATCTCTGCTTGGAACGCACCTATGTTACAGACGCCATTTTGAAGGCTAGTATATCGCCACGTATCCGGAATTCATGAAAATAAAGGGACTGAAACGAGAATATTTCACAAAGTCCCTCAATAAATTCCGCATTTTTTCAACCGAAATCGGCTGAGAAAAAGTGTTGGATTACTTATTAAACGGCCCTCTTAATTTACACTTTTCAGCAGCCTAAATGTGCATCAAAAGTTACTGCTATCTTATGGATCTTATCTTCAGCTTAATAGTCAGTTTATTAGTGAGCGTTCTTAAACTAGTAATTAATAAACTAGCATAAATCGATTCGGTTAGTTGTTGAGCTACAGCTGTAACGTAAACGAGTCAGTGGACTGAAGAGAATGACTGCTACGGTCGCAGGTTCGAATCCTGCCTCGGGCATGGATGTGTGTGATGTCCTTAGGTTAGCTAGGTTTAAGTAGTTCTAAGTTCTAGAGGACTGATGACCACAGATGTTAAGTCCCATAGTGCTCAGAGCCATTTTTTTGAAGAGAATGAGACCGGCCGAAAATCTGGCACGGGAGGACAAATATTGTCATATCTTCAGGACGGTAGTTCTCTTCGGTGGATGGTAACATGTCACAGAAATCATTTAATTTGTAGACACGAAGGTTTTGTTTGAAATACTTTCCAATATATCGTGTTAAGTTTGGCAACTGTATTTGTGCTTGACTGCCGATACTAAAATCTATTTTTTCCTCGTCTAATCTTCCAATTTGACAGAGTTTGCGTATTAGCTCCACTTTAAAAATAAGATTGTTTTCCCATCTTTATCAACTGGTGCAAAGGAATCAGAGATATTGACAATAATACTTATCGTGAAAGAGTCTCAAGGACTCATGCCAATTTTTGTTCACCAATTAATGCATTCGTA
This sequence comes from Schistocerca gregaria, assembly GCF_023897955.1. NCBI lineage: Eukaryota > Metazoa > Arthropoda > Insecta > Orthoptera > Acrididae > Schistocerca > Schistocerca gregaria. The sequence goes on along the minus strand of NC_064931.1, from coordinate 137,366,402 downwards.
AATGCATTAACGATACGTTATTTGTGGCCATCTCTTGGAGCATTGTTTCCTGCACAAAGGCCATGTGAGCAACGCCCGTCCAGCAAATTTATATCTCCCCAATACCAGGCCTATGTGGACGAATAACTGGCCCACGTACTCTTAACGTTACAAACGTCATCTGTGTCGCTACGGGGGTGGGAGGGTTTACACGTTCATAAGAATCACCCTGTATTCATTACTACAAATGGAGGCTAATGAAAAGTCCCCAGCTGACAACGGACACTATTTGCTTACGGTACCGGATACGCGCTGTCAGTAGACCACCCATGATTCAGTCGCTTCCTGCAGTATCAGCTAAATATTACCCTCCAGCCTTACCTAATGAATGTCGGCCACATCTGCTTCGTCGCAACATTAAATAAATAAGATCCAAAAATAAAAGGCGAGACAACGACCACCGTCACAACAGCAGTTCTCAGTTTTTGCCCCAAGTATGCTAAAGAGTCTATAGTCAAGTGGACCTCAGAGTGGAAAACCTGCTATTGAATAGACACTGTAGATACCACATGGGCTGTAGAAGTTGCAAACAAAAAGCGTTGTCGTTTTATCGGCCTACAGTCCGATGACTAGTTTGATGCAGCTCTCCAGGCTACTTTATACTGTGCAAGCCTCTTCATCTCTTAATAACTACTGCAACCTACATCCTTCTGGATGTGCTTACTGTATTCATCTCTTGGTCTCCCTCTCTGACTTTTAATGCCCCTACTTTCCTGCAATAACAAATTTTTGATCCCTTGATTTCTCGGAATGTGTCCTGTAAACCGATCCCTTCTTCTAGTCAGACTTGTGCCACAAATTTCTTATCTGTTCAGTTCTATTCAGTACCTCCTCATTAGTTGCGTGATCTATCCATCTAATCGCCAGCATTCTTCAGTAGCACCACATTTCAAAAGCTTCTATTCTCGCCTTGTATAAACTATTTATCGCCCATGTTTCATTTCCATACATGCCTACACTCCATACACATACCTTCAGAAAAGACTTCCTAACACTTAAATCTACATTCGATGATAAAAAATATTTCTCCTTCACAAGCGTTTTTCTTGCCATTCCCAGTCTGCATTTTATATCCTCTCTACTTTGGCCATCGTCATTTATTTTGCTGGCCAAATTGCAGAACTCATCTGCTTCTTTAAGTGTCTCATTTCCTGATCTGATTACCTCAGCATCTCCTAATTTAATTCGACTACTTTCTATTATCTTTGTTTTGCTTTTGTTGACGTTCGTCTTATGTCCTCCTTTCAAGACACTGTTCATTCCGTTCAACAGCTCTTCCAGGTCCTTTGCTGGCTCTGACAGTATTACAGTGCTATCGGTAAACCTCCCCAAAGTCGGCTTCAACCAGCATTTCCATTCTTCTGCAAATAATTCGCGTTAGTATTTTGCTAAAAAAGTTACATGTGTTAATTCAGTAATAACTAAAACTGTCCTCAGCTCTAAGGTTATTAGAATATCATAGTGCTTTGGTATGTTTGGTCCTTTTTTTAGATAGTATGCCTTTAACTCTTGGCAATTTTAGAACTGTCTTGTCCAGCCACTTACTATGGGGCCTAGAGTTTAATGTGGACGCCAAACCCAATCTACTCTGAATTGTTTACATGTGAAAATCACAGTCGCAGGTGAAGGAAGAGATACGGGAGAGAAAAAATATTAGGGCAGTAATGAGAAATAAGAATGCACTGCCCACATGCCAATAGGATGGTCATAGTTATTTTACAACCCAATAATCACAGCTGTGGCTTTTGCAGCAAAGAAAATAAGAAAATAAGAAAAACTCTGACAAATACAGAACGTTGAAAAAAAATCACATATTCCTACAGGAGATAAAAAGTAGAAGAAATTTCTTATAATGATATTTCTGGAATTCATTGCCTGCTGAGATAGGGGCTGTTGAAGATCCGCAGTTCACATCCTGTATTTTATTTAGAGATAAGTCAGGATTCACAAGAGATGGCATAATAAATTACCGCAATATGCATATGTGGGGAGATGCAGATCTTCGAGCAATTGTGGAGGCGAGACATCAGGATCGCATCAGTACCAATATATGGGCAGGAATTGTCAGTGACAGAAAAATAGGGCCACACATTGTACCAGGCATATTAACAGGCGCCGCGTGGGATTAGCCGAGCTGTCTAAGACGCTGCAGTCCAGGACTGTGGGACTGGTCCCGGTGGAGGTTCGAGTCCTCCCTCGGGCATGGGTGTGTGTGTTTGTCCTTAGGATAATTTAGGTTAAGTAGTGTGTAAGCTTAGGGACTGATAACCTTAGCAGTTAAGTCCCATAAGATTTCACACACATTTGAACATATTAACAGGTGCTGTGTACCATAGATTTCTGCGTGAGGAATTACCAGCGCTACTGGAGAACGTTACTCTAGCAGAAAGACAATGCACGGTGGGGCATCACACCATTGTTTGCCGGCCGTGGTGGCCGAGCGGTTCTAGACGCTTCAGTCCGGAACCGCGCGACTGCTACGGCCGCAGGTTCGAATCCTGCCTCGGGCATGGATGTGTGTGATGTCCTTAGGTTAGTTAGGTTCAATTAATTCTAAGTCTAGGGGACTGATGACCTCAGATGTTAAGTCCCATAGTGCTCAGAGCCATCTGAGCCAACACCGTTGTTTACGGATACTGCGACGGTGCCTCGCCACAACATTTCATAGGCAATGGATTGGACTAGGAGGTCCGGCAGGATAGCTTCCCCATTCAACGGACCTGAATCCGTCGGATTTATCGTCATGGGGACATTTAAAGGCATTGGCGTAATCCCAACCTTGGAAAATGTGCACACGTTACAGGAGCATGTGATCCCACCCAAAATGGAAGCAGTCGTATTTGAATGAGCGCGTGATTCACTGCGAAGAAGGGCGTGTGTAGTCAGGTTATGTGGTAATGACATACAGCACTGCCTTTAGAGTCTACTTCTACGTAAAAGATTGAGCCATGAGAGGACTGACTGGACAATATCTCGGCAGGTATTGGTTTCTGGACTTGTCATTACAGCAGCTTTTCTTCTACTTTTGACTGATATATCTCCTGAAGGAAAACGTGAGGCTTCTTTTTTGAACATCCCGTGTAATTACATTACTGCAATCAAAAGACATTAGTCTTTGTGGAGGATGAAAATGATAAATCAGGGAACTCACATCCAGTGACCCTAAGTAGAATCTTATTTAACGAGATTAACTCTTTAGGATGTGATATTATCAGTATTACAACTGCTGTTGAAAATAAATATGTAATAGAAATTATACAATGTTATTTATCCCACTATGAGAAAAGATGGTCAACGCTTACGTGGAAAATGTTTGCGGTTTCTTACGGAACAATTATTGTCCCCAGGGGTATGCCTCTTCATCTGAAGCAAATTGAAAGCCACGAAAGTCTTTCTTCAGGGCTCCACAAATATGGAAATCGGATGGGTAGAGATCGGGACTGTATGGAGGATGTCAAACGGCTCCTCAGCGAAACTTCTACAAAATAGTGGAAACAACCTTGGAAGCATGTGGAGCCCTGAAAAAGACATTTGCGGATATTTGTTTGCTTCCGAACGAAGAGGTGCGCGCCTGGGTACAATCATGATTCCGTAAGTCAGCCGTACTAAAAGTGGCATGGCAGGGGGGGGGGGGGGCAGAGGGGGAGGGGAGGGCAGAGGGAGAGGGGAGGGGAGCGATCCGCTGGGACAGCGCGGCGCTAGTTTTCATTGAAATTTTTGCATTTCATATTATGCAAGGAAAAGACTTCCGGTGAACAAATATCGCTAGCTTCAGATTCACATTTCCATTAAACCAAGTTTAGAAGCTCCTCCAACGTTGATTTTCTGCCTTATTTCACAAGAACTGACCAGTAGATCCTGTCAGCAGGAAATCTCACCGATCACCTTCAGGTGACAATGACAGTAAGCCCCTTGGCAAAAATTTGACAGCCACTTCCTTGCAACACTGACTACAAGAACAGATTGTTGATCACAGCCGTTGTGACTGCCCACTCGACTTCAGCCGTGCTTCAGTTCAATAATGAAACCATGGATCACACAAGGAATAAAGATTTCCTGTAAGACAAAAAGGAAAATGTATCTGTCGACCAAGAATAGGTCCAATGCTGATGATTTAGCTAAATACAAGGAATACTGTAAAATATTTAAAAAAATAATTCAGACATCTAAACAAATACACAACGAGAAGAAGGTAGCAATGTCAGGGAACAAAATAAAAACAATATGGGATATAGTGAAAGAGGAGACTGGTAGAACCAGAAAGGAACAGGAGCAAATAGCACTAAGGGTAGATGACACATTAGTAACCGATGGGCATAGTGTGGCAAATCTATTTAACAAGTACTTTATATCCGTTACTGATAGAATGGGATTGTCAGGATCAGTAAATAATGCCCTTGAATATCTGAAACTAGCCTTTACAAATAGTTTCAGGTACATGAATATGTCACTCACTTCACCAAAAGAAATAACTTCCATAATAAAATTTTTAAAAACAAAGCATTCTAGTGGTTACGATGAAATATCAACAAAGTTAATTAAGGCATGTTCTTGTGAGTTTAGCACAATTCTAAGTTACTTGTGTAACCAGTCAATTATAACTGGGACATTTCCTGACTGGCTGAAATATGCAGATGTTAAGCCTCTATTCAAGAAAGGGGATAAAGAGATGCCATCAAACTACAGACCGATTTCACTTTTGCCAGCATTCTCAAAAATTTTAGAAAAAGTAATCTACAGGCAGCTTCTCAACCATCTGACCACAAATAACATATTATCAAGAACACAGTTTGGATTTCTGAGGGGTTCTGATATCGAAAAGGCTATTTACACCTACAGTGAAAATGTACTTAATTCATTAAATAACAAGTTACAAGCATGAGGTGTTTTCTGTGATTTGTTACAGGCATTCGATTGTGTACACCACAACATCCTTTTAAATAAATTAGAATTCTATGGTGTCACAGGCAGTGCTGCAAAATGGTTCAAGTCATAGCTCGCTAACAGGAAACAAAAGGTGTCAGTGCAAGGGACTAGTGAATTAAGTCATCAGTCATCATCAGAATGGGAAGAAATTACATGTGGTGTCCCACAAGGATCCATCTTAGGGCCATTGCTTTTTCTTGTGTACATTAATGATCCCTCATCAGTTACACTGCCAGAAGCAGACTTCGTTTTGTTTGCAGACGACACAAGTATTGCAATAAATAGTATGTCGAGTGTAGTTCTAGAAAGATCTGCTAATGACATTTTCATGGATGTTAATAAATGGTTTAAAGCCAACTCACTGACATTAAAATTCGAAAAGACTCAATATATGCAATTCAGAACCTGTAAGAGGTTTCCACCCAGCATATGCATAAAGTATGAAGAAGAGCAGATAGAAGAGGTTGACAGTCTTAAATTCCTGGGATTACAACTTGATAATAAATTCAGTTGGGAGGAGCACACCACAGAACTGCAGAAACGCCTTGAAAATCTGTATTTACAATTCGAGTGTTAGTAGACATAGGCGACATAAAAGTGAAAAAGCTTGCATATTTTCCCTACTTTCATTCCATAATGTCATATGGTATAATATTTTGGGGTAACTCTTCAAGTCAAACAAAAGTTTGCAGAGTCCAAAAGCGTGTAATACGTATTATTTGTGGAGTAAACTCACCGACGTCTTGTAGAAACCTCTTCAAAGAACTGTGTATACTAACTACTGCCTCTCAGTATATTTACTCCTTAATGAAATTTGTCCTAAATAATATATCTCTTTTTCCAACAAACAGCTCAGTTCATACATACAATACCAGGAACAAAAATGATCTGCACAAGGACTTAAAAGCACTTACTTTAGTTCAAAAAGGGGTCCACTACTCAGGAACACTCATCTTCAATAATTTGCCAGCAAACATGAAAAATTTAGTTACAAATAGAGATCAGTTTAAAAGGAGCCTAAAAGACTTACTAGTAGCCAACTCCTTCTACTCCATTGACGATTTTTTTAATAGAAACAAATGATGTGTTGTATATATTTATACTATTAGTATTGTTATTTCAGCTTAAAAAAATGAAAAAAATAAAAAAAGGTGACATGTTCCAAATCCACGATGATCTCCTCTACACGGATCTATGGAACGAAAAACTAATCTAAAGGTAGTGAGTTACCTGGCAGTTGAATTGTAGCGAGTGTTCAGTGGAAGTAGTTAGCCGGATTTAAAATAATGTGATACCATTCCGCCATTCCCATGGATAAGAGGCAGATTCATAGTAATAGTAAGAGATCCCATGGTAGTGTTCACTGAGTGACTCCTCTTCTTCGAAAGTATGTGGTTACAACAAGAAAAAGGATGGCAATTCAATCAGAGTACTTTCCTGCGCGTTACCTCTTTTCTTATCAGCAGCGTTAGTTCTAAATGCAAAACCGAAGTGCCTGATTACCAGGTTGATTATCTCAGATAATCACGAATGGAAAAACTAGTAGAAACCGACCTCGGGGAAGATCAGTTTGGATTCCTTAGAAATATTGGAACACATGAGGCAATACTGACCTTACGACTTATCTTAGAAGAAAGATTAAGGAAAGGCAAACCTATGTTTCTAGCATTTGTAGAGTCAGAGAAAGCTTTTGACAATGTTGACTGGAATACTCTCTTTCAAATTCTAAAGGTGGCAGGAGTAAAATACAGGGAGCGAAAGGCTATTTACAATTTCTACACAAACCAGATGGCCGTTATAAGAGTCGAGGGGCATGAAAGGGCAGCAATGGTTGGGAAGGGAGTGAGATAGGTTTGTAGCCTCTCCCCGATGTTATTCAATCTGTGTATTGAGCAAGCAGTAAAGGACACAAAAGATAAATTCGGAGTAGGTATTAAAATCCATGGAGAAGAAATAAAAACATTGAGGTTCGCCGATGACTTTGTAATTCTATCAGAGACAGCAAAGGACTTGGAGGAGCAGTTGAACAGAATGGACAGTGTCTTGATAGAAGGATATAAGATGAACATCAACAAAAGCAAAACGAGGATAATGGAATGTAGTCAAATTAATTCGGCTGATGCTGAATGAATTAGATTACGAAATGAGACACTTAAAGTAGTAAAGGAGTTTTGCTATTTGGGGAGCAAACTAACTGATGATGGTCGAAGTACAGAGGACATAAAAAGTACACTGGCAATGGCAAGGAAAGCGTTTCTGAAGAAGAGAAATTTGTTAACATCGAGTATTGATTTAAGTGTCAGGAAGTCGTTTCTGAAAGCATTTGTATGGAGTGAAGCCATGTATGGAAGTGAAACATGGAAGATACACTCCTGGAAATTGAAATAAGAACACCGTGAATTCATTGTCCCAGGAAGGGGAAACTTTATTGACACATTCCTAGGGTCAGATACATCACATGATCACACTGACAGAACCACAGGCACATAGACACAGGCAACAGAGCATGCACAATGTCGGCACTAGTACAGTGTATATCCACCTTTCGCAGCAATGCAGGCTGCTATTCTCCCATGGAGACGATCGTAGAGATGCTGGATGTAGTCCTGTGGAACGGCTTGCCATGCCATTTCCACCTGGCGCCTCAGTTGGACCAGCGTTCGTGCTGGACGTGCAGACCGCGTGGGACGACGCTTCATCCAGTCCCAAACATGCTCAATGGGGGACAGATCCGGAGATCTTGCTGGCCAGGGTAGTTGACTTACACCTTCTAGAGCACGTTGGGTGGCACGGGATACATGCGGACGTGCATTGTCCTGTTGGAACAACAAGTTCCCTTGCCAGTCTAGGAATGGTAGAGCGATGGGTTCGATGACGGTTTGGATGTACCGTGCACTATTCAGTGTCCCCTCGACGATCACCAGAGGTGTACGGCCAGTGTAGGAGATCGCTCCCCACACCATGATGCCGGGTGTTGGCCCTGTGTGCCTCGGTCGTATGCAGTCCTGATTGTGGCGCTCACCTGCACGGCGCCAAAAACGCATACAACCATTATTGGCACCAAGGCAGAAGTGACTCTCATCGCTGAAGACGACACGTCTCCATTCGTCCCTCCATTCACGCCTGTCGCGACACCACTGGAGGCGGGCTGCACGATGTTGGGGCGTGAGCGGAAGACGGCGTAACGGTGTGCGGGACCGTAGCCCAGCTTCATGGAGACGGTTGCGAATGGTCCTCGCCGATACCCCAGGAGCAACAGTGTCCCTAATTTGCTGGGAAGTGGCGGTGCGGTCCCCTACGGCACTGCGTAGGATCCTATGGTCTTGGCGTGCATCCGTGCGTCGCTGCGGTCCGGTCCCAGGTCGACGGGCACGTGCACCTTCCGCCGACCACTGGCGACAACATCGATGTACTGTGAAGACCTCACGCCCCACGTGTTGAGCAATTCGGCGGTACGTCCATCCGGCCCCCGCATGCCCACTATACGCCCTCGCTCAAAGTCCGTCAACTGCACATACGGTTCACGTCCACGCTGTCGCGGCATGCTACCAGTGTTAAAGACTGCGATGGAGCTCCGTATGCCACGGCAAACTGGCTGACACTGACGGCGGCGGTGCACAAATGCTGCGCAGCTAGCGCCATTCGACGGCCAACACCGCGGTTCCTGGTGTGTTCGCTGTGCCGTACGTGTGATCATTGCTTGTGCAGCCCTCTCGCAGTGTCCGGAGTGTAAATAGTTTAGACAAGAAGAGAATAGAAGCTTTCGAAATGTGGTGCTACAGAAGAATGCTGAAGATTAGATGGGTACATCACGTAACTAATGATGAAGTATTGAATAGAACTGGGGAGAAGAGGAGTTTGTGGCACATCTTGACAAAAAGAAGGGACCGGTTAGTAGGACATGTTCTGAGGCATCAAGGGATCACAAATTTAGCATTGGAGGGCAGCGTGGAGTGTAAAAATCGTAGAGAGAGACCAAGAGGTAAATACACTAAGCAGATTCAGAAGGATGTAGGTTGCAGTACGTACTGGGAGATGAAGAAGCTTGCACAGGATAGGATAGCATGGAGAGCTGTATCAAACCAGTCTCAGGACAACAACAATATCTCAGATTGTGCTTTGCCAGCATTCTTATGAATAACGTGGAAGAGCACAATGTCTTCTTCATTTTAGCTAACAATAGCTTGAAGGGTATAAAACAAAAGAGTCTTGCAGACAAATCATCCAGACCTTATGAGTAAACTCATAGAATGTTTCTAGTGCTATGAGCAACAACTAAAAGGAAACGTCAGAGTCCTCAAAAAACAGCTGTCAGTTCCAAAGAATGCCCTGCGAGCAGTCATGACGTATGCTACTTAATTGTAGAAGTTCAAATAACCACGCGTTGTTGGAGAAAAATTACATTTTCTCGCAGCCATCAAAATGCATGGAGAAAGGTTTGGTGAGAGTCTGCTGTCGATACCACTCTCAGGTGATACCGTGGTTATCGTATCGATGCAACACACACTGATATGAAAAATTCATTATGTGAAAGAAACCATTGTCCAAAGTAGGCACTATTGTTTCCTTTATTTTTTGTGCAATTGCCCAATTTCGTCACTAACTCATTTTACAGCAATAATAAAAAAAATACATGAGCGTGGACTAGTATTACATTAAACTATTCGTATGTACGCCATGAAAAATTATTGACCATAACCGTAATTGTGTTTGCATTCCATAGAGTCAGTCTTACTTATTCATAAGCAGTAGTCTATATGCACTGTGTTTTGTGGCATACAAGTGAAAAACAGTTCTAAGTAAGGATGAACATCTGAAATAATTCTTCGATTGCATGGCACAACGCTTAGGACTTCATAGCGTACTGCTTATGAACAAATAAATAAGACTACTTTTGTGGAATGTAAACACAGTTACGGTAATGGTTAATGATATTCCACAATATGCAGGGTGTTACAAAAAAGGACGACCAAACTTTAAGGAAACATTCCTCACACACAAAGAAAGAAAATATGTTACGTGGACATATGTCCGAAAGCGCTTACTTTCCATGTTAGAGCTCATTTTATTACTTCTCTTCAAATCACATTAATCATGGAATGGAAACACACAGCAACAGAACGTACCAGCGTGACTTCACACACTTTGTTACAGGAAATGTTCAAAATATCCTCCGTTAGCGAGGATACATGCATCCACCCTCCGTCGCATGGAATCCCTGATGCGCTGATGCAGCCCTGGAGAATGGCGTATCGTATCACAGCCGTCCACAATACGAGCACGAAGAATCTCTACATTTAGTACCGGGGTTGCGTAGACAAGAGCTTTCAAATGCCCCCATAAATGAAAGGCCATGGAATTGGTCCGCCTCTACCAAGCCATCGGTCACCGAATCTGTTGTTGAGAAGCGTACGAACACTTCGACTGAAATGTGCAGGAGCTCCATAGTGCGTGAACCACATGTTGTGTCGTACTTGTAAAGGCACATGTTCTAGCAGCACAGGTAGAGTTGTTGTTGTTGTGGTCTTCAGTCCTGAGACTGGTTTGATGCAGCTCTCCATGCTACTCTATCCTGTGCAAGCTTCTTCATCTCCCAATACGTATTGCACCCTACATCATGCTGAATCTGCTTAGTGTATTCATCTCTTGGTCTACCTCTACGATTTTTACCCTCCACGCTGCCCTCCAATACTAAATTTGTGATGCCCTGATGCCTACTAACCGGTCCCTTCTTTTTGTCAAGTTGTGCCACAAACTCCTGTTCTCCCCAATCCTATTCAATACTTCATCATTAGTTACGTGATGTACCCATCTAATCTTCAGCATTCTTCAGTAGCACCACATTTCAAACGCTTCTATTCTCTTCTTGTCCAAACTATTTATCGTCCACGTTTCTCTTCCATACATGGCTACACTCCATACAAATACTTTCAGAAACGACTTCCAAACATTTAAATCTATCGAAATTAAGCGTTTCCGGTCACATGTCCACATAACATCTTCTCTTTATTTGTGTGTGAGGAATGTTTCCTGAGAGTTTGGCGGTACCTTTTTGCAACACGCTGTATATACCGGGAAAAAAATCGCGACACCAAGAAGAAGTTGTGTGCCATGAACGAAAGTTGGTAGGCGTCCTTCTACGTGTGAAATATGTCTATTCAAATTTTGCGCCAGTTGCGTAATAGTAGCGCTAGTACCTCCACTATGAGGATGCAAATCAGGTTTGCTTTAAATACACATTGTAACGGTCGTGGGCGTTAGCTACCTTAGAGATTGGATGTGGTGAGTTGATGCTAATCAAGAACGACTTTAAGGCAACAAAGACGACATTATCAACACCTCACTGTGTTTGAACGAGGTCGTGTAATAGGGCTACGAGAAGCAGGATGTTCTTTCTGCGAAATTGCAGGAAAACTTTCCAGGGATGTAGTCGCTGTACATAATTGCTGGCAGTGGTTGTCACGAGAATTTAGTGTTGCAAGAAGACCAGGCTCTGGACGGCCACGTGGTACTACCGAGATGGACGACCATTATGTTTGAAGTATGGCTCTGGTGAATCGTACTGCATGTCCAGCGGCATTGCGGCCAGGAGTGTTTTCCAACAGGATAACGCTCGTCCACATAACGCCGATGCAACACAATATGCGCTACTGAGTGTCAACATGTTGCCTTGGCCTACTCGATCACCACCTAGATTTCCAGGACAGCACATATTGCATGTTTTCATTCAAAATTGTGGCGGTTACACCGGTTATTAACATACCAGCATGTCACATTTGCAATGGCGTGTCTCGCGCTTACATTAACCTGTGATCTTGCAATATTAATCACTTAAACACGTTACCTAGACTAATGCATTCCCGAAATTTCATTACTCTGAATTAATTATTGGTTGGTGTTTCGATATTTTTCGTTCAGTATATTTTAATTTTGTGCTCCTTCATTTTCATGTGTTTTGTAGGTGCTGGAAAATGACTTATGGTCAAAAGTGGTCAGTCACATATCAAATAAAGGAAACTATACAGCCTACTATGGACAATGTTTTTTTTCACAAAATTCTTGGAGGCTGGGGACCCACATATGAACAAAATATTTACAAAAAAATTAAATGCTGTCATGTCTTCATGATAGCCCCAAATTCTCCCTGTTGCTTGATAACAGTACTGATACCGGAAATCTTTCCTAGCTTCTTGTTTTTGTACGCTTCTGTTATGGATATGAATTACACGAGTACTTTCTATTTAGTAAAGCTCCGGAACGGACGACTACGGCCGCAGATGTTTTCTTTCTTGTGAATTTCTTTTTCGTTGACAACGATCTGTCACGGAGAAATTATGTTGCTATGCGTACCAAGGAGCTGAAGCATTTACTGAAACTAAAAAGGGATTCACGGCAAGAGAGGGTGCTGTTTCTCCTTCTGTAAACTTCGCGCATTGCATGATACACAGGGAGGCAGTGGCTTATAAAATGGTACGGTACATTCGGAATTCAATAAACTGCTCAACGATACTTAAACAGTAGATTAGTTTGCGTTCTTTGCAAGGACATGGGTACTACTCATGAATCGCTTCTATTGCACACTGAGGAGCGTTGGTTCTGCGGTCGCAGGTTCGAATCCTGCCTCGGGCATGGGTGTGTGAGATGTCTTTAGGTTAGTTAGGTTTAAGTAGTTCTAAGTTCTATGGGACTGATGACCTCAGATGTTAAGTCCCATAGTGCTCAGAGCCATTTGAACCATTTTTTGCGTTGGTTCTTTCTTCTTTGCATTGTGAGGCCGAAGGATGAACTTCATCTTTCCGTACTGAACAGCAGTCCTGCACTCGTGACTGTGTCTAATATTGTGTTACTGGGCCGACGTTTTTGAGAAACTGAATGATCTTAACTTAGCAATTCAAGACCGAAATAAGCGTATCATCTTTATAAGCGAGAAAGTACTTGCATTTTACAGAGGAGACTTATACTTTAAAAACACAGATGAAGAAGTGTAACTGCGAGATGTCATTTGGTCTGAATAATTTCGTGAAGGAAAACGAGTTGAATGTAGACATAACTAACAGAATTAGCGTAGTACATGTCGAAAAATTGGTTCAAATGGTTCAAATGGCTCTGAGCACTATGGTTCAACTTCTGATCATCAGTCCCCTAGAACTTAGAACTACTTAAACCTAACTAACCTAAGGACATCACACACATCCATGCCCGATGCAGGATTCGAACCTGCGACCGTAGCGGTCTCGCGGTTCCAGACTGTAGCGCCTAGAACCGCAAGGCCACTCCTGCCGACCATGTCGAAAACCTTTGTCAACAATTTGAGGAAAAATTTCCAAACTTTCATCTGATTATGACTGGATCTACCACACGTTCGACACTCTCGTGACAAACCACTAATCAGACTCTTGTCAACAGTAGAACACCAGGGGCTATTACAACTCTTAGGTGACAGAATATTTCGAAATGAATTTAAATAGAGGTCTCTTGAAAATTTCTGGGTGCACATTCGAAATGATTATCTCAATTTATCAAGAAAGGCTGTGGACATGTTACTACCTTTCGCATCAACTTGCTTATGTGAATCAACACTTTCGGCAGTGGCATTAATCAGTACGAAATATCGGTCTCCAAGGCAGCTAGAAGGGGATGTACGAGTTGCTATTTCAGAGATACGTCCAGGACTGGATCTGCTTTTTTCATCCAATCAGGCACACATATGTCACACTGAATGTGCAAAAGTGACAATGTTTCCGAATTTTGAACCATGTGAATTTTTACTCTTCTTTATGTCTCTTTTGGATGATCAGTTTTTAAATTGACATTTAAGTGTTGACTATTTTTCTATCGTCATTTGCACGTTCTGATATTTTAAATGTTAAAACATTCTATATGAATTAGAAGCAATAGAGATGGGAGCAGTTAAACTTCAACTAACTAAATAATTTATGAAGTAATTTAAAAAAAATACATGGTGAAATACACGTATTTGCTTAGTTCCATAACTGCACACACACCCCTGGTAATTTATAAACTTGTTGTAATGGTTAAATTTCGCCTCTTTTGAATAATAAAACTGATAATTTTTTTTAAAAAATGTAAAACTCTGGTGTGCTTAAAGGAAACTCCTTAATTATTATTATAATTGTTGTTGTAACTGATAGTTGCAAAAATTAGAAAGGAGTAAATAGATATCGTGGACCGCCTTTGTGCCAAGTATGAGAAGTGCTGAGGAAAGGACGAAAAGTTTGGTGAGGGGAAAAGGGCAAAAAAATTCATGCTTCACAAGGGGGTCGCGACGGAAAAATTTTGAGCACTCCTGCCGCAAATATTTTTCCATTAAACATTGGCCGTCTTCTCTCAAAGTGGGATAAATTTATTAACAGTTATGGTGATTACTTTTGAAATAACAGCTTACCTACTCTTTTTCCTTCTATCTCGTTTTCATTCGACTGGCTTTATAAAACTTGGCAATCGTCTGATGCTCTATACAACAATATGTGCGCTTTAAGTCCTATTTTTAATAAAGAGGGGAAGATATCCGTAATGCTTATTCTTTACTATCCAAAGAAGAAATTCTTGCAGAAATATATTCTGAAAACTTAGTTATGGACATAACGCGGTTCTCGAAGGAAGTAATCGAAAACCAAGAGGCAGAGATTTGACCATGTGCTGTGATATTTAAATCATAAAACTTCCACATTAAGTTTACTTGTATGGTACGCGCTTGGGTACTACTCTCTCAAACCCTAACAAATGGTGACTGGCCTAGCGTGCGTGAAAAACCCGAGAGAGTAAACATGGAAATAAAACGACAGAAGCACGGAACCAAACGTGTAGTCATGCAGGGTGACAATTATTGAACTATATGACATAAAATCGTCATAACTTCTGAAAAGTTTGCGTTAGGACGTTCAAACGGCATGGTTGGCCGTGGGGCATGATGAGAATTAGTATGCTCATGAGTGGTTTGGTTTAGCGACGAAACCCACTTTCATTTGGATGGGTTCGTCAATAATTAAAACTGGCGCATTTGGGGGACCGAGAATTCGCAATTCTCGATAGAGAAATCTCTTCACCCTCAACGGGTGACTGTGTGGTGTGCAGTGTCCAGTCATGGAATAATAGATTCGATATTCCTTGATGGCACGGTGATACCGAAAGGTACGTAAAGGTTTTGGAAGATGATTTCACCCCATTATCCAAAGCGACCCTGATTTCGAAAGATGTGGTTTATGCGAGACGGAGGTCGACCCCATCCAAGCAGGAGCGTGTTTGATGTCCTGGAGGACCGTTTTGGGGACCGCATTCTGGCTCTGGGGTACCCAGAGGCCACTGGCATGGGCCTCGATTGACCGCCATGTTCTCCGGATCTGAACACATGCGACTGCTTTTTGTGGAGCTATATTAAGGACGAGGCGTAGAACAATAACCCGAAAACCATTGGTGATCTGAAAACAGCCATTCAGGAGGTCATCGACAGAATCGACACTTCAGGGGATCATGCTGAATTTCGCTATTCGTTTGCACCACATCATCGCCAATGATGGCAGGCATATTAAACATGTCAAAACCTAAATCCGAATATCTTTAGTGACGTTTATATGTTAAATAAAGTGTGTGCACCCTGTAGTTTGTGACTAAATTACGTTTTTTTATAGTTCAATAATGGTCCCCCTGTATCTTACTAAAATAAAATACGCATTCACTGCATATAGGCCGGGCGATGTGACCGTGCGGTTGTAGACGCTTCAGTCAGGAACCGGGAGACCACTACGGTCGCAGGTTCGAATCCTGCCTCGGGCATGGATGTGTGTGATGTTCTTAGGTGAGTTAAGTTTAAGCAGTTCTAAGTTCTAGGGGACTGATGACCTCAGATGTTATGTCCCATAGTGCTCAGAGCCATCTGAGCCACCCACTAGCATATACGAGGTTACTTTCATATGCTTCGCGAAACTTGTCCTATTCAAAATAATCCATACTCTAGCTCACTGGCCACATAATTCTCCAATCGAGTAACCGAGTTATGTGGCGTAAGACACTGGACTCGTATTCGGGAGGAAAGGCGTTCAAATCCCCGACCAGCCCTCCTGATTTTCTTAAATTGCTTCAAGCGAGTAGCGGAATGGTTTGTATGAAACGGCACCGCCAATTTTCTTCTCCTATCCGGCATTGTGCTTCGACTTAACGATCTCGCCGTCCATGGGACGTCAAGCTGTAATCTTCTTTGCCGACAAGAGTGGCCGAATGGTTCTAGGCGCTACAGTCTGCAACCGCGAGACCGCTACGGTCGCAGGTTCGAATCCTGCCTCGGGCATGGATGTGTGTGATGTTCTTAGACTAGTTAAGTTTAAGTAGTTCTAAGTTCTAGGGGACTGATTACCTCAGCAGTTAAGTCCCATACTGCTCAGAGCCTTTTGTAATCTTCTTTCCTTCTTTCCCTTTGAGAAGCTGCAATAAATAACTTTTATGCTCTAACAATCCCAGTTTTTCTTTACGTACAAGACCGAACGGAAATTAATATTTGGGAAAGAAGCTTTAAATACCTAAGATATCATAAATTAGCTTTTATTGTTAACAATCGGTTTCGAAAATTGTAACTGTCTACTTCTGCTCTGTAACGTAATGCATATGCATAGAATACATCTCCTATCATGATATATGAAAAAATATTTGAGAAAAAGTTTTTGTTTGACAATACATGTCGAAAATTGAAAAGGCAGGTTTACATACGTACAAAAATTTTTTTGTTATTAAACGTTTTCCATCGTGAGTTAGTGCCTCATACTATGTTGTCATGACCACGTGCAGCTAAAAAACACCTTGTGCACATGGGCATGTTCGCATACGTAACACTCACAGAGGTTTTTTAATTCTTAAAACGCACCATATACAGTAAAATGCCCATTTGCACATCTGTTTACGTTTGTTTGGCATGTTACATACGTTATGTATCCACCTCAGACGAAGTATGCGGTGCAAATGGATGACAATGAGGCAAAGATAAGGCATTTATATTGTTACAGCCACTAGATGGCTCTTACGTAGTTATCGTAAATTCCAATGGTAAATTATTCACTTTTTACATTTAAAAGTACCAAGAGCTATCTAGTGGCTTTAACTAGATACACGTCTTGCCTTTGCCTCATTGTCATCCATTCGAACAGTGTACTTCGTCTAAGGTGGATACATGACGTGCGTAACATGCCAAGCAAACGTAAACAGATGTACAAATGGGCATTTTACTCTACGTTGTGCGTTTGGAAAATTTACAAACTTCTTAAATGTTACGTATGCGAACATGCCCATGTGTACAACATGATTTTCAACTGCAATTGGTTTTATTTTTGAAAAACCCATGTATAAGTTGCTGTATTTTGTCCATCAGAGTGATAATATGACATGAGATACTAACTCACAATGGAGCACGTTTTGCAACAATTTTTGAACGTATGTAAATGTGCGTTTTCTATTTCCGATTTGTAATGACAAACGAAAAAAAATTCAAATATTTTTTTCTCAAATCATGGTAGGAGATGTGTTCTACCAATATGCACTACGCTACAGACCATAAGATGGCAACTGCAACTGTCGAAACGGGGTGTCGATAACAGAGACGAGATTATGCGATTTTATCTACTGAAAATTTTTTCACAGGTAAAACATAGGTCGCTCCTTCTAATTTCTCAAGGAAACAAAATTCAGAAATTAATACGGCACAAACTCTTATATGAAATGATATTCAAGACATCTGGAAACCCGACAATGCCGCTAAAATTCTTAAGTGAAATGTATGTTCAGCTATTCAAAACAAGTATACTTAGCAGCACTCAGATACCCGTGGCTTGTAGGTTTCAAATCTGATTAAATCACTGTAAAAGGAATACAGCTTCAAGGACATACAACAAAAAGAAAGAGCGCTGGTGATCTAGTAGACATGGCAACCTTAATTAAACATTCAAGGCAATTGAAGAGGGATGACATTTAGTAGTACAGAATGCCAAATTGCCTGTATGAAGAAGAGCAGAGATATTGTAGCTAATGTCTGCGACTAACAAAATTGTACTAATGTCAAGAGCATAAAAATGAAACCTATTCCAGCCGGACGGAGTGGCCGTGCGGTTGTAGACGCTACATACAGTCTGGAACTGAGCGACCGCTACGGTCGCAGGTTCGAATCCTGCCTCGGGCATGGATGTGTGTGATGTCCTTAGGTTAGTTATGTTTAATTAGTTCTAAGTTCTAGGCGACTGATGACCTCAGAAGTTAAGTCCCATAGTGCTCAGAGCCATTTGAACCAAACCTATTCCACGTAAAACAAATCCTTTACCACTGTTATCGTGTCAAGGTCGACATGAGACAGAAATTTAAACAAATACGTAAGACGTTAGACGCCAGCATTGTGAGCTTTAGCAAAAAAATTTAATTTTTGGTTCATCACGAATGCTTTTGGAAGGACTTTTCAAGTGACAGGTGAAAACGTGGGAAATACGAATGTTCACAGGTGTAAAACAAGATGTAACACAAGACTGAGTTTATTTGTGGCGTATAAGCGACGTCACTGCTATAACTACGGTGGCAGCTTGAGCTAACATCTGTGAACAACAGATGTGCATTCGATCAGTCATTTCAGAACAGGCGGTGTTAAATGAAGGACGTGCGACCCTCATGCGTCAACGTTGTTGTAGCACAAATCGCGATAGTGCAACAAACAACTGATGATTTATAAAACAAGCGTTCAAGACATGGCCCAGAATGTTTTGGAGTAGAGAAAAGTGTCTTTGAAGTCTATCCCGCTCACTAGGACTCCCGAACTAAAACGACGGCATGTGGACGCCCGTCATAAATTGAAGTGCGAAACGTAGACAGTACTTTCCTGAAAAACGATGGGTGACGAGACTTGGTGTTCTCAATAAGAACCTACCAAAAAACGACAAAGTGCAGAAATTCGCATGAAGAGTCAAAGATTTGGGACATAACTGTCATTCAAGCAAATGTGGCGCACGTGTTGAACAATAGCTCTGACAGTTTCATATGGTTGTACGAACGTCCTCTGCTTTGTTCTAAAGTGTGGGGAGCCTACGCAGAGCACCACCATCTTAACGTTTCTCTAATTTTTACTAATCCAATTTTGAAACTTTTTAGCCAGAGAAATCAGATTTCATGCACTGCCATTGCAAAAGCTTAATAACTCGCACGTGTGAAAGCATGTACCCGCTAAGTAAGTAAACGACAAAATCTACACACGTAAGGAAAAAAGAAGCATAAACATTTCGTAGTAAACACAGATGTTTTGCAAGGAGCTACCAAATATTGTTTTAATCTTGAGAAACAGGAAAATAACTAGACGGACTTGCATCAGCCACAGTAAGTCTCATATGAAATTTATCATTAACAGCAGCGCTCGCAGTTTGAAAACAACAACATAATTCGTAAATACAACACTAGTAACAGAAGTGACTTCCGTTATTCACGACATACTTTAAGTAAATTCGAATGACAACTATATATACGCTCGATAAAATTTCACAGCACGAATTTTTTTAACTTTTGTTTTCTTGGCTTTCGGAACTGCCCATGCTGCCATCTCAACATAGGAAATGACGTTACAATTTGTTCTGACAATTCATTGTAGACATTAAGTCGTACCCTGGTACAAAGGAACATAGGGTTAACGAAGGACTGATTCGACATAAAGCAAGGTTTACAGTTATTGTATACGAAAATGAAAAACAAGACGAAAACGTAACACAGGATATAAAATGCTAGTATATTATGAAAATCTTAATGGTAACACAATAAGAAGTGATAAATCGCTGTTGGTACACAATTGAGATATTCCCAGTTAAGTCCATATTAACAACTATATATCTAAATTAAGAAAGAAATGTTCTTTTATGTTCACTGAGAATTGTTTCAAAAGCTGCAGAGAGAGGATCGAATATTTGTGCAGGTCTATAAGAACCATCTAGACAGAGCAGAGGAACAGTTTACAAGAACCAGAGTTGTGTATTACAGCTACACATTTACATGCATCAAGGATACCAATTCTTTTGTAAATATGTGTCACCTGTTTATCAAAACTGGACGTATTTTTGGCCAGGGAATATCTGTGATTCTAATTTGTTATTTTCCGTCTGTCCATACATCACCGTTCTTTTTATCTCAAGCTGACCAGTTTCGGGCAGTGTTGTCCATCTTCAGATCATTTCTCGTAGTTAGAGTAACCCGTCTTAACACAATAATGGCAGTTTCACTGTCATATGCAGTGAAAATGTGTAATAGACCGTGTTACTTGAAGACATTTACTCTGTAACTACGAGAAATGATCTGAAGATAGGCAACACTGTTCGAATACGCTCAGTTTGAGATAATAAGGACAACAATCGTCAGAGGGAAAATATCTACACTTTCTACGTATAACAAATTTTTGTTTTTGTGACAAGTTTTCTGTCAAAAAATGGATCAAATGTCTCTGAGCACTATGGGACTCAACTGCTGTGGTCATTAATCCCCTAGAACTTAGAACTACTGAAACCTAACTAACCTAAGGACATCACACACATCCATGCCCGAGGCAGGTTTCGAACCTGCGACCGTAGCAGTCGCACGGTTCCGGACTGCGCGCCTAGAACCGCGAGACCACCGCGGCCGGCAGTTTTCTATCTTTGAGGATCTCATCACTATGTATCTATGGAAAGAATTGTGTATCTACCTATCTCCCTATCTTCTACTATTTTTGTTTCAGAGTATGATGAATTTATTTCAGTATCATACCAGAAAGTGTTTGCACTTCAGTACATTAGGCATTTGAAGAAATACGAAATGACTATTTCAAGCAATTATTTCAAAGTATTCTGCAAAAAAAAAACACCAATATCTGGAATCAAAATACATATATTTGACTTGTTCTAAAGCGGCTCAGTCGTAAACAGAGTTGTAAAACTACCGAGACTACCGCAGACCGTCGTAAGTAAGCGTAGACTACAATAGCTTCCCTAGTAGCTTTGGTCAGTTAAGATCGTAACCGCGTTGCCTGTACTTTAGTTGTGTTACATATCTATCGGAAGGTACATCATTTCGATAGCTTTGTCTGGGTATGCGAACAGTGTCTTGCTAGATTTCCCTGGAAATCGGAAGTGGTGAACCGTCTAGAAACAGAGTATGGATATATAAGGGATCGCGTAACATTTTTGTTCTACATAGTTATCCTCCCATCTGTTACTTAAAAAACAAACAGTAGTTATAGCAAAATAGAACGTATTATTGTTTATTTCAGGTTTTATTCGAAAATTGTTGATTTTTAACGTGAAACATAGGGATGCTAACGTAAAAATGAGAAAAACGGATTTATCGCATAGCACTAGAAAATGCAGCTTGCTCAAGATATGGTCAAATTAAAATAAAAACATGTCAAACATCGCTTCAATATTTCATCGAGGTTACATAAAATATATTCCTGTTATTGATAAACACATTCTGCTTACCATTTATAACATGAAACTCTTGTCTTTGATCATGACGAAGAACGTTCTACTGAGTGCAAAATAACAGTAGTATATGCATTTCTTGTGTTTGTGTCTAAAACTGTACTTGCATCAAATGTAATTCTTGTGGTTACATAAAAGTGCAGAAGTTAAGCGAGCAGCGCTTTCCTTTTACTTATAAAATGCAATTTATATTTTATAAGGATATAAAATACGTAGTGGACTAATACTGAACGATGTGCAGCTATAATTATGTGCAAAACAAACAAACAAAAAACAATTCCTCTCCCACATAATCACTTACGTTTCTTTCCCTACAACTGCTACCATTACTACTGATAATCCTACCATTTACTACACGATGTATGTATTGTACCAAAACTACCGTACCGTAGTTTCGGTAGGCCACAACTCTAGTTGTCAGTAAAGTAGGCAGTAGGTGCGAGGCGAATTGAGGGAAAACTCACCGGCAGCGGGGCAGGAGAGCGCGGCGTCGTGCCGGCAGCGCGCTAGCTACTGCGTGGCCGCGGTGTGGCTCGCGCTGTGTCCTAAGTGGATGATGACGGCGCGGCCTTGGCGGAAATCGCCACAGGGTGGCACCGGGGGTGTCTGCACAATGCTGCCAACTCCAGGAAGGACGCCGTCTGCGGAAATGAGATATACCGGCCGTTCTGAGCGGCAAGTTATTAAAATTACAAGAAAGAGGGAATAGTGCTCCAGACACTGGATTAAGCGGATTCTTATTCCCTAGCTAGTCCGACCAGCCACACTATCTGACCAAAAGTATCCGTTCAATTACTAGTGGACATCAATATGAGATGTCAAATGAAACTACAGTAGACCGTCGATTATCCGAACGTCGGTGAACCGAACGACCGCTTTACCGAACTGTGTACTCGCTCGCACCTGTTACTCTCCCACCCTACCGTCCATCATCCCCCTCACATCAAAACCAAGTTTCCCACAGTAGTCGCCGCACTGGGCCACCGCTGGCGGAACATTGCTTCTAATGGGGCCTTCACAAGGAGCTGCTGACCGGCCAAGCCGTCAGTCGCTGTGTTTCAACAACGAACAGAATGATATGTCCGAAATTCTCGGTATGCTAAAAGAAATAGATTGCCACGAATGTGATGAAGAAGACGTTCATGAATGGATGAATATCGATGATGCAGATCCAAGACACCAAATCACGCAGGATAGCGAGATTGTAAACCTCGTCAGTGATAAAGATGACGCCGCCAGCATCTCATCAATCAGTGCTCCAGAAAGTGAGGATGAAAGTGTACCAACAGCTTCTGAGGCGTTCACTTGTTTAGATACTGCCTTGCGATGGTTTGAAGCCCAAGATGAAAGTGACCAGTTTCAGATATCTGCAGTGAAAAAAGTACGTGACTTAGCTGCTCGTAAGCGCGTAGGCTTGCTTAGAGAGACCAAAATAAAGGATTTTTTTAAACGTTAATTTTGTATACTGTGTGTATTGTTCATGCAAAATAGGTATGTAATATCTATATATTTTTGTTTAATAAACTGTGCTACCTACTATATATTCCTACTGAAGTTGCCTTTGTATGTTACTTTGTAATACTAAAAGAGATACCTGTTTTTATGAATAAATTTACTGTACAGTACTTCTTTTTGGCAAATAAACATGTACAGTTCGATTATCCGAACAAACCAGTTTTCCAAACACCCATGTCCCCCAGTTACTTCGGATAATGGACACTCTACTGTATAACGTTACAGACACCTTCTCTGACGTGAAACAAATAGGGTGTATATATGCAGACTGAAGCGACGAATGAAAATTTGCACCAAGGCCGGGATCCGAACCTGGGTCTCCGTCTTATTAGGTACACGCACTAGCCATTATGCCTCCCTAACATAGTGGCTTTCCACAAATGTATGGACTACCCTACCACCCCTACCTCCTCAGTCCAAACTCCGATTCACGCCCAGTCTCTGGAACTCTACAGGGTGGTCCATTGATCGTGACCGGGCCAAATATCTCTTGAAATAAGCGTCAAACGAAAAAACTACAAAGAACGAAACTTGTCTAGCTTGAAGGGGGAAACCTGATGGTGCTATGGTTGGCCCGCAACGTGGCGCCGCCATAATCAAACGGATATCAACTGCGTATTGTTAAATAGGAACACCCATTTTTTATTACATATTCGTGTAGTACGTAAAGAAATACGAATGTTTTAGTTGGACCTCTTTTATTCGGGTTACCTTATCAACAAGATTGAGGTTACGGATATGAAAGTAGCTAGGATTATTGCAGGTACTAGTAGATGGGAACAATGGCAGGAGGGTGTCCACAATGAGGAAATCAAAGAAAAACTGGGAATGAACTCTACTGATGTAGCAGTCAGGGCGAACAGGCTTAGATGGTGGGGTCATGTTACACGCATGGGAGAAGCAAGGTTACCCAAGTGACTCATGGGATCAGCAGTAGAGGGTAGGAGGAGTCGGGGCAGACCAAGGAGAAGGTACCTGCATTCGGTTAAGAATGATTTTCAAGTAATAGGTTTAACATCAGAAGAGACACCAATGTTAGCAATGAATAGGGGCTCATGGAGGAATTTTATAAGGGGGCTATGCTCCAAACTGAACGCTGAAAGGCATTATCAGTCTTACATGATGATGATGATGATAACTTTTTTTCGCTTAGTGACGGATGACGCTGTAATTGTCACAAACATATGGCTCACAATTTTAGACGAATAGTTGGTAACAGGTAGGTTTTTTACATTAAAAGACAGAACGTAGGTACGTTTGAATATTTTATTTCGGCTGTTCCAATGTGATACATGTACCTTAGTGAACTTATCATTTCTGAGAACGCATGCTATTACAGCGTGACTCAAAAAATGTTCACATGTGTGTGAAATCTTATGGGACTTAACTGCTAAGGTCATCAGTCCCTCAGCGTACACACTGCTTAAATTAAATTATCCTAAGGTCAAACACACACACCCATGCCCGAGGGAGGACTCGAACCTCCACCGGGACCAGCCGCACAGTCCAGGATTGCAGCGCCCTAGACCGCTCGGCTAATACCCCGCGGCACAGTGTGATTACCTGTAAATACCACATTACTGCAAAAAATGCTGAAAATGATGTCCGTCAACATCAATGCATTTAGCAATACGTGTAACGACTTTCCTCTCAACAGCGAGTAGTTCGTCTTCCGTAATGTTTGCACATGCATTGACAATGCTCTGACGCATGTTGTCAGGCGTTGTCGGTGGAAGACGATAGCAAATATCCTTCAACTTTCCCCACAGAAAGAAATCCGGGGACGTCAGATCCGATGAACGTGTGGGCCATGGCATTGTGCTTCGACGACCAGCCCACCAGTCATGAAATATGTTATTCAATACCGCTTCAACCGCTCGCGAGCTATATGCTGGACGTCCATCATGTTCGAAGTGCATCGCCATTCGGTCATGCAGTGAAACGTCTTGTAGTAACACCAGCAGAACATTACGTAGGGAATCACCATACACTGCACCATTTAGATTGCCATCGATAAAATGGGGGTCAATTATCCTTCCTCCCAAAATGCCGCACCATACATTAACACGGCAAAGTTGCAGCCATTGTGGATTTTCCGTTGCCCAATGGTGCATATTATGCCGGTTTACGTTACCGCTGTTGATGAATGACGCTTCGTCGCTAAATAGAACGCGTGCAACAAATCTGTCTTCGGCCCGTAATTTCTCTTGTACCCAGTGGCAGAACAGTACACGACGTTCAAAGTCGTCGTCATGCAATTACTGGTGCATAGAAATATGGTATGGGTGCAGTCGATGTTGATGTAGCATTCTTAACACTGACGTTTTTGAGATTCCCGATCCTCGCTCACCTTTTCTGCTGCTGATGTGCGGATTAGCCGCGACGGCAGCTAAAGCACCTGCTTGGGCATCATCATTTGTTGCAGGTCGTGGTTGACGTTTCACATGTGGCTGAACACTTCCTGTTTCCTTAAATAACGTAACTACCCGGCGAACGGTCCGGACACTTGGATGATGTCGTCCAGGATACCGATCAGCATACATAGCACACGCCTGTTGGACATTTTGATCACAATAGCCATACACGTACACGATGTCGACTTTTTCCGCAATTTTTAAACCGTCGATTTTAACACGGGTAATGTATCACGAAGCAAATACCGTTCGCACTGGCGGAATGTTACGTGATACCACGTACTTATACGGTTGTGACTATTACAGCGCCATCTATCACAAAGCGAAAAAAGTGGTCCAACTAAAGCATTCATATTTCTTTACGTACTACACGAATATGTAATAAAAATGGGGGTTCCTATTTTTTAAAAAAAATGCAGTTGATATCCGTTTGACATATGGCAGCGCCATCTAGCGGGCCAACCATAGCGCCATCTGGTGTCCCCCTTCAAGCTAGACGAGTTTCGTTCTTTGTAGTTTTTTCTTTTGATGCTTATTTCGTGAGGTATTTGGCCCGGTCACTATCAATGGACCACCCTGTATAGTTTCATTTGATTAAAACACCTATGTCGGGGTTTCAGGCAGGATCCCCCATTTCATACAATGCTGAGTTGCTGTTCCAACACAGTTGGAGAGCATCTGCAACGCTCTTTGACTTTACGGAGAATACCAAATGTGATGAGACATGAATGGGAGTTTTAATTGAGGAGAGAAGCGCGCTAGGATAGTCCGTGCAGTTGTGCTAAACCACTGTGCCAGGCTGGCACTGTGGTCAGCGATCTACCGAGGGAGCAGCAGACACGGGTTCAAATCCTAGCCTTGGTAAAAACATTCATTCGTCGCTTTTGTCTGCATACGTACATCCTAGGTGTTTGAGATTTCAAAAGATCTCTGGCACTATGTAATTTCATTTAATTAAAGCGCCTATGCCTGGGTTTCAGGCAGGGTCCCCCATTTCTTTCGACGTTGAGGTGCTATTCCAATACAGCTGGAGAGCCTCCGCAATGCTGTTTACCGTTAGCAGGAATACCAATTGGGCTGAGGCGTGGATGGGAATTTGGATTGAGGAGGGAGGCATGCTAGGGTAGCCTGCGTAGTTCCGTACAGAGACTATACCAGGGTGGCGTAGTGGTTAGCACCATCTGATGAATGATCAGAAAATCCAGGTTCGAATCCTATCCTCCGTACACAATTCCATTCGTTACTTCAGTCTGTATATATACATCCAACATGAGATGAGTCCGCCCTTTGCCTCTGTGACTGTTTGAACTCTATTGGAGGCACTCACTATGAGGTGTCTGAATGTCTATGGAAAAATGGATCCCCATTCTTCCTCAAGAGCGTAAACCAGAGAAGGAAGTGATGTTGGACGCTGCGGTCTGGAGCGAAATTGGATTTTTAAATCATCCCAGAATGCACCGTGATTTCAGTTCGGGACTCAAAGTGGGCCACTGCTTGTCCATTGTACCCCGTTCTTTTGAACTCCCTACGCACATTCAGTATGCTAGATGTCATACAATTTTTTACAGTCACGTTGCGCAGTGCTCGACGGACCCTCCCCATCAGTACATGGGGTCTGTGTGGCCGTTGTATAGGTGTGGTTCTTACTTCACGTTCCCACTTCATAATGACATCTCCAGCAGCTGGCTTGGGAAGCTTGAGAAGGGTTTAAATGTCCCAGTTGGATTTGTTACTCAGGTGATTTTCTGTGATTAGTCCATTTCCGAAGACACTAAGCTGTCTGGACTGCTTCTCTTCTTTTATACTGGTGGGTCCGTCTCTCATGATATCTAGTGGTCACTTCTCCATGTACGGATACTTCCTATCAGATACGTAAATTTAGATTTACCGTGGTTCCTGTAAATTGCTTTAGGTGATTCCTATGAAAAGGACACCGTCGATTTCTTTCGCAACTTTTGTCCTATCTGAGCTTTTGCTACGTCTATAAATGGCCTTGTTGCCGACCGGACGCTAAGATCTCATCTGCTTCTTTCTTTTACCAGCATAATTACCTGTTGACAATGTGTACATAGGCCGAATAGCGAGTTGGGAGAACATTTAAGTGGCATTAGATAAGTACTGACGGTAATAAAAGACATTTGATCTTGGAGAAAAATTTCTCTGTCTTACCCAATCTGTGAGCCTTCATTCCAAGCGGAAATTACACAGTGAGGTGACAAAGATGGCTCTGAGCACTATGGGACTTAACTTCTAAGGTCATTAGTCCCCTAGAACTTAGAACTACTTAAACCTAACTAACCTAAGGGCATCACACATATCCATGCCCGAGGCAGGATTCGAACCTGCGACCGTAGCAGTCGCACGGTTCCAAAATGTAGCGCCTTAGCCCCTAGAACCGCTCGACCACCCCGGCCGGCTGGTGACAAAAAGCCATGGGATAGTGATATGCACTGTAACGTACCCTTAGAAAAATTAATGAATTACTGTGCTGATAAACATCTTATGTTATTTCATTTTCAAACAGCTGAGCAAAACTGAACGTACTCAGACATTCACTAAAGTGACACACAATATTTTTAGCGCAACGCAATCTGACTTTCAGTAATCCCTATAAAAGAATGACCCTGACTAACAATAACCTATACCTTTCATGAATTCATACCTCACAAAAGTCTTCGTTACTCGAGCTACTGCAATACAGCGAGCGCCAATACTGCCAGCTAAATAAAAGATCCTAACTACTGAAGGCACTAACTACTGATAGGCATAGTTCATGACAAAGTCTTACAAATTTACTGTCTCTGTCCAGATCATACGCGCTCAAAACTCCGCCATTTCTCTCCCCACATCCACCATTGCTGGCGGCTCACCTCCAACTGCGCAACGCTACTCGCTGTTAACATCCAGCTGTCCAACACTACAATAGCAAATTCCAACAATGCAAACCAGCCACAGACTGCACACAGCACAGTCAGTGATTTTCATATAGAGCGCTACATGGCGTTACCAACATAAAAACCTAAAGAGCCTACTTACAGCACAAATTGAGCGGCAGCAGTATCGCGTACACAAGGTATGAAGACGCAGTACGTTTGCGGCACTGTCGTTTGATCTCAGGCGATTCATGTAAAAGGGCTTTCGACGTGATTGTGGCACGTCGGGAATTAACAGATTCGAACGCAGAATGGTAGTTGGAGCTAGACGCATGGAACATTCCATTTGGGAAATCGTTAGGGAATGCAATATTCCTAGATCCACAGCGTCAAGAGTGTGCCGAGAATACCAAATTTCAGGCACTATCTCTCACCACGGACAACGCAGTATCCTACGGTTTTCACTTAACGGCTGAGAGCTTCACTTAACGGCGTTTGCGTAGAGTTGTCAGCGCTAATAGACAAGCAATACTGCGTGAAATAACCGCAGAAATCAATGTGGTACGTACGACAAACTTATCCATTAAGACAGTGCTGTGAAATTTGTCGTCAATGGACCATGGCAGCAAGCAACCGACGCGAGTACCTTTGCTAACAGCACGGCATCGCCTGCAGCGCCTGTCTTGGGAACGTGGCCATATCGGTTGGACCCAAGAAGACTGGAAAACCGTGACCCGATCAGACGAGTCCCAATTTCAGCTGGATGCTATCCAGGGATCTCAAGTTGATTCCGTATTTCTAGATTTCCGGAAAGCTTTTGACACCGTTCCTCACAAGCGACTTCTAATCAAGCTGCGGAGCTATAGGGTATCGTCTCAGTTGTGCGACTGGATTCGTGATTTCCTGTGAGGAAGGTCGCAGTTTGTAGTAATAGACAGCAAATCATCGAGTAAAACTGGAGTGATATCAGGTGTTCCCCAGGGAAGCGTCCTGGGACCTCTGCTGTTCCTGATCTATATAAATGACCTGGGTGACAATCTGAGCAGTTCTCTTAGATTGTTCGCAGATGATGCTGTAATTTACCGTCTAGTAAGGTCATCCGAAGACCAGTATCAGTTGCAAAGCGATTTAGAAAAGATTGCTGTATGGTGTGTCATGTGGCAGTTGACGCTAAATAACGAAAAGTGTGAGATGATCCACATGAGTTCCAAAAGAAATCCGTTGCAATTCGATTACTCGATAAATAGTACAATTCTCAAGGCTGTCAATTCAACTAAGTACCTGGGTGTTAAAATTACGAACAACTTCAGTTGGAAGGACCACATAGATAATATTGTCGGGAAGGCGAGCCAAAGGTTGCGTTTCATTGGCAGGACACTTAGAAGATGCAACAAGTCCACTAAAGAGACAGCTTACACTACACTCGTTCGTCCTCTGTTAGAATATTGCTGCGCGGAGTGGGATCCTTACCAGGTGGGTTTGACGGAGGACATCGAAAGGGTGCAAAAAAGGGCAGCTCGTTATGTATTATCACGTTATAGGGGAGAGAGTGTGGCAGATATGATACACGAGTTGGGATGGAAGTCATTACAGCATAGACGTTTTTCGTCGCGGCGAGACCTTTTTACGAAATTTCAGTCACCAACTTTCTCTTCCGAATGCGAAAATATTTTGTTGAGCCCAACCTACATAGGTAGGAATGATCATCAAAATGAAATAAGAGAAAACAGAGCTCGAACAGAAAGGTTTAGGTGTTCGTTTTTCGCGCTCGCTGTTCGGGAGTGGAATAGTAGAGAGAGAGTATGATTGTGGTTCGATGAACCCTCTGCCAAGCACTTAAATGTGAATTACAGAGTAGTCATATAGATGTGAGCTGATAGTAGGGATCGAGTGTGAGAACGCCTCACGAGGCCAAGGTCCCAAGTTGTCAACAAGGCACGGTGCAAGTTGGTGGTGCCTCCATAATGGTGTGAATGGACTGGGCCCTCTGGTCCAACTGAACCGATCATTGACTGGAAATGGTTACATTCGGCTTCTTGGAGGCCATTGGCAGCCTTTCATAGACTTTATGTTCACAAATTATGATGGAATTTTTATGGAGGGCTATGAGCCACGTCTCCGGGTTACAGTTGTTTACGATCGGTTTGAATAACATTATGGACAATTCGAGCGAATGATTTGGTCATACATATCGCCCGACATGAATACTATTCGAATCTTTATGGGACATAATAAGAGGTCAGGTGGTGCACAAAACCATGCACCGGCAACAGCTTCGCAATTATGGACGGATAAAGAGGCAGCATGACTCAGTAGTCCTGCAGGGTACATCTAACGACTTGTTGAGTCCATGCCACGTCGGATTGCTGCACTACGCCGGGCAAAAGGAAATCCGACGTATTAATAGGAAGTTCATGACTTTTGTCTCTTAGGTGTACGTATAGTGTGGACCCGAAAGCTGCGAACAAAGCATCTTCCGTGTATAAGTGGTCCACAGACTCTGGTGCCTCCGTACAGGGTATTTATGCAGTTACGATTTATTCGGTTTGTTCCCCCATTGGCCAATGTTTTGTTGAAAATATCTTTAAAACAGTCAAAAGCCTATAAAATGCAAGTACCATTGCCCAAAGTATTGGTATATCGCATCGCCTAAGAAAAGATGTGGTTTTAACCTTTGCGGAAACAGCTCAGCCAACCGTTGTGTGCTGTTCTTCCATTGTATTCAGTGTGAGGTGCACATCTGCCAAGTCCTTGTCAGTGACCTATCTATAATGACGTGTATCACTGTTAACGTTCAAACAACACTGGCGGAAGACGCACACGAGGTAGAAACGAGAAATATTCATCATTTTGATTTGCAGCTCCCTGTATTGGCCGTGTTTGCAGTTAAAATCGTTGGATGTGAGATCCACCAGTTATGCAAAACACCGTTTTTCTCAGTACCCAAACGTGTTTCTGCACCACTGTGCCATCATCAGTGGGTTTTCGTTTTTATTTATTATGCAATGTGAACATTTTAGTTAAATGATTATAAAATTTTGTGCATTTTTAGTTCAGACAACAGATCGTTTCTTTTTGTAAATTCCTTAACACCTGGTGTATTTGAATTTTCTTGACCACTTATGTGTTAATTACTGCATGTAGCTTGTCACCTGCAACCAAACGATGTTGATGAGAAAGCTTTTTTCTGGGAGTTAAACTATCTTCTAGAATGTAATTCAGTTTTTCGCGATGTTTTTGCACCTGTATTCGTTTTTACTTAAGTTTTCGTGTGGCAAGCACTTCCATTCTCCGCATTATGCTGAGGTGTTGTGATGCACACATAACAATAACAGGTATTTTCCAGAAATAACGTAGTAAAACACTTTTACATCACCAGAACACAATGTGATTGCGGTTTGTTATGTGTCCCAAACCAGTCAGTGTTCATTTGTTCAACAAAGAGTTCGGCGCCAAATTTGAATTTTGTTTGCATTTTATCTTTGTTTGTGTGTTTGTGCGTGTGCGTGTGTGTGTGTGTGTGTGTGTGTGTGTGTGTGTGTGTGTGTGTAGACCTTAGACATAAAACACACACACACACACACACACACACACGAAAAATAGATACACTAAAATCTACAAAGAAGCACCATTTACACACAAAAGAAATACCATATAATAGTCAACACACACAGCTAAGAAGCGCACAGAATGATAACGCGACAGCAGTGGCCCCTATGTGAAGAGCACATAAGCGCCGCGACCGATTGGTGACGCTCCAGTTGAACAGCAGCTTCAAGATTAGGCAATTCTATAGCAGCGCCTATGCTAGTTACTTGGCTTGTACTCGTTATGTAGCACAGACTAGGAACTGTCTATGTATACTGAAGAAGATTGCTTATTTGTATGTCGCCCATCGCTTGCAACACATCTGTGTACTTGTGAAAGATAAGTATTGTTATATTCTTTGATTAATACTTAACATTATGTGTTTGCATTATTCCAAAACGAAAAAGAACCTAGCATACTGTACTTACAGAACAGTATTGATGCTTCAGAACAGCGGCTCGATGTGGCGACCACCAACGTTCTTAAAGACGTTGTAAATGCCCCATTGCATACCAGGACAAGCCCTACAAGCCTGTAACGGAAATTTCCGAACACCCCGTATAGATATAGATATAACAGAGTGAAAGAAAGGTATAACAGTAGCAAGGACCAATACCTACATAACAGCAGTGATAAACAGAATTAACTTTAACCATACAATATCTCTGGATTATCCGTAAAATAAACTGTCACGAAAATACTGATATACAGAATATAATGTAACAGTTGTATAAAGTAATAAGTCAGACAAGGTAATAAACAACTATTATTACTCCAACAACACCAAACGAACGACTGAGCGAGCTGGCGCAGTGGTTAGCACACTGGACTCAAGTTCAGGAGGACGACATTTCAATCCTGCTTCCGGCTATCCTGATTTAGGTTTTCCGTGATTTGCCTAAATCGCTTCAGGCGAATGTCGGGATGGTTCCTTTTAAATGGCACGGCCGACTTCCTTCCCCGTCCTTCCCTTATTCGATGAGCCTGATGACCTCTCTATCTGGTCTCCTCCTCCCATACAACACAACCAAACGAAAGTAAGGAACAAGCAGATAGACAGTGACAGAACCATCAATATCGCGTGGATCTCAAAACCACAACACGTATGCAAAAATGTATAGTAATGAAAACTGTTGATGAATTATCTGTAACAGAAATAATGTACAAAAATTATGTACGATTACTTACAGATAACGTGATAACGGTAGTTTAGCTGATACATGCCTATAGTAAAAATGAAATCGGTAGAACTTAGCACCGTACTTGGAATAATAATTATATAGTGTTCCTAAAAGAATAGCAACGAATTGCACTGCAGCAACTGCACGATAGCTAAGACTAATTTCTCATCATACACTGATGAGCCAGAACCTTATGACCACCTGCCTAGTAACTTGTTTGCCCGTCTTTGGAACGAAATACGCCACTAAATCTGTGTATCAGGGATCCGACACTTTGTTGGTAAGTTTGTGGAGGTATGTGGCATTAGATGTCTAGGCACAGGTCATGTAATTCATGTAAATAACGGGTCGCTGATTTGCATACGCGGCTGTGGTGCCCGATAGCGACACCGATGGGCTTCATAGGATTTGCATCAGGCGAATTTGGTCGCCGAGACATCAACGTAAGTTCACTGCCATGCTCCTCAGACCACCGTAACACGGTTCTGGCTCCGAGGCACGAACAATTATACTGCTGAAAGATGACATTGCCTTCGGGGAAGACATGAAGTATAAAGGGATGCAGGTGGTTCGCACCTATCAGCATGCAAGCGCCGGAGAATGTCTACCGTAGCATAATACTGTTTCCAGCAGCCTGTCTCCGTGGTGCGCTGCACGTTTCGAGCCGCCGTTCAACTCGATGACATCGTTTATGGAGGCGACGATGTACCTAATGTAGCAAAATTGTGCCCGAAGAGCCGGCACGTTTCCATTGATCGACGGTCGAAACCCAATTGTCCCGTCGTAACTGACGATGGCGCTATGTCAACATTCGAACAAGTAGGGGTCGTTTGCTATGGAGCTCCATGTTCAACTATATACGATGAACGGTGTGCTCCGAAACACTTGCGCATGCACCAGCATTGTGCTGTTTCGGCAGAGATGTCACAGATCTCTATCTGATATCTCTCTATCAAAGATGAGTATTGTTATATTCTCTATCTGTTATATTTTCTATCTGTCCTACTTTACAAAGCAGATAAGCCTCCGAACCTCTCGTCCTGAGAAGAGTCGTGGACGTCCAACCATTCAGCGCCTAATGGTAGTTTCAATGTCCTTCTACCTCTTTCCATAGATGCTCACTATAGCAGTACGTGAACATTCGACAACCTTCGTCGTCGTTTTCTAGACACTCGTTCACAGGTTCTGCGTAATAATAATCTGCCCCTTGTCAAAGTCACTTACCTCAATGAATTTCCCCATTTGCAGCCCATGTCTTCGCTAGGATGATCTCCCTTTCGTGTTTGCTCCCATATTTCTGTTACCGCGTCGCCCGTCACGCCACCACGCGAGACCCAACGTCAGTGTGGACGGTGGTCATAATGTTTTCGCTCATCAGCGTACTGTCATTTTCTAAAGATAAATAATATAGGTTCTCTGATTATAGCACATATGTAGTGAAAAATGATTGGGCAAAACAGACAAGGGGAATTGCTGTTGTGCAGAAACAGGCAGTACCTATTCTCAGAACTATTTCTTCAAACACTGTGAATGGAGAACACCGAAAAGAAAACGCTAAATAGCAGAGGAATTTTGAACACCGTCATCTTTACCTAGGCAACGCCCTTGCCACAGTGGATACTCCGGTTCCCGTCAGATCACCGAAGTTAAGCGCTGTCGGGAGTGGCTGGCATTTTGATGGGTGACCATCAGGGGCCGCCATGAGCTGTTGCCATTTTTCGGGGTGCACTCATCCTCGTGATGCCAACTGAGGAGCTACTCGACCGAATAGTAGCGCCTCCGGTCAAAGAAAACCATCATAACGCCCGGGAGAGCGGTGTGCTGACCATACGCCCCGCCTTTCCGCATCCTCATCTGAGGATGACACGGCGGTCGGATGGTCCCGATGGGCCACTTGTGGCCTGAAGACTGAGTGCTGAGTGCATCCTTACTTCTCAGAGATCACTGTACAGTGTTTCTCTTAATTCCCATCACGCACTTTAACAAGAGTTTTTATTGGGAACCGCATGGCTGGAAACTAATATACGGAAACGCACAGACGTATCATTTATCGTCCTAGAGGAACAGACGTAAAATAATCAGATCTCTATCCTTCGCCGGCTAGATGAAAGAGCGATGGTAATACTCTGTGGCTGTCTTCTTACCTACGTAACTATCTAACGTGAAAACACTGTTTTTGTGGTGGGAGAACTCTGTTGCCGAAAGCGACTCGTCTTATTCGGCTGTCGAGCTTGAAATTACCTTCCAGCGCCAGGTCAACCGTCAACAATACATTTGTTCCAGCAACAATCTGTGGCAGTCAGTGATAGCTTCCGAACCGACTCCACTACGCATGCGGGACAGTGACGGCTTCTAAACTGTTAGAGTTCTTAGCACTCATAGAAAGATTATACTGTCTCCTTCGTAGCTTCGTTACGCGTAAAGCAAGCTGTCAACTCAGAACCACTTTTAAAGGCATGAAGCTGAAGCGCCATATTTGGAAATTTGTGGTTAGTTCTTATGGGACCAAACTTCTTAGGTCATCGGTCCCTAGGCTTACACACTTCTTAATCGAACTTAAACTAACTTACGTTAACGACAGCACACACACCCATGCCCGAGGGAGGACTTCAACCTCCGAAGGGGGTAGCCTCGCGAACCGTGGTAATACGCCCAAGACCGCGCGGATACCCCGCGCGGCTCACCATATTTCATGGTTTCCATATTATAGCTTATGTGCTAAGAAAATTTAATGCTTGTTGACATAGAGACACTGACGCATTAAAGATCTATGAAATTCGCGTCGTGTTCGGCAACACGTGTTCACGTAAAATCTCAGGAAACGTTACGTCGGCATATAAACATGCTAGTTTCAATACGTCTTTCTGTGTTTGTAATACAATATTAAATTTTTTGTGCTGTACCGCAAGGAGCGTAGATTGCATGTATATACATTGCAAACCGGAAGTAGGGACTAACATTAGGAGTGATTTAAAACAGAATGGTTCAAATGGCTCTGAGCACTATGGGACTTAACATCTGTGGTAATCAGTCCCCTAGAACTTAGAACTACTTAAACCTAACAAATCTAAGGACATCACACACATCCATGCCCGAGGCAGGATTCGAACCTGCGACCGTAGCGATCACGCGGTTCCAGACTGAAGCGCCTAGAATCGCACGGCACCACCGTCCGGCTAAAATAGAATGACCATATAAAATTAATCGTCGGTAAAGCAGATGCCAGACTGAGATTCATTGGAAGAATCCTAAGGATATGCAGTCCGAAAACAAAGGAAATATGTTACAGTACACTTGTATGCCCACTGCTTGAATACTGCTCATCGGTGTGGGATCCGTACTAGATAGGGTTGATAGAAGAGATAGAGAAGATCCAACAGAATCATTTACTAATCGCGAAAGCGTTACGGAGATGACAATTAAACTCCAGTGGAAGACTCTGCAAGAGAGACGCTCAGTAGCTCGGTATGCGCTTTTGTTGAAGTTTCGAGAACATACCTTCACCGAGGAGTCAAGCAGTATGTTGCTTCCTCCTACGTATATCTCGCGAAGAGACCATGAGGATAAAATCCGAGAGATTAGAGCACATACAGAGGCATACCGACAATCTTTCTTTCCACAAACAATACGCGACTGGAATAGAAGGGAGAACCGATAGAGGTACTCAAGGTACCCTCCGTCACAAACCGTTAGGTGGCTTGCGGAGTATGGATGTAGATGTCGATTTAGATGTAGATAATAGTCATATAATAGCTTCAAATGGACGACGGTTCCATCCCGCGTCCGGCCATCCTGATTTAGGTTTTCCGTGATTTCCCTAAATCGCTCGAGGCTAATGCCAGGATGGTTCCTTTGAAAAGGCACCGCTGACTTCCTTCCCCGTCCTTCCCCAATCCGATGAGACCGATGACCTCAGTGCCTGGTCTCCTTCCCTAAAAACAACCCAAACCAACCGAACCCAACAGCTTCAAAAAGGACATGGGAAAACAACATTGTTTCTGCAGACCAAAATAGTATTTAAAAATACATCTGCATCTTATACAATTATTTCTTTGTTGGTTATTTGAATATTTTTTCTAAGCGATATACTAATTGTGATGTACAGAAAAGGTATATTGTCAGATGAAAGGAAGAGTAAAATTTGACATTTCGTAGGTAATCAGGTTATTAGAGACGTATTACGAAATGGAACATGTCAAGTTCTGACGTCATGGTAGATAACTCAAGTACACGAAGGGCACACGCAAAAAACCACAGGAACCACAAAATAAGCACATTACTGACATATCGGCAAGTGATCTAACTACTATTTCATTACTTACATTTGTTTTTAGTTGTTGCCTATCTTTTTTGTCTAGAAAGGAATGAAATTATGCAGCACAAAAACAATAATCGAAGAAAAACCCTTTAAGATCGTGACTAAAATACAGGAAAGAGAGGAAAACTGCTAAAATCGTCAATCCAAGCAAACTTTTCTCATCTTAAATCGAACAACGATTTCACATTCGTTGAACTCGGGTTTGGTTTATTGACAAGGGCAATATGCTAGGTTAAGCTGATATTTTGCTTTTTTCACGCTCACAAGCAAATACATGTACCGTTAATGGAGTTTTTCATTAAATTCTCATATTAATCGCTAATAACTGAACACGGTCCTTCGTATTACTGCATTCATTTCATAAATACTTTGATACACTAAAGTGACATGTAGTAGACAAGCAAATTTCCAAAAAGATTTTCAAATAGTAAGGTTCTTCTTCTCTCCGTCCTTCTTCCGTTCCGGCCACAGAGGAAGTTGTTGTCAACGCTTCATTAGCCTTCAGACCCCTCTTTTGCGATTCGAACGATATAATAAAACTTTTTGCTATTCTTTTTTCTGCAATACTTTCAGGTGTAAGGGCTATCTTTCTTTATTTTCTTCAAGTCTTTTAGTGTGTCTTCTGTTTTATATCTATTCTGGTCTCTCTGTACATCGTCATTTTTAAGTGTATTCAGTCTTTTACAGCCTTTCAGGATTGCAGGCATCCAATTTCTGATCATTTTATATTACTAAGATTTTAGTGTTCGCGACTAAGCTCTGAGTCGTATAGCAAAACTGGCGCAGCCATCAGTTTATAAAATTTGTTCTTGTTTACCAATATAATATTCTCCAGTTAGTTCCTCATGCGAGCTGTTACTTATTCAGATTGTGATCGATGTCAAAATCAATGTCGTCAAGTTATGCCACAGCCAAGCTACTGGAAAAGAGACACTTCTCCAATAGCTCTGTCAGCTAGGATTACTTTTATTCGGATTGAATATTTATCACTTAACACCACAGTCTTGATCTTTTGTGCAGAGATTTTCGTGTTAAATCAGAAGCATATGTATTGAAGTTAATACATAGATCTCTGGAGCCCATCCTGAGTTTGTTAAATAACAACTTGGTCACCAGCAAACAGCACTGTAATTAAGTGTGTTATTTCATTTCTTTTAAGTCATAGGCTTCCTCTGAGCGTCTATTCTCCAACAACAATATGGGAATTGAGTCGGTCTTGATGCGAAACACTTTTTGTTAGTTTTTTACTTACTTATTCCCCAAACTACGAGTAGTTACAGTGACAAATATCGCCATCATCAGTGGATTCTTCAAATCTAAAACATGCGGTAAAGTAGCATAAAAATAAAACAGTGTAACACATTATTAAAATTTGTACTGTTTGTGTTTTAAATATTGTTTTCTGTGGATACTTTCGCACTGCCTTATTTATTGTACGTTAGAGCATGGTTTTAAGAATTGTTGTCGCTGTTTGCGGAATATTTTCTGTGCTTTTTATTTTGCCGTTTTTCTCTGCATACATCGTGTCATATTCAACTGTGTGAGCGGTTGCTAGTAAACAAATACTTAAACGTGAACTTACGTATGTCGGCGCTCTACAATTGGGGTAGTTCTGTATATACAGTTATGGTGTCTACTAGGCTGTTACTTAGTTTGTTAGGTACTCACATTCCTACCAGTAGAAATGCAATAAAATGCGGAGTGTTTTATAACTATGGTATTTTTCTGCATTTTTTAGATTTATAGAACCCACTGATGATGGTGATATTGGTCGCTGAAACTAGTTTGGGAAATAAATAGGTAAAAAAAAAGTGTTTAGCATCAAGGCGGATTCACAATTCCCATATTGTTGTTCCAAGAAAAAGTTATTGTCTATTCTCTAAGTACATCATCCATGTAAATACGAGGGTTGGAACTTTAATAGTGACAACTATTTATTTACAGCTTGTACAAAATAGATACGTGTTTGAAAGTTTCACTGACCTTCAGAGTAGTCATCAGATTTGTGTATAACCCTTTTCAGCGATGTGTAAGTCATAGAATACTCTTAGCAGTGCCACTTGTGTTGACAGTTAGAGCTGCGCAGTCTGTTGCCCGACGAATTTGTAGCAGTTCTGAAGCGAATGCCGTGAAGTGTTTCCTTGAGTTTAGAAATCGTGTTGAACTTACGAGGGCTTAATTCAGGGGAACGCAGTAGGTGGTATAGCACTTAGCAACCCCATCAGTCAAACAAATCGGTAACAGCTTGCACTGTACGTGCTTGAGCATTGCCCTGCAAAATGATGGTCAGTTCCTGCAGAAAGTGTCTTCACTTCTGTCTCTGACCTGGTCGTAGGTTGTGTTCCAAAAATGAATCCACACCACTGGCAACGGGCTATACGCAATACTGGTGACTACTTTGAATGTCAGTAAAACTTTGAAACACGTACTTATTTTGTCGAGCTGTAAATAAATAGTTGCTACTATTAAAGTTCCAACCCTTGTATTAACAAATTTTGTACATAAGTTACAGCCCTTACGTACTCCTTGGGTGACATATACACTCCTGGAAATTGAAATAAGAACACCGTGAATTCATTGTCCCAGGAAGGGGAAACTTTATTGACACATTCCTGGGGTCAGATACATCACATGATCACACTGACAGAACCACAGGCACATAGACACAGGCAACAGAGCATGCACAATGTCGGCACTAGTACAGTGTATATCCACCTTTCGCAGCAATGCAGGCTGCTATTCTCCCATGGAGACGATCGTAGAGATGCTGGATGTAGTCCTGTGGAACGGCTTGCCATGCCATTTCCACCTGGCGCCTCAGTTGGACCAGCGTTCGTGCTGGACGTGCAGACCGCGTGAGACGACGCTTCATCCAGTCCCAAACATAGTCAATGGAGGACAGATCCGGAGATCTTGCTGGCCAGGGTAGTTGACTTACACCTTCTAGAGCACGTTGGGTGGCACGGGATACATGCGGACGTGCATTGTCCTGTTGGAACAGCAAGTTCCCTTGCCGGTC
This sequence comes from Schistocerca gregaria, assembly GCF_023897955.1. Lineage (NCBI taxonomy): Eukaryota > Metazoa > Arthropoda > Insecta > Orthoptera > Acrididae > Schistocerca > Schistocerca gregaria. The sequence goes on along the minus strand of NC_064931.1, from coordinate 137,326,051 downwards.
TAGGAATGGTAGAACGATGGGTTCGATGACGGTTTGGATGTACCGTGCACTATTCAGTGTCCCCTCGACGATCACCAGAGGTGTACGGCCAGTGTAGGAGATCGCTCCCCACACCATGATGCCGGGTGTTGGCCCTGTGTGCCTCAGTCGTATGCAGTCCTGATAGTGGCGCTCACCTGCACGGCGCCAAACACGCATAGGAACATCATTGGCACCAAGGCAGAAGCGACTCTCATCGCTGAAGACGACACGTCTCCATTCGTCCCTCCATTCACGCCTGTCGCGACACCACTGGAGGCGGACTGCACGATGTTGGGGCGTGAGCGGAAGACGGCCTAACGGTGTGCGGGACCGTAGCCCAGCTTCATGGAGACGGTTGCGAATGGTCCTCGCCGATACCCCAGGAGCAACAGTGTCCCTAATTTGCTGGGAAGTGGCGGTGCGGTCCCCTACGGCACTGCGTAGGATCCTACGGTCTTGGCGTGCATCCGTGTGTCGCTGCGGTCCGGTCCCAGGTCGACGGGCACGTGCACGTTCCGCCGACCACTGGCGACAACATCGATGTACTGTGGAGACCTCACGCCCCACGTGTTGAGCAATTCGGCGGTACGTCCACCCGGCCTCCCGCATGCCCACTATACGCCCTCGCTCAAAGTCCGTCAGCTGCACATACGGTTCACGTCCACGCTGTCGCGGCATGCTACCAGTGTTAAAGACTGCGATGGAGCTCCGTATGCCACGGCAAACTGGCTGACACTGACGGCGGCGGTGCACAAATGCTGCGCAGCTAGCGCCATTCGACGGCCAACACCGCGGTTCCTGGTGTGTCCGCTGTGCCGTGCGTGTGATCATTGCTTGTACAGCCCTCTCGCAGTGTCCGGAGCAAGTATGGTGGGTCTGACACACCGGTGTCAATGTGTTCTTTTTTCCATTTCCAGGAGTGTATATGTTTTTCAGATAATAGGTTTTCTGTTTTAAATATCTTTTATGTGCCATGATATAAGCTTTTTATAACATTCACAAGATGGCGGTGATACGGTCGGTTAGACATACAGTGGCGGAGATCAGTATAAAGGCAGGTTGTCTACAAAAGTAATACTACAGCCTATGAAGCACACGTGCATCGAATTTATTATGAAAGTTGTAGACACATGTAAGGCACAAAAAACTATCAATGAATTACATTGTTTCTCTCATAAGAAGAGTAACAAAATAAGGCGTTTGCATTTTCTGAATGGAAATCGGTATAAAGACACTCTCTGTCCTACTGTATTCCTGCGTTGTTATCATCTTGTCCAAGATCCGTTCTTCCTAATTACCTTATAATACTCTCCGGCATTCATTTTATTAGGGTTTGTAGTTTTTGCACTGAACTTGTCACTCATTCTTCCCGTATCGCTGTATTCAGCTCACAAGCGGCCTCAAATTGCCTATCAATGCGATCAACACATTTGCAAGTAATCCCGAAAGGTTTTCCACGGAATTAAAATCCGGGCTACGTACAGGCCAGATCAATGCATCAATATCTTTATCTTCAAATCAGTTTCTGGTTGTAGAAGAAATATACATACATGTATTATCTTGCTCATACATTCTTGAAGGTTCTGTCTCTAATGAGCATGTTGGAGTTCATTCTAGTGTCTTGAACGGTTCGACTTTTTGGCGATTTGATGACTAGAGAGTCCCATTTCCTTGTACGCGCCGATTTTTTTCTTTTTCATCACATGATAACTGTTTTCAGCATTGGTATAGTCACAGTCGTGATATGTACACGACACGGACTGTTCCTAATGGTGTCTGTTTCCTATCTGCAGTAGAGCATGTGCGCACACACAAACACTACACAGAGGCGACTGCCTGCATACCGAGTTCAATCCACTGCCACTTGAATCGTTGATGTTTTGATATATACTGTACTACTGACATCTAATGCGATACCTTTGGCTGTATTTTTCCGTATACAGGATCTCATACCCTTGCATATAGATTGTACACAACTATTCCAAATGACAATGTTAATTTTCCTACATATACCAATGTCTTACACTGATTTCCATTACTACACTCCTGGAAATGGAAAAAAGAACACATTGACACCGGTGTGTCAGACCCACCATGCTTGCTCCGGACACTCCGAGAGGGCTGTACAAGCAATGATCACACGCACGGCACAGCGGACACACCAGGAACCGCGGTGTTGGCCGTCGAATGGCGCAAGCTGCGCAGCATTTGTGCACCGCCGCCGTCAGTGTCAGCAAGTTTGCCGTGGCATACGGAGCTCCATCGCAGTCTTTAACACTGGTAGCATGCCACGACAGCGTGGTTCGTGAACCGTATGTGCAGTTGACGGACTTTGAGCGAGGGCGTATAGTGGGCATGCGGGAGGCCGGATGGACGTACCGCCGAATTGCTCAACACGTGGGGCGTGAGGTCTCCACAGTACATCGATGTTGTCGCCAGTGGTCGGCGGAAGGTGCACGTGCCCGTCGACCTGGGACCGGACCGCAGCGACGCACGGATGCACGCCAAGACCGTAGGATCCTACGCAGTGCCATAGGGGACCGCACCGCCACTTCCCAGCAAATTAGGGACACTGTTGCTCCTGGGGTATCGGCGAGGACCATTCGCAACCGTCTCCATGAAGCTGGGCTACGGGCCCGCACACCGTTAGGCCGTCTTCCGCTCACGCCCCAATATCGTGCAGCCCGCCTCCAATGGTGTCGCGACAGGCGTGAATGGAGGGACGAATGGAGACGTGTCGTCTTCAGCGATGAGAGTCGCCAATGATGGTCGTATGCGTGTTTGGCGCCATGCAGGTGAGCGCCACAATCAGGACTGCATACGACCGAGGCACACAGGGCCAACACCCGGCATTATGGTGTGGGGAGCGATCTCCTACACTGGCCGTACCCCTCTGGTGATCGTCGAGGGGACACTGAATAGTGCACGGTACATCCAAACCGTCATCGAACCCATCGTTCTACCATTCCTAGACCGGCAAGGGACCTTGCTGTTCCAACAGGACAATGCACGTCCGCATGTATCCCGTGCCACCCAACGTGCTCTAGAAGGTGTAATCAACTACCCTGGCCAGCAAGATCTCCGGATCTGTCCCCCATTGAGCATGTTTGGGACTGGATGAAGCGTCGTCTCACGCGGTCTGCACGTCCAGCACGAGCGCTGGTCCAACTGAGGCGCCAGGTGGAAATGGCATGGCAAGCCGTTCCACAGGACTACATCCAGCATCTCTACGATCGTCTCCATGGGAGAATAGCAGCTTGCATTGTTGCGAAAGGTGGATATACACTGTACTAGTGCCGACATTGTGCATGCTCTGTTGCCTGTGTCTATGTGCCTGTGGTTCTGTCAGTGTGATCATGTGATGTATCTGACCCTAGGAATGTGTCAATAAAGTTTCCCCTTCCTGGGACAATGAATTCACGGTGTTCTTATTTCAATTTCCAGGAGTGTATATATGCCATATACTATATATACTAACACGAATTCTTTACAGACGAATGGAAAAACTGGTAGAAGCCGACCTCCGGGAAGATCACTTTGCCGGTGATTGTGGCCGAACGGTTCTAGACGCTTCAGTCTGGAACCGCGCGATCCCTACGGTCGCAGGTTCGAATCCTGCCTCGGGCATGGATGTGTGTGATATCCTTAGGATAGTTAGGTTTATGTAGTTCTAAGTTCTAGGGGAATAAAGACGTCAGATGTTCAGTCCCATAGTGCTCAGAGCCATTTGAACCATTTGAAGATCAGTTTGGATTCCGTAGAAATTTTGGAACACGTGAGGCAATTCTGATCCTACGACCTATCTTAGAAAATAGATTAAGAAAATGCAAGCCTACGTTTCTTGCATTTGCAGACTTAGAAAAAGCTTTTGACAATGTTGACTGGAATACTCTCTTTCAAATTCTCAAGGTGACAGGGGTAAAATACAGGGAGCGAAAAGCTATTTACAATTCGTACAGAAAGCAGAAGGCAGTTATAAGAGTAGAGGGACATGAAAGAGAGGCAGTGGTTGGGAATGGAGTGAGACAGGGTTGTAGCCTCTCCCCGATGTTATTCAATCTGTATAATGAGCAAGCAGGAAAGGAAACAAAAGAAAAATTCGGGGTAGGAATTAAAATCCATGGAGAAGAAATAAAAAATTTGAGGTTCGCCGATGACATTGTAATTCTGTCAGAGACAGCAAAGGACCTGGAAGAGCAGCTGAAATGAATGGACAGTCTCTTGAAAAGAGGATATAAGATGAACATCAAAAGAAGCAAAACGCGGACATTGGAATGCAGTAGAATTAAATCGGGTGAGAGGTTTAAAGTAGTAAATGAGTTTTGCTATTTGGGGAGCAAAATAACTGATGATTGTCTAAGTAGAGAGGATATAAAATGTAGACTGGCAATGGCAAGGAAAGAGTTTCTGGACAAGAGAAATTTCTTAACATGGAGTATAGATTTAAGTGTCAGGAAGTCGTTTCTAAACGTATTTGTATGGAGTGTAGCCATGTATGGAAGTGAACCTGGACGATAAATAGTTTAGACAAGAAGAGAATAGAAGCTTTCAAAATTTGGTGCTACATAAGAATGCTGAAGATTAGATAAGTATATCACGTAACTAATGAGGAGGTATTGAATAGAATTGGAGAGTAGAGAAATTTGTGGCACAAATTGACTAGAAGAAGCGATCGGTTGGTAGGGCATATTCTGAGGCATCAAGGGATCACCAGTTTAGTACTGGAGGGCAGCGTGGAGGGTAAAAAGTCGTACAGGGAGACCAAGAGATGAATACAATAAGCAAATTCAGAAGAATGTAGGTTGCAGTAGGTTCTCGGAGATGTAGAAACTTGCACAGGATAGAGTAGCATGGAGATCTGCATCAAACCAGTCTCAGGACTGAAGACCACAGCAACAACAACATATGCCATAGAAGGAATCCCTTGACAGTAACGGTGTTCTTCGGAATAATTTTTTTACGTACCGTACTGTTTGTCAGTTTGCAGCTGATGAAATGGTTAACAACGGTAAACGGAGTGGATCCTCATAGTGGCACATGTCACCGGGACCTAACGAAGAAAGGGAAAATGCTCTACCATGCATGAAATACAGTAGACCAGGTCATCAGTCTGTCTGCAATGGTCATCATGTTTGGTGGTGCTTATCGGAAATGCCCCAAGTGCTCTAACATCAAGAGAGCAATGGTATGCAGACAGCGGAACAGGGTGTGGGAGTGAAGCAGCCGCCAGAACGAAGGCAGGCGGGCAGCGCACGTGCCTAAAGTAGGCCAACAGTTGGCGCTATCTTATTTTCCAGTTATGCAAACACACTGGCTGTGCGATATAGTTCATGGCCAAACCACCGTTGTTGTCATACTCGAGCCTTCGGTAAATTCGATTCAGGAATATTCATTTACGTACTTATAAAAAAACCACAATGAAATTTTAGGTCATATGAAACAGGCGGCCCAATCGAAGGTACACGTTGTAGTATTGACAGTTTCAGTGCTTCACTTAAACTTATGTAAGTTCCGGAGAGACACTGGATAAGCATCTGGAAGGCGTAAGTGTAGGAGGAGGAGGCGGAGGAAATTAGTTTTTAATGTTCCGTGGATAACGAGGTCATTCAGAGACCCCATCAAGCTCGGATTAGTGAATGATGGGGAACGAAATCAGCCTCGCCCTTTCAAAGGAACCGTGCCCGCATTTTCCTGAGGAGGTTTAGAGAAATCAGGGAAAACCTAAATCAGGATGGCCGGGCACGTGTTTGAACCGTCGTCCTCCCGTATGTGAGCCGGTATATCATGTCCTGATACACTTGACGGGTCTGGTCTACCAACTCACCGCTGTTAATAATTAGAGCAATTTACACTACATTTTGAACTAAAAGCAAACCACAAAGAAAATTGAAGTCATTGTGATCGAATCAGACAAGCGAATTAGTCGCGCAACACATTCTCCTTGCCAGAGTGGGACAGTCATTCCTCCGAAGGCATCAAACACATCTATAAACACTGTGTAAGTAGGCTGTTTACGTTTTCTTACTGGTAACGCCACGTAGCGTTCTGTATGAAAAATCACTGGTTGTGCCGTGTGCAGTCTGTGGCTGGTTTGCATTGTTGTCTGCCATTGTAGTGTTGGGCAGCGGCAGCTGGATGCTAACAGCGCGTAGCGTTGTGCAGTTGGAGGTGAACCGCCAGCAGTGGTGGACGTGGGGAGAGAGATAGCGGAGTTTTGAAATTTGTAAGAATTGGTGTCACGAACTGATATATATATTATGACTATTAAGGTAAATACATTGTTTGTTCTGTATTAAAATCTTTCATTTGCTAACTATGCCTATCAGTAATTAGTGCCTTCAGTAGTTTGAATCTTTTATTTAGCTGGCAGTAGTGGCGCTGGCTGTATTGCAGTAGCTTGAGTAACGAAGATTTTTGTGAAACGTATAGGTTATTGTTAGTCAGGGCCATTCTTTCGTAGGGATTATTGAAAGTCAGATTGCGTTGCGCTAAAGAAATATTGTGTGTCAGTTTAAGCACAGTCGTGTATAAATTGTTCTAAGGGGACGTTTCAACTGATCATCCAGAACATTATGATCACCTACCTAATTCGATCACATTCAGATCTGGCAAGTTTGGGGGGGGGGGGGGGGGGGGGGGTTAGCACATCTACTGGAACTCGCTAGTGTGTTCCTCGAACCACTCCATCACAATCTTGACCTAACCACTGAACTACCTTGCTCGGTAAAGGCGTAAATGTATACATGTGGATAGAGCTTATGCGACTGTGTAAGTGGTCCATACGAGTAATGGTGGAGATGTGAGAGATAAGCCTAAAAATCGCGTCAGATAGTGATTGCTAAGTAGAAAGTCTGATGGAAGGTACGACGTCAAGGAGAAATGTTTTCGACCTGACAATGAAAGAACTCTGTTTTCAATTCAGACATGGATGTTATCCGCTTTTAGACCAATACAGTTTCACCACTCTGCTTTTTCAGTTTTTAGTCCATCCCTGACTGTGGTTATGATCGGTGGTAAAAATAGGGTGTAAGTTTAATGTTTCAACAACATGTAGTTTGAATCGCTTAGTTTTCTTTGCTACGGCTCCTTTGTGAGATCGTGAAAGATAATTTTTCTCTTTCACTTATTGCTTCCTCCATTTCACGCCTCTTTCCACTTTATTGATCTTGTTAATGGAGACGACCTGCGTGGCATTCTCAGTTATTGTTTCATCCTTTTGCAAGATGATAAACATAAAGATGTAGCTTTCACATTTTAACAAAATTTGGTTATCCTTTTTCGAAGGCTGACTCTTTTGGTAACGCGTCATCGGCTTGTAGCCTTTGATTTGATTTTTGTTTAATTTCTGGTTTGGAATGGTTAAGAATTTGCTTTTGGTCAGCATTAAGTACCCACCTTTCTTGAAATTTTGTCGTACTTAATTTCACATGTGAACTGTAACATACGCTTTCTTATGATGCAACTATGGCGTCAGTTAATTCACACACTTCAAGTCGCACGGTACCGTTTTGGGAGCTTTCTCGGTGTTTTCAGCTGTGGTTGCACTTCTGGGAAGTCGTACACGCAGATAACTTTAACCACTTTAAAGCCATCTTAAACACACCAAGCAGTTTCTTAATTACTCAAAATTTTGAATGGATTTCCGCGTGTGACAAATCGTGCAGACTATTTATGGCGGCACGGTATTCCATTTTATCCATTGCAATGATATACACAAAAGACGACTGATTTAACAAATCATAAAATAAAATTATTCCCTTGAGCTAGTTGACACTTGATTATTACGAAAGACCAACATAAGAAACATATTTTCATTCATTTCGGTGGCATCCCTACGACAGGACGAGAAATTACACATACCAGAAATGAAATATCTAATTGAAAATACCTCTAAAACTCGCAACAGATATCAGAGACACGAAAAGCTGGAAGGCAGCAAAAGTCAGGGACAATGTATTTGGTTCAAAAAATGGCTCTGAGCACTATGAGACTTAACTTCTGACTTATCAGTCCCCTAGAACTTAGAACTACTTAAACCTAACTAACTTAAGGACATCACACACACCTATGCCCTTGGCAGGATTCGAACTTGTGACCATAGCGGTCGCGCGGTTCCCGACTGTAGCGCCTAGAACCGTTCGTCCACCCCGGCCGGCAATGTATTTGGTACTTTAGTTTTCGTAACTGATATAAGCGTAAGATTGATTCTTATGAATCGATCTGTAAGTGAGGAAATCCAAGAAAACTATCCAGTATATGGTTTTCATGTGTACGAGTACGGGACGTTTCAGTTTCTCACTGACAAACTGTAAGGAACCGTTTCTCAGACACAGACGATGATTTCTTGTTTAGGAACGTAATATTTTCAACGCTCACCTTGTGAGATATTCACCCGAAACGTTCTTAGGATACTAAGAATTTCCAGAATGAATTTTTGCTCTGCAATGGAGTGTGCGTTGATTTGAAACTTCCTGGCAGATGAAAATTGTGTGCCGGAACCAGACTCGAACTTCGCACCTGGCACCAGTGCCTTCCACAGGAAATTGATCAGCCAACTGCGCTATCTAAGCAAAACTCACTACCCGCTCCTCCCCCCCCCCCCCCCCCCCCGTTCATAGTTTTAGTTCCGCCAGTAGTTTGGAAGAAAAGATATTGTTGCAGAGCGAAAATTCACCGTGGAGGCAATACTCCGGTCAGCGGCTAAGTCATGTCTCCCCATTAAACTTTCTTCCAGAAGTGCTAGTGCCGCAAGGTATGCGGGAGAAGTTTTGTGAAGTTCGGAAGGTAGGATATGAGGTACTGGAGGGAGTGATGCTGTGAGGGCGGGTCGTAAGTCGTGCGTGGGGAGCTCAGCCGGTAGAGCACTTGCCCCCGGAAGGCCAAGCTCCTAGGATCGAGTGTTGGCCCGAAGTACAGGAAATTTCAGATCTACAGAATGAATAATAACAGTTATGCAAGAACTGAATTTTGAATAAATTTTCTATAGACGTTCAAACAACGTTTTGTGCCTCATTAGGCATCCGCAATGCCGCCTAATAAACAAAATACGAGCGTACATAATATCAGATCAGCTGTGTGATTGAACTGAAGAGTTTCCAATAAGCAAAACACAGCTTGCAATTCTCAATGGAGATAAGTATTCGCTGTGCATGTAACTTCTGGCGTACCCTAAGATAGTTTTATAGACCATTAATTGTAACATTTTATACGAATGACCCAGTAGATAACGTCGGAATTTCCACGAGGCGTTTTGAAGAAGGTTCCGCGCGGCATTACCCGAGCGGTCCGGCTCTGCAGCCATGGACTGTGCGGCTGGTCCCGGCGGAGGATCGAGTCCTCCCTCGGGCATGGTTGTGTGTGTGTGTGTGTGTGTCCTTAGGATAATTTAGGTTAAGTAGTGTGTAGGCTTAGGGACTGATGACCTTTGCAGTTAAGTCCCATTAGATTTCGCACACATTTGAACATTATTTTAGAGGGTGATGCTGTTGTATACAGAGGTGTCACAACGTTCGAGAGTCGAAATGAAAGCAGAGGACTGGCGCTTGGTGCAGGGAGTGGCAGCTGAGCAACAAAATAAACAAATGTAACGTATTACGTATACTTAGACACAAAGACCCGTTACTGTATGATTACCCGATTGCAGAAAAATCACTGGAAGCAGTTACTTCCATAAAGTACACTACTGGCCATTAAAATTGCTACACCATGAAGATGACGTGCTACAGACACGAAATTTAACCGACAGGGAGAAGATGCTGTGATATGCTAATGATTAGCTTTTCAGAGCATTCACACAAGGTTGGTGCTGGTGGCGACACCTACAACGTGCTGACATGAGGAAAGTTTCCAACCGATTTCTCATACACAAACAGCAGTTGACCGGCGTTGCCTGGTGAAACGTTGTTGTGATGCGTCGTGCAAGGAGGAGAAATGCGTACCATCACGTTTCCGACTTTGATAAAAGTCGGATTGTAGCCTATCGCGATTGCGGTTTATCGAATCGCGACATTGCTGCTCGCGTTGATCGAGATCCAATGACTGGTAGCAGAATATGGAATCGGTGGGTTCAGAAGGGTAATACGGAACGCATTGCTGGATCCCAACGGCCTCGTATCACTAGCAGTCGAGATGACAGGCATCTTATCCGCATGGCTGTAACGGATCGTGCAACCACGTCTCGATCCCTGAGGCAACAGATGGGGACGTTTGCAAGAAAACAACCATCTGCATGAACAGTTCTACGACGTTTGCAGCAGATGATCTACCAGCTCGGAGACCATGGCTGCGGTTACTCTTGACGCTGCACCACAGACAGGAGCGCCTGCGATGGTGTACTCAACGCCGAACCTGGGTGCACGAATGGCAAAACGTAATTTTTCGGATGAAGGCAGATTCTGTTTATAGCATCATGATGGTCGCATCCGTGTTTGGCGACATCGCGGTGAATGCACATTGGAAGCGTGTATTCGTCGTCGACATTCTGGCGTATCACCCGGCGTGATGGTATGGGGTACCATTGGTTACGCGTCACGGTCACCTCTTGTTCGCATTGACGACACTTTGAACGGCGGACGTTACATTTCAGATGTGTTACGACCCGTGGCTCTACCCTTCATTCGATCCCTGCGAAACCCTACATTTGAGCATGATAATGCACGACCGCATGTTGCAGGTCCTGTATGGGCCTTTCTGGATACAGAAAATGTTCGACTGCTGCCCTGGCCAGCACATTCTCCAGATCTGTCACCAATTGAAAATGTCTGGTCAATGGTGGCGGAGCATCTAGCTCGTCACAAGACGCCAGTCACTACTCTTGATGAACTGTGGTATCGTGTTGAAGCTGCATGGGCAGCTGTACCTGTACACGCCATTCTAGCTCTGTCTCACTCAATGCCCAGGCGTATCAAGGCCGTTATTACGGCCAGAGGTGGTAGTTCTGGGTACTGATTTCTCAGGATCTATGCACCCAAATTGCGTAATCACATGTCAGTTCCAGTGTAATATGTTTGTCCAATGAATACCAGTTTATCATCCGATTTTCTTCTTGGTGTATCAGTTTTAATGGCCAGTAATTTGTCTAGAAGTATGCGTACGGAGCGATCAGAAGTGAACCGACCTTGTAACATTAATCACGGGTAAGGGTGATGTTAGGCTGAGATCCATTGCAGGGATTCTTAGGAAATGTAGTCCATCAACAAATAAAGTAACTTACTATGCATGAGTTGTACTCGTGAGTTTGGGATCTGCACCAGATACGATTTTTAGAGAAAACAGAAAATATCCAAAGAAGAGCAGCACGTTTCGTCACAATTTCACTTACTAAGCGCGAAAGTATCACAGGTGCTGTGCCAACTCCAGTGGCAGTCGCTGCAAGAGGCGTTCTGTATCACTTTGAGATTTACTGTTAAAAGTTCTGAGAGCGCAAATTCGTGGAAGAGAAAAGACCACGAAGACAACATCAGAGACAGATAAGCCCATATGGAAGATTACCAGCAATCGTTCTCCCAGCCAACCATACGCCACTGGAACAGGAAGAGTAGGAAGCAATTTTGGTACACAGTGTTCCCTTCGCCACACACACTGTGATATACAGTCCTGGAAATAAGAACACCCTGAATTCATTGTCCCAGGAAGGGGAAACTTTATTGACACATTCCTGGGGTCAGATACATCACATGACACACTGACAGAACCACAGGCACATAGACACAGGCAACAGAGCATGCACAATGTCGGCACTAGTACAGTGTATATCCACCTTTCGCAGCAATGCAGGCTGCTATTCTACCATGGAGACGATCGTAGAGATGCTGGATGTAGTCCTGTGGAACGGCTTGCCATGCCATTTCCACCTGGCGCCTCAGTTGGACCAGCGTTCGTGCTGGTCGTGCAGACCACGTGAGACGACGCTTCATCCAGTCCCAAACATGCTCAATGGGGGACAGATCCGGAGATCTTGCTGGCCAGGGTAGTTGACTTACACCTTCTAGAGCACGTTGGGTGGCACGGGATACATGCGGACGTGCATTGTCCTGTTGGAACAGCAAGTTCCCTTGCCGCTCTAGGAATGGTAGAACGATGGGTTCGATGACGGTTTGGATGTACCGTGCACTATTCAGTGTCCCCTCGACGATCACCAGAGGTGTACGGCCAGTGTAGGAGATCGCTCCCCACACCATGATGCCGGGTGTTGGCCCTGTATGCCTCGGTCGTATGCAGTCCTGATTGTGGTGCTCACCTGCACGGCGCCAAACACGCATACGACCATCATTGGCACCAAGGCAGAAGCGACTCTCATCGCTGAAGACGACACGTCTCCATTCGTCCCTCCATTCACGCCTGTCGCGACACCACTGGAGGCGGGCTGCACGATGTTGGGGCGTGAGCGGAAGACGGCCTAACGGTGTGCGGGACCGTAGCCCAGCTTCATGGAGACGGTTGCGAATGGTCCTCGCCGATACCCCAGGAGCAACAGTGTCCCTAATTTGCTGGGAAGTGGCGGTGCGGTCCCCTACGGCACTGCGTAGGGTCCTACGGTCTTGGCGTGCATCCGTGTGTCGCTGCGGTCCGGTCCCAGGTCGACGGGCACGTGCACGTTCCGCCGACCACTGGCGACAACATCGATGTACTGTGGAGACCTCACGCCCCACGTGTTGAGCAATTCGGCGGTACGTCCACCCGGCCTTCCACATGCCCACTATACGCCCTCGCTCAAAGTCCGTCAACTGCACATACGGTTCACGCTCACGCTGTCGCAGCATGCTACCAGTGTTAAAGACTGCGATGGAGCTCCGTATGCCACGGCAAACTGGCTGACACTGACGGCGGCAGTGCACAAATGCTGCGCAGCTAGCGCCATTCAACGGCCAACACCGCGGTTCCTGGTGTGTCCGCTGTGCCGTGCGTGTGATCATTGCTTGTACAGCCCTCTCGCAGTGTCCGGAGCAAGTATGGTGTTCTTTTTTCCATTTCCAGGAGTGTAGATGTATACAATGATCAGCCTGAACAGTATGACCATCCACCTACTATAGACATAAGCCCCTGCAGGCGATAGTAGCGACACCTACCGAGGAATGACTGCTTGTCAAGACACACGCACAGTTCATGAAGTATACATGAGCGTGCTGTCCGTGCGTAGAATGGAGAAGGTAAGCAATTTGACCAAAAGCTGATTGTGACGGCCTGAAGCTTCGGCACGAGCGTTTCGGAAACTGCACGAGTTGTCGGGTGTTCGAGGAGTGCTGTGGTGAGTGTCTTCAACACGTGGCGAAACCAAAGTGACACCACGTCTAGACGTCGTGGGCTTGGCCAGATGTCGGAAGTCGTAGCTTGGGCAGACTGGTAAAACAGGACAGGTGGCGGACTGTGGCGGAACTAATATCTGTCTTTAATACTGAGCAGAGTACAAGCGTGTGTTAACATACAGTGCACCGAACACTCGTAACGATGGACCTCCGCAGACGACGACCCACGTACGTGCCAATGTTAACAATACGACATCGGCATCTAAGATTGAAATGGGCATGTGATCACAAGCACTGGACGTTGGCGCGTGGCAGAGCGTTGCATGGTCTCATGAATCCCGATATCTTCTTCACCATGCCGATGAAGGGGGACACTCCTTGGCACCTGTACTGCGGGGACGGAGACGAGCTTTTGGCGGCTCCATTATGCTCTGGGGAACATTCACAGCTAAGGTGTATCGTACACTGATTCCAGACCACGTAAATCCCTTCGTGACGATCATGTTTCCCGACGGCTGTGGCACTTTACAACAAGATAATGCGCCATGACACAAGGCCAAGATTGTGATCGAGGGGCTCGAGGAACACAGTGGAGATTTCCAGTAGATGTGTTTATCCCCCCCCCCCCCCCCCCCCCCCCAGCTTGCGACATCTGAATCTGATCGAATTAGGTAGGTGGTCATAATTCTTCTGGCTGATCAGCGATATGGTTGTCTTTGATGCATTCGGAGGAATGACTGTCCCACTCTGGTGAGGAGAATGTGTTGCGCGACTAATTCGTTTGTCTGATTCGATCACAATGACTTCATTTTTCTTTGTGGTTTGCTTTTAATTCAAAATGTAGTGTAAATTTCTCTAATTATTAACAGCGGTGAGCTGGTAGACCAGATCAAGCAAGTGTATCAGGGCATGATATACCGGGAGGTTATAATTAAATGGCAGTTACTCACTGATACCCTGTGTGGGCTGTAATTATGGTATGACAGCGATCTTGGCAGATATGCCAATGCGTTAATCCGGAACCTATTTACATTGAAAAACAAATGAGTTCCAGTTTTGGCCACCAGGTTCAAATTTGGCGTTGTACACTGTTTGTATGACGGTATGACATCCGCACTGTATTTGACAAGCCATAACGTGAGTACAAAGTTTGGCTATCGTGCGCTGTTAGTGAAACTATTTTATGTGAATTGCAGCAATTACAGTGCTGCATTGAGAGAGTTTCGCCGATTGAAAGGTGTGAGGGGAAACCTCATGTCATTAAATGAATTAAAGAAAGTGATAATGAAATTCGAAAACACGGGTGAGATTGGTGTGGCACCGGAAGAGGAAGGCATGAAAGTTACTGACGAGGTTGCTGTTGCTTTAAGTGACAATGTAGCACGTAGCCCGGGTAGTCGCCCGAACGGATAGCCGCGCGGTCTAACGAGCTGCTTCCCGAGCGGGAAGGCGTGCCGGTCCCCGGCACGAATCCGCCCGACGGATTAGGGTCGAGGTCCGGTGTGCCGGCCAGCCTGTGGATGGTTTTTAAGGCGGTTTTCCATATTTCTCGGTGAATGCGGGCTGGTTCCACTTATTACGCCTCAGTTACACAATGTCGGTGATTGCTGCATAAACACTGTCTCCACGTACACGTACACCACAATTACTCTACCAAGAAAGCATTTGGGGTTACACTCGTCTGGTATGAGACGTTCCCGGGGGAGTGCACTCAGGGCCGATCCGCACCATAGCCCTGAGTTCGGTGTGGGACGGCGGTGGGGCGGGTGGACTGTTGTGGTCAGTCGTGGGGTTCTGAACCACTGAGAGCTATGGCGGGACGAAGCCTTCCTTCGTTTCTAGGGGCCCGGTTGAATACAGTACAATACAATACCCCAGGTAGTGGGGCCGGCCAGTGTGGCGGTGCGGTTCTAGGCGCTACAGTTTGGAACCGAACGACCGCCACGGTCGCAGGTTCGAATCCTGCCCCGGGCATGGATGTGTGTGCTGTCCTTAGGTTAGTTGGGTTTAAGTAGTTCTAAGTTCTAGGGGACTGATGACCTCAGATGTTAAGTCCCATAGTCCTCAGAGCCATTTGAACCATTTTTGAACCAGGCAGTGGTAATGCTCGTGCAGTGTTCATTCAAAGGTCAACAGTACAGAAAGTTTTGCTGTCTGTTTTACACTGGTATCGGAACAAGACCCAGATGGTGCAGTAACTGAAACCTCATGTTCCACAGAAACAGTCTCAATTTGCTCTTCATTTTCTGGTACGGACAATATTCTGTGAATGAATAGGCACGTTTTACATTACAGGTTGCAGTGCATACACGGAATTGTTGTCGAATCTGGGGTACTGTTCTACCGCATGTTGTGCACTAAGAGCCATTGCGCTCACATACTTTCAGTACGTTCTTCTTTGAAGAGAATACACCTGGCCTGTCAGGTTTACCGTGACGTCTGTACGTTATCGAGACCTCATTGTGCATTACGTGATTGCTCTATTGGAAGAGAGTAACTGTGTGGAAATCACTGTTTTCATGCAAATTGGGACAACACCTCATATAGCTCGCCCGGTGAAAATTCTGCTAAATGCAACCTTCCACGAATGTGTTATCTCCAGAGGGTCTCCAGAGGCATGGTCTACAAGTTCACCTGCATTGAATCCATGTGACTTTTGGCTCTGGAGGTATCTAAAAGAACGCGTTTAGCAGGGATACTGTCAGTCTCTACATGACCTGAAGGCCAGCATACAGGAACACATTGCTCACATTCCAGCGGAACTGCTGCGAGCAACTGTTTGATCAAGTCGTTTTACGGGAGCAGTGCCTTGACGTCTCCGGTGCTCATTGTGCACAAATGGTGTAAGTGGCGGTTAATAATAAAATCAATATTATGCCTTTCTCACTTGTTTGACCTTTCCTGTACGTCTTTCTTGCCTTCACTACGCCGAATTTGCGCCTAGGAACCAAAATCGTAGCTGTTTTCCAGTGTATATGGATTCCTCATTAACGCATTAGAATATCTACCAAATTTCGCTGTCAAACGGTAATTATAGACCACACTGGACCTCTGTGAGTAGTTACATTTTAATTATAATCACCCGGTATGATCTTATCATGTTGGGTGAACCAATGCTGTGAGTGTATTAAACGTGTAATGTTCCTCTTTACATCATCCTTGAGTACCTGCTATAGATTTATTTGATCTTCTGTCTTGCCCCGAGCTAGGTGGCACAGTTTTTGAAATAGCATTCGTGAGAACAGTGGTTGAAATCCTCGTCTGGCAATCCCAGTTTGTCTTTCCTGTGGTTTCCCTAAGTAACTGTAGGCAAAAGCTTCGATGGTTCCTTTGAAGAAGAAATAGACGATTTCCTTTCCTATCATCCATAATGCAAGCTTGTTCTACATATATAAGGACCTCATAATTGACGAGACGTTGAACTCTAAACTCCCTTTTTCTTCTCTTTTAGGAAAATTTACTCTCAGGAACCAGACAACAGCGTAATTGTCCCGTGGCTTGTGGAAAAAGAACAGTCACAGGTTGCAGATCTGTTCTCATGTCCGTAAGAGGTATATGAGATACATCAGATATACTGCATCATGAGGGTCCTATGAAACGTTTCTTTGCCTGCCGGTGTGGCCGTGCGGTTCTAGGCGCTTCAGTCTGGAACCGCGTGACCGCCACGGTCGCAGGTTCGAATCCTGCCTCGGGCATGGATGTGTGTGATGTCCTTAGGTTAGTTAGGTTTAAGTAGTTCTGAGTTCTAGGGGACTGATGACCACAGATGTTAAGTCCCATAGTGCTCAGAGCCATTTGAACCAGTTTTGAAACGTTTCTTTCCTTTCGTCCTTGGAGTTCCGCGACTTCCTGATGTCTCACTCGCTGCCGCGGCTCGAATCCACTGCAAGTGCGGAGCGCGAGACAAATTACGCGACGCACTGATCCACAGAATTACTCAGATAAGTTTGTTGGCAGACCCAGATTAATTCTCTGCACTGCTACAGTGTTAGAAACAGTTTAAAAGACTGGCCCGCAGACAGTGTTAAACTTCCCACCACTGGAAAATCAGTTTTTTAATATCTGTGACTACCTAACTCCTTTGAGGACGATCCGAGATTCGACCACTTGATCGAAATATGTACACTGCTAACTCCTGGCAACTTACACCGATAATTTCCACAAAAAAAAAACAAAATAACAGTTTAAAGGCCAAGATTCTACGCTTAAAGTTACCTCGGAAACAAACAGAATTTGTTGGCTTTAGTTAAAAAAATGGTTCAAATGGCACTATGGGACTTAACATCTATGGTCATCAGTTCTCTAGAACTTAGAACTACTTAAACCTGACTAACCTAAGGACATCACACAACACCCAGTCATCACGAGGCAGAGCAAATCCCTCACCCCGCCGGCTTCAGTTAGAGTTCACAAAGTCCGTGTCGTTGATTAGGCACTGCCGCACAGCTAGCTAATGACTCCACGCTCTGATTTGAAGCCTCTCCCTATCAAGCTGACCAAACCTGCAACATTCGCTTAGAAAGTCGGAAAATATCTTCTTACAAGTGTCATATAGTATGGCGAAATCTCTGAACATTCGGAAGCACAATGTTAACATCAGGTTCGCGGAGGACATACGGTGTCAAGCAAACGATATATCTTCAGAAATTCACTGTGCTATATATGATGGTCATGTATCTAAAATATTCGTAACATCGAGTGAACTGACAGCTTTTACACTGACTGGCATGACTGGTGGAAATTTTACACGGATGGATGTAAAGTTTAAAAAAAATTGAAATAATAAACTTCACAATTAAGTTAATGAATGTCTGATCTGTGGAATGAGTACTGAACTCGAATTGTCGTGTTGCGTGTTGTAAGTTCAAGTGGTGTGCTTACTCTGTGTTATTATTTGCAAAATCTTACACGAATTGATAGGGAATGCAGCTCCCAATACCAATAAAGAAATACAGTCACTGCAAAATGCATTCAGCCCCTTAGGCACTGAATCCTCTGGCCCTGTTCAAGACTGATAACTTTGGTCCCTGTGCACATAACAAATAAATTAAAGTGTACCTCTAGAGTAGCAACGGTGGAACGCGATATATTCTGGTCTCTCACAAGAATACAAATATGCTAGCTACAGGCTCTGCAGTATGCAATGCTGGCCACAATACTTTGAAATGCACATGAAATTCTTTTGGATGATAAGCGAGAAAATTTAAGAAAATCCAACTTCTTTAAAAAATATATGACCTGGATAGGGAGGCGGTACTGATTGTGGTGAATTACTAACACTGATTAGTTTTTTAGAAATATTGTTGCAAGTTAAGTTTGTCTTTTCAAAAACATCTGACAACTGAATTTACATTACTCACAATTGATTCACAAACAATGAGATTTAAACAGCAAGTGTTATCTAACTTCATTAATCCAACATAAACGCAAATCATCAAATTAAATATACCTCTGTTAACAAATCTTAGAAACATTACAAAGTGAAACATTTAACTAGCACTTTTATCAAAACGGTTTACGTACATTCTGGGGTTACTCAACAATTACAAATTATCAACCAACTCATCTATACTATCGCGCTGGCAAAAACAAAAATCGTAATTATTTAACATCTTTACTTCTGCTTCCAAGTTCCACAATATTGACATATCTACATTAATTTAACACTTGGTGGCTTCACACAGCACACCACAAAAATTCCCTACTCCATCGTCTTTCCCTCACAAACAGCTACCTACAACTGTGCGCCAAGCGCTTCCTTACTCCAACACTATAATAATCGCAGACCAGATGCAGTATCTCTGGGTCTGCGATGTAAAGCCTATCAAAGACATACATTGTCTATAAAATCATATTCGGGTGCCATATACAAATGTGTCCCAATATACTTCTTTCATGGTTGCAAAATGTATCTATGCGAGAGCAACATTTTTTGGTGATCAAACAGGGCGTGGACAATTTTTCCTGTTGCCTACTGAAGCGTCGATGTTAACTGCGGAGTTGTACTCCATTCATCAAACTACATTTCAAATAGTCGATTTACAAGTCGACTACGTCCTAATATGTATTCACTCGATGACTGACCGACAGTCTCTTACGTGGGCAACCGAAGAGAAACTGTTAATCCTTTGGCACTCGATATTTTGCGAATCTCAGTCGAGAAAAAGAGCTGCGTCCACAAATTATTGACAAAATTAAGAGAACCGGCATCTGAAGTTGATTGCAGAATGGTCCTGCTGCCGCCAAGGTACATTTCGTGTACGGACCACGGAGATAAGAGAAATTAGATCTATTACGGTGACAGGTAGACAGTGTAGTGTAATAAAGATGCAATGTACTGAATCGACTGTGAGAAAGCTAAGTGGCAAAGACGTTATCTGAGAGACTCTATGATAATTATGTCGTTGACTCGGAATATTACTCTCTCTGTTGTTTACTCGTAACTAAGGGTAACTAGAGTTTTCTGTTCGCTTCTTTCGATGTTGTGTGGAGAATTGTACAAGAGACACAGTAAACCGTTATTATTTCATGAGAACAAAGGTGAGCGTCGCGACCTTTATTAGTATTTTTGGAAGTATTGAAATAGTAGAATTGTTTCAGATTGAATGCGACGTGTACGGGAAGAGACGTGGACAACAGCACTCGAACCTGCAATCTCATGTATGAATAGTTGCTAAAAATATCCAGCCGTCTCTCCCAAGAGTCTTCATATGCGCAACAAACAGAATTTCTTTTAAGAGCACTATCAGAGACAATTTTTTCACGTTATTACGACCCTTTACTGCGAGCATAATACATCGACAACAGACAAACAAAAAATAGACAAACACATAAAAGAATCTACCACAACAGTCGTTTTCCTCGCTCTATGTGCGAGTGGAACACGAAGGGAAATGATTTGCAGTGGTACACCGTACCCTCTGCCGTACGCCATATGATGGTTTTAGTGGTGCAACGTACGCTCCGCCACACAACGTACGGTGGCTAGCGGGGTATGTATGTAGATGTAGACTGTGCCTATTTGCATCTAATATTTCCACAGGGGATATGACAACCCGCACTGATGTTCTGTGTGTCACCGACGGAGCAGCAACACCGACGGTAAGTGCTCCCTGGGCACGCTGAACCTAGTGTCAGTATTCATGTCGCACATGTGTCATTGTTGCCAGAGCATCTTAAAGTGTAAAAAGTGCTGCCATACCGCATGACGTCTCGCTGATGTCGAAATTCTCTTAAAGTCTGGACGTGAGCGTTAAAACACATTTTTCATGTTTGACTACGGATTAATCTTAAGTTGGACTAAGCGAATTATACAAATATTTATCGACACATTATTTAATATATCATCCACATGTTTAGTTGTACACCGCATAAGTGGTCAGAGATACGGATACATTTTCTAACCGCATCAAGCTTACATTATCAGCTCTCAAATCAAAGGTACACCTGTTTACCTCTAGACGGAAAACTTTCTTGAATTCGTTGCTGTGCCTTGGCACGTACAATTTTCAGTTTATTCTTCATTAATTTTACTTGCTCTTCAACTAGATAGAAGATTCTTTTAGGCGTATCTGAAAAGTAGAGCCGGCCGGAGTGGACGAGCAGTTCTAGGCGCTACAGTCTGGAACCGCGCGACCGCTATGGTCGCACGTTCTAATCCTGCCTCGGGCATGGATGTGTGTGATATACCTTAGGTTAGTTAGGTTTAAGTAGTTCTAAGTTCTAGGGGACTGATGACCTCAGCAGTTAAGTCCCATTGTGCTCAGAGCCATTTGAACCATTTGAAAAGTACAGCGGAATGAAGACTGTTTCTATGAGTTTAAATAGTGGTTCTGACCTATTTGAAACACATCATCTTTGAATGTACACACTATGAATGTAGTTAACTGAGTTTTACACTTTTTCTCCGCTATGAGATCATCCCTTGAGTAGAACACTCGCTCAGGTGTCGATCGAATTTGTGTGCAGTTGCCCGCGAGTGGAGATCTGTCTAGTGCTGCGCTTAGCCCGTATTACACAGAAGGAATGGATGGAAATTGGAGAACGTGTGCAGTGAGAAGATAGAGAAGCTGCATAGAGAGCGAAATTTCCGAGATACACAAAGTTAGTCATTCTACTTAACTACTCTATGGAATTGAAAAAAAAAATGACTGAGCACTATGGGACTTAACTTCTGAGGTCATCAGTCCCCTAGAACATGGAACTACTTAAACCTAACTAACCTGAAGACATTACACACATCCATGCCCGAGGCAGGATTCGAACCTACGACCGTAGCGGTCGCGCGGTTCCAGACTGTAGCGCCTAGAACCGCTCGGCTACTCCGGCCGGCTATGGAATTGAAGACTTAAGCATTTGCATTCGAAGCATTCAATCCACAAAGTAAACCGTAAGTCTGAAATGATTTCTAAATTAACTTGAAGTCATTATACGTAGAGCGACAGAAAGAGAGTGGAATGTAACATGAACTTGACGCTGCTGTGGCGGCCGAGGTCAGCGCGTTGAGTTCTCTGAACATCCTATTTATACTGCTGCTCAAGTTGATGGAACCAGGAAGCAAGGGAATTCCCTCGGGGTCCAGAAATATCAGACACATCTAGAACACGGGGAGGAGCTACGGCAGACCGTTCGTGGAGGGACCGTCATTCTAGCGTGAAGAGCAGGCTCCCTCGTACGCCTACGCCTACGCCTGAAAATTTACAGCACCGCATAGCTTATTAGAACACGAAGAGAGACAGAGAGTATTTCACTCTTTATGAACTACGACAGTAACATTCATTCCCAGACTGTTTCAGATGATAGAGTTACGAGTGAAGAAGTTTTACCTGAAGAAAGCTGCAAAAATATTGAGTTAGAACTTGATAAAATTTCAAAGTACTACGGAGATTCACAGTTTGCTTTAAAGAAATAGAAATGTTAAATTGTGCACTTCAGACACATCAGATATTTAGAACGGGGCTTTGAACTGCGCCCCTCCCGAAAGTGACCCCAGCACCGTAATATTCACAGGCCAAAAACATACTGTCTGTATAGGGAGAAGTACTTCCTGCTTCGAACACGTGCCCGATCCAACAGCTGACATCTGTTAATGCCTTGCCTTTCAATTACTGCTCCTCATGCTTTCTCGTTTCTATTTCCGAAAACTAAGAGAGCATCCGCCCATAAACAATGAGACATCCAGCTGAGGAAAGTGACACTGTACACTATACATCAGAGATAGCTGAGTGAGTGTGGGGTGCACACAAGGTCTTTTCTTTTTTAGGATTAGGCGAATCTCAAGCCCGTCTAGATAACGATAGCTGTAGGAAGCCCACAAGTATCAGTGTAAGACCCAAAGAAATGACTCCCACAGGTGGGAGTATTAAAATCCTGGAGGTTAACTACCGAAGTATTCGCAATAAAGTGCCATAGTTTGAGGCGTTCTAAAGTACTGAAGCATATATGACACTAGGCAAGGA
The DNA here is from genome assembly GCF_023897955.1 of Schistocerca gregaria. Taxonomy (NCBI): domain Eukaryota; kingdom Metazoa; phylum Arthropoda; class Insecta; order Orthoptera; family Acrididae; genus Schistocerca; species Schistocerca gregaria. The sequence continues at coordinate 137,303,328 of NC_064931.1, read as the reverse complement.
AAGCTGGTTAAAACCCGAAGCTGGCAGTAGTGAGATCTTCGAAGAAAATTTAAGAGTATACCGAAAGGATGAGAAAATGGGTAATGGAGGTGCTGTGTTTGTCGCAGTAGAAAATAAGCTCAAATCCAGCGAGATAGAAATTGAAGCTGCATGTGAGATTTTTTGGACAAGACTCAGTATTAAGAGTGGGCATCAAAGTTGTAATAGCTTCCTTCTCTCGACCAACTGACTCACCTCCTGATGTAACAGAAAACATATAAAAAAATCTTATATCGCTTGTACATAAGGTCCCTAATCATAATATAATCATTGAGCGAAACTTTAATCATCCGACAATCAACTGGCATAATTATGGTTTTGTTAGTGGTGGGTGTGACAAGACATCCTGCGAAACTTTAGTAAATGCCTTCTCTGAAAACTACCTAGAACAAATAGTTCAAAACCCTACTCGTGATGGAAATATATTACATTCAGTAGCAAGAAAGAGACCTGAATCCTTTGCGGAAGTCCACATCGCAAGTGGTACCATTGGCCACGAGTCATTTATAGCAACAATTAATATCAAAGTACAAAGGGCAACTAAAACAACCATAGAGATTTGTATGTTCAGCAAACTAGACAGAGAATCACTAGTGTCAAATCTCAATGAGGAAGTGAAACATTTAGCTTACGGCAGGTGCATGTAGAGGAACTGTGGCTCAAGTTTAATTTTATAGTTGATGATGTTCAAATGTTTGAGAAAAATCTTATGGGACATAACTGCTAAGGTCATCAGTCCCTAAGCTTACACACTACTTAACCTAAATTATGCTAAGGACAAACACACACACCCATGCCCGAGGGAGGACTCGAACCTCCGCCGGGAACAGCCGCACAGTACATGACTGCAGCGCCTAAGACCGTTCGGCAGTTGACTATGCTCTCGACAGATATGCTCCCAGTAGAACAATTTGCAGAGAGATCCTTCATGGTATTCAGTCACTGTAAAGAAACTCCTAAAGAAACAGAGACTACTGTACGATGGGTATAAAACAAAGCGTAGAGTTAAGGATAAAGAGATGTTGCATGAAACATGTTTGGCAGCATAGAGAGAAACATGTGAAGCCTTCAAAACTTACCGTAGTAGAATGTTGTCGAATGATCTTTAATGAAACTCAAAAAAAGTTTGGTCGTATGCTAAGGCTGATAGTGGCACTGAAGTTAACGTCGAGTCAATCATCGGCAAGGCAGGAACTGTAACTGAGAGTAGCAAAGCAAAAGCAGAAATGCTTAACTCTATTTCCAAATGTTCTTCGCAAAGTGAAACCTACGAGTACGCCCAGTTTAATTCTCGTGCCACTGAGAAGATGAGTGAAATAGATATTAGTGTTGTGAATTCAGAAACAACTGAAATCCTTGAAACTGAACAAATCCCCAGGATCTGATGGAATCCCTATCAGATTCCACATCCAATTTGCAGCCGAGTTAGCCCCTCTGTTAACTATAATCTACCACAGATCTCTCGAACACAAAAAATGTGCCCACTAGCTGGAAGAAAGCAAACGTCACACTTGTCTGTAAGCAGGGTAGCAACGTGAGCCACAAAAATATCTTCCAATATCCTTGACATCCATTTCTTGTAGAATTTCAGAAGATATTCTGAGCTCCAACATAATCAGGTACCTCGAACAGAACGACCGCCTCCGTGCCAACCAGCATGCATTTCGAAAACATAAATCATGTGAAACCCAAGTCGCTCTTTTCTCACGTGACATCCTGAAAGCCATGGAGGACAGGTACACGCAAAACTCCTCGAGTTCCGAATAGCATTTAGCTCGTTGTCAGTTCCACACTTACAGTTATTATCAAATGTTGGATCGTATGGGGTGTCAAACGAAATTTGTAACTGGACTGAGGACTTATTGGTAGGTACGACGCAGCATGTTATCGTGGATGGACAGTCGTCGACAGACGTGGAAGTAATTTCGGGTGAGCCCCAGGGAAGTGCGTTGGGTCCTTACTGTTCGTGTTGTATATTAATGATCTTGGAGACAATATTAATAGTAACTGCAGATCTGAACGAAGCTGTAGACATACTCACCTAGACCTTGATAAAATTTAAAAGTGGTGCAAAGCTTATCAACTTGCTTTAAATGTTCAGCAATGTAAAACTATACGCTTCATAAAACGAAAAAAACATAATATGCTATTAATATAATATCAGTGAGTCACAGATGTCATCCGTAAACTCATACAAGTACTTTGGTGTAACACTTAGTAGGGTCGATGAATGGAACGTTCACACAGGCTCAGTCGTGGGTAAAGGAGAAGAAAGACTTCTGTTTATTGGTAGAATGCTAGGGAAATGCCATCAGTCTACAAAGAAGGTCGCCTTCAAATCATACGTGCGACAAGTCCTAGAATATTGTTCAAGTGTGTAGGACCCGTACCAAATAGGACTGTCAGAGGATACTGAACGTATACAGAGAAGGGCGGCGCGGACGGTAACAGGTTTGTGTGACCTACGAGAGAGGATCACACGGATGATGAAAGTACTGAACTGGCAGACTCTTCAAGATAGACAGAAACTATCCCGCGAAAATCTACTAACGAAGTTTGTAGAACCTCTTTAAATGGTGACTCTAGGAATATACTGCATATCGCTTCCATAGGGTTCGTGAGGACAAGATTAGATCAACTATACAACACACAGAAACATTTAGACAATCGTTCTTCCCGTGCTCCATACGAGAATGGAACAGGTAAAAGCCCTAATAACTGGTACACTGGGGCGTACCCTCTGTCATACACTTCACAGTGTTTCGCAGAGTATAGATGGAGAAGTAGACGAAAAGAGACTAGCGGTATTCACCACAAGCCTTCAACATAAGACTTTTCTGCAAGGTGTAGTGTATTGCGATTAGATCTGATCACTATTTGCTCCTCTTAAATTACATTCTGTACAAAGGTTGTACTGTGATGTAGGAGTAGTCAACGAATAGAATAATATATGGACAGAAAGAGAAAAAAATCAATATTGGAAGCTTTATAAATACAAGATTCTCGTACATGATATTACATTCACGGTTTCGGGAAAAACAAGGATACTGAAAACAACACACATCCAAGATATACAAGATTACATAAATTATCACAAAAATTACATCACTTATAATATAATTTTTTACATAAATTATAGCTCTAAAAAGCCATTTAAATTATGTACAGTATGAGTTATGAAGAATTGTTTCAGTTTTCTCTTGAATACATGAGTATCTTTACAATCTTTTATTGCATTTAGTGGGAGCTAATTTTACATTCTTATACCACACTAGGTAATTCCTTTTTGTACAGTATTGAGAGTTACTGAGTCTTGGTGAAGGATTTACTTCTGTCTTGTGTCATAATTGTGAATGTCACAGTTAGTGCGGAAAAGCATTTTATTGCTGATTACAAATATCGTCAGTGAGTAATATATTTATCTCTGAGTGCCAGTCTCCGAAGTGTCTTGAACAGGTCCTACAGGATGTCCGATTTGTAACACCACACACCAACCTTTCTCATTTCTCACTTATAAATTTTTTTTCCATTTTTGCAGCCTTTCGCCATAATATTATATTATATGAGGTCAGAGAGTCGAAATATATGAAACATGACAACATTGTTATTTCCCTGTCAAGAACGGGCTACATAGATCTTAGGCAAAGCATGCTGAGCTTAGGTTTTTGAGCAGGTAACCACTGTGGTCGTTCTATCTTAATTAATTATTCATTTGTATCCCTAGTTTCTGGAAACATCCCCCAGGCTGTGGCTAAGCCATGTCTCCGCAATATCCTTTCTTTCAGGAGTGCTAGTTCTGCATGGTTCGCAGGAGAGCTTCTGTAAAGTTTGGAAGGTAGGAGACGAGGTACTGGCAGAAGTAAAGCTGTGAGTACCGGGTGTGAGTCGTGCTTCGGTAGCTCAGTTGGTAGAGCACTTGCCCGCAAAAGGCATAGGTCCCGAGTTCGAGTCTCGGTCGGGCGCACAGTTTTAATCTGCCAGGAAGTTTCATATCAGCGCACACTCCGCTGCAGAGTGAAAATCTCATTCTGGTCGCATCCTTGTTTGGCGACATCGCGGTGAATGCACATTGGAAGCGTGTATTCGTCATCGCCGTACTGGCGTATCACCAGGCGTGATGGTATGGAGTGCCTTTGGTTACACGTCTCGGTCACCTCTTGTTCGCATTGAAGACACTTTGAACAGTGGACGTTACATCTGAGATGTGTTACGACCCGTGGCTCTACCCTTCATTCGATCCCTGCGAAACCTACATTTCAGCACGGTTATGCACGACCGCATGTTATAGGTCCTGTACGGGTCTTTCTGGATACAGAAAATGTTCGACTGCTCCTCTGGCTAGCACGTTCTCCAGATCTCTCACCAATTGAAAACGTCTAGTCAATGGTGGCTGAGCAACTGGCTCGTCACAATACTCCAATCACTACTCTTGATGAACTGTGATATCGTGTTGAAGCTGCATTGGCAGCTGTTCCTGTACACACCATCCAATCTCTGTTTGACTCAATGCCCAGGAGTATCAAGACCGTTATTACGGCCAGAGGTGGTTGTTCAGGGTACTGATTTCTTAGGATCTATGTACCCAAATTGCGTGAAAATGTAATCACATGTCAGTTATAGTATAATATATTTGCCCAATGAATACCCGTTTATCATCTGCATTTCTTTTTGGTGTAGCAATTTTAGTGGCCAGTAGTGTATTTATTGAACTACCGAACTCGTGATATTCAGACGGAGCCATCTCGAGAGGCCCTGCAGGGTGCGGGAGGTGTTATACTATTAATTTCTGTTAAAAGTTTAGCAACTGCTGATCTGTGGTATGTAAACTCTTATTTAAATGGTATTATTTTAAGGACATTGGTTTTAGTCATTAGGCAAGCTCTTTTACGAGCTTTTTTCCTAATAGAAACACCCAATTTCGTTTTCTTCAGTAAATATAAGTCAATTATGCATATTGTGGCATTATGTCTTAACACGTACGCTTCAGTAGATGAGTTTACATGGAGCAACTGGAATTGCTTAACTCATTAAAGACATCTGGACAACAACAACAAAAATGGTTTGTAGAACATCCACACATGAGGATCATGATGACTGACTTAAAAATCTGCTTCATATGTAGCTAACGTACCTTTGTACTGTACGACTAGTTTCGGAGGCTTTAGAGTTCCATTATCAGGCGGCGCCCCAAGAAACGTTAATTCATGCATATATGACGAGCTGGGGAGTTAATCGCAAACTCACGCGTACGTGAAATGTGGGACTGTTACAGCATCACATAGGCGTGATTTTAATCCCTTGCGATACATTGGCCTGCCTATTGTAGACCCGGGACTTAAAAATTCATTGGTTGGCACATGGAGTTAAGACTGTAAGATCTCCGAATCTAGTCGTGGCGTAAAATGATACATTAGCTACAAATGAGGTAGATTTTTAATTAAGTTAAAATATATACAATGTGTTCAATTAATGTTTTCGGTATGAATGCTGCAGCATATCTACCAATACTTTTCAAAACGCTTCGCGAGGCAATAGGATTTTCCGGTGCTCATACTTTCGGTTCTGTTGGTGGAAAAAGATAGGGTGAAGTGTTTCGGACAGCGCTTGGGCTAGGAACCATTTGTATATCCAACAGATGAACGCTGTTAGTGTCACTACCCTACATGATAGGGTCAAAGTATGAATATTACAAATTTTCTCCGACTGAGGCAAATGGAGCTAATCGGTTTGTTGTTTTTGAATTTGATGTGGTCAACGGTAGGCTTGATGGTACATACGGAGGTACCATTAGTTCCTCGGAGAACCCCAAAAAAGCGTTTTTTAAATATTCTTTCTCCGTGACTAGCGGACCAAAACCCAGCCGTGGTTCCAAGATGCATCTGCAGAGCAACTAGTTGCAATTTTTACGATATATTCCCAAGATCCCTATCTCGAGCTACCTTGAAAAATTTACTTGATATATTTATCCATTTCCATGATACAGAGGTTCAAAGTCACCATTCTTGTGCACGTAAAATGCGCACATGAAATCCGGTGTGGGGCGAAAAAGTAGTTTATAAAGTGACGAAGCACGGAGGAATACGGCGTAATTTGTCTCCGTTATCAACAAAAAGGTTATGGGAACTCCACGGTGTAGTACTGAACCACGCGCAAGATTTCTATACACAATCCGATCTGAGGTGTAAAATTAATTTTGCATTATTGCAGTTTGGCATAAGTAATCTATCAAAATTTCACTGACCCATCATGTTCTTTTCGTATGAGTGACATGCCCTGTATCGGCAAGGTAAAGAAGGGGACTAGAAGAAAAATGCTCCTATCGGAGCACAAAAAATGCAAATACACTCCACTGTATTAAAAGACTCCGATTGACAAGTTCCTGTTTATTTGACGTCTAGTGTCACCATTTATCAAATATGATACAGTCAGGCGATATTTTTTCTCTCAGTCAGAAACACTGTTTTGAGTTGACAGCCATATGTATCACGTACTACATAGTCTGCGCTTCATGCTCGTCATTTTTTCAAGTTTCTCGAGGCACAAGAAGGTGGCAGCACCTACGGGAAGAACAGCATTTGCGCGGGAACGAAGATGCGTGTCATAGAAAAGGTAAGAAACAGAAATAACATTACTTACGAGGAATAATCATAACTATAAGGAAAAATCTTCTGTTTACTTCTATGCTGGTTTCCGAATATGACTGGAACCAGTCATTCCTTACGTCCCTTATCACAAAGAATTGTATCTTTTTTAGAAGATTCCAATTAGTGGAGAAAACAGTTAATCAGTGACCGTAATTTGTGAATTTTAGACTTCAGTCAGGTTTCGATACCACTAAGGGTATCTTCCTCAGAAGAACAAAGTATTACCTAAAAAAATTATATGGCTCCTATTTATGAATATGATACGATAATTCCTAATTTGAGAATAAAAACTGTTACTTACTTGGGTTACATTATGTAGAACGTATTCCATTCATCAAAAGCTGAGATTATCACGTCGTTTAGAGACAATGTGGATAAAATATCCATTAAAACAGGTATGGCTATTGACCAGACAAAGATCAAAGTAAGCACGTAGCAAATGACTACAGCACTTGTGCTTACGTAGACTGGCATCGAGTACTCGACAGTTATAGAGGGTATTAATAAAATGTGTCGAATACTTAGAGAGGTGGTATTACCCATCAAAACCAGAAAAAAATGTCCAACAGAGATGGGCTTATTAAATGCATACCTCAAGAGTTACTACACATTTTTCTTGTTTTGGTCTGCACTATCTTCTTCCAAAATATGGAAAGCAAAGAGCTTGCAGAATAAGATATGTGTTTCACAGTATCGAAGAAGCACAAGTACTCTTAGCTCTTAAGGTACTTATTTGGAGCCCATGTTTATTTGACTTTTTTCTTGTTTTTATGGGTACTATTACCTCCCAAAATATTCAACACTTTTTCTGACACCATTTATAACATTTAACTTTTCTTGCAGCGAGATGCCATCGTAACATGCAAAATAGTAATCAAGTTGCTACCAATGTGTAAAACAGCAATGGAATAAAAAACGGATACAATTATTAAGTGCTACAAAATCCCAAATTGGATTAACTACGGAATTCTTCCGCATTATGGAGGTAATAAAAAACTGTATTAATATGAAGGCATAATTATCATTTTTCCCTAGTGAAAAATGTACAAGAAAATTTTAATCTTTAAAAAAGACTTGCAGGAAGTTATAGTGCCCTCTTGTGATTGGCTGCGTACTTATTAATTGGAAATTTACTCACAGTCGTTGCTAACGGCAACGTTCAAAATTGTTTTTTTGAAAGAGTTTTATTGTCAATGGTGCACAAAGGTTCCGCATCTGCATCTCTGCTCAGCAAGCCAACTTGAGATATATGACGGAAAGTACTTCTATTACCAATGTCTTCCCGCCTTTTCGAGTTACATTCAAGGAAGAACGGTTGTCGTCTGAGTTCTAATATCTCTAGTTTCCTCGTTGTCATTTCTCAAGAAGTATGTCGGAGGAAGTAGATTGTTTAACGTTGAAATTCCGAGAGTGCAACATGTACTTTTACCCAAATCTGTCTCGCGAAATGACTACGAAGATAAAAATTAGAGAAATTAGAGCTGATACGGAGGTTTATAGACAGCCGTTCTTCCCACGCGCCATTCGCGAATGGAACGGGGGAGGGAGACAAATTATAGTTGTATCAGATGTACTCTCCACTACACTCGATAAAGGGACTTATCGAGAATAGATGTAAACGTGAAAATTGATAAAACGTACTAAGAGTGTACGGGGTATTTCAGCGAGTAAAATGTTTCTTCATCCTTAAAATTCAGAGAAAAGTCGGTGGAAATGTGCGTTATTTCTAGCGTCTGTATCCTTATAGAAAGAGAAACACGGAAAGTAATCAGCTATGGCCGAGTCTAAGTGAGCATCGTGGTATTCGGCTGACGCGATCAAGAACGTCACAGCAAAACTAGTTCTGGAATGATTTGAGTCCAGTATCTCCCAAATGAAAGTCCAAAAAGTAAGAGTGAAATAATAATAGGCCGTGTCAAACGTAATTAATATTTTGAGTACTTTAATGCAGATGATATCTCTTAGACGTTTTTCGAATTAGCGAAATTTTTTTTCGTCCAAGTACCCTCTCTCATTCCTGAAATTCTAACCTCGTTTCTCCGTACTGGTTCGTGTCAAGCTGCGACCACCTGATAGTTTACCATTCCTGAAGAAGACGTAGCGAAGATCTTTACAACACTTTTTATAGAAGCTGAGATGAAGCGGCAGAGCATAACGTTAACAGACAGAAAAGAAATGAAATTCCAATGGCAATCTGACGTTCCCGAAGTTCTTCTCGGGCAAAAAGGCTAGAGAAAGCCTGTGACGAAGGAGACTGTTGAGTAGGTAGAAGAAATACTGAGTCACGTGAGCTCGAAGTGAGTTTTCTATCATTCATCTTTCTCAGTCTCGTACCCCGTATCGTATCTCTCTCCCTCTTTCTTTCCGTCTCTCTCTCTCTCTCTCTCTCTCTCTCTCTCTCTCTCTGTATTCCTTTCTTTATCGAGTATATTCTTGCACCCGAAATTAAAACAGTCGTAATAAACTCCAAACTCAAAGGCCAGTTTTAACCTGACAGTACATTCATCGTGCATACAAAAAGAGACATAGGCTTCCTGTGTTCTGATTCTGCTTTGACCTCGGCGGACGCAAATATATGAGGTATCTAAATGGATGTTCTATTCCAAGGTCTGTTTATTATTGAGACTTCTGCGTTAACGGTCTCCGCTGCAGGTATTTTCATCATGTTATGGGTTAGAAGAAAGTGCTAATTGAAGGTTAATTTTATTTGTTTGTATCTTGCTAATTTCAATTAGGCTGTTATTGCTGTTATCTTTTATTTCAATACTTGATTATGTATTTAGAGCTTGTTATATCCATATTTAGGCATGTTTGCATATAGATTCCAAGTTATGTGAAAATACCACAAAAGCAAAATGTTTGAAAATCAAAGCAGAAAGTGGTGTGCTTTATTTGATATTCAGAGAGTGTGATTCAGGGCCATATGCACTACAGTATCCAATGTAAATATATTTTCATACTTCCAACTCAGGATGTGTTCATAATGACACGACGTGGTCCTTGAAGAGCTACAGCAGCAACAGCAACCATTTTCTTTCTCACTGCTACGTCATCAAAAGAAATATTGTTATGTATATATGCCATAATTTCATGGTTAATCGTACTTTACTTAAGTAAACTGATAGTGGAAAAGCTACAGATAAATGATAGCAATTTAATGTAATTATTATTATTGTGTGCGTATGGACCCTGTCGGATCACGCGTTATATTTATTATTCGCCTTTCTAATAGCCCATATAGCTTTCATTGTTTCGCTATGTGCTTATGTGCTTTGTTCTTTTCTTCTGCCCACTTGGTCCCTGATCTTTAAGGACTTCATTCTCTGGCTTTACTACTCATCTGTTTGCCTTCTGGCGGTAAAGTTTCCTGTCTAGTATGTCCGATGTTCCTATCTGTGACTTTTCCAAGTCATATTTGACTTCTTCAATGCATGGAAAGTTCTTCAGTTTTGCAGTGTATGTCAAAATATTGTGAATTAACCTTAAAGATGGGAGTCTATAAATGTGTCCATAGAATTTCAGCCTTCGTTTCCTGATATCTGCGGCAAGGTTGGACAGTTCTTCTGTTGCTTTGGGCGATTTGAGTCACTACCCCTCTTCTGTTTTATCTGGTCTCAGTAGTATTTTCAACATGATCTTTCTTTCCTGCTTCAAGATGTTCTTCAGATCACCTTTTCTATTAAGTACCAAGGTTTCGTTCACGTACAGCACTTCAGGTTCAATCACTGTATTATAATGTTTGATCTTTTTATGAATGAACATACATTTCTTGTTGTAGATTTCACGCGTACTCCCATATGCTCGTTTGAGCTTTTGTAACCTAACTTTCTGTGCTTCCTTTTCCAGCCCTAATGGTTCTATGATCTCACCGAGATATCTGAAGTATGGAACTTGTTTGATCTGCCCGTATTTTGAGTTCAGTTCCTGAATGTTGAATTTAGTGCAAATGAACTTCGTCTTCTCGAATGAAAGCTAAACAACTGACCTTGATGTCAAGATTCTTTCGTTCGAGGTGACTGGGTTTCCAGTGGTCCTGGATTTTAAATTCTTTCTCCCATTCTCGGATGATTTAATCCAGAACAATGCTGAATGTAATTAATGTAATTATTATATTGCAGAAAAAGACACAAATGTGATGTAGTCCTGTCAAGTGTTTTATGTGTCTATGATTCTATCTGCAATTCTACGTGACTTGGCGACCTGCTGCCTTGCTGTAGGAAAGAAATGAAATAGAAAGTACATCGAAACACAGTGAAAACTAAAAGAGGATACGTTCAGTCCTTGCAGGAAGCGGGAATGTTTAATGAGATGAAACAAGAAAACGAGAGATGCCAGCCACGAGTTTCGTAATACGAAAATACAGAGACAGGGGCCGAAAGACCAGTGGAGTCGCGATGCTGGATTCTCACGGTGCAAAGGATGAGTCGCTAACTATTGCCACCAAGAACAATTCCGAAAGTATAATAGTAGCTGAAACGTTTATGGAACAAAAATTGTGTGGGACAACGGGGGCCATAATATGACGTTGTTTTTTTTTTTTTTTTTTGCTAGACAGGGTCACGTCAGAGATGTGAAGGTCAACATCTTTTTTTTTTTGATGGGATGCTATAGTTAGGTATTTATTTTCTGATAGCGGCTATCGAGACGAATCCAGTGATATGTGACAGTAAGGTCTTTGAAGGTCCAAGAAGGTCGAAAAGGTGGCATGAACGTCCATTCACAGGAGGTGTTCGAAATGACGACCATTAATATCAGTGCAGTGCTACAATCTTCTAATTACGGATTGACTGGTATTCCTTATCACATCGGCACATATCGAAACACATCCTCTGACAATTCTCTCTCGTGTGTCGTGCAAAAAGGAAATATTCGCCAAACAAGGCGTATCCATCTAACTTGCCATTGAGATGTGAACGCCATTCGACGGTTTTGCAATACAACACTAATACACCCGGTACGATTTGTGTCGTCGAATCAAGTGAATGTGAAAGATGTATTCCTTCGAAGAACAAACCGATATGATTCTGATTTACGGAGAACGCCAACGAAATTCCGTGAGAGCTGGAGATTTATACGCTGAAAGATATCCTCAACGTACTCACCCTACACGCCGTACATTTAAATATGTATATGATAAATTGAGAGCAATGGGATCTTCAACGCATCGGAAACGTATCCGACAAAGGAAAGTTATTAACGAGTAAACGGAAATTGGTACTCTTGCCACTGTGGTTCGAGATCCTTGTGTTAGTTCGCATCAAATAGCAAGGGAATCTGGCATGAGCCAGAGTAGTGTTGTTCGTGTTCTGCATCGCCATAAATATCATCCTTATCATATCAGTTTCCACCAAGCATTAACTGGTACGGATTGTATGTGTCGCACTGAATTCTGCCCATTGGCTGAACTTCAGATTCAGAGGGATGACACATTCATTAATTTGAGTTTATTTGCTGACGAGGCTACATTCACGAACCATGGAAATGTTAATTTGCATAACATGTATTATTGGGCAACTGAAAATCCATCTTGGCTGCGGAAAGCTGCATACCAAAAACCGTGGCCAGTGAATGTATGGTGTAGAATTCTAGAGGACGGAATCATATGCTCCTATTTCATCGAAGGAAATCTTAATGATAGGACGTTCACCACATTCCTGAAACAAACATGAGTTCTGTTATTGGAAGAAATACCTTCAGGAAAGAGGAACAGAATGTGGTATCACCACGATGGGTGTCCAGCACATTTTTTTCTGATGGCTAGAAATGAGTTGGATTGGACGCAGAGGAGGTGTGTCTTGGCCGGCTCGTTCGCCGGACATGATGCCTCTGGATTTTTTCTTGTGGGGCTTCGTAAGAGAAATCGTTTATAAAGACATTCCAACTACACCTGGAGATATGCGAGAGAAATTGCCAGAGCATGTGTTTCGATAAGTGCCGATGTGATAAGGAATGCCTCTCAATCCGTTATAAGATGATTGCAGCACTGCATTGATATCAATGATCATCACTTCGAACACCTTCTGTAGATGGACGTTCACGCCACCTTTGTGACCTTCGCTGACCTTCAAAGACCTTACTGTTACACATCATTGGACTCGTCTCGATAGCCGCTATCAGAAAATAAGTAGCAAGCTATTGCATCCCATTTAAAAAAAACAGAGTTGACTTTCATATCTCTGACGCGACCCCACCTAGCAACAAAAAACCAACGTCATATTATGGCCCCCGTTGTCCCAAGCAACTTTTGCCCTACTAACATTTCAGCTCGTATCATACTTTCGCAGTTATTCTTGGTGGCAATAGTTAGTGACTCACCCTGTATAACGAATCTTCCTCACCTAACTCTACGACTTAACACAACCTAACCTAAGTACTGACTGCAAGGTGATAATGTCCAGGATTAACAAGAAAAAAGGGCTGGAGAGCAGATCTCCATATTATTTGTAAATTCAGACGCTGCACCACAGTGAACGTCCGCATCTAGCAAGAAGCTTCCGGCAGGCAAAATGATAGGAAGTGTAGGCGGTACCGGAGCCGATGCCTCAGCCCAGCGGGGCAGCACGGTCTTTCATTTATTATTATTATTTAATTTATGGGATTTCGGAGAGTGCTCGTACAGCCATCTCGACACAGGGAAATGTTACATTACAATTTGTTTTTACAATTCATGGTACACAGTATTTTAAGTCATACCCTGGTTCGAAGTTTCATAGAATTAACAATGGTCTGATTTGACATAAAACAAGTTTTACAATCAGAATGTACTAAAGCGAGTAAGTAAGGCGAAAATGGAACTTACGATACACGCTGCTACTATACAATAAGAAATCTTCTGGGAGAACAATAAGAAATGATAAATCGCCGTTAGTACGCATTTGGGATATTTCCAATTCAGTCCATATAATGACCGTATATCTAAATTAACAGTAAAATGCTCTTTGTATGTCCTGTGAGTATTGTTTCAATAGCTGCGAATAGAGAACAGAATATTTCTGCAGGACTATAAATGCCATGTAGACAGAACAGGAGAACACTTTCCAAGAACCAGTGATCTGTATTACAGCCACATGCATAGGTACACCGGTATTCAGTCACACACATGTAGAAGGTTCGTAGTCACATACCATTACAGCGTGAGCTTTCCACATTCTGCAGAGTGTCAGATGGGGATATAGTTTGTTAATTGAGTTTTTCCTCTTCCCTTGGCATTCTAACTGCCAATAGCAGTAGGTTAGCAACGCAGGAAGCTATATCTTGATGCTGGCACTGTTAACGAAATTAGCTTACACGTTGCTATATCGTTGGGTGCTAACAATCTTTGGAGGCAGCTAGGAAACTGACGACGAAAATCCTGAAGATTACTTGCAATTACATTTATGTGGTGCGTGTTCCGAGGATATTGTGGAACTATATGGTTTGGATCTTCTTCTTCTCCGCGAACACACAGAGCGAAGGCGCTTAGCTTGAGCCGATACAGGTATTCGTTGAATATCCGACGATTAAATTACAACCGAGCTATAGCACGGTTTATTCTTGCTCATGCTGGGACACCTGTTTGGGTGCCAGCCCTCCCAATAAGGGGGGAATTAGTGATCCTCTGCGACGATGCGGTTTGAACTTAAATTCAAATGTAGCGGCCTAGAACTTTACAGACTTTCGCCATCTCGAGTACTATCTAAATTTAATTAAATGGTGACTTGGAAATTATTTTGCGCCCTCCATTCGATGACCCTCCATGCACGGAAGCCATTGGCAGGGAAAAATTAATCTAATTACAGAACTGATTGATTATTTTTAAGACTTTTTCATTAATGGTCCTTCCGGTCTGGTTTGTTGGTTGATTGGTTGCTTGGTTCATTTGGGGAGGCGACCAAACAGCAAGGTCATCGGTCCCATTGAATTAGAGAAGGATTGGGAAGGAAGTTACCAGTGCCCTTTCAAAGGGACCATCCAGTCATTTGCCTGAAGAAACTTAGGGAAATCACGAAAAACCTAAATCAGGATGGCTGGACGAAGGTTTAAACTGTCGTCCTCCCGAATGCGAGTCCAGTATGCTAACCACTGTGCCACCTCGCTCGGTCCTTCCGGTCTAGAGTATATATCAGTGAACTCCGAATTTGCCAGGCAAACGCAAGTCTTTAATTGAAACCATGAAATTAATTTTATTTGGCTGTCTTTCTTTCTGATACGTACTGACCCGGACAGCCGTTTCAGAGGCGCCATGCATGTTTTATGCCTTCAAAAGAGTCTCGGTGTTATAGATTAACATCAATCGTAATGTGTATCTTTGCAATAGAATACAAGTACGTATTTCCTAAATGATATGGTCGCTCGGATTAAAGTACACTAAAAAAATGAAGGTTAATATTTAGTGTCCCGACATGGTAGTCACTTGAAATGCAGCAAAAACGATGCAAATTGGCCGTGTCTCTATTGAAGGAATCATACAAACATTTTCATGAGATGATTCGGGCAAATGCAGAAAATCTAAATCTGGATAGCTATACAGGTATTTTGGACACTCGTTCGGAACTAAGTGGCACAAGATAAAAATTTGAAATGCTTTTGTCACAAGCAAAAAGTGAATTAACGTCAGATTAGCACAGTTTCTCGTTGGAGTTGGGTGCATCTACATCAGTATCTAGTAACATATCTCGTAACGCTATTGAACGGTTTTGTTAACCGGTGATAGGTTGCAATACCAAGCAAGTAAAGTGCCTCATAGCAATAGTTTCCAGTAAGATGAACTTTATATCAAACATCTATTATTGTTCTTGTTTCATTTGTTACACACCAACCTATCTAAGGCAACTACCCTCAGTCCAACGGAGGATGGATGCTGGGCTGTTTAATAGCCTTCAGGCAAAATAACTACGCTGATTCTTGAGTACTGCATCCGGTCGACCGTGCTTGCATTACTGTGAACTGTTGTGTCCTTCCTGGAATCCTCTAAACAGCCATCAATTGCCACTACTAGTGATATTCGAACACTGACCCATCTCATATCGATTGTGGCTGGTCTCAAATCTCGCTCATCATCAGAATGTAAGTAATGCCATGCGAATGTGCTCTCTGTACCATCCTGCTTCCATTATACTCTAACTCTTTATTCCAAAGGCTCACGAAAACCAAGTGAGAAACAGTATACCCAATATCTATGCCCACACCGTCTGTGATGACTCACTACGCTGATCGTACTGACGTCTCGTAAGGATCCGCCATTGTTTAGTCTACTCAGTGCCACTATGGCGCACTTAGTTTTTGTGTATATTGAAGATGCTTTATACTATGGTCGTGAGTGCATGATGGCTTGCCATCGGTAGACTGGGGGCAGGTCACACTTAGTCAGAGATGGCCTCATGGTTAAACGTCAGCTCTTCTTCTGTTTATAACTTAACCTCGAGGTTAGACATCAAGAGGAGTTGATCATGGGCTACGTTGTGCAATGATGGTTGCTATTTGAAGTTACCCTTTTGCTACTGCTGCCGTCAGATATCTGAAAAATGATTTGATGCTGATCTCCATGCTACTCTATCCTGTGTACGTCTTCTCATATTTGCAGAATTACTGGAGCCTACTTCTATTTCAACCTGCTTACTGTATTCAAACCTTACAAGAGAACCTCCCCATTGCACCCCCCATCAGATTTAATTATAAGTTGGCACAGTGGATAGGCCTTGAAGAACTGAACACAGATCAATCGAGAAAACAGGAAGAAGTTGTGTGTAACTATGAAAAAAATTAGCAAAATATACAAACTTAGTAGTCCATGCGCAAGATGGGCAACATCAAGGATAGTCAGAGATCAGGAGTGCCGTGGCCTCGTGGTCAGCGTGAGCAGCTGCAGAACGAGAGGTCCTTGGTTCAAGTCTTCCCTCCAGTCAAAAGTTTACTTTCTTTGTTTTTGCAAAGTTATGATCTGGCCGTTCGTTCATTGACGTCTCTGTTCACTGTAATAAGTTTCGTGTCTGTGTTTTGCGACCGCACCGCAAAACCGTGCGATTAGTAGAGGAAAAGACGTGCCTCTGCAATGGGAACCGAAAACATTTGATCGCAAGGTCATAGGTCAACCGATTCCTCCACAGGAAAACACGTCCAATATATTCTATACGACACTGGTGACGGCATGTGCGTCACATGACAGGAATATGTTGTCGACCCACCTAACTTGTACACTTGGCGAATGGGTAAAAGGATTCTTCTACCCTTCCCGATTTAGGTTTTCTTGTGGATGTGATAATCACTCCCAAAAAAGCGATGAAAACATAAGAGTTTTTCACATAAACTGCAACCAATGAATGCAACAGTTTCACAGTCGCACAGTTTTCCCTTTTAACGTTTTCAAATTTTTCCGTGTGTAGACCGTCAAATCCTGCATATGTCCAAGCAAATCTGAACATATCCTGGAATTTTGGATAGCGAAGTTGATTATGTGTGAGTGCCTGAACTTCGATAATTGTCTGAAAATAAAAAACCAAACTTTTCACTGTAGGGAAGACTTGAGTCAAGGACCTGTCGCTCCGCAGCTGCTCACGCTAAACACGGGACCACTGCGCTCCTGAGTGCACGCCGTGCTTGATGTTGCCTTTGCAGATGGACTACTCCGTTTGTATATTTTGCTTATTTTTTTCATAGTTCCACACAACTTCTTCCTGTTTGTGTTCAGTTTTTCAAGGCCCATCCACTGTGCCAACTTATAACTGAATCTGAGGGGGGTGCGATGGGGAGGTTCCCTTGTTAGATACCCTCTTGAACCTTAACCCACTGTACTCCCTCCAGTTCCAACTTTAAAAAATCATTGACGTATCAGAACGTACCTCATCGGGGTATTCAGCCCCTTTGTCAGATTGTGCTATTAAATTCTTTTTCTCCCCATATCGATTCAGTGTTTCTTCATTCGTTATCCTTTCTACCGATGTACGCTTCAGCAATCTTTTGTAACACCACATCCAAAAGCTTCTGCTCTCTTCGTGTCTGTGTCCTTTATTGTCTACGTTTCACTTTCGCGTAAGATTACACGCGAAACAGTTACTTCCGATAGACATTGTAACAGTTAAATCTATCATCGTTGTTAATATATTTATCTTCGCAAGAAACTTTTCTAGCCTACATTTTATACCCTCTTTACTCCTGTCGGAGTCATTTGTAGTGCAGCCGATATAGTAAAATTCTTCTACTACCTTATTCCCCCGTGTACCTGACTTAATTCGACTATACTCCATTACCTTTCTTTCTATTTTTATTTATGTTGATCTTATAACGTGTTTCCAAGACACTACCCATTTCAGTCACCTCTTCAAAGATCTTTTCCATCTCTTACAAAATTACAACCTCATCGATGAACTTTAAAAAAAAAGGTTCAAATGGCTCTGAGCACTATGGGACTTAACTTCTGAGGTAATCAGTCCCCTAGAACGTAGAATTACTTAAACCTAACTAATCTAAGGACATCACACACATCCATTCCCGAAGAAGGATTCGAACCTGTGACCTTAGCGGTCGCGCAGTGCCAACCTGTAGCTCCTAGAACCGCTCGCCACCCCGGCCGGCACGATCTTAAGGTTTTATTCCTTTTTGTTGAAGTTCAATTCTCTTCCTAAATATATACTTAGTTCGCCATACTGTTTACTCAATGCACACACTGAATTCTGCTACCTTGTCTCATTCCCTTCTCAACTACTGCTCGCCTTTAATGTCTTACGACTATTACAGCTGCTGTCTTGTTTCTGTATAAGTTGTGGAGAACCTATCACTCCCTGCATTCCACCCCTGACACAACTACTTCTCTATTCTCCAAACGTTGCTTTAATTTTACTACAAGCTGCAACAACCTTTCCCATAATCATCCATGCTTCTACAGCCCTAAATTTCTCCTCTAGTCATTCCTGCTTTGTTACATTGTAGTTTCTATCAGTCTAATTTTCAGGCGTTTGTATACTATTTTGCCTGTTACATTTTCATATTTTCTGCATTTTTCAATCAAATTTAAGATAAGCAGTGTTAACCAAAGATTTCTGGTTGCTCATTTCCTTTTCCTTGGGTGTTCGTCTGCTACTTTCATTACTGTATCTCTCATAGCTACCGGTTCCTCTTCCCCTGTTTTAGTTTTTCATTCCCAATTGGTCTCACTGAAACTCCAAATTATCTTGGTCCAGTCTACACAGAGGTGACAAAATCCTAGGGATACCTCCTAACATCGAGTCGGACCTCTTCTTGCCAGGCATAGTGCTGCAACTCGACGTGTCTTGGACTGGAGAAGTCGTTGTAAGTCTCTACAGAAATATTGAGCCATGATGCCTCTAAAGCCGTACACAACTGCGGAAGTGTTGTCGGTGCACGATTATGTGCAGTAACTTACCTTTCGATTACGTCCCGTATATGTTCGACGACATTCATTTCGGACGATGTGCGTGGCCAAATCATTTGCTGGAACTGTCCAAAATGTTCTTAAAACCAATCGCGAACAGTTGTGGCCCGATGACATGCCGCATTGCCTTCAAGAAAAATTCCATCGTTCGGGAACATGAAGCACATGAATGGATGCAAATGGTCTCCAAGTAGCTGAACATAATCATTTCCATTCAATGGTCGGATCAGTTGGACCAGAGGGCCAAGCCCAATCCATGTAACCACAGCCCACACCACTGTGGAGACACCACCAGCTTGCAAAGTGCCTTGTTAACAACCCCAGTCCATAGGTTCGTGGGGTCTGCGCCACACTTGAACCCTGCCATCAATCCCTTACCAGCTGAAATCGGGACTCACATGACCAAGCTACAGTTTTCCAGTCATCTAGAGTCCAACCTATATGATCACCAGCCCTGGAGAGGCGATGTGGTGCTAGGCGCTTCAGTCTGGAACCGCGCGACCGCTACGGTCGCAGGTTCGAATCCTGCCTCGGGCATGGATGTGTGTGATGTCCTTAGGTTAGTTAGGTTTAAGTAGTTCTAAGTTCTAGGGGACTGATGACCACAGATGTTAAGTCCCATAGTGCTCAGAGCCATTTTGATGTCGTGCTGTTAGCAATGGCACTCGTGTCGGTCGTCTGCTGCCATTGCCCAAATAACGCCAAATTTCACCGCACGGTCGTCGTACGTCCCACATTAAATTCTGGAGTTATTTCACGCAGCGTGGCTTGTCTCTTAGCACTGATAAGTCTATGTAAACTCAGCTGCTCTCGCTCGTTACGTGAAGGCTGTAAGCTACTGCGTTGTCTGTGGTGAGAGACAATGCCTGACATTTGGTATTCTCCGCATACTCTTGACACTTTGGCTCTCGGAATATGGAGTGTCCCATATGTCTAGCTCCAACTACTATTCCGCCTTCAGAGTCCGTTAACTCCGGTTGTGCGGCCATAATCACGTCGGAAACCTTTTCACATGAATCACTTGAGTACACATGACAACTCCGCCAATGTTATACCTTGCGTTCGCGATATTACCGCCATCTGTATGTACGCATATAGCTATCCCATGATTCTTGTAACTCAATGTAGTTAATATTTTACCATTTTGCAGTTTCTTTCTATAAAAAAGTAGATTAATAACAGTCAAACAGTACATCACCACCTAACAACTGAGTACGATAAAACAGGAAAAGTGAATGGTTTCATATTCCTTGGTGAAACAGTGCAGATGAAAAATAGGAGCAAAAAGCCTACGATAGCAGGAGACTGAAGAGACTCGTTGCTTTCGTAGGATGCATTTTCTATATAAGACAAACGCAATGTCAAGAAAATCTGAAGTCAGTAACTATAACACAGTGATCTAAACCGAATGTTTGTACGCAAGTGGAGTCTCAAATTGTTGAGCAACGTACGACTGAGAGAAGCCTACAAGTTGGAGCGCAAGATCCGTACGAAAATAATGGGTCCTACGATAACAGACAGTATTGATTGCCAGGAAGAAAAGATTTGTTCTAGGCGCTATAGTCTGAAACCGCACGGCCGCTACGGTCGCAGGTTCGAATTCTGGCCGGGCATGGATGTGTGTGTCCTTAGGTTAGTTAGGTTTAAGTAGTTCTAAGTTCTAGGGGACTGAAGACCTCAGAAGTTAAGTCTAATAGTGCTCAGAGCCATTTGAATTTGACCTTGGGAAGGCACCCTCAAAAAGCTGGCTCTGAGCACCATGGGCCTTAACATCTGAGGTCATCAGTCCCCTAGAACTTAGAACTACTTAAACCTAACTAACCTAAGGACATCACACACGCCCATGCCCGAGGTAGGATTCGAACCTGCGACCGTAGCGGTCGCGCGATTCCAGACTGAAGCGCCTAGAACCTCTCGGCCGCCTCGGCCGGTGAAGGCACCCTCTAATGCGCGGCTACCCCACGTGGCACAACTGTATTCGTCTCTTGATCCCCATCTAGAATTTTTACCCCAACACTTCCCTCCAATACTGAATTGGCGATTCCTTGATGTCTCAGAATGTGTCCTATCGACCGATCCCTTCTTTTAATCAAGTTATGCCACAAATTTCTTTTCTTCACAATTCTGTTCCAAACCTCCCCATTAGTTACGCTATGTACCCATCTAATCTTCAACATTCTTCTGTAGCACCACAATCCAAAGGCTTTTATTATCTTCTTGTCTAATTGCGTATAGTCCACCCTTCCTAACACTTAAATTTGCATTCGACGTTAACAAATTTATCTTTTACAGAAACACGTCTCTTGCTATCGCCAGTCTATATCTTATATCGTCTCTATTTCGTCCATAATCAGTTAATTTACTACCCAAACAACAAAACTCATCTACTACTTTTACCATCTCATTTCCTCAGAGTTATTGGGATAACAAACGACGAATGACTCAGTAGGTAAACGACGACTGAAGTGCTACGGATATCTGCTTAGGATGGATGCAACCCGACTAACGTAGTAGGCTTTAATGTACTAGACAACATACATAAAGTCTCTGGTAAATGGTTCAGGGGAGTAAGGAAGGCTCTCATGAGCTTCGGAACGAATCAGGAAGATATCTCGAACAGATCAAAATATAGATCACTGACCAGCAACTTTAAAGGCATCCACGATGAACAAAAGAAGGACAGCAAATGGAAAGAGTGATGGCAGGTGGCTAGAAAGGAAGGAAGATTAGCGTCGACATCAGTGTCACTAGAGAAAGTTAATTCTTAAGAAAGGGGAAGATAATTCAAAGGATCCATACCAGCATTTGCCTGGAGCAATTTAGTGAAATCATGGAAACCATCTGTGTTGCAAAAAAGTCTTGTAGAAATGCCTTATAATACTTGATGTTATCTTTTGTGGCTGCAGACGACAGAAAAAGAATGTGTTTGAAACATTCCGGTGTCTGCAGCTGTCATGATACTTGAGCCGAGTGTCAGCAATGCTTATAAGAGGTTCTATGCAAAATAATCCAATCACTCACAAACTAAATTTTTGTCTCTCTCTGTAATGAATAGTTTCTTTCATCTTATTATACATTGTTTCAATCTCCTGTTCATAAGCGAAGGAAGTAAGCAAGTATACATTCACTGTTGTGGTTGGTCGGAGCTCTATATCTCTCGTGGCTATCATAATCCGTTCATTATGCTGTTCGTAGTAGTTCTTGGACATTCATATTTTCTTGTTCATTGTTAGGCCTCCTCCTGTTTTCTCCTGCTACTGTACTCACCTCAGATATCCTGTTCTTCCTGCGATCACGTTTCGTCATTTCCGACTGTACTGGGTGGTTATAATGGAACTTCCGCTACTTGAGAGGGCTCCTATGGAAAAGGAGCGCCGGCCGCGGTGGTCTAGCGGTTCTAGGCGTTCAGTCCGGAGCCGCGCGACTGCTACGGTCGCAGGTTCGAATCCTGCCTCGGGCATGGATGTGTGTGAAGTCCTTAGGTTAATTAGGTTTAAGTAGTTGTAAGTTCTACGGGCTGATGACCATAGATGTTAAGTCCCATAGTGCTCAGAGCCATTTGAACCATTTGTTTTGAAAAAGGAGTGGTCATAGGACAATGGAACTTTGTGGAAACATTTTTAAAGACATGCGGAAGAGCATTAACGAATAAACCATTGAAAGAAACACTTTTCAATTTCCACATGAGCGGGTAACATTTTTTAATTGCTTACCATGTTTATGTTCCAGGTTAGAAACGTTACTCAATGTGACGACCTTTACATCCATGACAGCCTGGAAGCCCTCTAGAGATACCATTTCACAACTGTTGGCAGCACTTTTCGTGCAGCGGTAGTTCAAATGGTTCAAATGGCTCTGAGCACTATGGGACTCAACTTCTGAGGTCATCAGTCCCCTAGAACTTAGAACTACTTAAACCTAACTAACCTAAGGACACCACACACATCCATGCCCGAGGCAGGATTCGAACCTGCGGCCGTAGCGGTCGCGCGGTTCCAGACTGTAGCGCCTAGAACCGCTCGGCCACTTCGGCCGGAACAGCGGTAGTGACACAGCTCTTGCACTGCTTAAAGATCTCACACTGCGTCCAGCATTCTCGGCCATGGCAATAGTAACTTCAACAATTTGATGAGCAGTTGGCTGTCGGTCTCTCCCACGAGCAATTCACAAATCGCCAGTTAATTCAAACTGCCCAGTCATATTCTTGAACACCAGTGCGGATAGAGGACAGATACGTATTCGTTTAAAGGGTCGATACACGGGAAGACCAGCAGTACTGCTGCTGTTGTTTTGATGAAACTTCTTTACGAGTTAAGCCCTGCTCACCTTGTCCAGACCCATGTTGACTCTGCGGCTTTAAAGGACATTGATACTACGTCGCGATGTACCACTACCGGCGCCTAGCGGCAACTCATGGCACTAATACTGTCTACAACGCAAATCCTATAGTGCCCAGTCTGAACACTATTCTTGTAAGTTGAGTACCCCTACGATAAATAGTTTCCATCCTACACTGGCTCAAGTAGCAGAAGTTTAATTGTAACTCTCCTCTATTTAACCTCAACCTATCCATTTAGCGAACAAAACTCCGTGCAACACCAAATACGAATGCCTGTAGAGGGGGTGCGTTTGTTGCTTATGTACGTCCTAATAGCTTTGTTATAAATGATAAAGATCCTGGAGTGGCAACTTCGGTTTACGGACCTGAATCTTACATACTTACTCCTTCAGTGTAGACACTCCCCACCCTCGGAGCTGCTTTGTTATTAAAATGTCATATCCTTCCTGTGGATCCCATAGAAAACATTACTATAATTACACACTGCTGTAAGCACTGTTTTGTTAATCAGTAATTATGTAAGTGTGCTATACCACATTTGCACAGCCATATTTTATACTTAAAAAAAGTTCGAGTTTTGTCATTCGTTGCTCTAGGTAACCACATTCGGTAATGAGATGACTTGTGCTCAACCAGCCAGTCGCAGCAATGTCTTGCATTTAGGAAATAGTGCTATATAGAAGTTTTTTGTTTTTGCCTAGAACTATATATTTTGTGGTTTATGTTACACTTATCATCCGATCAGCCTGAACTGTATGAACACCAACCTAATAGCCGGAACGTCCACCTTTGGCACCGATAAAAGCGGCGTCGCGTTGTAGCATAGAAACAATGAGGCCTTGGTAGGTTGCTGGAGGGAGCTGGCACCACATTTACACACACAGGTCACATAATTCACGAAAATTCCTAGGAGGAGAGAGACGAGCTCTGACTTCACGTTCAGTCACATCCAATATGCATTTGACCGAGTTCAGATCTGGCGAGTTGGATGACCAGCACATCGATTGGATCTCGCCACTGTGTTCCTCGAACCACTCCATCACACTCATGGCCTTGTGATATGGCGCATTATCTTGGTGAAATATGCCACTGTCGTAGGGAAACATTCTCATCATGAAGGGGTGTACGTGGTCTGCAACCAGTTTATGATAGTCCTTGGCCGTCATGGTGCCTTTGACAAGCTCCTCTGGACCCGTGGATGCCCACGTGAGTATTCCGCCGCCAGCTTGTCTCCTTCCCACAGTAGAGGTGTCAAGGAGCTGTTCCCCTGGAAGACGACGGATTCGCGCTCTCCCATTGGCATGAGGAAGACGGTATCGGGATTCATGAGACCATGCAGCGCTCTGCCACTGCGCCAACGTCCAGTGCCGAAGGTCACGTGCCCATTTCAGTCGTAGATGCCGATATTTTGGCGTTAACATTCGCACATGCATGGGTCGTCGGCTGCAGAGGCCCGTCGTTAGGAGTGTTCGGTGCACTTGGTGTTCAGACACACTTGTACTCTGCCCCTGTCCTGTTTTACCAGTCTCCCAGCCTACTACTTCCGATATCTGCGTCCCCATGACGTCTAAACTTGGTTTCATCTTGGTTTCGCCACGTGTTGAAGACATCACAGCACTCCTCGACCACCCGACATGTCGTGCAGTTTCCGAAATGTTCGTGCCGAGCCTCCGGGCTACCACAGTCTACCATCCGTGAAAGTTAGATCGCGAGCCTTCCACATTCTGCACACAGACTGCCCACTCACTGCTACTACATGCACCGTGGCTGTCCTCGCCAGGTGACGCTGCTGTTGCATGGACTTTTATATCGATAGTAGGTCGGTGGTCATAATGTTCTAGGCGATAAGTGTATGCTTCACCTCACTGCACTCCTAACTTTTTGTAGTGTCGTTATTTTTATTCTTCGTTATTGGTTAGCGGATGTTATAGGATTTAAAAAAGGAGTGAATTACTGAAACGTAAACTGTTTCGCTTCTAAATAGTTACGTTGTGAATATGGTATATCAACACATAATTATGTTCACAGCTCTTCGTGTAAATGTTACTTCTATTTCCTGAATTATGGCTCCTAAGTATTATTAATGTCAAATGATGAAGTATCCGAAAGCGAAACTAGTTTTACCAGTCAATAGGTACATAGAATGTAATGTTGGAGTAACACTCCAGGAGTACTGGTCACTTTACGTGAAATGCCTATTGCAGACACGGTGTTTCTTCATTTAATTTACTAGTACCGCACCTCTGTGCCAATGACACCAGGTAATACTACACGTCGGGAAAGAAAACTACACACACCGAAAAAAGTTATGCATCACCTCGGTCCCTAAAGTTCCGGAATCTGTGCAGAAAATTGGAATAGAGATCAACATAAACATCATTTCAGCCCTTTTTATTACTCATGAAAACCACATATTGCATGTTGTACCACCATACAGCGAGACCTCCAGAGGTGGTAGTCCAAATTTCTGTACACACCGGTACCTCTGATACCCAGTAGCACGTCCTCTTGCATTGATGCATGCCTGTATTCGTCGTGGCATACTATCCACAATTTCATCAAGATTGTCTATCTCCTCAAGGGCAATTCGGCGTAGATCCATCAGAGTCGTTGGTGGGTCACGTCGTCCATAAACAGCCCTTCTCAATCTATTCCGGGCATGTTCGATAGGGTTCATGTCTGGAGAACATGCTGGCCGCTCTAGTCGAGCGATGTCGTTATCCCGAAGAAAGTCATTCACAAGATGTACACAATTGGGGCGCGAATTGTCGTCCATGAACACGAATGCCTCGCCAATATGCTGCCGATATGGTTGCACTATCGATCGGAAGATGGAATTCACGTATCGTACAGCCGTTACGGTGCCTTCCATGACCATCAGGGGCGTACGACGGCCCCACATAATGCCACCTCAAAACAGCAGGGTACCTCCACCTTGTTGCACTCGCTGGAGCGTTCAGCCTGACCGGGTTACCACCAAAAACGTCTCTGACGATTGCGAGGTTGAAGGTATATGCGACACTCATCGGCGAAGAGAAGGTGATGCCAATCCTGAGCGGTCCATTCGGCATGTTGTTGGGCCAATCTGTACCGCACTGCATTGTGTAGTGGTTGCAAAGTTGGACCTCGCCATGGACGTCGAGAGTGAAGTTGCGCATCATGCAGCCTATTGTGCACAGTTCGTGTCGTAACAGGACCTCCTGCACGAAAAGTGTTATTCAACATGGTGGCGTTGCTGTCAGGGTTCCTCCGAGCATAATACGTAGGTAGTGGTCATCCACTGCAGTAGTATCCCTTGGGCGGCCTGAGCTAGGAATGTCATCGACGGTTCCTGTCTCTCTGTATCTCCTCCATGTCCGAACAACATCGCTTTGAAACTTCCTGGCAGATTAAAACTGTGTGCCCGACCGAGACTCGAACTCGGGACCTTTGCCTTTTGCTGAAAGTGCTCTACCATCTCAGCTACCGAAGCACGACTCACGCCCGGTCGGGCACACAGTTTTAATTTGCTAGGAAGTTTCATATCAGCGCACACTCCGCTGCAGAGTGAAAATCTCATGCTGGAAACATCGCTTTGGTTCACTCAAAATGGTTCAAATGGCTCTAAGCACTGAGGTCATCAGTCCCCTAGACTTAGAAGTACATAAACCTAACTAACCTAAGGACGTCACACTCATCCATGCCCGAGGCAGGATTCGAACCTGCGACCGTAACAGCCGCGTGGTTCCGGAATAAAGGGCCTAGAACCGCTCTTCGACAACTGCCGGCTTTGGTTCACTCCGAGACGCCTGGACACTTCCCTTGTTGAGAGCCCTTCCTGGCACAAAGTAACAATGCGGACGAGATGGAATCGCGGTATTGACCGTCTAGGCGTGGTTGAACTGCAGAAAACACGAGCCGTGTACCTCCTTCCTGGTGGAATGACTGGAACTGATCGGCTGTCGGACCCCCTCCGTCTATTAGGCGCTGCTCATGTGTGGTGTTTACATCTTTGGGCGGATTTAGTGACATCTCTGAACAGGCAAAGGGACTGTGCCTGTGATAAAATATCCACAGTCAACGTCTCTCTTCATGATTTCTGGGAACCGGGGTGATGCAAAACGTTTTTTGATGTGTTTGTATTGCCCTCGCTATGTAGCACATTCAT
Source organism: Schistocerca gregaria (assembly GCF_023897955.1). Taxonomy (NCBI): domain Eukaryota; kingdom Metazoa; phylum Arthropoda; class Insecta; order Orthoptera; family Acrididae; genus Schistocerca; species Schistocerca gregaria. Next base: position 137,275,792 of record NC_064931.1, on the reverse strand, counting down.
TAACACAGAGAGACTGAATTATCTTAAGATTGTCAAGAAGATTATATCGTTGGCATGTCTTAACAGTTTCGGCTAAGGTTACTCATATGAATTAGCAATGCTATATCACTAACACAATTACCAAAGTGTTTCCGTACTTTTCAAGTAGGTTACATGTAAATGGACTGCAAAAAATTTTCAGGACGGCTGAAAACAGTTTCTGTACAGCCTACTAACTGCACGCACGTGCCCATACCGTTATTAAGAGCTAACCGAAGAATCTGTGACATTAATTCTTATGCTTACAAGTCAATTGCTATTATGATTTCGCTTGGTCTCAGTGTATCCAGCAACTCTACTCTCTTTTAAGGCACTATAGTAGGAAACCTGTCACGTCGATAGCTAGACTTTGTGCGAAGCGAAAACTTGTTTCCTTTATTATTGACATCTGGGAGCCGGGACAACAGGCACTGACAGACATAGTGTGTCTTTGAAAAGGAAACATTACGATTAAGTGGAATCTGAGAAAGTGTTGTGTAAAACGAAATGTTACTCACTCTGCTCAGTCGACATATCTGTAACTCAATAAGTCATTTTAATCACATAGAAACATTTTGCGAACGAAGTGTCTGAATTTTTGTAAGCTTTCTTTTTTCGACTCAACGAGCCTGCTATTGAACATTCGTTGTTTAAGTAATGAAACACGTTTCAACACGGGTTCTCAATCTACTTTCGTGACGTGTCCTATCACCACCGTAAGGACTGGATGTCGGTGAGGTTATTCAATCCGGATTTCGCTTTTTTTAGAATAATTTTGCGCACAGTATGTGCTGGGTGAGAGGCTGCGGAGTCTTAATCATCTGAGCTGCGGACGAGGATGATTCCTGCAAAAACGCCACAACTAATGTTGTGCAGCTACACTAGTCTCTAAAGCCCTCTATGTCGACGGTGTATGCCTTGCAAGAACAAACTAGAGGGACCTGATATGCCTAAATTACGATATTTCTTACGACACTCAGACCAGTCGGTTGAGGCTGGCATAGTTGTTGGCCCAACTGGAATGTTGTGTCATCAGGCTCTACATGTTTGCTGATAAACATTGAAACGTCCCCTTAGAAAAATTATACAAGACTGTGCTTAAACTGACACACAATACTTTTTTAGCGCAACGCAATCTGACTTTCAAAAATCCCTAAGAAACAATGGCCTTGACTAAATTAGCCTATACGTTTCCCAAATCACTTACCTCACAAAAATCTTGGTTACTCGAACTACTGCAATACAGCGAGCGCCACTACTGCCAGCTAAATAAAAGATTCAAACTACTGAAGGCACTAACTACTGATAGGCATAGTTAGCAAATGAAAGATTTTGATAGAGAACAAACAATGTATTTACTTTAATATTCATAACATATATAGCGGTTCATGACATCCAGTCTTACAAATTTCCAAACTCCGCCATCTCTCTCCCCACATCCACCACTGCTGGCGGCTCACCTCCAACTGAGCAACGCTACGCGCTGTTAGCATCCAGCTGCCGCTGCCCAACACTACAATGGCAGACAACAATGCAAACCAGCCACAGACTGCACACGGCACAGCCAGTGATTTTCAGAGCACTACGTGGCGTTACCAATAAAAAAACCTAAACAGCCTACTTACAACATTCCAATTTAACCCTTCACTCGACTTCTAAACGTGTTTTGGTGCCCACTACGCAAACATTTATAATGAGGAACTTCTTTCATTTCTAGTAATTTGTATCACTAGCGCCATGAATTCAACCCGCAATGTTATACCTGGGCTTCAAATACCAGGCGCGAGATTTTCATATTCTCTCGCTCACTACGCGCAAACTATTAGTCCTACATGCAAAATGACCAGGATATTTGTATAGGAAAGTTAATTTAGCTAAATTTTGTGTAGGAATACGTTTTCATTAGAGATCACAGTTTTCGAGTTATTCAAGAAAAACTTACAAAAGTGACTTTCAGACGCGCCCCCGCTTCCACACTTAGCTCCCATTGGTCAGGACTTCTAGTATGTACTCCCCCCCTACCACTGTACAAAAATTTAAGACTGCTCAAATTATTTCTCACATTCCCTTTTTTTCTGGTCTTAACTGACTGGTCTTATTACGCCACCAGCTTAGTCTGGCACTTACAAATTGTAAAAGTGACGTTTGTGTAAATTTTAGCTAACAGTTTTGTGAATTTGAACAGCATAAAATAAACAATTACGTGGTTGTATTCGTCAGGCCTTCTTAATAGGAAACTACTATGACTGTCAGGATTCAGTTTGGACCGAATTTTCTATGTACTTCGCTTTAGCCTCACGTTTACAAAACGCATTTTTCTTCCATTACCCTCATGGGCACGTTTAAATTAATATTGCTAGTGAAATAGCCGACTAAGCTGGTGGCTTAACAGCCTAGTCAATAGAGAAGAAGAAAGGTCGAATATCGGTAACAGTTAGTGTACTCGGAAATTTTTGTGCAGTGATGAGACGGAGTACCACGAACAAATTACCAGACATCCTAACCGGTGAGAGATGAATGTCAGGGTGGAGGTGCGTTTGACCGTCACTTTTCTATGTTTTCCTCGAATAACTCGGAAACCGTGGCCTCCAGCGTAAACGTCTCCCAGAACAAAAGTTAACTACAGTAAATTTCCTTCAAAGAAAGGCCCTGTTCATTTTTTCTGTTGGAGCGGGAGAATTTGAAAGTCCTGCGCGTTGTTTTTGAAGGCCATATACAACATTGAGGGTTGCGTAAAACGATAGCAGTAGGGGCAGCTGAATCACTCCGTATAAATGAGTAGAATTGAGGAATAAAGTGAGAGCATAGGCTAATTTAAATTTATATAAAGGACTGTAAAGGAACGTTGAGCGATCCGTGTCATTGTCTGCAGGTGATTAACTGTGAATGACAGGCAATTACGCCTCGTCGGTAGCTATATTCGGCCTTGTCGCTGCTAAATATCGCTGTCGGGAATTTACGGAGCCTGAACTGGTAATAACGGGATACGTTCTGGACTGTGGCTTGCTGCAGAGTAAAGTTGTCGTCAACGTGAAATCTAATATGCTACAGTGTCACGTTTAATATGTATGATCTGGGGAGAACTAGAAGAGTTACAAACTTAGAGCAGACGAAGAAATATGACATCTCCATGCGATGCAAACCGAGAGAGGTGGCACAGTGGTTTTGATGGTTGTGTTACATTTGGAAGCAATGGGTTGCAGCTACATCTACATATGTACCACGCAAGCCAGCGTAGAATGCATGGCAGAGGGTACTTGGTACCAAAGTTACCGATTTTCTGTTCCATTCCATTTGCGAACTGAACAAGTGAGTATGGCTATACGCATACCTCCATGTGCGTCCCTAATTTCACTTGTTTGATTTCACGATCATTCCACAAGGCATACGATGGCGAGAGCACATTTGTCATACTGTTCTTAAAATACAGGTTCTCTGAATGCAAACAACGAATTTTCGCGCGAGTTATGTCGTCTTTCTTCCAAAGAGTCTTATACAGGGTGTTACAAAAAAGTACGGCCAAAGTTTCAGGAAACATTCCTCTCACAAATAAAGAAAAGATGTTATGTGAACATGTGTCCGGAAACGCTTAATTTCCATTTAGAGCTCATTTTAGTTTCGTCAGTATGTACTGTACTTCCTCGATTCACCGCCAGTTGGCCCAATTGAAGGAAGGTAATGTTGACTTCGGTGCTTGTGTTGACATGCGACTCATTGCTCTACTGTACTAGCATCAAGCACATCAGTACCTAGCATCAACAGGTTAGTGTTCATCACGAACGTGGTTTTGCTGTCAGTGCAATGTTTACAAATGCGGAGTTGGCAGATGCCCATTTGATGTATGGATTAGCACGGGGCAATAGCCGTGGCGCGGTACGTTTGTATCGAGACAGATTTCCAGAACGAAGTGTCCCGACAGGAAGACGTTCGAAGCAATTGATCGGCGTCGTAGGAAGCACGGAACATTCCAGCCTATGACTCGCGACTGGGGAAGACGTAGAACGACGAGGACTCCTGCAATGGACGAGGCAATTCTTCGTGCAGTTGACGATAACCCTAATGTCAGCGTCAGAGAAGTTGCTGCTGTACAAGGTAACGTTGATCACGTCACTGCATGGAGAGTGCTACGGGAGAACCAGCTGCTTCCGTACCATGTACAGCGTGTGCAGGCACTATCAGCAGCTGATTGACCCCCTAGTGTACACTTCTGCGAATGGTTCATCCAACAGTGTGTCAATCCTCATTTCAGTGCAAATCTTCTCTTTTTATCGATGAGGCTTCATTCCAACTTGATCAAATTGTAAATTTTCACGATCAACATGTGTGGGCTGACGAGAATCCGCACGCAATTGTGCAATCACGTCATCAACACAGATTTTCTGTGAACGTTTGGGCAGGCATTGTTGGTGATGTCTTGATTGGGCCCCATGTTCTTCCACCTACGCTCAATGGAGCACGTTATCATGATTTCATACGGGATACTCTACCTGTGTTGCTAGAACATATGCCTTTACAAGTACGACACAACATGTGGTTCATGCACGATGGAGCTCCCGCACATTTCAGTCGAAGTGTTCGTACGCTTCTCAACAACAGATTCGGTGACCGATGGATTGGCAGAGGCGGACCAATTCCATGGCCTCCACGCTCTCCTGACCTCAACCCTGTTGACTTTCATTTACGGGGGCATTTGAAAGTTCTTGTTTACGCAAGTACGGTACCAAATGTAGAGACGCTTCGTGCTCGTATTGTGGACGGCTGTGATACAATACGCCATTCTCCAGGGCTGCATCAGCGCATCAGGGATTCCATGCGACGGAGGGTGGATGCATGTGTCCTCGCTAACGGAGGACATTTTGAACATTTCCTGTAACAAATGTTTGAAGTCACGCTGGTACGTTCTGTTGCTGTGTTTCCATTCCATGATTAATGTGATTTGAAGAGAAGTAATAAAATGAGCTCTAACATGGAAAGTAAGCGTTTCCGGACACATGTCCACATAACATATTTTCTTTCTTTGTGTGTGAGGAATGTTTCCTGAATGTTTGGCCGTACCTTTTTGTAACACCCTGTATATGTTCCACGAGCATTGCTAGTACCCTTTCGTATGTGTTACATCAATGTGTTACGACCGTAGCAGCGCGTCTCTGAAGTCTTTCGATATTTGTTGTAAATGTAGATGTCACGTTAACTGAATTGCAGGATGGTTTTGCAAGGTCACGGCTGAGCGATCGACCTACCTCCGTAAATGTTAGAATGACCTGTATCGGGTGACTTTACCGATAAACAGATCGCTCCCCATAGGATCACTTGAATTTAATTATGCGTATCACGCAATAGTTTACTTAGTGACCCGAATTAAACAGGGGTGGACCTACCATACATGTAGCATGAGTGCTGTAACTCTGAATGACAATAAGGCGGGGACTATTTCAAACTACTGAATGGAACAATGTTCGCTATAAAGCCCTATTTATTAGTCCCTGTAGACTTCAGTTTAAACCATAGTGCACAAATAATAGAGGACAATTACATTCATAAAATCTCCGGGCTGGAACTGCTCAGCAGGATGTCGTCTTCCAGAGAAACAAAACTGGTCTTCTGCGAATCGGAGCGTGCAACGTTAGATCCCTTAATCGGAAAGGCAGGTTAGAAAATTTCAGCACGAGAATATACGCAACGTGAGCGTATAGGTTGTGATCCATGGACGACGACATATGGACGATTGCGTCTGGCCGCGATTCTTGAATGTATAGCGAAAGCGTTTAAGGCTACCGCTCGGGTAATGAGGGCAATCTAGTTTCTAGTCCTCGTCCAGCAGAAGTTTTCATTGTCGTCATTTCAATATACGGTCGGCGGTGGTTCATACTAGCAATTGCGGATATATTTCCTGTGAGTCACCTGTCCTGCATCGAAGGCAGCTCTCCCTCAGAACCTGGAATCGAAGTCCTTCTCTCAGCCGGAGTGTCCGTTGTTGATTCTGAGATGGAAGTGCTCTGCATAGCGTTTGCAGCAAGAACTGAATTTTTACTTTTTATTTATGAGTGTGACCCTCCTGCATGACTTTTAAAAAATGGTTCAAATGGCTCTGAGCACTATGGAACTCAACATCTGAGGTCATCAGTCCCCTAGAACGTAGCACTACTTAAACCTAACTAACCTAAGGACATCACAAACATCCATGCCCAAGGCAGGATTCGAACCTGCGACCGCAGACTGAAGGGCCCAGAACCGCTCGGCCACACCGGCCGGCCTGCATGATTTTGATCGGCAATGACACTTGTTCTTCTGAGCGCAAGCACTCAGATACTTTCTACTAAGGCAGCAGCCCCTCTTATATTAAATTTTAATATAATTTACTAATAGCTGGATATTTAGTTCTGGAGTTTAGATACAGGCAGCGTCTACGTCGTAGTATATGTCTTATTTCATGCTACAGCCAATAAGGCCTTCTCCACGTACGCACAGTTGAGCTCTAGTCTCACATTCCAGGATTTATTTACTTTAACCTGTGTGTGATGCTGCGGGAATTAGATTAGGAAATGAGACGCTTAAAGTAGTAAATGAGTATTGCTATTTGGGGAGCAAAATAACTGATGATGGTCGAAGTAGAGATGATACAAAATGTAGACTGGAAATGGCTAGGAAAGAATTTCTGAAGAAGAGAAATTTGTTAACTTCGAGTATAGATTTAAGTATCAGGAAGACGTTTCTGAAAGTATTTGTATGGACTGTAGCCATATATGGAAGTGGAACATGGACGATAAATAGTTTAGACAAGAAGAGAATAGAAGCTTTCGAAATGTGGTGCTACAGAAGAATGATGAAGATTAGATGGGTACATCACATAACTAATGAGGAGGTATTGAATAGAATTGGAGAGAAGAGAAATTTGTGGCACAACTCGACTAGAAGAAGAGATCGGTTGGTAGGGCATATTCTGAGGCATCAAGGGATCACCAATTTAGTGTTGGAAGGCAGCGTGGAGGGTAAAAATCGCAGGGGGAGACCAAGAGATGAATACACTAAACAGATTCAGAAGGATGTAAGCTGCAGTAGGTACTGGTAGATGAAGAACCTTGCACAGGATAGAGTGTCATGGAGAGCTGCATCAAACCAGGCTCTGTAATGAGGACCACAACAACAACAACCTGTGGCAGGTTCTAACACTGTTTCTTAGCACAAATCAGTGACCTCAGTTAGCTTAGCGCCACACTATCAAGCACAAATGTACAGGAGAGCCTCTTCAAATTCCATCTCTTAAATATTATCTCTAAACTGTCCCTCGCCCAGCGTTTGCCAGACTACAGGACTCCTGCAGGTGTCAGTTCTCTATAATTCTGCATGCCCTGTCCCTGTTAGCTTGTGGGGATAATATCGCGACGCGCCCCTGAAGCTTTTGTTACTGAGCAGCCTCGTTTCACTAAGGACACTGGTGCTATCGCCGTCTGAGAAAGCACAGACGGTGTCTGTCCGGCAGCTCTCTGCTCAAACTCAATACACCGGCCAGCAGTTTCATAACTTGCATCTCGCCCCCCCCCCCCCCCCCCTCCCAGGTAGCGGCACACACACTTCGAAAAAGACCCCTGGCCTCTGTGGACTAATGACTCGACATTGGCCCTTTCATCTCTGCTCTGGGAGGCTTCAGTCAGCATGCATTCATAGGACCCTCAACTAGTCATTTCAGTAATCATCCAGAAGAAGAAATTAGTCAACAACACGAGTACGTTAAATCGTAATCCCCCTTATTTTTATTAGATGATTAACTTCTGAACAGCGTAGCACTAGAGGAAGTTGAGCTTCATATTGAATTCTGGCAATACAATCGACCACAGTTACGTATGTTCTATTATCTTCCGAAAAAAAAAGAATGGAGGGAGATTTGGGTTCAATGTACTGTCGTTGACAAGATCATTAAGGATGGAGCACAGGCTCACCTGAAACAAGGATCGGGAAGAAAACTGACTTTGTTCTCCTCGAAGAAATCATTCTGCCATTCGGCTAACGTGGATTAGGGAAATCATGGAGAAGTTAATCTGGATGGCCGAACACAGTTTTGCATTGCAATCACCTTGATCATTTAAGGGGAGCGGCGGGGAAATTAAACCAGAATGGAGTTCTGATCTCGTCCTTCCCGAATGGGGGTGTCACAACTGTGCCAATGGGTTCTGCCCCACAGTGAAGTGTGCTTAGTTACTTTTTTGTGAATGATATCTCTGAAGTCAAGCCAAAGACACCTCTGGCTACAACAGACCGAAGTGGTACTCTCCTTGCAACACATTACCGAAAAACTCCGTTAGGTCACAAATACAAAGGAAGTGAAAGGGTCCTCTTTCAATTTTTACTTCCCCTGCGTAAGTCATTTCATCGTCTGCATTTAAATTTGGTAAGTTTATTATCTCTAAATGATTCAAATGGCTCTGAGTACTATGGGACTCAACTGCTGTGGTCATCAGTCCCCTAGAACTTAGAACTACTTAAACCTAACTAACCTAAGGACATCACACACATCCATGCCCGAGGCAGGATTCGAACCTGCGACCGTAGCAGTCGCTCGGTTCCGGACTGCGATTATTATCTCTCTCTAAGCATATCGTGCATGTCACGACTGCGGTCGAAATGAAAACTTCGAGTGAACAAAAGGTACTATGTTTTAAGGTGATCTTTGGGCCACTTCTGTAATTAAACGAGACTCTTCTAAGCTCAAGGGCCAAAATATTAATCTCTCCCTTCTAACAACACTCTGTCCTCTTTAGAGAGCTGTAGATTTTGTTGAACTGCTACTACGCAGTCGACTGACCCTCCACCGCTGACGTAAGTGACGGCAGTGAAGCTGTGTGTATGTGACAGTCGGTTGTAAGGAAACAGTGGAATAGGGTGTGTCGATGTCCTTACGTCTTAGTGTGGCAACAAGTCCACGCTGTGAATAAAGTTACCTGATGTGCTATTGTACGAAGGTTGACTGTTAAAACGTGTCTACAAGGAGCTATGTACCACTCGTAATCATATAACACGGAGTATGGACAGTGGTCGTAAAAAGATCCTAACGATAGGGCCAGAAAGACTCCTACGCCTTGTCAACGATAATCATTTACAAACCCGACAGCAATTGCTGCTGTCTACGAATAAAGGTTTCCAGCGAAGGAAACTACATGTAATAGACATTTGGAGTCGGTTACCTCGCAAAAGGCCGTTGATCAGTGTAGCACGTAAAGTGCTCATCTTCAGAGCCCCAAACAACACGGAAACTGGATAGTTGGTTGGCGGGCTGCCTAGCGTAATCCTGTTAATTACGATTTTGCTTCTTTTCCAGTGATAAAAGGCTCCTAGAGCGCAATGATGGTTTCGACCCGCAGTGTGAGGTCGTTGTAGTTCGCATCGGAAGTAGTTCAGTGATAGTTTCACAGCGTTTTTTTTTTTTTTTTTTTTTTTTTTTTTTTTTTTTTTTTTTACCATGACTTGGACCCACTCACTAATTTACCGTGAACATGAACCAGGATGCTTGTTTCAACACTCTTGGTGTCCAAGTGTTACCGTTTCTTCTAGATCTTCACTATGAGTGCGAAGTGTAGAATACCATCTTTCAAGATAACAACAGCCATGCCCGCAGGGCAGCATGCACACGTCTTTGATTTGACGAACACTTAGGCTTCCTGTAACACATCGACTGGCCCGCCAAAACACCCGATCTTAATAGCATATAAAATATGTGGGACTATTTGGAACAACAGATGCAATGTAGCAATAAACATCCCCACAGTTTCGTAGCTGAACGGGATCAATGACTGGCTTCAGCTGGACATTGCATACCTGAAGAAAGGCGTGGACTCTTTTTTTCGCCGAACTGGGGCCTTATCGTGGCCAGAGGCTGCCTAACACGATGTCTCCCAGGGGTGGCTAATTTATTGCGCGGTGTGACTACTTTGCCTCCTGGATGTGCACAGTGCTGGCGATAGTGCGAGTCCTGTTGATGTTCTGAGTTGGCAAATACCTGCCAGAATTTTTGAGCTATTTATAAAACCTCTCTAGTTTTAACATGTTTTGTAGTCGTTCCACGTTTTGATTGATCTCAAAGTTATATAGAGTGGTCAGAGCAGTCTGAAAAGCTTATAAGGGTATGTTGTGCTGAGAAATAACTGTTAAGAAAAAAAATTGATACGTTTCCGAGTTAATTTGCGTTGAAGTTAGCCAATGAGGCCGTCGAGCGTGCAAATTTAAGCTGCCAGCCAGTAACAGTGTCGACAAACGTGTTCTTTCTTTGGGTTCCTAAAACCGAACAAGAGAGCGATACAAAAATTGGACATGGAGCAGTAGTAAGGGTCAAATCCGAGCCAAAGACTGAGCAGCCGTTTGCCCTATCATCTACACTGTGAGAACAATTAACAACAGTGTCCGGCGGGCCGCTTGAATTTGCGCCTGATTCGCTAACTTCAATGCTAATAAACTCGAAATCGGCACGACGTATCGAATGTTTTTCTTAACAACTATTTCTCAGCACAACCCTGAAATATCCTTACAAGCTTTTCAGACTCTTTCTGACCACCTTGTATAAATATACACCTTGATTCCAAATTCCTATTATAATCTTCTGCGATTTGTAGAGAGGACTTAGCAGATGAAGTGTGGACAAGGAAACCATTTCCGGGATTGTATCATCTGGATGTAAAACAGATTTGAAGATCGGATCACTTTCAGATCTCCCTCTTCACAGATACTACCGCAGAGACTGAGAAGAGGGCGCCGTCGTCAGACCATATTGTACTTATCACATCACATAACACTTTCGTCCTACTACCACAACAGCTGTGAGAAATTGGTACGATCCAAAATAGTAGGTCTAGCTATGGTGTTCCACAAACGCACTGCATTCTCAACTTTGAAGAGATATATATGCAGGGTGGTCCATTGATAGTGACCGAGCCAAATATCTCACGAAATAAGCGTCAAACGAAAAAAACTACAAAGAACGAAACTTGTCTAGCTTGGAGGGGCAAACCAGATGGCGCTATGGTTGGCCCGCTAGATGGCGCCACCATAGGTCACACGAATATCAACTGCGTTTTTTAAAGTAGGAACCCCCATTTTTTATTACATATTCGTGTAGTACGTAAAGAAATATGAATGTTTTAGTTGGACCACATTTTTCTCTTTATGATAGATGGCGCTGTAATAGTCACAAACATATAGCTCACAGTTTTAGACGAACAGTTGGTAACAGGTAGGTTTTTTAAATTAAAATACGGAAAGTAGGTATGTTTCAACATTTTCTTTCGGTTGTTCCAATGTGATACATGTACCTTTGTCAACTTATCATTTCTGAGAACGCATTCTGTTACAGCGTGATCACCTGTAAATACCACATTAATGCAATAAATGCTGAAAATGATGTCCGTCAACCTCAATGCATTTGGAAATACGTGTAACAACATTCCTCTCAACAGCGAGTAGTTCGTCTTCAGTAATGTTCGCACATGCATTGACAATGCGCTGACGCATGTTGTCAGGCGTTGTCGGCGGATCACGATAGCAAATATCCTTCAACTTTCCCCACAGAAAGAAATCCGGGGACGTCATATCCGGTGAGTGTGCGGGCCATGGTATGGTGCTTCGACGACTAATCCACCTGTCATGAAATATGCTATTCAATACCGCTTCAACCGCGCGCGAGCTATGTTCCAGGCATCCATCACGTTGGAAGTACATCGCCATTCTGTCATGCAGTGAAACATCTTGTAGTAACATCGGTAGAACGTTACGTAGGAAATCAGCATACATAGCACCATTTAGATTACCATCGATAAAATGGAAGCCAATTATCCTTCGTCCCATAATGCCGCAACAAACATTAACCCGCCAAGATCGCTGATGCTCCACTTGCTGTAGCCATCGTGGATTTTCCGTTGCCCAATAGTGCATATTATGCCGGTTTACGTTACCGCTGTTGATGAATGACGCTTCGTCGCTAGATAGAACGCGTCCAAAAAATCTGTCATCGTCCCGTAACTTCTCTTATGCCTAGTGGCAGAATTATACACGATGTTCAAAGTCGTCGCCATGCAATTCCTGCTGCATAGAAATATGGAACGGGTGCAAACGATGTTGATGTAGCATTCTCAACACCGTCGTTTTTGAGATTCCCGATTCTCGCGCAGTTTGTCTGCTGCTGATGTGCGGATTAGCCGCGACGGTAGCTAAAACACCTACTTGGGCATCATCATTTGTTGCAGGTCGTGGTTGACGTTTCACATGTGGCTTAACGCTTCCTGTTTCCTTAAATAACGTACCTATCCGGCGAACGGTCCGGACACTTGGATGATGTCATCCAGGATACCGATCAGCATACATAGCACACGTCCATTGGGCATTTTGATCACAATAGCCATACATCAACACGATATCGACCTTTTCGGCAATTGGTAAACGGTCTATTTTAGCACGGGTAATGTATCTCGAAGCAAATACCGTCAGCACTGAAGGAATGTTACGTGATACCACGTACGTATACGATTGTGACTTTTACAGCGCATTCTATCACAAAGCGAAAAAAGTGGTCCAAGTAAAACATTCACATTTCTTTACGTACTACACGAATATGTAATAAAAAAAGAGTTCCTATTTAAAAAAAGAAACGCAGGTAACATCCGTTTGACCTATGGCAGTGCCATCTAGCGGGCCAACCATAGCGCCATCTGGTTTCCGCATTCAACCTAGATGAGGTTCGTTCTTTGTAGTTTTTTCGTTTGATGGTTATTTCGTGAGATATTTGGCCCGGTCACTATCAATGGACCACCCTGTATACAACAATCTTACTTTTCCAAGTCAAATCATTAACTGCGCATGAAAACTTCAAGCAATATTCATTACTGTCATAGACTGCATTGCTAATTATTTCTCCTTGGTTTGGTGACTATCAGTGGACCACACTGTATATTCACTGATCAGCCAAAACATTGTAACCACCGACCTAATAGCCCGTATATCCTTTCGCACGGATAACAGTGACGACGCTTCGTGGCATGGAAACAATGAGGCCTTGGTAGGTCGCTGGAGGGAGTTGGCGCCACATCTGCACTCACAAGTCACCTAATTCACGGAAATTCTGGGAAGGGAGGCGATGAGCTCTGACGCCACTTTCAGTCACATCTCACATGTGTTTGATCGGGTTCAGACCTGGTGGGTCGGTGGGCTGGCACATCAACTGGAACTCGCCACTGTGCTCCTCGTGCCAGTCCACCGCACTCCTGGCCTTGAGACACGGCGCATGGTCTTGCTGAAAAATGACGTTGCACGTGCCCTGTGTTCCTTGTGCGTTACAGGCTGTATGATTGACGCAGCGAACTGTAAGCAGCAGTATGGTATTCGTATAGGGAAGAAGCCGAGATAGTGTTTGTGAACGGCCAAGTTGGTGGGAACGGTCGAGAGGCAGCGCGCCTATACCAAAACAAATTCCGTCACAGACACCATCACACAACATTTCGAGTCATTTTTCGGCTTTTACGTGATCATGGCTCCTTTCACACAGGTTATGGACTGTGCATATATCAGATTTGGAGGAGCGGGTTCTACAGGATCTTGAGACGAACCCTAGTATATGTTCCATATCTGGTGTACGCACAGCCCGCCATCTCCCTGCACGTTCGTCTGCTGGAAGAACCCATGAGCACACGAAAGCCCAAAGCCAAAAGGGATTCAAAAATGGCTCTGAGCACTATGGGACGACTTCTGAGGTCATCAGTCCCCTAGAACTTAGAACTACTTAAACCTAACTAACCTAAGGACATCACACACATCTATTCCCGAGGCAGGATTCGAATCTGCGACCGTATCGTCATGCGGTTCCAGACTGTAGTGCCTAGAACCGCTTGGCCACCATGGCCGTCGCCCAAAAGGGATTTGAAATGTTGTACAATGGGGTTGGTGTCTGTGAGGGTACTTGTTTTGGTATAGCTGTGCTGCCTCTCGACCGTTTCCATCTACTTGGTCAGACACAAACACCATCTCGGCTTCTTCTGGACATGAATACCGGACCATTCTGCTGCTTACAGTGTGCTACGTCAATCACAGGGCGTGCAAAACCCTAGGAACACATTGCATGTGGTCAGAGGGACTGTTATTCGCCAGAGCCATCTATAATGACAACAATGCATTTGTGGACGCATGTTCATAGGACCTTTTTTCCTCCATTTCCAGTCTGGAATCCGTATTTGCATTTTGTCGGTTTTATTAATGTTCACCATATGTGAACGAATCCAACCCGGTTCAATACCGATGTATTCCGCTCAGTTACGTATTCGTGATACTTCTAATTTTCTGTGTTTAATAAAATTTTTGATCAAATATTCATTTCAGCCAATTGGTTACAGTTTTACAGTTTTAATCTGCCAGGAAGTTTCATATCAGCGCACACTCCTCTGCTGCAGAGTGAAAATCTCATTCTGGAAACATCGCCCAGGCTGTGGCTAAGCCATGTCTCCGCAATATCCTTTCCTTCAGGAGTGCTAGTTCAGCAGGGTTCGTAGCAGAGCTTCTGTAAAAGTTTGGAAGGTAGGAAGCGAGGTTCTTGCAGAAGTAAAGCTGTGAGGACTGGGCGTGAGTCGTGCTTGGGTAGCTCCGTTGGTAGAACACTTGCCCGCGAAAGGCAAAGGTCCCGAGTTCAAATCTCGGCCCGGCACACGGTTTTAATATGCCAGGAAGTTTCATATCAGCGCACACTCCGCTGCAGAGTGAAAATATCTTTCTGGAAACATCCCCCAGGTTGTGGCTAATCCATGTCTCCGCAATATCCTTTCTTTCAGGAGTGCTAGTTCTGAAAGCTTCTGTAAAGTTTGGAAGGTAGGAGACGAGGTACTGGCAGAAGTAACGCTGTGAGGACGGGGCGTGAGTCGTACTTGGGTAGCTTAGTTGGTAGAGCCCTTGCCCGCGAAAGGCAAAGGTCCGGAGTTCGAGTCTGCGTCCGACAAACAGTTTTAATCTGCCAGGAAGTTTAATATCAGCGCACACTCCGCTGCAGAGTGAAAATCTCATTCTGGAATTGGTTACCGTTTGTTCAGTTATGAATGTGACTGTTATTTGCGATATGGTTCGGAATCTAACTTGATGTACTGGAGCATACTGTGCAATGAAAACCATTTCGCTGCGCCTTTGTGGTAAATACGAGTTTTTGAACTTTTGAGACAGATATTTGTACAACTGAAAAATTATTCACAGAGTACTAATTCGGGCTATATAGTATCAGCAGTGAGGAATTCAGGTGATGACGAAGAAAAAAAAATTAATTCTTTTCAAGCCCAAGTGACTGGGCAGTTTTATTTGAATTATCTGGAGTAAAGGTTGTGATACTACGTATAAACGATGAAACGTCCGCCTCGGTAGTTGCGCGGTCAGCTTGGCGGATTGCCATGCGATGGGGTCAGGGTTCAATTCTTGGCAGCGTCGAGAATTTTCTCCGCTCGAGGACTATGTGTTGTCTTCTCTTTATTTTCGTATTGTCATAAATGACATTCCACTATTGGGATGTCTGTAAAGGCATGTCCCGAAAGCCAGAAAATTTAAAAAAAAGAAAAGAAAACGCTGGAAGAAACAAACGTATGTAATTTAGTTACGTTTCAACAGTATGGCTGGGTTCTCGAGTAAGAGTAGCCTGATCGCGATGAGTGCACTTTTTGGCGAGCAAAGACAGCTGTAGGGCGAACGGCCGCAGCAGAAGGCTCATGGCTGTGGCGAGACTGTTGAACCTGGCGGCTTTGCGCAACGCCGTCCGTGGCCCCATTACGGGCCGCAACACATCCTGCGCCGCTACGTAACGCTGTCCCCTCCATTGGCTTGTTGGATCCCCAGTTTCCACCCTCGATGCAAATAACTATAGTGGTCCGAGAGATCCGTCTGCTCTATTTCTGTATCACTACTGCATGCCTCACAAAGAAAAGTAAAGGAACCAGGAGGAGACGATGAACTGGAATGGAACTTCAAGGGCTGAGAAGATATATGATGTTATTTCTGTGGTTGCGAAATAATCTCAGTTTTATAAATAACTAGGCAATATGAGCCATCATATCTGTATGACGTTGCTGCCCCTCTCTGGTCTGGATGCTTGCACTTATTCTGTTGGGAAGGGCGTTATAAAGCCGTTGTATTCTCTCTTGAGGCAAAATGGCGCACAGATGTTGTAACTGATTCTCCATATCTTCGATACTGGCACTAGTACTGTCAGAGCTGTTCAAAAACATATTATATCGGTGTCAGATCTGGGGGTCTCATTAGCTACGGGAGTACCTCAACATTATGCAGACAGTTCATATAGATGCGTGCCATGTGTGAACGAGCATTGTCCTATTGAAAAATGGCACCATCAAACTTTCCCATGAGAGGTAACACATGAGGACACAGGATGTCCGTGACGTACTGTTGTGCTGTCGGTGTTTCCGCAGTCACTAGCAGCTGTGACCTTGTAATGTTTCTGGCTTTACAGCCATCATATTCAGCTACAAGCAGCTCTTCTTAGAGCAGTTGAGAAGGAAGCAGTGGGAAGGTGACGTGTTGTGTGAGGTAACGATGACAGATGGTTTGTTCGGCATGGGTATCTTGGAAACGACCTCCTAAATTGTGGCCCTTTTCCGCGATTGGCTGTTGCGTTCGGAAGTTCCGCGCAAAAATGATAATGTTCTGCTATTAATATTAGAAAAACTAAACAATGAATTAGCTTGTATTTCCAGTAAAAGCATCTCTCAACAGCAGGCTATGATTCCATTATTTTAAAAGTGTTAATTACGAACAGTATAAAAAACAATAGCTAAATGAAAAGGCAGGCGAAGCACTTCGGATATCTTCGGATTGCGCTTAACTTGAATTGCGATCGAAGTAAGATCAGATCTGGTTCGGCAACTTCGGAGGACAGACATGTTGTCGGCTGTGGTCAGTGTCACTTCATCAGCAGTATTGGTTATGTGGACATGTAATTCAGAACAATTTGATAACAATTACCCAGATACGCAGTTCATTGTTTTGTTCCTATGAAACTGTGAAGATTGGTGATCATTTGTGATTCATAAAGTTGAATATAATTGTGCAGTTTCTCGTATACTGCTAATAAAAAGCCAATGGCATTCCGTATAAATAAACTAATTGAAAAGATGATTATTTATAAAATATCAGTTCCTGGTTAAGAGTTTATTACAGCCTTTGTAAGTAGGCTGTTTAAGTTTTTTTTATCGGTAACGCCACGTAGGGCTCTGTATGAAAAATCACTGGCTGTGCTGTGCGCAGTCCGTGGCTAGTTTGCATTGTTGTCTGTCATTGTAGCGTTTGGCAGCTGGATGTGAACAGCGCGTAGCGTTCCGCAGTTGGAGGTGAGCCGCCAGCAGTTGTAGATGTGGGGAGAGAGATGGCAGAATTTTGAGAGCGGACGATCTGGACGTGTGTCCATCATAAAGAGTAAATTTGTAATACGGGATACCATGAACTGATATACATATATGATGACCTTTGAACGTTATTAAGGTAAATACATTGTTTGTTCTCTGTCAAAATCTTTCATTTGCTAACTATGCCTATCAGTAGTTAGAATCTTTCATTTTGCTGGCAGTATTGGCGCTCGCTGCTTTGCAGTAGTTCAAGTAACGAATATTTTTGTGAGGTAAGTGATTCATGAAAGTTATTGGTTATTGTTAGTCAGGGTCATTCTTTTGTAGGGATTTTTGAAAGTCAGATTGCGTTGCGCTAAAAATATTGTGTGTCAGTTTAAGCACAGTATTGTATAATTTTTCGAAGGGGACGTTTCATCTTAATAAACGACCTGCGTGCTGTTTTCTGCGCAGGGGCCAGCAAATATAGAAGATTCAAATGGTTCAAATGGCTCTGAGCACTATGGGACTCAACTGCTGTGGTCATCAGTCCCCTAGAACTTAGAACTACTTAAACCTAACTAAACTAAGGACATCATACACATCCATGCCAGAGGCAGGATTCAAACCTGCGACCGTAGCAGCAGCGCGGCTCCGGTCTGGAGCACCTAGAACCGCACGGCCACCGCGGCCGGCGGACAGCAAATATAGAAGACTGCAGGGTGGTGAACATTTATTAGAACTTATGCATTCCACTCAGGGCGGTGGGAACAAATAAGCACATCGCATGTACTGCAATCTTAGTACAAACGAGATAAGTGACACGTCATCTGTGGTAACTTAGAGGAGATATGAAGAAGAGAAATTTTTGAGGGAAAGGGTTTATCATACACAGGTCTATCTCATTCTCTCTCTCTCTCTCTCTTTTTTAATTTGCCGTAACCTCAAGTCATAACCTACGTCATCCCTCCCCCCCCCCCCCCCCCCCAATCCCATCATAAGGCAAGGAATAACACCACAGTACCTCTCCGAAACACTGGAAGAATGAGGCCTTTCCCCAGGTCGTCCCCATGCTCGCCGACGATAGTCATTGGGCGTCGTGCAGAATCACGATTCATAGAAACACACAAAGCGACGCCATTTGTCAGCTGTCCATGCTTCCTGGTCCCGGCACCACTCCGAAAGCAGCAGTTTGTGTAATCACGTGACGGCAACCTACGCATGGGACGGAAATCCCGTATTCGGGCTGCTGCTAGTCTCCTAACTATCACGAAGGACTACGCGGATTGTCGTAGGGAGTCCATTACTTGTTATCGGATGGGAGGCGCAGATGCGAAGCGGTTTCAATCTGCTCGGTGCCAGATACGACGATCCTCCTTTGTGGTGGCCAGGCGTGGTCGACCAGAATCTATAAGACGAGTGTGTCTTCCCTCACGTTCCCATGAAGTCTAACATGGACTACTGTCACATCCGAATGCCACCTAAATTTAGATGTTGGACGTTTCGACCAGCCGTCCTAATGGAAACTCACAATGAGTCCCATTTCGAACTTTGTCAGGTGATCATAACGTGTCTTTCACAGTGATCACTCAATATCTCACGTTGTTCGTGCCCGTTATATGCACTACTAGGCATGGTACAAGACTAAACAGAGCAAGGCTAATGCACTATGATGGCCATCCTACCTGTCTCATAGAATCAGAGAATTACAACTCTAATCGTTTACACATCTGCCGCTGGCCGGAGTGGCGTTACAGTCTGGAACCGCGCGACCGCTACGGCCGCAGGTTCGAATCCTGCCTCGGGCATGGATGTGTGTGATGTCCTTAGGTTAGTTAGGTATAAGTAGTTCTAAGTTCTAGGGGCCTGATGACCTCAGAAGTCCCATAGTGCTCAGAGCCATTTGAATCACAGCGAAATCCAGCAGCAGATAACCCCTACAGTGTGCGACAGACATAATGGGACCCACGTCAAAGAGGGGGTGCAATTGCATCATCCACATTCAACAGGACGGCAAGGCACGTAATCTGACGCCGCACAATGGCACGACGACGGCCGGTACATTGTGTTCCGTTAACACTCCCACATCGGCGGCACCGTTTGCGATGGTGCCAACAGCATAGAGACTGGACCAACGAGGAGTGGACATCACACACATACTGTGCTATTCTTGGATGACAGCAGTTTCAGTCTGAGTAGTGATTCAGGACGTGAGAGGTGGGAACACGTCATTCACCCGCGAAAATCGTCGAACAAGATCCTCTTGGTCGCCCTGATGTTGTGGCGTGGGAAGGCCTCTACATCTACATCTACATCTACATCTACTTGGAGAGCTTTATAAGGGTTACAGTGTCCTTGATGAATGTGTTACTCAGGTGACATTCAGTGACAAGTTCATGTTGGAAGCTCTCCTATCCGACGCACCCTGCTGTCACTGCTTCTCTACATCTACATCTACATTCATACTCCGCAAGCCACCTGACGGTGTGTGGCGGAGCGTACCTTGACTACCTCTATCGGTTCTCCCTTCTATTCCAGTCTCGTATTGTTCGTAGAAAGAAGGATTGTCGGTATGCCTCTGTGTGGGCTCTAGTCTCTCTGATTTTATCCTCATGATCTCTTCGCGAGATATACGTAGGAGGGAGCAATATACAGCTTGATTCCTCGGTGTAGGTATGTTCTCGAAACTTCAGCAAAAGCCCGTACCGAGCTACTGAGCGTCTCTCCTGCAGAGTCTTCCACTGGAGTTTATCTATTATCTCCGTAACTCTTTCGCGATTACTAAATGGTCCTGTAACGAAGCGCGCTGCTCTCCGTTGGTTCTTCTCTATCTCTTCTATCAACCCTATCTGGTACGGATCCCACACCGGTGAGCAGTATTCAAGCAGTGGGCGAACAAGCGTACTGTAACCTACTTCCTTTGTTTTTGGATAGCATTTCCTTAAGATTCTTCCAATGAATCTCAGTCTGGCATCTACTTGACCGACGATTAATTTTATATTGTCATCCATTTTACATTACTCCTAATGCGTACTCCCAGATAATTTATGGAATTAACTGCTTCCAGTTGCTGACCTGCTATATTGTAGCTAAATGATAAAGGATCTTTCTTTCTATGTATTCGGAGCACGTCACACTTGTCTACATTGAGATTCAATTGCTATTCCCTGCACCATGCGCCAATTCGCTGCAGATCCTCCTGCAATTCAGTACAATTTTCTATTGTTACAACCTCTCGCTATACCACAGCATCATCCGCAAAAAGCCTCAGTGAACTTCCGGTGTCATCCACAAGGTCATTTATGTATATTGCGAATAGCAACGGTCCTACGACACTCCCCTGCGGCACACCTGAAATTACCCTTCGGAAGACTTCTCTCCATTAAGAATGACATGCTGCGTTCTGTTATCTAGGAACTCTTCAATCCAATCACACAATTGGTCTGATAATCCATGTGCTCTTACTTTGTTTAGCAAACGACTGTGGGGGACTGTATTGAACGCC
Organism: Schistocerca gregaria; assembly: GCF_023897955.1. Classification (NCBI taxonomy): domain Eukaryota; kingdom Metazoa; phylum Arthropoda; class Insecta; order Orthoptera; family Acrididae; genus Schistocerca; species Schistocerca gregaria. The sequence continues at coordinate 137,254,930 of NC_064931.1, read as the reverse complement.
TTGCGGAAGTCAATAAACACGGCATCTCTGCTGAGAATACAGTGCTCACCGCCCACTGTTGTACTGAATGGTCTGCCTCTTGTGACGTCTAGTCGCCAGTTCACATTACATTGAGGTATCCGCAACTCTTTATCTGATAGTGTAGTATACGCGCCGTAAGAATATGTGAATCGCTGTCAACTAAGGAGTAAACTTTTGACTATTCATTTCTTATAATGTCCGAAAATGAATGTTGATTATTAACCTTAATCGTGGATACATTATACAACAATGGGCGCAAGAATTCGACCGTGGACGTATTCATCGTGTGCCGAGGCGATTCGTTCAGAGTGGATCTTCCACCGAAGGCAGAAGCAGATCTTTGGTCGGTCGCCGTACGAGGGAGGCGGGTGGTGCCTGGGGAACGAGGAGAGGTGACTCGAGAGAATTAAGTTAGCCCGGGTCCGCGGAGTAGAGCCGGCGTCTGGGGATAAAGTTTGTGAAGGCCAATGCTACGATGTCCAGCTCGGCGGTTGCGGCACGTGTTCTTATGGGCCTGGCACTGCACTACTATTGTCGTTATCCTGAAACTGGACCCGTGGATTTGTCGAGCGTCATGTTGCGTGCAACATTTTACTTTCTTCCACCTTTCCTCTTGGTGCCTCGGGCCCAAAATGAAAGTAATGGATATTATTATTTTGAAAGCTGACGCATTACATGTCCTTGCATTCCCAGTTCGTGCTTTGTGACCCACTTGACATAATCTTTCACTTCTCCGTGGTAGGAAACAGAAATATCCTCGGCAGAATCTGTAATATTTATACAGGGTGGAAATTATTGAAATATATAATAATTCCAATCCCAATGAAAGCAGGTGTTGACAGATGTGAAAATTACCGAAATATCGGTTTAATAAGCCACGGCTGCAAGATACTAACACGAATTCTTTAGAGACGAATGGAAGAAATGGTAAAAGCCGACCTCTGGGAAGATCAATTTGGATTCCGTAGAAATGTTGTAACACGTGAGGTAATACTGACCCTGCGACTATCTTAGTAAACAGATTGAGGAAAGGCAAACCTACGTTTCTAGCATTTGTAGACTTGGAGAAAGCTATTGACAATGTTGACTGGAATACTGTCTTTCAGATTGTGAAGGTGGCAGGGGTAAAATACAGGGAGCGAAAGGCTATTTACAATTTGTACAAAAACCAGATGGCAGTTATAAGAGTCGAAGGGCATGAAAGGGAAGCAGTGGTTAGGGAGTGAGACAGGGTCGTGGCCTCTTCCCGATGCTATTCAATCTGTATATTGAGCAAGCAGTAAAGAAAACAAAAGAAAAATTCGGAGTAGGTATTAAAATCCATGGAGAAGAAATAAAAACTTTGAGGTTCGCCGATGACATTGTAATTCTGTCAGAGACAGCAAAGGACCTGGAAGAGCAGATGAACGGAATGGACAGAGTCTTTAAGGGAGGATATAAGATGAACATCAACAAAAGCAAAACGGGGATAATGGAATGTAGTCGAATTATATCGGGTGATGCTGAGGGAATTAGATTAGGCAATGAGACATTTAAAGTAGTAAAGGAGTTTTGCTATTTGGGGAGCAAAATAATTGATGATGTTCGAAGTAGAGAGGATATAAAATGTAGACTGGCAATGGCAAGGAAAGCGTTTCTGAAGAAGAGAAATTTGTTAACATCGAGTATAGATTTAAGTGTCAGGAAGTCTTTTCTGAAAGTATTTGTATGGAGTGTAGCCATGTATGGAAGTGAAACGTGGACGATAAATAGTTTAGACAAGAAGAGAAAAGAAGCTTTCGAAATGTGGTGCTACAGAAGAATGCTATTGATTAGATGGGTAGATCACATAACTAATGAGGAGGTACTGAATTGAATTGGAGAGAAGAGGAATTTGTAGCACAACTTGACTAGAAGAAGGGATCGGTTGGTAGGGGATATTCTGAGGCATCAAGGGTGACCAATTGAGTATTGGAGGGCAGGGTGGAGGGTGAAAGTCGTAGAGGGAGACCAAGAGATAAATACACTAAACAGATTCAGAAGGATGTACTGGGAGATGAAGAAACTTGCACAGGATAGAGTAGCATGGAGAGCTTCATCGAACCAGACTCTGGACTGAAGACCACAACAACAACATGAAATAAAATCGTCATAACGTCTGAACGGTTTGCGTCAGAAAGTTCAAAATACACGGTTGGCCGCAGGGCATGATGGGAAATAGTATGCGTTGTATTGTTTGGTTTAGCGACATAGTCCACTTTCATTTTGATGTGTCCGTCAATAAGCAAAATTAGCGCATTTGGGGGGACTGAGAATCCGCATTTCGTGATTGAGAAGTCTCTTCACCTTCGACGGGTCGCTGTGTGGTGTGCAGGTTCCAATCATTGAATGATCGGCGCGATATTCCTTGATGGAAAGATGAGTGCCGAACTGTACGTGAAGGTTTTGAAAGATGATTTCATCCCCATTATCCAAAGTGACCCAGACTTTGACAAGATGTCGTTCATGCAAGACGAAACTCGACCCCATCGAAGCACGAGAGAGTTTGATGTCCTGGTGGAGCACTTTCGGGACAGCAATCTGGCTCTAGGACACCCAGAGGTGACTGGCAGGGGCCTCGATTGGCTGCCATGTTCTCGGCATCTGAACACATGCGACTCTTTTTTGTCTGAGGCGTCTTGTCACGCTTCGCACGGCTTCCCCGCGTCCGAGGTTCGACTCCTCCCTCAGGCATGGGTGTGTATGTTGTTCTTAGCGTAAGTTAGTTTAGCCGGCCGGGGTGGCCGAGAGGTTCTAGGCGCTACAGTCTGAAACCGCGTGACCTCTACGTTCGCAGGTTCGAATCCTGCCTCGGGCATGGATGTGTGTGATGTCCTTAGGTTAGTTCGGTTTAAGTAGTTCTAAGTTCTAGGGGACTGATGATCTCATAAGTTAATTCCCATAGTGCTCAGAGCCATTTGAACCATGTTTTAAGTTAGTTTAAGTTGCAGTAAGTAGTGTGTAAGCTTAGGGACCCATGACCGTAGCAGTTTGGTCCCATAAGCCCTTGCCACAAATTTTTTGTGGAGCTGTTTTAAAGACAAGGTGTAAGGCACTAACCCCAAAACCATGCTGAGTTGAAAACAGCTTGAACAGACGCCCGCTGATATTCAGGGTCCATGGATTCATGAGATTGTCTCCATACCCGCACGATGCAGTTTCAAACGAGACTCGTCCGACCAGGCAACATGTTCCCCGTCATCAACAGTCCAATGGCGGTGTTGACGGACTCAGGAGAGGCGTAAAGCTTTGTGTCGTGCAATCATCAAGGGTACACGAGTGGGCCTTTGGCTCCGAAAACCCATATCGATGATGTTTCGTTGAATGGTTTGCACGCGAACACTTGTTGATGCCCCAGCACTGAAATCTGCAACAATTTGGGGAAGGGTTGAACTGCTGTCACGTTTAACGATTCTCTTCAGTCATCTTTGGTAACGTTCTTGCAGGATCTTTTTCCGGCTGCAACGATATCGGAGATTTGATGTGTGGTGTCACAGCCAGACACCACATTTGCTAGGTGGTAGCCTTTAAATCGTCCGCGGTCAGGTAGTATACGTCGGACCCGGGTGTCTCCACAATCAGTGCTTGCAGACCGAGCGCCGCCACACGGCAGGTCTAGAGAGACTTCCTAGCACTCGCCCCAGTTGTACAGCCGACTTTGCTAGCGATGGTTCACTGACTTCTACGCTCTCATTTGCCGAGACGATAGTTAGCATAGCCTTCAGCTACGTTATTTGCTACGACCTAGCAAGGCACCAGTATCCGTACTATTGATATTGTGAACCATGTACCATAAAGAGCGACGTTCGTCATTAATGTATTAAAGTTAAGTATTCCACCAGCTACGTCCGTTTTTCTCAAATCTAATTCCCTTGTCATGTTCCAGACCTCACGCCAGCCTGCGTGAGCAGAGACGCGTGCATTTCGGCCTCATTTACTGGCGCGGTTGGCTCTCCTGCCAACCACAACATGATGTTTTACCCGATTCCTTATATGGACGGTACACTCGTGAAATAGTCGTAAGGGAAAATCCCCACTTCATCGCTGCCTCGGAGGTGCTGTGTCCCATCGCTTGTGCGCCGACTGTAACTCCACGTTCAAACTAATCTTGATAACCTTCCATTGTAGCAGCAGTAACTGATCTATCAACTGCGGCAGATACTTGTCTTATATAGGATCTGCTGACCGCGGAGCCGTGTTCTACCTGTTTACATATCACTATATTTGAATACGCATTCCTGTACTAATTTCTCGCCGGCCGCTGTGGAAGAACGGTTCTAGGCGCTTTAGTCCGGAACCATGAGGCTACTACGGTCGCAGGTTCGAATCCTGCCTCGGGCATGGATGTGTGTGATGTCCTTAGGTTAGTTAGGTTAAAGTAGTTCTAAGTTCTAGGGGACTGATGACCTCAGATGTTAAGTCCCATAGTGCTTAGAGCCATTTGAACCTTTTTTGAACTAGTTTCTTTGGCGCTTCAGTGTGTAAGGCTGGAAGACTTGCTTAACATTATTGTACCTAGACTATAGTTCACTATCTTAGTTTCCCTCCCTGTGTGTGTCATATGAATATCTGGTATTTGTATCTTAACTAATAAGGTTTTCCGTATCGCAGGTGCCTCTGCCGCATTTATTTCAATTCGGCTTGGACCTTCCAGCTGCGGGAGCAAGACGGGATCTCGTCCTCCTACTTTCCGCAAAGGTAGCGTACACATCGGAATGCTAGTCGGTGTGTAACGGCGGCAAGGGGCTCCCATTCCGTACACGGATCTCAATGTGCGGATCCCGTAGACATGCCAAGTTCGTCAAAAATTGTGTACACTTTTAGCGCCATGGTTTTGAGAATTGATCTAATGGTTATATTTGCTATCTTGTCAGTTTATGTTGTGTCTCCTGTTATTATCAGCAAAAGAAGTTATTCGGCTTGTCAATTAATTTAAAAGTAAAATTTTAATATTGAATGTTTTTAAACTTTTTGTTGTTGGCAGTTTGGTGCCAGTTAATTATTGCTCGTGGCCCCTTTGGATTTTCTCTAATTAAATACTTGTCTGTTTTTGGGAGGTACACTTATTTCCTGAAGAAGTACTCAATGCTTAAGAAATTGTGGAAGTAAATGCCTTTCATGTTAGTGCCCTGATAAAGGAAATAATTCCATGAGCGATATACTGTTTATTAGTTTTAACCTCTAGAGACATTTTGTGTCATATTGATTATTTGTCTTATAATAATGCGTGGCTTTAAATTGTTTCTTTGTGAGATCAGGGTCAGTTAACAATTTCAGTGGATCCTTTGTTTTCTTATTAATCAGTTGTCCTTGTTAACTGTTAGCCCTTCGTATTTCTGTAGTAAAGACATATTTTTGCTTTTTATCAGACGGTGAATGTTGTTGAAAAGAAAATCCCTGGGATCCAGTCATTCCATTTGGATCCTTAACGGTGAATGCTAAGGGCGCCAAAGACCCGTATCATATCAGTAACACAAAATATTCTCGGACGAATCTGTGTGCTAAAATTGCGTTCTCGTACTTAGTAAGTAACTGTTTTCAGTTGCTAGAATACACAAAAAAACTGTAACATTCCATACGATCAACTCGCGAAAGTCGCGTTGTAACTGTTTTGAAACTCAGGTTCGTCTTAACATTTTTATTTTCGCCCATTTGAAACTGCTGATTTCTGTTAGTACTAGGGTAACGTATCTTCAAAAAGACATAATGCGATATGAGCGGGAGAGAGGCATTTTTGCCTTGCGATGACGTTTGTTGAAATCTGAAACTGGTAACATTGGTTTTTACAATAATTTGATTTAGAGGCAAATTTTGACTGGTTGTTGTATTAAAAAGTTCTGTAAAACCAAGGAACTTCAACTGCTCTTTGTCTCATGATGGGACTTAAAATGTTATACTTTTCTTACGACAAAGTCGTTGGGTTACACCTCGCCACTAAATGAATGCTTGGGGATGGGAAGCGTTGCATATGATTGTTGTTTCAGCATAACTCTAGTTCTACTTTCTCCTTTGGTAAGTCCGTGACAAATTTATAACTTAGTTTTTATACCAAACCATTCTTTATTGGAACAGATACAGTAACTTCTCAGTTTTTAGAATAACCGTTTAAACATACATCTACACGGAGTTTTGACGAATAATTATTTGCTTCGAAAGCATTCTTAAAATATCGTCTGTTTTAGTCTCGGAAAGGGTGGGACCAGATAGTTTGCAAGTTACCGTTGTCATGCTATCTGACGAAGTCGTGCTGTGCACAATATAAGCAGTGCATCTTGCTGCTGTGTCAGCTGAAAGCTCTACCAGACGCAGAGCTTTGAAAACAAATCAAATATTAATGCGCTGGGCAGAGTGTATGATGACGTGAATTCTCAGCACTACCGCACACCGAAGCTAACGCGACATGATGTGATTATGCTTTTATTGCTATTAGTGCCCTTTGTAAAGGACGTCGCTTTTCTGCACCACCATATCGCATGTAGCAGTCCAGCGGCAGACAAAAAAAGTTCACGACGACCGTTGCTTATCCATAAAACTATGTGATTTACTTTTACTGTCGTAGTACTGAACTTTCTTTAGCAACTTAGTGGCAATATGAATTCGCATTGCAGTTCTTCTCAGTATTCGTGTGTGTATAAAACTTGTTTTCTTGACTGTTCCAGATAGTACATATATTTTGTAGGGTTTCTTGCAGTCGGTAAAAAACAGAACCCTTGTAGGATCACTTTGTAGTCCATGCCTTTTTCTCAGGAACCGGTAAACGTATAAAATTGAAATTCATGTCACGTACTAAGGCTTATGGTCCCTTGGCTGTGTAAAACAAAGAAACTTTTAAGTCAGTGCAATCATACGCCATTTATTTGACAAATTTTGATACTCGATAACTCACTTATTGAAACCTGTCAGGTACTTCCCCATGATTTAGAATGACGCAATTTTACAAGAAACAAGGTTTCACACTTTAATATGTTGACACAGTCAGCATTAATGGAGAAGCCGGCCGGTGTAGCCGAGCGGTTCTAGGCGCTTCAGTTTGGAACCGCGCGATTGCTACGGTCGCGGGTTCGAATCCTGCCTCGGGCAAGGATGTGTGTGATGTCCTTAGGTTGGTTAGGTTTAAGTAGTCCTAAGTTCTAGGGGACTGATGGCCTCAGATGTTAAGTCGCATAGTGTTCAGAGCCATTTGAACCATTTGAACCTTAATGGAGAACTAATAATTGTCGCCTGTCTCTTGCATGACTTTCTCACATTTATATTGTTTAAACTGAAACATTCTCGAAAATCTTGGAATCCCTTTTGACCGATATTTTGCCAGTATCAAAATCGATAAGAGGCAAAAATGGTAGACATTCTCGATTCCCGGAATGGATGAACTTTGTATATCCATAATAAAATTTGTACGGAACCAAGTGTTCGCGGTTCCTACTCTCACTTGTCCAATTTTGTTTTCGATGCCTGCCACTGTCATCTTATATTGGAAAATTTGGAAATTTGTGGTACGTTCCTACGGGACCAAACTGCTGAGGTCATCGGTCCCTAGCCTTACACACTACTTAATCTAACTTAAACTAACTACAACAGACACATCCATGTCTACATCTACATCCATGCTCCGCAAGCCACCTGACGGTGTGTGGCGGAGGGTACCCTGAGTACCTCTATTGGTTCTCCCTTCTCTTCCAGTCTCTTATTTTACATTATTCCGAGGATATTTACGAGTCATACGCTACGATATCTTCGATTATTTTGTAATTTTCTGTCTAATACAGATTTTCACATGTATCCCAGAGAATATTTTTGTTGTCTCACTTTGGGTGCTATCAGTGCTCCACAAACTCTTCACAATGATACTCCAACCAATGTCCTAGCTAAACACATTCCCCTGCTACACCAATTTATAGCTTTACACAAAGTTAATTCGCAACGAACACACGCATGCGCTTGCACTGGTACAATGACGTCACAGCAAAACGAATACTCTGTAGCAAACAGGTTCAGACATTACATATTCGTTGTGGGTTCAACCATTGTTTAAGTATTATTAGGCTGGTAGTTATCGGCGACTCAAATATAATAGTATTTTGTTACATACGGAGGTTCGAATAGACGTTTTCACGTAAAAATAGGGAACTATCAGGTAGCAGAAAGTCGACACATCGCGACAGCCTAAATCTGAATCCACTGAATAGACTGGCGCACTAATAAGATGCTGGACTCGCTCCCAGGAAGACAATGATGCCAATATCCGTCTAGACATCCATATTTAGTTTTTCAATTCTTCCCCTAAATCACTTAAGGCCAATACGTGGATGGTTCTTTTGAAACGGACACAGACGCTTTCCTTGCCAATCTTACCTTACACTCCATCACTAATAATTTCGTTGCAACCGGAACGTTAAATTCTAACATTCTTTTTACATCTGAGTGAAATACACTCCTGGAAATGGAAAAAAGAACACATTGACACCGGTGTGTCAGACCCACCATACTTGCTCCGGACACTGCGAGAGGGCTGTACAAGCAATGATCACACGCACGGCACAGCGGACACACCACGAACCGCGGTGTTGGCCGTCGAATGGCGCTAGCTGCGCAGCATTTGTGCACCGCCGCCGTCAGTGTCAGCCAGTTTGCCGTGGCATACGGAACTCCATCGCAGTCTTTAACACTGGTAGCATGCCGCGACAGCGTGGACGTGAACCGTATGTGCAGTTGACGGACTTTGAGCGAGGGCGTATAGTGGGCATGCGGGAGGCCGGATGGACGTACCGCCGAATTGCTCAACACGTGGGGCGTGAGGTCTCCACAGTACATCGATGTTGTCGCCAGTGGTCGGCGGAAGGTGCACGTGCCCGTCGACCTGGGACCGGACCGTAGCGACGCACGGATGCACGCCAAGTCCGTAGGATCCTACGCAGTGCCGTAGGGGACCGCACCGCCACTTCCCAGCAAATTAGGGACACTGTTGCTCCTGGGGTATCGGCGAGGACCATTCGCAACCGTCTCCATGAAGCTGGGCTACGGTCCCGCACACCGTTAGGCCGTCTTCCGCTCACGCCCCAACATCGTGCAGCCCGCCTACAGTGGTGTCGCGACAGGCGTGAATGGAGGGACGAATGGAGACGTGTCGTCTTCAGCGATGAGAGTCGCTTCTGCCTTGGTGCCAATGATGGTCGTATGCGTGTTTGGCGCCGTGCAGGTGAGCGCCACAATCAGGACTGCATACGACCGAGGCACACAGGGCCAACACCTGGCATCATGGTGTGGGGAGCGATCTCCTACACTGGCCGTACACCTCTGGTGATCGTCGAGGGGACACTGAATAGTGCACGGTACATCCAAACCGTCATCGAACCCATCGTTCTACCATTCCTAGACCGGCAAGGGAACTTGCTGTTCCAACAGGACAATGCACGTCCGCATGTATCCCGTGCCACCCAACGTGCTCTAGAAGGTGTAAGTCAACTACCCTGGCCAGCAAGATCTCCGGATCTGTCCCCCATTGAGCATGTTTGGGACTGGATGAAGCGTCGTCTCACGCGGTCTGCACGTCCAGCACGAACGCTGGTCCAACTGAGGCACCCGGTGGAAATGGCATGGCAAGCCGTTCCACAGGACTACATCCAGCATCTCTACGATCGTCTCCATGGGAGAATAGCAGCCTGCATTGCTGCGAAAGGTGGATATACACAGTACTAGTGCCGACATTGTGCATGCTCTGTTGCCTGTGTCTATGTGCCTGTGGTTCTGTCAGTGTGATCATGTGATGTATCTGACCCCAGGAATGTGTCAATAGAGTTTCCCCTTCCTGGGACAATGAATTCACGGTGTTCTTATTTCAATTCTTATTTCAAGGAGTATATATATATATATATATATATATATATATATATATATATGATTGATAGAAAATCTCATATAAAGATGTGAAACAAATACTGACAAAGAGATAGAGGGGCTGGCCAGCAATTAGCTCAGTACAGCCAATAGATACACAAAACAGAATAGGAAATTTACGTATCCTAGCTTTCGGAACATTGTTCCTTCGTCAGGGAGGAGAGAGGGGAAAAAAGGGGAAGAAGGGAAAGTGGATTCAGTTACTCACAACCCAGGTTATGAAGCAACAGGGGAAAGGTGAACAGGGAGAGTAGCAGAGATGGAGGCATGGGTGTCAGGGGGAAGCCAAAGATATTCTACTGTAAGTACTGTGCCAGCTTCCAACCACAGAGGATGCATACAGAAGTAAAGAGGTATATAGCATACAGATAAACACAACTAGGATGAAACGATGCTAGAGGAAAGGGAAAGACGAGAAGACTGAAGAGTAAATGGGAGTGAGGTTGGTTAACGTAGGTTCAGTGCAGGGAGTGGCAGGATGAAAGGATGTTGGAGTGAAAGTTCCCATCTCCTCAGTTCCGAGGGACTGGTGTTGGTTGGGAGAAGCCAAATGGCACGTATGGCGTAGCAGGTTCCTAGGTCCCTAGAATTATGCTGGAGGGCACGCTCTGCTACTGGGAATTGGACACCTCCTAGGTGGACAGTTCGTCTGTGCCCGTTTATGCAGCCAGTTTAGTTGTCATACCAATGTAAAAGGCTGTGCATTGTAGGCATGTCAGCTGATAAATGACACGTGTTGTTTCACATGTGGCCCTATGTAGGGTTTTCTCGACTCCTGTGACATCACAGCTCAGAATCTAGTTGTCAAGTGTAAAGTTTAGGGATATTCAAAAGAAACAAGATGAAGCATTGTCCTGTTGGTATGAGATCCAAAAAATTCAAATGTAGCAATCCAAGATGGTGGACCTGAGAATATAGGTGCAGCCTTCATGCTGGTCAGATTTCCCCAGCGCTATTATGTCAATATCCAGTATGGTGTACTGGGAATATATGTGCAACCTGCACAATTGTCCGATGTCATGTATTCTAATATGATGATCCTGTCCCAAGTGTCATATAGTTCCTCAAATTCAAGATAGCGATGCAAGATGGCCATTTACATGTTAAAAATATGCGTATCAGTTTTAGTAGAGCAGACCTTTTTTCACAATTCAGACAATGTTTATTAACAGAAAAGCAAAGTGTATAATCTATATACACAATATTTACAAAAATTAGTTATCAGTATACAGTAAAGAAATATGTAAATCTTACACATTGGTGCACTTATGTTTTTGAAATTCACTTTTCAGTTGCTCTTAATGCACTTGTATGGTTTTCAACAACTTTAATACTTTTTGAATTATCTCGTGGTACCTTCAGCTGGCATCCTCTTCATTTGATAGTTGTACAATTTCGACCTTAGCCCATTTCCAAGTATCTAAAACGGAAGCATTATACGAAGTATGCAGTAGTATCAATTATGAATTTAACATAGGAACAAGTCCTATCCCAAGATATACAAGGCGAATTATAATTTACTTTATGGACGATTGTCACGTTCGCCCTTGCTCCTATGACAGCACGTAGTCGTCACAGAATAAACAGGAAATAGTTTTTTGCTATTTTAGCAGGACATTACTTTTCAGCAGTTGTTGCAGCGCTCTGATACATAAGGTCGATGTTTTTAACGTACTTACACTAGGAAGATTGGAATAGTTGTAGTACAGTTTATGACAGTGTCACTCTTCAAACACTGTTGACTTCGAATATTTACAATTCACTTGTGAGACATTACATTAAAATAAAATAATAGTTTTCATTTGTATAGTATTCAGCAGTGAAACCTAAACTAGTGTTCAGGCAATATACAGGGTGGACATTAATAAAACTGACAAACTGCATGGATGGATTTCCGACTAGAAAGTGAGGAAAAAAGGTTCTATGCACATGTGTACGGAAATTCATTGTTGCCACAGTAGGTGGCCCTGACGAATGATAGTTCCTCCGACCATACGCTGTGTGTTCGTTGTGTTACCGGTAATAGGGCTAGTAGCGATTATTATGGAGGACGCACATAATCGTACTTTAGCTTAACCGTGTTGGCGAAACACTTGCCTTGAGTTGCTTGGCCACACACAATCACCGTTTTAGCTCCTTCCCGACACGACTACAGGACCATTCTGCTGCTGTTCAGTAGTGGTGTAAACAAGTGAAACTCCAGCAGTGTCCTATAAATCTGACACCGTTTGATTACTATTATTGCATATCGAATTCAAACACAAAGTGATCATCTTCAATATATGACTAAATCCTGTGGAATCATACAGTGATGCACGAAATACAGCTTCAAACGCAGATGTTTATCGTGAAGCACACGCCAACTAGCAGCTAAGATTCAAAATGACTGCTTGTTCAGCAGTCTCGCTTCAAGCCACGTAAACAGCTGCGATCACACAGAAGGAGCCTCGACAGGTCAAAATGCAATTAGTGTTGTTTTATGAGGTAACCAATTAGCGCCTCAAGATGAGATTAGAGGCGGAAAATTCTTGTGGTAAAGCGCATCAACCATGCTCTGTCAAACATAAAACTTATCTTAAAACCACTCGTTGGAGTGTTACTCTCTCAAGGCGCAATTGTGAACTAAAGGCAGCCGCTTTCAACCAACAAAGATAGTACCGGCATGCAACACTCATGTCACAGCCACCAACGTTGCTACTATTTATTACTGCCACTTTTGATGCTGCCTAATGGCACAGGAGCTTTATGGTACGTTTTACTACAGGGTGATATAAAAAATTTTATATGGTTGGTAGTACGTCTTATATTGTGATTTATTGACTGGTTTCCTCGTTTATAAAATTTGATAATGGGATAACGTAGTCCGAAGGATAATGTGCTAAATTTAAAAAAAAACACACATTTGAGAACTGATGGCGTAACATTCTCAGTTCCGATACACAAGACAGTTGTATGATGGCTTCACATCGGAGATTTGGTAATGAGCTTTCCCCGTTACTCAGTAGTTCACTGTTATTTTACGTATTCTGTTTTCTGTCATACTTGTGGTGTGGTTTCTGCGTTTATTTCTATACTTACTAATTTGATCGTTTACTCTTTTAACTCCGAATTGTCTCAGACTGTAGTGTTCCTCATACTGTCTGATAGCCTTCTGTCAGCTTCATTTCTTAGAAATTTCATCGCCACCTCTAGTATTCTACGCTTATTTTCAGTTTTCATTGTCCTTATTTCGCTGTCCATCGATTCAAATCAGTGCAGTAACACCATGATATTTAACAGATGTCAGCCAATCCGTTCCACGCCTATAAACTGCTGTTGCATTATACATATATAAGTTTGATTTCGGCGTGGTTGAAATAAGTAAAATTTGTCCTCTACGTAAAGAGTGACTTTGTTACAATATTACCACATTAGAGTGCACAGATATCATTAATTCCCTTTGGAATATAGCTCTTTTATGCCGTCAGATGAACTGTTAGATGACGAGCTACAGTTTTGCGCTCTGTAGCTTCCCATAAGATTTCATATAGATCACGTAAAATGTGGTTGTCTAAGGCTCTCTACGACGCTAGAAGTAGGAATATACTTTGGATGAACATAGATAACTTAGTGTAAATTAGGGTATTAGTAAACTAAGCATAAATTTTAAAAAAATCTTATTGTAAGGGCTTACGTTTTTCCGGTATGCTTTACCATCCCCTTAGCAGCTAAGTCGTTTAAGATAGGGCTGACTAATAGCTGATGTCTATCATTCTGCTGTGAGCATGTATCAGTAAAACAGTCTGTGTTCTGATAAAAATGTATATTAATGTCTGGTATAAGAATTCTGAAAGCTGCTGGAAGAGTCTCACCACCGAACGAAGGAAACGATTAAGTCCTTATTGTCCGTCATCCTAAGGGTTGATATGTGAGGTGATAGCGAATAGACCCAATAAACAATTGGATTACACTGTGCTAAGGTGTTACAAAACTATTATTGTTTTTAGTGGAGGTAAAGCGACCCTAATCACTTATTTTTTGTCTCGTATTATTACGGGTAGCAGTTCAACAAACGTTACTAAAGATTTATAATTCTGCTGAAAATTCTGTAACATGAAGGCATGAATGTAAAACATTTTTTGCAGTGCTGACTGAATTAATAACGATTTCGTTTATAATAAGTTTCGATATAGACAAACATCTTAACACCTGTGGTCATAAAAATGTAACCCTTTACAGTTACCGTGACGGCAGATAAACTGTTATTAATGCTAGTATTGTAGAAAAGGGAGCAGGTAGACATTTGCTTTCAATTTTTTTTTTTTTTTTTTTGCTCGAAAGTTGACTGTAATGTCACAACTGTGCAAGAACATTAAAGATATGTTTCACGTTAGGCAGTTTATTAGTGGAAGTAAACTGTTTCTTACGTCACAAAATGTTGATGGATTGACGCTGCGAGGCTGAATGAAAAACTGATCGTAATTTTTGACTTCGAACACCTTTTATGTCTATTCACAGTACTGGCAACGACCAAATAGATCATACGTTCTTACCTCTTGTCTTGTTTCTGTATGTGAGAAGATACTTGACATCATATTATATTCTTTTTGGTAACTGTCATTACAAAGAGATTCATTACATAAGTAAGTTAATCCATATCCATGTGTATTATAAAAGTGTATCTGTGTATGTACGTTCCACATCTCCTCCTAAGCAACTGAATAGATTTAAACCAAAATTGGTACACATATCACTCACTGTCTGGAAAGAACAACTTTGGGGGTAAAAACCACCCACCTATCAAAGGAGTAGGAGTGGGAGTGAAAAAAGGAGCGTAGCACAAGACACACAAATAGCCAGGCTATATTCGTCCAGTGTTTCAGACTGAGAGCGCTTAGTGATTTTCAACTGTCTTTACTCGTAATTTCAAACCTTTACTAAACTTTTTCTTGCTGACATTCCCCACTAAATGATGAAGCGAGATAAGTTTATCACCTATTACATTTTCGCCGTTGATGCAGTAAGACTTCCTCATCAGGAATAACCTTTTAATTTATTCCTTCTTTACTACTAACTTTATTTGCAAGACGTTTTGCAAATAGTATTCACATATATCACTGAATGCAGCTGCAAAAATATATCATTGTATGACCAATAGTTCAGGAGATATGACGTCACAAACAGTGATCTGGGTGAAACCGATACTAGAAGGCGAAATCGGCTAGAGATAAAACTGAAATGTGTACAAAAATTTGTTAAATATAGGTGAAATATATGTGAAATATGTGTACGTTGGCAAAGGCAAGAGTGAAAAGCTCTTCCTAAAGCCCTGGATTGACTTCAACCAGGCTTTGTGCCATATTACTTCTGGGAAGAAAAACTGCGGGGATAAGAACCAGCAAACCTCTAATGGGCCTAATGAGTAGTAGATGATAGTGTGGAGAGAGAAGGGCGTAGGAGGAGAGAGGCAGAGAGGGGAAAGACGAGATGGACACAGGAGGCAAGAGGTGATCAACAGAGAAGGGGGAGGGGAAACTGGACAGAAAGGGAAGGGGTGGAGATGGACAGAGAGGGGAAGGGGATATTGACAGAAACAAAGGATTTAGAGATGTGAACAGCGAGAAGGGAGAGTAGAAGCTGGACTGGTAGAGGGGGGAGGAGGAGCCGGCCGCGTCGAAGGGGGGAAGGAGATGGGAAGAGATGGAGGGAGGATTTGAGGAAGCGATAGAGGGGAAGGAGGAGGTGGTCCTTTAGGGGTTGAGGAAGCGATAGAGAGGGAGGAGGAAATGAACTGACGGCGAAGCAGCAGGTGGAGAGAGGGGGGAGGAGGAAATGAACGAATAGAAAACTGGAATTGTGTGTAACTGGGCAATGCGTGGTACTTACCTAGTACACTACTGGCCATTAATATTGCTACACTACGAAGAAGACGTGCTACAGACGCGAAATTTAACAGACAAGGACAAGATGCTGTGATATGCAAATGAGCTTTTCAGAGCATTCACACAAGGTTGGCGCCGGTGGCGACACCTACAACGTGCTGACATGAGGAAAGTTTCCAACCGATTTCTCATACACAAACAGCAGCTGACCGGTGTTGCCTGGTGAAAATTTGTTGTGATGCCTCGTGTAAGGAGGAGAAATGCGTACCATCATGTTTCCGACTTTGATAAAGGTCGGATTGTAGCCTATCGCGATTGCGGTTTATCGTATCGCGACATTGCTGCTCGCGTTGGTCGAGATCCAATGACTGGTAGCAGAACATGGAATCGGTCGGTTCAGAAGGGTAATACGGAACGCCGTGCTGCATTCCAACGGCCTCGTATCACTATCAGTCGAGATGACAGGCATGTTATCCGCATGGCTGTAACGGATCGTGACGCCACGTCTCGATCCCTGAGTCAGCAGATGGGGACGTTTGCAAGACAACAACCATTTGCACGAACAGTTCGACGTCGTTTGCAGCAGCATGGACTATCAGCTCGGAGATCATGGATGCGTTTACCCTTGACGCTGCATCACAGACAGGAGCACCTGCGATGGTGTACTTAACGATGAACCTGGGTGCACGAACGTCATTTCTTCGGAACTCCAGGTACTGTTTACAGAATCATGATGGTCGCATCCGTGTTTGGCGATATCGCGGTGAACGCACATTGGAAGCGTGTATTCGTCATCGTCATACTGGCGTATCACCCGGCGTGATGGTATGGGGTGCCATTGGTTACACGTCTCGGTCACCACTAGTTCGCATTGACGGCTCTTTGAAGATTGTCGCTACATTTCAGATGTGTTACGACCCGTGGCTCTACCCTTCTTTCAGTCCCTGTGAAACCCTACATTTGAGCAGGATAATGCACGACCGCATGTTGCAGGTCCTGTACCGGCCTTTCTGGATACAGAAAATGTTCGACTGCTGCCCTGCCCAGCACATTCTCCAGATCTGTCACCAATCGAAAACGCCTGGTCAATGGTGGCCGAGCAACTGGCTCGTCACAGTACGCCAGTCACTACTCTTGATGAACTGTGGTATCGTTTTGAAGCTGCATGGGAAGCTGTACCTGTACAGACCATCCGAGCTCTGTTTGACTTAATGCCCAGGCGTATCAAGGCCGTTATTACGGCCAGAGTTGGTTGTTCTGGGTACTGATTTCTCAGGATCTATGCACCCAAATTGCGTGAAAATGTAATCACATCTCATTTCTAGTACAATATATTGGTGTAGCAATATTAATGGCCAGTAGTGTATATTACAGACCTCAGGTAAACAACGTTTGAGTATCTTAATACTGTATTCATCATAGTCATTATAAAGTTAATTTTTATAGACTAATTTATATAAATAACTCATTTGAGATATGTTGGATGGAGATGAGTTGTACGAAACCTAGTTCGGAAAGCTCTTCTCAAAGAACATAGGTTATTCATGAAATTGCGGTTTCATCCTAAATTACCTGCTATTAGCAGGAAAATTTTTTTTTTTGAAACAGTCTGTAATTTGAGAGCTATCGGAAATTTACTCGTCATTTAGCTTTGCAAAGATTATCCCATTTTCTTCACTGATTTTGTCACTGTCAGTTTGTACTATGCCTCAAACAGCAGTTATCTGGCTTTTGGAGGAGGAACACATGATGTTGCCAACAAAGTAGTGTGTAGTAGTTGGCAGAGATATTTTTGGAATTTCAATTTAAAATGTAAATAATTCTTGTTTTCCCATCATCAAATTGATTCAATAAATTATTTATGTGTTCTTAAAAATTCTAGCTAGATCCCTTATGCGTATAATATTCAGCTACTGTAATTCCGCATCTACTAAAAATTGATCACAATAAGACTTCTTCTGTCGCACCACTCATTTTCGATGGCTTCCCAGACCGTAACACTAGGGGGAAACAGGCATGTCTTCCAAAACCATCTCAGAGCTTATCTTTCCTCCTTGGCGCCTCCATACTCGCAGCTGGAAGGCAGCCCAAACATTGTAGGACCGATAGTTATCCCATAGAACGATGCAGCAGTGCGTGATTCCCGCGTACGGTACCACTCCAAACACAACTGTCTGCATTGTGGTGTTAACGGCGGGTGTAGAAAAGCTCAGCTACGGCTAGTTTACGACCAGTGATGCGGGATGACCAGGGTATTATGCTGAGTTAATTACTTGCGGCCGGATGGCAAGAACAGACATGTTCACTGGGGAAAATGTTAATCACCCCCTTAAAGGAGCACACTACTAGCTGTGGAATGTCGCAGATTACAGATGACCGACCTTTTAACTTAGGTGGGCCACACTAGAAGAAAATGAGTAATTTTCAGCTGCACGTAATATGCTTAGATGAAGAAGTACAAATATGGAATAGGGGTAATAATATGGAATACTGTGATATCTTGCCTTGTAAGTGCCGTACTTAGGTTAACTGCTGAAAAACTACGTTTAGCAACTGTAGAGTGCTTTGGGATTATTTCGTATTACAGTTGACAGCCACTACGAGTGAGTGAAGCCGTTTTAACGAATTCACTGTGGGGCATACTTGTTGCAAACTGCTGGTTTTCAGTTTCATTCATGTCATAACACATGAACTATTAATATTTTTGCCGGCCGATGTGGCCGAGCGGTTCTAGGCGCTTCAGTCCAGAACCGTGCGACCGTTCCGGTCGCAGGTTCGAATCCTGCCTCGGGCATGGGTGTGTGTGATGTCCTTAGGTTAGTTAGGTTTAAGTAGTTCTGAGTTCTAGGGGACTGATGACCTCAGAAGTCAAGTCCCATAGTTCTCAGAGCGATTTGAGTCATTAATATTTTTGTAAACAGACGTTTAGCTAATACATAAAGTATTAAAATGGCTTGTTTGTTTGCCTCTTCAAATTTAATTTTCGATTTTATTTGTGTTTCTGATTTAATGATAACTGTGTCGCTAGTATTCCCTATTTGTACCCTAGTATTCCATATTTGTACTGTACTTTCACAACCTGTTTTACTTGCAGGAATTGCTTCAGAAATGACTTAACGAGCTCGAAAACAGCGAGACGAGTGTGCTATGCAAATAACAATTAAAAATGTTAGAGAAAAGAAAATGGACCACTCCAGAAATTTTGATGCTGTGAATCTCGCATGCAGAACCATGTCAAAACTTTGTGTCTGCCTCTTCATGCCTCCCACAAGATGCAATCTCTGGATAGAACTTTCACGAGTCATTTGAAAGCCTGTTATTCTGAGCTGTTACGCGTATGGGTGAGGGAAGATGGGCCAGTAACGAACATGGACATAAGCAACTGAATGGGGAGGTCCACCTCAAGTGCCAGGCAGGGGAGATAGAGCAGTCAATGGGTTTCGGGTGACAGGACTATACCCGTTAAACCATCATATTTTCGTGGACGCAGATTTCATTGCCAGCAATGAAGGGAATAATTAAGAATTTACCTAATGATTCAGTCAATGAACCATCTGCAGGAGCTCTGGCTTCTAAAAGTGGAAACATTACTGTTGAAGTCAAGGGAGGGTCCTCTGCTGCCACATCTGAAATTAACCTTTGACAATTCTCACACACTACACAAATAAAGAATAGGCCAGGAATGAAGGGAAGAAAAGCAGGTCCTTCAGCAGGCCTAACCTTGTCTCCATACAAGAGATCTCTGGTAGTACCGACAACATCAACAAATAAACTGGAGACAAAGAAGCAGAGGCCATCAAGGCCTAGGAACCAAGAATCATCTGATGATGTTTTTAGAGCGTTCTGGGCTACAGTGTACCCACTAATGAAGGTGGCAATTGCCTCGTTTGCTCAGGCAAATTGTCACGGAACGAGACAGGGGAAGAATGGATAATGTGTCTCATGTGCGAAATGTGGGCGCACACTGAATGTACTCATTACAGCACGTTTGTAGCGCATGTTACATTGAAATACAATGCACAGCCTAAATTTTTCCGGGCCTGCCCCGTTCCAATTACTTTACGAGACGAAGTAGCTGTTTACTTGAAAGAATTGCAAGATAATGGTCTAATTCCTCCTTTCAAGCTATTCAATGGGCAAGTCCACTAGTTTTGTTTGCCTAAACCTTCTGGTCGCATTCGAATTTGTGCTGACATGAAATCTACAGACAACCCACAGACCATTGTTGACACTTATCCGTTACTTCACCCTGAGGAACTCATAGACAGGATTGGTGCAGGACCTTACACTTCTAAGATAGATTTCAGTGATGCCTACTTGCAAATACCATTGGATGAAGAATCACAGAAAGTGTTTGTTGTAAATACATACTTAGGACTGTTCAAGTATTTGCGTTTCCCTTCGGCAGTACTTCGCACCCGCCATTTTTCAACGATACTTGGAACAGATAACTGCAAAAGTGCGATTTTGTTGAAACTACCTTTACGATATTGTCATCTCAGGTCGTATTCCAGAGGAACACATTGCCAATATGCGTACTCTTTTTTGAGTGTTGTCAGAAGCAGGACTCAGTGTAATCTCGAAAAAAAGTGACTACAGTACTTAAGTCACATGATAAACAGACAGGATGTGCACCCCCTCCAGTCTCATTTGCTTGCAATCCATTACCTGCCAGTTCCCCGCAATGTTCCAGAACTGCAGTGAGCACTAGGCAAGATGAGATACTACATTCGGTTCATACCGAATGCCGCATAGATCGCGGCTCCATTGCATCGCTTGCGTCGGAAAAATGTGCCTTTCGTGTGGACCAAAGAGAGTTAAGACGCGTTTGAGAAACTCAGAAATGCTTTGCTTTGTGACAGATGATTAGTGCATTTTGACCCTGCCAAGACAGTAGTCTTGCAAGTCGACGCTTCTTCCTACGGAATCGGCGCTGTGCTTTCGCACAGAATTGGTGCACAATATAGACCTATTGCTTTTGCCTCAAAGTTGTTAACTCGAACTCAGTACAATTATTTACAAATTGGAAACGAAGCTCTCGCTATTGTGTATGGTGTGATAAAATTCGATCACTATTTGCTTGGTCGCAAGTTCTTTTTAGTGACAAATTACAAGCCCTTGCAGTCATTGTTTCATCCGTCAAAGCCTGTTCCCACACGGACTGCTCAAAAATTGCAACGATAGGCTTTGTTGTTTTCGCAGTAACAGTATGAAATTGTGTACAGACCTACGGCGAAGGATGGCAATGGAGACATCCTGTCTCGCCTTACGATTGGCCCAGATTCTAATTTTTGACTGGGTGTTTGTGTTGTCGTCATCATTCATGAAAGTGGCGAGTTCTGACTGAGCAAAGGTTGGGAATTTGTACGGGCGCTGATAACCGCGCAGTTGAGCGTCCCACAAACCAATCATCATCATCAGACTCTGATTTTGATGTATATGCAGCATCTTGTTGCCAAATCGATGAACACGACTCTGAATTGCTGGAATCTTTTCCCTTCCACTGCAGAATAATTGCACAGGCCACGGAAGCAAATCCAGATCTCAAGATTTTGTTGCAGTACATTCGCACTTCTTGGCCTCCCTCATTGAACAATATCCAGAACTCAGTTTGCGTCGATATTTTGAACGTCGGCATAGCCTTACAATTCAACAGGGTGTGGTTCTAGTTCAAAATGATAGTGGACAATCGCGTGTGCTTATTCCCAAAGTGTTGCAAAAGAATGTATTGAAATTGCTCCACCAAGGGCATTTGAGAATTGTTCGCACTAATCAGTTAGCGTGACTACATTGTACTGGCCAGGGCATGGACGCCCATATTGAACAGATGACGTCACAGTGTCGCGCATGCGCGGAAAACCAATTCGCTCCGCCACAGACATTCTCAGCTTGGCCTAAGACACAATCCCCATATCAGCGAGTGCACATAGCCTTTGCAAGTCCATTTTAGAACACTCGTTGGCTCATAGTGGTAGACTCTTTTTATCAAGTTTCCATTTGCGGTACCTATGAACTCTACCACATCACGAAGGGTCATTTAAGCTTTGTCCTCCGTATTTTGTGAACGAAATGGCATTCGTCATCTAACAACTGCTCGGTCCGACGGAGAAACAGAATACTTCGTACGCACTTTAGAGCACCAGATGGCCAAGCTTCGCTCCTCCCACACACGGGACAGGCGCTGCAACTCTTTCACGCCTCCTATCGCTGCCACCCACGCGACGGACCGTCACCAGCGAAACTTCTGCGTGGCCGCTGCCATCGGACGCTGCTACACTTGCTACACACATCGCAGCATCCGACGCCGCCAATGATCCGCAATTATCACTTTGCGCCGCGCGATCTGGTTCTTTCCAGGGTTTATGGCAACCGTGGGCGCCGGGAACAAGGCGTGATCCAGGAACTCATTGGCTCCTATATATACTTGATCGCAGGTCCCGATGGTTTGCAGCGCCGCCGCCAGAACCAAATTCGTGCCTGTCATTTGCCCCGTCATTCTGCTGCTTTTCTTCCAGACTCACGCCCTCAAGGGAGCGCGCGGCCTTCGCAAAATGGTTCAAATGGCTCGGAGCACCGTGGGACTTAACATCTGAGGTCATCAGACCTCTAGAACTTAGCACTACTTTAACCTAACTAACCTAAGGACATCACACACATCCATGCCCGAGGCAGGATTCGAACCTGCGACCGTAGCGGTCCTGCGGTTCCAGACTGAAGCGTCTAACAACTCTACCACAACAAAGGTCAGAATTTAATAACGATTGTGGTGTTGCTCACGGTGCTAAATACTGCATTTTCGGGAAACAATTAAGTTATTATGTGCCAGGTGTTATTAGAGCACAGTTAATAGTCATTTCATGTAATAATGAAAAAAAACTAGGCACTCATCTTTTGATGTTTCCCACGCTGGTCTCGTCTTAAAATCATGGCTCAATAGTTGAAAATCTAGGTGGTTATGATTCCAAGCTCGGACGCAAAGAGGCCTAGGTTTTATTCTGCTATATTCAAAAGTTGTAGATGCGCTTCACAAATCATTCTTGAAGATTACACTTCCTTTTAATTGCTTTCATTGCAATATCACGTAAACACTAAACATCACTTCACAATACAAAACATACTTGGAAACATGTTCCTCACAGTCACTGTTAAAGTTCACATTTTATAAGCGGACTACGTTGAGCGTCTTTCCAACATGACGTCAAAGACTTGACTTGTCCCACGTCCTACTCTCGAACAACTTAACAACTAACTAATTATCGCTTACGAGCCCAAAAATCAGAGTTAAAAGTACGTCAAAGATCATAGTGACAAAAGAAAGAATGCACATAAGAATAATATCATTGCAACATAAACATATCGACGTATCACGAATGAAATCAAATCTGAATGTTGTCTCAGAAATATATCAACTACTTTGCATAAACACAGTATAATATTACTGGTATCGAGAGGTCCAGGTGAGGTGCCGTAATGGTGGCGTAATTCATATACCATTACAACCACCTAGAACCGCTAGGCCACAGAGGCCGGAGCGGCTCTCGCAACAACACCCTGGTGCCACCAGGGCACACCAGGAGGAACGGATGGACGACGCGCCCCCCCCCCCCCCCACCCCCCCCCCCACCCCCCGCCGTCTCGCTCACTGATCCGAGGGACCTGGACCAGCCATCATCGTCGCCCCAGGACACGCCCTTAGGCCTGGTCGTGTCCTCACAAGCCAGATGGCAGCGTAGGGTCAAGAGAACGCAGTCCTCCAGAGTCACGACTCCCAGCTCATCCCTAGGTCCAGCGTCCTGCCTCCCTCCCCGTTGTCGTTCGCATCTTCCCTACACGATAACGGTGCTGCATTTTGGGGGGGGGGGGGGATGAATGTGGTCGCGTAAGATGTTACCAGCACACTGATCGGAAAAGATGTAGCCAGGAGCAGGCGCGCCTATCACGAGAGAGGCCAAAGACAGACTCGCAAGCAACACGCCACGAACGCCCTCTCGACCTCAAGTATTTAGATAGCCACCGCTGACCAGAAGGCTTTAGTCTCTGTCACTAGATCACTGAGGCACTGACTCGACTCACTATTCCAAGTTGTCATTTGTCATTCTTTTGCGGAGCGGCATTAGTTTAGCACAGGCTACGCCAGTATATATCATCCAGCTATCTGTCTATAGCAAGATTATCGATATTGTTGGCTAGAAGACTAGTATAGAAGAGCTTGTACCACAACACATGGACTCTCTTAAAGATAAGTAGCTTCCTGTTCATGTAAATAAAAAACCCTCTTAATACATGTGTGTAGTTGTGTTGTAGAAAGATGATACTGGTCCCCAAACAATATCCTCTGCCTTGTTTCTTACGGTACAAGACTACAATCTGAAATGTCAAAAATGTCTTACTTTATGTCAAGTCTAATTTAGAAATGTTTCTAATGCAGTAGATATTCGAAAATATAGGAAATATTATATCCCAAAGTATGTGCTACAGATATTTTGTTTGCTTATTGTGAAAAACTGAGAAATAAATGAACTAAAAGCAAAATGGTTTTCCGTGTTCGTACCACTTCCTCTAACACTTAAAAACAAAGGGACAGGGATGAGATGGACCAGTGAGACAATAGTATCGTGTGGCAGGAGTTTCATATTGAAGATACTCACTTTATCGTAACTTTAAACAGCATTTTATGGAATTTTCTTTTCTAATCGTCTGATAGATGCTCACCTCTTGGGCCACTCTGATACTTGCTGTGGGCTGCATCCGGCCTGTGGACATGGGTTTTGACAGCTTTGCTGTAGATGATGTAGAACTGATGTCAGGTGGTCATGCGCCACCCACTGCTGATGTAAATTTTGCAAGTGGTATCTCCTCCAATCGGGTATATGAAATCAAAGCAGTAAAATGGGCCCCCGTTGTGACGTGACATAATGGCAGGAAAGAGCTATCGTGTTTCGGTGTGCCCATAGCCAAGCACTGAATGAAGTCTCTAGATTTGTTGGTACATCAACGCTGCTTGTCCAACACGTCTGCAAGGAATAGTGCACCACTCGCAACCATGTAACATGCCACAAAAACAGTGTTCGTAAATACGTCCTAATGTCTGCGACCGGAGAAGAGTGTCACTCCATTTCAGTGACAACTGATTTCTAATCAGAAAGGAATTTCAAAAGTCATTGAATGTGGGTCTGTCTCAACCAGTGTCTGAGCAGCAATGAGAAGATAACTGCATGCAGTGGGTATTTGGAGTCGGCTACATCACGAAAGCTCGTTTCTCATGTTGGCACATGAAGTTGCACATCTTCAGTGGGCAACAGAAAGCAGAAACTGGCTAGTAGCTGAATGGGGCCGTGTAGCTTGGTCCGACGACTCGCGACTTTGTCATTCAAATGACGCTGCTGGCATCGAGAGCACCGACAGCCCGGTAAGGCGTTTAACCTGTTGTGTGTGGAGTTGCACTTCAGGGTGGTGGTGGTTCTTTGATGTTTTCAGGATGTTTTTCGCACCGTGCAAAGTGCAGTTCAATGGTTTCGCTCATACCTCACGTCTCGCCAACAAAGCGTCATATCTGGTGCCACAAAATAACAATGGCGACAGGTAGTATCAGGCGTTCCATAGGGTTCGGTATTAGGTCCTATACTCTTTTCATTGTATGCCAAAGGTGTGTCATCAGTTTCGCCTTACTGCAAATACCACATGTACGCTGATGGCCTCCAATTGCATCTAAGTGCAAAACCAATAAACATGACGACAGCTATCGAGCACCGCACTATCAAAATCGATGTAGGATATAGGGTTAAGGCTCAACCCATCCAAAACTCAGGCGATATTGGTTGGTCATTTGATGCTCATTAGACCAATATGTCGGGAATCCATACCATCTTTAACCTTCTCTCCTTCAAGGGAAGAGTCTACGAGTAATAACAGATGAAAGTAAAAACTGGACCGATCACGTAACTGCAACGAGCAAGAAGGCATCAGCATGATTTATAAAAATATAAAAATCTCTCGCCTGTTAAAATGAAAAAGAAACTTGTACAAACATTAATATTACCAGTTATTGCTTACTGCGATGTTGACCTGCACAGTTTTTCTCAGGAAAACTCACAGTATCTCGAACTTATTATGAACTCCTGTGTTGGTTACATCTGTGATGTTCGACTCTTTGATCATATTTAGCCATCATGCGTACAGCTATCCTAGCAACGTGCAGATAAGCATAAAAGTTTCCATACCCTCTGTCTTGTCTACTGTCTTATGAACGTACACTATTCCTCATACCTCTCCTCTACCTTCACACTCTTGTCTCAGCAACATGCCAGAAACACGTGTTCCCATCAGAGCAAGATCCTTTCTGTCCAAGTCTATCGTGCAGACACTTTATTGAAGTCGTCAGTAGCAGGAACCCGACTCTGGAATTACCTGCCGCACTATATTAGAAAACTGAATAACATCTCCAGTTTCAGAAAAGAGTTAATAACATTTCTACCAAAGCTACGATAAGGATTGTCACTGTCCCTGTTGGCACTCGTTACCCTTGCACACCCTTCCTTCCAACCAGATATTCCTCATTTTCTAGTATTCTTAGCTGATGCAGTCTC
Organism: Schistocerca gregaria; assembly: GCF_023897955.1. Classification (NCBI taxonomy): domain Eukaryota; kingdom Metazoa; phylum Arthropoda; class Insecta; order Orthoptera; family Acrididae; genus Schistocerca; species Schistocerca gregaria. The sequence continues at coordinate 137,228,550 of NC_064931.1, read as the reverse complement.
CTTAAATTTACCTTCCACAGAATTCACTACATCAGAAAACATCTATTTTCTACACCTATAAATTCTTTTCGTACTAGCCGCTATCATTACTGTTTTTATCGTCGTCGTTATTATTAACACTCTGCCGTCCGGCGACACCACAGTGGTGTTGTGAGCGAAATAGCTGTCAACGGCAGGGGACACCACAGTGGTGTCGTGTGCATAATATCGCTCAGTGGCCGGCGATAGCACTTTAGTATCTTTTGCATTCTGTTGGTTTTTTGTTTAGGTAACAATAAGATACATACGTCAACAAGTATTTTGTTTTTATAACTACTCGTGCACTTTCAGCATGGCAGACGAATGAGACGATACGATTATTTACGGCGCGAACGTCTCGTCTGACGTTCCGCACGACTTGGCCGATTGAGAAGAAGACACTGGATTTAAAAAAAGAAAAAAAAGAAAGTGAAGCAGAATCGTCGGAAGATAATTAAATACGTCTAAGAAGAATTCGGCGAACGCTACGGTTGGCAACTGATTCCTATGAATCAGAAGTAGAAGACACTGCACAGTGGTCAGAGTTTGGTTTACCGAGGACCAATAATAAATTTGAAGGATCTCCGGGTCCAACCATATTTCCCAAAGATAGACCGAGCGTCGAGGAAATCGTATAATTATATACTGGGAATGATCTATTTGAATATAATAGCGACGAAACCACCAAGTACTACAGTCAAAATTGCAATAGAAGGAAACTGGATTAAAAAAAATATTGTCGACGTCACGGAAATCAAACTTAGAAAATGGTTTGGGCTTCCCATCCCTATGGGAACTATAAAAAAAGAGCAAGGATCGATGATTGTTGGTCAACGAATCCGTTGATACACACACCGATATTTCACAAAACGATGTCCCGCAAACGATGCAGACAAATATTATTTTTGTATTTTTCCTTCAACAACACTAAACCGGATATTGCCGACCAGATTTTCAAAGTGCAATTCGTAATTGATTATTTTTCAAAAAAGGTTAACTAAACAAATATTTGGAGCAACGAAATTTTGTATTTATTTACGCATGTACTTCTTCGAAATTTCAGGAAACTATGGGGACAGAGTTGAGAACTTATGAGAACTAACGGTGAGATTTGTAAAACTTAACAATTTTTAATCTCCCGATAATGTCAAGAACGGCCAGCGACAAATCAAGTAAACCGAATTAGCGCTGCCAGCGCCAAGCGAATCAGTTTGTACGAGACGTGCGAGCAGCAAAGTGTTAATATGATAATTACCATCATCATTATTACCTTTATTAGCGGCGGCAGCGGTAGTATAAGTACTGGCAATATTAACTTTATCAGTTCTTTGGCAGTATTATTTAATCACATTGAAAGTATAGATACTCAGATCGTATTAATATTATTTGTCATAGTAAAATTGTTATGTCTTTGGTAAATATGGCGTAGAAAAGGTACAGTATGTGTGAAACCCTGGTCTGATGTAAGAGAAGGCCTGATGGCCCTAATCAGATCAGGTAAAATAAATAAATGACGTTGTCCCACTCATTCAGGTTACCGTGAGCACTAGGATGTTTATGTCAACATCGTCTGCCACCAAATGTTGCTCTTCCTTCTAAGTCTCTACGACGAGTATGCTGCGGACAATCACGTTTTCCAACATGACAACAGCCGTGTTCACAGGGCTACATCAATACATACCTGGTTTGGCAAACACTCAGGCGTGTTATCAACACCACATCGCCAGCTAAACCACCCAATCTTAATCTCATAGCAAATGTCTGGGCCTTTTTGGAACAATGTGTGAAAATAAGAGTCAATATACACTCAGAGTGGTAGCTCTTCGGAATCTAATCGTCAATTCACGGCTTTGGGTTTGTTAAGGCATACCTGAAGCAACTTACAGATTCCCTTCATTGCAGAGCTGAAGCCATTATCAAGGCCTTTGAGTGGTGTCTCGCAACATTAGCATGATCTCTCCTAGGGATGGCAACTTTAGTTTCCTGTGTTTTTATAATGTGGGTAGCGTATTTGGCGCACAGTGTGGTGGTCCTCCTTTGATCTTGCCGGCCTTTGTCGTCGAGAAATTGTCACATCCGATCGTTGCATGATGCTGCCAGCTGGACACAAGCAGATCCACAACGACACCCCTTTCAGAGAGTCTCACGTGTTGGTAGCGTTGTCACATGAGCACGCAGCATTTTCTGAAGTGTATTCTAACAAGTCTGGTTCATTCCCACGCCCGGGTTCCCGGGTACGATACCCGGCGGGAGAAGGGATTTTCTCTGCCTCGTGATGGCTGGGTGTTGTGTGATGCCCTTAGGTTAGTTAGGTTTAAGTAGTTCTAAGTTCTAGGGGACTGATGACCGTGGATGTTAAGTCCCATAGTGCTCAGAGCCATTTTTGAAGTCTGGTTCATGAGGAGGAGATCGAGTTGATATTACAGCACACGCCAACAGCTGTCAACATTAGCAATTCAGAAGCAGATATCCTTGCAGTAGTGAAGCAACTTAAATCGCTTAACAAAAGCAAGTTTTCCGGTCAAGACTGTATATCATTTAGGTTCTTTTCAGATGCAATAGCTCCGTACTTAACAATCATATACAGCCACTCGCTCGACGAAAGATTCGTACCTAAAGACTAGAAAGTTGCACAAGTCACACCAATATTCAAGAAAGGTAGTAGGAGTAATCCACTAAACCACAGGCCCATATCACTAATGTCGATATGCAACAGAATTTTGGAGCTTATATTGGGCTCGAACATTGTGAATTACCTCGAAGAAAACGTTGTATTGACTCACAGTCAGCACGGATTTAGAAACCGTCGTTCTTCTGAAACACAACTAACTCTTTACACACATGAAGTGTTGAATGCTATTGACAAGGTATTTAAAACTGATTCGTATTTCTGGATTTTCAGAAGGCTTCTGACACTGTACCATACAAGCGGCTTGTACTAAAACTGCGAGCTTATGGAATAACGTCTCAGTTACGTTACTTCATTCACATTTCGTAGTAATTAACAGAAAGTCAAGGAATAAAAGAGAAGTGATTTCTGATGTTCCCAAAGGTATGTTCCTTATCTATATTAGCAATTTAAAAGACTGTCTGAGCAGCCGTCCTAGGTTTATAGTTTGGCTGTCGTTTATAGTTTGGCATTTTCATCATAAGACCAAAACAAATTGAAAACGATTTAGAAAAAATAACTGTATGATGCGAAAATTGGCAGTCGATTCTAAATAAGGAAAGGTGTGAGGTCATTAACATGAGTGCTAAAAGGATTCCGGTTAACTTCGGTTATACGATAAATCAGTCAAATCTAAAGGCCGTAAAGTCAACTAAATACCTAGGAACTACAATTACGAACAACTTAAATTAGAAATAACACACAGAAAACGCTGTGGGGAAGGCCATACAAAGACTGCCTTTTAATGGCAGAACACTTAGAAAATATAACAGATGTACAAAAGACACTGCCTACACTACCCTTGCCCGTCCTCTTCTGCAGTACCGCAGGGCGTTCTGGGGTACTTACCAGATAGGATTACTTCTAGAAAGTTCAAAGAAAAGCAGCACGTTTTGTATTATCGAGAAATAGGGAGCAGAGTGTCACAGACATGCTGCAGGATTTGGAGTGGGCATCATTAAAACGAAGGAGCTTCCCGTTGCGGCGGAATCTTCTCACGAAATTTCAATCACCAACTTCCTCCTCTGAATGCGAAAATATTTTGTTCACGCCGACCTGCATAGGGAGAAGCGATCATCATACGCTGGAGAGCCAAAGAAACCGCTACACACGCCTGATATCGTGTAGGGCCTCTGCGCACACGCAGAAGTGCCGCAACACGACGTGGCACGGAATCGACTGAAGTCTGAAGAAGTGCTGGGGGAAACGAACCTCATTAATCCTGCAGGGCCGTCCATAAATCCGTAAGAGTACGAGGGGGTGGAGAACTCTTCTGAATAGCACGTTTGCAAGGCATCCCAGATATGCTCAATAATGTTCATGTCTGGGGAGTTTGGTGGCCAGCGGAAGTGTTCAAACACAGAAGTGTTCCTGGAGCCACTCTGCAGCAATTCTGAACGTGTAGGGCGTCGCATTGTCCTGCTGAAATTGCCAAAGTCCGTCGGAATAAACAACGAACATGAATGGATACAGGTGATCGGACAGGATGCTTACGTACGTGTCACCTGTCAGAATCGTATCTAGACGTATCAGAGGTCCCGTATCACTTCAACTGCACATGCCCCACACCATTACAGAACATCCGCCAACTTGAACAGTCCCCTGCTGACATGGAGGGTCTATGGTTTAATGAGGTTGTCTCCATACTCGTACACGTCCATCCTTCTGCTCCGAAAGCCCATATCCATGATATGTCGTTGAATGGTTCGCACGCTAACACTTGTTGATGGCCCAGCAATGAAATCTGCAGCGATATGCGGAAGGGTTTTACTGCTGTCGCGTTGAACGATTCTCTTCAGTCGTCATTGGTCCCGTTCTTGCAGGATCTTTTTCCAGCCGCAGCGGTGTCCGAGATTTGATGTTTTACCAGATTGCTGATATTCACGGTTCTCTCGTGAAATGGTCGTAGAGGAAAATCCCCACTTCATCGCTACGTCGGAGATTGTCTCCCACTGCTCGCGCGCCGACTATAACACCACATTCAAACTCAAAGCTGCCATTCTAGCAGCAGTAACCGATCTAACAACTGCCTCAGACATTTCTTGTCCTAAATAGGATTTTCCGACCGCAGCGCCGTATTCCGCCTTTTTACATATATCTGTATTTGAATACGTATGCTTATACCAGTTTCTTTGGCGCTTCAGTGTAATAAAATAAGGGAAATCAGAGCTCGTACGGAAAGATATAGGTGTTCGTAATTTTTCTGCTTGCTGTTCGAGGTTGGTATAACAGAGAATTATTGTGAACGTGGTTCGATGAACCCTCTAAAATGGTTCAAATGGCTCTGAGCACTATGGGACTCAACTGCTGTGGTCATCAGTCCCCTAGAACTTAGAACTACTTAAACCTAACTAACCTAAGGACATCACACACAGCCATGCCCGAGGCAGGATTCGAACCTGCGACCGTAGCAGTCTCACGGTTCCGGACTGCGCGCCTAGAACCGCGAGACCACCGCGGCCGGCGATGAACCCTCTGCCAGGCACTTAAGTGTGTTTTACTGAGTACAAACAATTGGTAATTTATTAAAATTTGAACGTAGTAGATACCTAACTTTGTAAAATATTAGTGTTCACACAGATGACAAGTGGCTGATACTGTCACTGACAATTGTAGCATTTGACCTTTCACTACAGAATAAGTTTCACGTCAGAGTACAGTAGTCTTTCATTGGTATACAGTTCAGAATAACCGCTCTGTTCGCACACAGCTGGATCTGTACTGTCGTCGTAAGCGATGATTACAATTGATCGCTGAGAGTGGGATGAGCGGAAATGCGCTCGGACGTAAATAACTTTCTGGCTGCGGTGGCGTTAAGATACACTTGGGGGAGTGTCTGCTTCGATGTCTCCGTTGTTGCAGCAACTGTCTGTACTTGTGGTGCCGGCTTGAGGTACCAGCTTTTGCATGAGACGTCTTTATGCCGACGCCACCACATTTTCGATGGTCTTTCGCAGTGCTCACTAACCCTGTAAGCAGCGCACGCTATCATAATGGCTCTGAGCACTGTGGCACTTAACTGCTCAGGTCATCAGTCCCCGAGAACTAAGAACTACTTAAACCTAACTAACCTAAGGACATCACACACATCCATGCTCGAGGCAGGATTCGAAGCTGCGACCGTAGCGGTCCCGCGGTTCCAGACTGTAGCGCCTAGAACCGCACGGCCACTCAGGCCGGCAAATATTAACAATTACACCAGAAAAATATCGAACTTGTGATTTGTACTACATGTAAATCAAACCTTTAAAAAATCCAATTTGGCAAGAGTGCAACAAATTCCCTACTGCCTGCTTAAAAAAATGTGGCAATGATAATCATTTTTTTTTTACCTCCTGATTTCACTTAAGCTTACGTAAACCCTACACAAATGTCACTTATTTTTCTCTCATGTGACATCAGTTCACCTTTCGTGACAAATACACAAAATTTCTAAATTATTTTATATCAGTTAAGTAAGCTACAAGACAGAAATAACATTAAAGACTGGTGACATGAGTAAACACTGTCGAGTTTTCAATTTCACGACGGTTGTGTTATCTAGCAAATTTTCACTTAAATACTCGCCCCACGTGTTACAAAATCAGTCTCGAGAAGAAACACACCTTAATACACAGATATGGCAATATCAAGAAATAGATGGGTTTATCTCAAGCAGTATTATTAGGATTAAGAAATTTGCAATTTAAACGCACCAATTTTAACAAAGTCTAATGTGATAATAATTTGGAGAGAACTTTCATAAAATGATCGATGATAGTGGATACCGTGCCATACACTATGAAACAAATTAAGAATTATTCACAGTAGAGACCTGGCACCTGATGATATTCTTTGCAGTATTTCAAATCACAAAATGTGAAGTCCCCTGCAGAAATATTGAGCCATGCTGCCTCTATAGCCGTCCATAATTGCGAAAGTGATCTCTTGATTACGTCCAATAAATGTTCTACGCGGTTCATATCGGTCGATCTGGGTGACCCAACCATTCGCTCGTATTGTCCAGAATGTTCTACCAACCAATCGCAAACAACTGTGGCCCGGTGACATGGTCCATAGTCACTCATGAAAATGCCAGGCCTGTTTTGGACATTACGTCCATGAATGGCTGTATGGCTGCAAATGGCCTTCAAGTAGCTGAACATCCAGAGGAACTAGTACATTCCATGTAAACACAGTCCATACCATTATAGAGCTACCACGAGCTTGTAAAGTGCATTGTTGACAACTTGAGTCCTGAGCCAGATTCTAATCTGACCATAAGCTGTTACCCACTGAAATCGGGACTTATCTGAATAGGCCATTGTTTTCCATAAGTGGTTTAGGTCCCAACCGATATGGTCATGAGCCCAGGAGAAGCTCTGCAGGCGATGTCGTGCTGTTAGCAAAGGCACTCTTGTCGGTCATCTTTAGCCGTAGTCCATTAACGGCAAATTTTGTTTGTTAGAACTGACAACGCTACGCAAACACTGCTACTGTCGGTCGTTAAGTGAAAGCCGTCCGCCACTGCCTTGTCCGTGGTGTACCTGAAATGTGGTAGTCTCGGCACACTCAGCCCGTGCACTGACCTTTCATATCTTGGGTACTCCATACATCCGACATCTGTATATGTGAATATCGCTACACCATAACGATCGCCACCTCAGTATTTGTGTTGGAAGATTACCGTCAAACCTCCTTGCCTAGGGACGCCAGATGAAAGTTGATGTCGTCAAGCCCTGAATGAAAATTGCGCAACGGATAACTCGGGAGGAGAGCTTGAGCGCTACCTAGAGAACGTGCCCTTTCTGTATGATACTAGGCAAGGGGCTGGAGGGCCCACACGCTGTTGTGTGGGTCGCTGCACTCTACATCTTTTGTTTTAAATGAATTCCTTTAACTTGACTCCTATGTGATTTTTAGAGTATGTTAAAGATTGATGACAGTTGATTACCTATTTATTTTAAACATTATAACTCGACTTTACAGCGATTGCAGCAATTGTTCCAGTTTACAGATATTACAATTTTACAACATATAGCTCGAGTATGTTATATACTAATCTGCAAGCACATTTCTACTGGGAAGACGGAGTTGCGTCGGCGAAATGTGTACCACCAAAGTCACCGAATATTTTACATGGGACATCCACTATATGAGGAGGATAACTAGCAAACTGGGGACCAGATACATTAACACAGAGGATCAAATTTCCGAAATTAAACAAGAACATTCATTTCCTTACACAGTCC